>NC_085072.1:4555888-5155888 GCF_963662255.1 Cinclus cinclus
AATGGGTTCTTTAAGACATAAACCAGATCTATTAAAGCCACTCTAATTGCGAAACTTTCCCACAGTCTTCAGCCTGGAAGCTGATGTTAACCAGCAGGAGAAATCATTCATTTGGGGGATTCAAAAAGAGCAAAGAAAGGATGTTTTCAGCTCCAAGGACAGATAAGTCGTGCTGCAAGAAGAATTGCTTTCCTCACACCCGGGTGGAAAGGGAAGGACTAAAGCCTGGCCCCCCCAGCACAGGAAGCCACCGAGACACAAAGAGTCCAGAAATGGAAGAAGCAAAGAGAAAAATAAGGGAACTACTTGTTGCAAGGCTCAATTATCACAGTCTTTGGGGTGATATTTAATGAGATTCTGTGTCTGCTCCCTTTCCTCTACGCTGCTGGGGCTTCAGATGGGAACATCTTAAAAGCAAAGCATTTAAAAAGCAAAGTAACATGTGGCGAGACCCATTATCTCACAGGTATTTATTGGAAAATGTGCCATGGGTTACTTTGGAAGAAACGTTTGATGAATTGGGTGGCAATGCACTGGTTACCCAAAAGGATGATGGATACCCCATTCCTGGGAACATTTGGGTGAGTTTGGACAGAGCCCTGAGAAACCCATTCCATGATTCAATGATTTGGGTGCTGGGATGGTCCCCAAGCCACCACAGCCTTTCTCTTGGAGAGGAGTGAGGAGATGGTGGTGCCCATCCCAGTACGGGCATGGCACCAGCACCGTGCACCAGCCCAGGGCTTCCCAGCACAGATCCTGTGCAGCACCAGGGACACATCACCCATAAGGACCAGGAGAAGCCCAAAAATCAGGGAAGCTTGCCCAAGAATCTCCACCTCCTGGGACAGAACCGCCCCAGGTCCACCAAGCAGCCATTGCTGGGATGCAGGAGACGGACAGGGAGGTGCTGGCTCCGGCTTGCTGGTTGCTAAATCCCACCAAGAGACATCTAAAAATACACCCTACGCATCCTTCTCATTATTTTTCTACGTAAGCAATTAGAGGAGTCATCCAGGGAAGCTGGCCAAGGCGGGCAGGAGGGGAGACGCTCTGCGTCAGCAGCACTGGGAGGGATGGAGCCCACAGGACCCAGCTATTAAGATGTGGCCCACGTTATGAAAGAGCTCACGACTTCTCCGTCCAGCAAAAACAGCTCCAACTAGGTTAGAGAAAAAAAAGTGCACTGCTCCCACTTATCTCCCATTTGGAGTGACAGGAGGAGTCTGGCCAGGGGCCAAAATCCCAATTAATTTGAAACAAAGAGTTGTAAGGGGGGGGGGGGGCGGGAATAGTATCTGCTACTCCCTGAGGTTTAAATAGTGAGCAGGCAGGGATGTCACTAAGCACAGCAAGCTTGCTGATGGTGTTAGAGCTTGAATCTTCTTGTTTGCATACTCTGCATACAGAGAGGGCATTAATTAATTTGTGCAAAAGCCCCTGGGTGTTTCTGACACCCCAAGCAGATCCTGCTTTCCATTGCTGCTACTACCCACAAGATTAATGTTGTAAGTCTATAAATGAAGCCAGGATAAACCATCCTCCCTCCTCTGAACATCCACACTGCTCCATTTCCCTGGGATATAAACACAGATGGGTCAGAAAAACACATAATTCAATAAAACCAAGCCTTTTAATTTTACAATTCTTTCTCCACGCAGGTGTTGTTGTCTCCCAACACTGAGAAATAGGTGAAAATTCAGAGGGGAGAATGGGATGCAGATGTCTGACCCTGGACTGAGGACAGACAGGTATCACACATGCTAGGGTTTCACCAACCACACAATCCCCAGCCACATTTCCTAGAAATCGGCATACCGGGAATTTGCCAGCTCCAAATGGAAACTTCATGTTGCAGATCCCTCCCAGAGGCTCGCAGGAGGGCAAAGGGAAGGGGAAGAGCAAGGCTGAGAAGGGTTCTGAGGAGTCTCACCTTGCCACCATGCAATCGTTGTAGAAGGTTTGAAGGTGCAGGGAGAGTCCAGGCCCAGAGACACAGAGGGGAAATACCTGGTAAGAAGAGAGAAAAAAAAAAATCACATGTGATTTATTCTAAAACAGGATTTCAGAAGAAGGGAGAACAGAGCACTTTTGAGCCAGAGATCATGCTCCACCATAGTCAGAGAGGGGTGATGAAGACTATGGCCAAAACCTGTTTTGACTTGCTGTTTCCACAAAATAGCATCTTACCATCAGCTTAAAAAAAAAATAAATCAAAGCTATACCCTGTCCAGTTGTTTCACTGGGATGAAAATTAACAGGATGAAAAAATAAGAGTTGGCTGCTCTGGGCTTTGTTTTTTAAGACCCACTTAGCACAAACCACTTTCACTTCCACGGCACCACAACAGCCCTAAAAGCTCAGGATTGCAACACAGGAGGGAGTTTCTTGAAAATGCAAAGGTCAGGCTTAAAAACAACAAATCTGAAAGCACAGAAGGAGGATGTGGGGCCCTGGATCCTGGTGATCATGGCCCCAAATCCCAGCCCCTCAAGCTGGACAGCAGCACAGGGCTGCACATGCATCCTCCAGCCCCAGCACAGACTGATAATGAAGAATAACCCAATTAGTGCAGCAGCTGACTCTGCCCACTGTCCCACGGTGGATTGCTTCCCCTTCTATCACAAGAACGACTTTTTTCTAATAAAATCCCTTCTTGCTGAGCAAGCTGTGCCTGTGCAGCAAGAGAGGGAAGACCAGAGCAGTGATTTCTCCTGGATGAGGGTGATTTAAGACACCTCAGGGCCAACCTGCTGAGCAGAGACCAAGGAAGGTGATAGTAATGAGTTAAAACTGGGATTTCTAACAAAATATCACCTTCCTAAGAGGGACAAGCAGCTCCACATAATCCTCAGCTGCATCCCAACACATAAGGACATAAACAGACATTGTGTGCAGTTTCTCACACTCACACATCACAGTTAATTATTTTTTTTTTTTAATCCTGGCTACTTAACTTTCTCCACCCCCCTTCAAAATAAACAGGGGAGCCATAAAATTCAAACTATTGTTCACCAGCTAAGAACTCCCATGGATCAATTTACTTCCTAGCGTGCACGTTGTGCAAGCGGCCAACACCCCAGCAGGCCAGGCATGGCAACTTCTACTCAAACAAAAAACCAAAATGCAAACAGAGCTGCTTGAGCTGCCCAGCACCTTGAGAAGCCCCCCTGGCACCCAGGGTGAGCCCTGATTCACCAGGGACCAAAGCACAATCCCTGGTCTTCTTTATCCATGGCCAGTCCTGCTCCAGGGTACCAACCCTGGTACCAACCAGTGCCACCCAGGCCACGGGGACACTTCAGAGAGGGATGCTGTCCCCAGTCACCTCCCAAGGAGCAGGAGGTATCTGCCTATTGCCAGGTAAGCAGCCACAGGGGAAGGTTTTAAAACAATTAAGAGGATAACAAAGTAAAAAAGAAAACTACTGCTTGCAGCTCACTTAAATACAGCGGTGGATGTTCCCATCACACTGGCTTCATCATTCTGCCTACCTAATATTTTTAAGCTTCTGAAATTATTTTATTTAAGGTTCAAGTTATAACTATTTTTTTTTTTAAGATGTGGAATAAGAGGCTGCTCCTCAGCTGCAGAGAGAGGAACAAGTGAGCAGGATGGGTCAGTAACCTTGCCAGAAAAAATATCTCAGGCAGAAGCAAGATGGGTTCACAGTCTCTGCACCCCCGGAGTGAGGTGCACAAGCCCGTGCCAGAAACACACAAAAGACTTTCAGAGAGGAGTGGTTTTATCCCCCCAGTTTACAATATAAACCCATTAAAAATAATCTGGCTCCTCTGCTGGTTTTCTAGCAAGGCAATGTTTGCTTGCTGGTTTTCCCAGGTCACATCAAAATAAATTAAAAAAACCAAAAACACAAAACACCAGAGGGATAGAGCTCCTCTGAACTGTTTTGTGAGCAGTCTGTGGTCCATCTCCTCCAGAGTGGGTACCCAGAGACACAACACCCTCCACTTTCATGTGAAAGGGAATTAAGAAAAAAAGCAGCATTTTATTTTCTCCTCCCTTATTTTGAAAGACAAACTTTTATCAGGGAAAGCAAAATCCACAGACATTTATGGGTAGCTCTGTCCCCAGGGGAGAAGGTGCCAGGGGCAGGATGAGGCTGAGGATTTTACACACAGATGCTCTGCAGCTCCTTTCCTACCTGGCCCCAAAGCCACCCCTGGCCCCAGCAAGGATTTCAGCCCCTTCCACCATAAAAATCACAGCAAGTCTCTGCCAAAAGAACATCTCCTCAAAACACTGGAAGAAACAGGAATGCCCAAAGTCTTTGCTCTGCATCAGCAGGGAGAGTCACCAGCCTGCACCAATCCTGCCCCTGAGAGGCTGACACAGCTTTTGATGATGGCTAAAACAAAATAATCAAAGAAATATAGCAATAATGAGTGTATAAATAGCTATTCCACTGAACTTCTTGGGAAATGCCTGGCAGGGAGGCCAAGCATACTAACAAGCTCAGAGGTCATAATATAGAGACATGTAACAGTAGGGAAGGCAATTTCCTAAAGCTTTCATAAGTTGGGATTATGTAACTGGACAGGAAAAAATATAATAATATAGCCAAGCAGGTTATATAAACCATCTGTAAAATGTGAGAAAGTACTTGACATCCCACTACCCACTCCTTGGCACCCTCTCACTGGGTTTTCTGCCACCAAAAATGAGCGGGCTCCTCTCAGTCGTGTCTTCCCCACTGGTCAAAACAACCAGAGGCAACAGACCAGCCAGGCTTTTTGGAATGAAATATTCCACCTCTGGCTGTTAAATGTGAAGTTTCCCTTCCCATGCAGCACACCAAGTAAAGTCCAAGCCCTCCACAGACAACTCGGAGCAGCCTCCTGGCAGCAGCTACAGCAATGATGAGCAAATTGAATTTCAAGTGACAGCTTGGGGGGACTAAAATAAATAGAAAATGGGAATAAACAAGAAACTCCTTGTTTGCCAATTCTGTTTTAATTTAGCTTTTTCTCCGGAATAAATATGGCAATCAAACTTGGATTTATTTAATTTTTTTTTGTTTGTTTGTTTCTAAAAGCATCTCACTGCTCGCAAAAGATTTGGGGTTTTCTCCAAGCAACTTGCAGCCAGGTGACCCCTGGCAGTGGGAATGCTGTGTTTGATGATTTATCCCCACACACGAAGGCTCAGCAGCACCTGGAGCATCCCAGAGCCAAATCCCAAGGGGGAAATCCCCAGCTCAGCAGCTCTGGCTCCCAGAAATAACTCAGCACCCAAGACCATCTGCACCAGGGGCCTATAAATGCCAAATTATTTTGGGCAAATGGCAATTCCCAGTGAAACACCAGCCTTCTCCGGTGCCAAATGAGGATTTCTTGGAGAAGCATCACGAGAGAACAAACTGCAGGATGGGACCAGGGTGGCACTGCCATCGCTGGGGACACTGGGAGGAGCAGCAGGGGCAGAGGACACCACGGCTTTGGGGACAATGCTGCACCAGCAGAAGGTCACCCAGACCCTGCCAGCACCCTGAGAACAGGCACTGAAACACACACACATGCACAGGCACACACTGGGGTGCATCACCCAGGGTGGGGAGGGAAGCTGCATCCCACCTGAGCTCCTTTTTGGGATGGTGTCACATCCCAGGAATGATGCTCCCAAGGCTCGTTTTATTAAGGGGTTAAATTTAATGTAAATAAAAAAGTACTTGGAATGAGAATATTTTTTCCATGTAAGAGTAATACTGCTATTTACAAAGAGGGGACACTGCAGGTAGAATATGATTTAACTGCAGTTCCTCACCATCCCAACTCTTCACTTCTGACAGTTACTTTACTATTATTTTCCTAATTCTCCAACGCACTCGCTTGCAAAATCAGAAATCCTTACTAATCACAATTACTAGTTATGGAAAAAGCCTGTCAGCTCCATGACAAACAAGTTACATGAACAACTTGTACGTTAGAGCACTCGTGGCCACTTCTTTACACCCACAAGCACGGAGCATTGAAATAATAAAAAAAAAATCCTTGCTAAGTAATATCTATTTCCCTGTTATGTGCACAAGATCAGTAGGAGCTTCACAGCTCCCTAAAGGGGCTGCAAAAACTTTATATAAATTAATGTAATTGAGAGTGACTGTAAAATAAAATTTATATAAAATAGTATAAAATGAGAAATAACTGAGGACAAACTATTTTTCAAACCGTTTACAAAATATTTTTCCCCTGAGCCAGTCTAGGAGCTGCAGCCAACCTGAGGAAGTCTTGGTGCCAAGCATCTCAAACCTTCCAGCAAACTTTCTCCTCTGCAAGCAGCTAATTAATGAAAACACACGTAACTACACAGCAGTGATGTTCCTGAGGGATGCAGTTTGCTTTTTACTCAGGAATTGTCCTTATTTTTTGGCTCACCCTAGTAGGAAGGTGCTCTAACAGTGATGGGACCTGGGAAAGGATCTCAACATGAGTGAGGTGTGTGCTGGGCAAACACAGCCTTGGGAAGATGAGGCTATTTGCATTTATTTAAAAAAAAAAACAAACAACAAAACCCCAAAAAAAACAAACAAAAAACCCAACAACAAACAAGAGAATATAATTGCATGAGCAATTATCCTAGCAGACATCTCTGTTCTGAGCAGGATGGGCACCACGAGCAGCCTTTATCATGCCAACCTTCCCCTCTGGACCCCTCCATGCCCCAGGTCCAGAGCCACCAGCGAGGCCATGTGCTATCACCCCTCCCTGTGCACTTCAGCAGAGGAGAAAACTCCTTCACCGACTCCCCAGAAATCTGCTGGGGATTTTTTCCACGCCACCACATATTTTCCCCAGCACAAACCACACCTCCATCACCCAAGCCCTCAGAAAATCCTCAGCCACTCTTGCACCCACCAGTGAGCACTGCCGAGAGCATCCAGCTCCATCACAACCCTCAGGGTGCTGCCATCACCCACCATACTGGGGATGAGGACCAGCACCCCTTCAAGGACCAGCAACCCACCCAGGATCCCTCCATCCCACCCTTGTGCTCAAAACTCCTGCACCATTTGGATTCCTGCTTAGCCCCACACTCCTGGCTAACCCCCTGGAGGTCACGGACATTGTTCCCTCTCTGCCAGGGATGTTTTTATCCCCTCCCCAGCAATGTTGTCCCATTTCCAGAGTGCCAGGCTGGAAATACAACCCAAGTATTTCTGAGTTGCAGCACTGCCACCCAAATCAAAGCCACATCACCTTTGGAAGGAGAGCCCATACAAACCAGCTACAGGCTCTATCAGACGTATTTAATAATTTTCTTCCTCCCATCCCTTCAACAGGACAGGGGAGGAGGCAGGAGGGAGGCAGCTTTGTCTTAAAGGAAGGAGCAATTTGTAATTTCAACTTTTTTTAACTTTTAATGCCAGTTTTCAGGTTGGCTTTGATACCCCAGTGATGTCCTCATATCCACCTCAGGTTTGATAGCTCATTAGGGTGAGACACTATTTAAACACTGCCTTTAAAACCATAAAATATCAGCTTCTGGCTTTTGTATTCTATTCTATTATATTTTTAAGGGTACTTTTATTATTTGCACTGGTGGGGACAGAAACACGGTGCAGCCTTGGAGCCGCAGCTGGAAGCTGCAGCCTGGGGACACACCGATGACAGACACATCTCTCACGAGGTCCTACAGCCCATTGTGTAAAATAGTTTCCTGCGAAGAGCAGGCTCACTCGAACATGCATTTTAAAAACTGAAGCTCTGCAAGACTTTTTATGCCCGGAGAGGAGGAGAAAATCGCAGAAACTTTAAAAAAAAAACAAAAACCAAAACCCCAAACACATTTACCTTGTGCAACCACTTCTACCTGCTGCCAAAGGCTGTGTATAGTGATGCACACACCCTGCCGGGTCTCTCTGGTCGCTGGTGTCAAAAGAAACGCTTCGGCTGCGCTCGGAGCCTCGGCTGGGGAGGTGAAGCGGGGAAAAGAGGAATCCTCTCCGGCGAGCAGCATCCCGCGGTGTGCCGGAGCATCCCAGCGTCCCCAGTGTCCCCAGTGCCCCCAGCACCGCCCGGGCACCGCTGCGGGCACTCCTCCCGCCATCGCTGGGGGGACTCCATGGGGCAGGAACCCCGCTCCTATGCTCACCCCACAGCACCCCTGGAGGTCTCCATCCCCTTCTCTTTCCCCACACCGATGTCCCCGGGCGGGGTCCCTCAGCCCCGTGCGCGCCTGTCCCCAACGCCGCACTGCCCCACGCGCCCCCCCGACGCACAGCACTGCTGCAGCCGCACACCGGGCCCCGCAGGAGCCCACAGCCCCGCACAGGGCACCCCGAGCCCGCGGGTCCCACCTGTCGCTGTCGCTGTCGCTGTCGCCGCCGCCGCCGCCGCCCGGCTCTGAGTGGCCCCGCGCGCCCGCCCGGCCGGGCCGCCCCGCCCCGCGCGTTGGCCCCTCCCCACTTACGTCTCATTGGCTGTGCCGACCGCCCGTCTCAAGACGCACCTTTCCATTGGCTGCAGCGGCGGCGATATGCAAATGAGCGCTGTGCCCGCCCCCGAGCGCTCCGTGCCCGCTCACTCGCCCGGGTGGCACCGGCGGAGCCGGGAGGGAGAGAGGGACAGGGACAGGGACAGGATAACAGGGACAGGATAACAGGGACAGGATAACAGGGACAGGGACAGGGACAGGGACAGGGACAGGGACAGGGACAGGGACAGGGACAGGGACAGGGACAGGCACCGGCACCAGCACCGGGGACCAGGGACAGGGGCCGGGGTCAGGGGACAGGGGACCGAGAGGTGTCCCGCGGTTTTTGACCCCGTGCGAGGCCCCGGGGGATCAGCCCCATGCGAGAGCACCGCGGCCACACGCAGTGCTCTTCAGTCCCCGGGCTGTCCCCAAGCCCTCGGCTTCGTGCGACCCCAGCAAGGACACCCCAGCCCCGCAGCTGGCCCGGAGGTGCCCTCGTTCATGCCCAACTCCCCGAGAGCAGCCCAATCCCTCCCAGCTCCTCCGGGTGTTAGAGGAAACACCGCGCTGAAGAGTGAAAAATTGCCTCATAGTTGGGGACAGAGAGATTTGGGTTTGGAGGACACGGCGGCTGCTGGAACACGCAGAAATGTTCCAGTTCGCGGTGAAAGAAATAAGACTTTTGTCAAGAGCTGCTTCAAAATACCTCCCCCCCCCCACCCCGAGATTAGAAATCAGTGCTTTTGTGATTAAACACCTCATCACTTCTCATCGCTGCAGCGCCTGAGCCAAGGGGGCAAAAAAAATTGGGGGCAGATTTAAATTGGGTCATCTCTGAGTGTTTTTATAAGGTGGTCATTTTTTATCAGGTTTGTGTTGCAATGAGTGCCTGCAGCTCCCAACCTGCACCTTCATTCCCATATGTTGATCTAATAAAACCCTCAGGGCCAGGCTGAAGGCAGCACTGCGTTGGTGGGTGCCTTCTCACAGGTCTGCACCTTATGCTGAGTTCTGTTTCCCCAGCTGTAATTTAGACACTGATGTCACTCAACAGAAATACAGAATGAAAGTTAAAGCCAACTTTAAAGAAGAAAAAAAAAATGTTTTCGTGGCATTGAATTTTTCCTTCTCTAAAATAATGCAGGTGAATCTTGCATCTTTGGTTTCAAACATTTCTCTCCCGGCTTTAAATTTCCAAGAGCTTTAAATACTCATTTACAAAACAAAATTAAAATACTGTGGGTTTGTAATACCGGGGAACCCCATGGCATAATTCCTGAGGTAACACCAAAGCTCTGAAAAATCCCATAGGACCAATGGCAGCAATGAGGGGGTTTAGCCTGATTTGTCCTTGGAATAAAAAAATACTAAATTTGTTTGTTTTCAGAGAAAAAAATTGGGGGAAATGGGAGGAAAGTATCAGAGTTGCTTTTTTAGAAGATGAAAGACATCTTCTAAACCACTGTTATGCCAGTGCCAGACCCCTCATCTCATTCTGCTTTCTTGGGTGGGGAGATGCCCTAAACCTTCCATTCACCCGAAGCTGGGGTCTGTCCTGTTCACCCCCATCCCTGTAACACAACCTGGAGGAAATCTGTTCCATAAATAATCCTGTTCAGCTTTGTGACGCCTGCCAGGGGTACTGCTTGTTCCCCCTCACCCTCCAGCTGGCCACACATGTCCTGCCCCAGCCCTGAGACCAGCTCTGAAAGGACAGGGAGTCTTGGGGAAAGTCTGGAAGCAGGGAGCAAAGCCAGGGAGCCTGCCCTGCAGGCTCCCAGGCACCTCGTGTGAGGTGAGAGGAGCGTTCCTGAAAGTGAGGAAAAAAATTAAAATAAAACAGGGGATATTTTTATTCATCCTTGTCTTCTGCTAAAAATAACCAGCGTTAATCTGCCTCGAGAGCGTGGGGAGGAGTCCCTCCACCTCGGCTGCACAGTGAAGAGCCACATCAGTGAATCTCTTGAGAGTGGAGGAAGTGGTTTTTCTCTTTTCTCTTGGTTTCCTTTCGTGCGTGACAGCACAAACCGATGGTCCCGGGGCAGGGATCCTCCCCTTTCCGGGGGGATCAAACCCATGTTTCCCCCAGAACCCAGATCCCCATTGCTCATTTTGAGGATCAAAGCAGATTTTCTTGCAGCCTGACGATGCTGCGGCTTCACCCACCCGCAGCCGTGGAGCGGCCACCCCTCCGAGGGCCCCGCTCTCCACTGGCACCGGGGGTACAGGGTGGCAGGAGCCGGGTGCTGTGGTCGTGGGAAGCTCTGTGTTTACTGGAGGTGCAGCCAGGGGTTGCACAACAGGCGGCAGAGTACAGGAGAACACCGTGTCCTTGCCACTGGCTGTAGGTGCAGCTGAACTGCCAGCAGGAACGGACGGACCGCGGGGGCGTGGGGACGTGGGGACATGGGGGATGGGGCAGGAGGGTGAGACCACTTGCTTGACATGAGGACACTCAGCCCCGGGGATGCAGAGCAGCTGGGAAGCCGCTTTCTGTATGAAACTCCCCCTCCAATCTTCCTACGGGAAGGCCCGTGGGAGGGATGCTGGGTGTAGTCGTGGAAGGACCGGCCAGACCCAGCCGGGGACAACCCCTCGGATCCCTCCCGAGGCTGCGGCAGCCTCCCCCTCTCTGCCTGGGCTCACGGCTCCCACCATGATTTTTTAACAGTGGAGGTGCCAACGCATCTCCCACACGTGGGGACCCCCAGAGAAGTCCCTGCTCTGTCACAGGCCTGATCCTGCCCTATCCTGCAGTGTGGCCAGAGCTGGATCTTTCCAAGTGCATTTTCAGTCCAGAAATTACCAGACTGTGGCCCAAACCCTGGTCCCTGTTTCAAAAAACCCCCCCAGACCAGCAGACAGGGACACATCTCTCCAGGGGCTTCACTGGGCCTAGATCCATCCCTGAGCTCCCATCTTCTTCATGCCGCTTCCTTCCAGACACCGGGAACAGCTTTTACCAGACGAAAGGACACAAATATTTTCTCGTTATTATTTCCCTTCTGAGGAAATCGGGGAAATCGCTGCCTTCCCCGGCTGGCAGTGAGCAGAAGAGAGATGGACAGAGCCCAGGGCTCCCCCAGCCCTGCCGGAGATCCAGCCCCACACGAGGAAGGGCAGGATGCAGCAGCGGGGCCGGAGCAGGGAGGATAAATAAAGTCCGGCTTTGCCGTCCTGGCTCGTGGCCACTTCTAACACAAAGTACATTCCGGTCTGGACGTAACGAACTGTACCAGCCTCCGCCGGGGAGGGCGGATGGCTGAGGGTGGCTGGGGGCGGCTGGGGGCGGCTGGGGGCGGCTGGGGCTCCCCGCCCACCCCGCTCCAGCAGGGCTGTCAGGGTGGGGGTGCGAGCTGGTACCTCTGCCCTGGGCTGGAGGACGGGGGATCAATCCCCCCGAGGACGCTCAGCTGTGCGGAGGCCGTGCCCTGCCATGGAGATGCTCCTGCCAGACGGATCTGACACCCAAAAACTCTTGGAGATCCACCCCCACCCCCTCCCCCCCCCCCCCCCCGCAATGCTCGCGGGGCCGGAGAGCCCCGGGTTGAAGGCAGAGCCGACAAGGGGTGGACACAGAACGCGACTCAGGCTGCGTCCACCTAAGCCCCGCCGGCAGCTCCCGGAGCTTCGGACCCGTTCTCAGCTTCTCCACGCCGGGAGCCGCATCTCGGGAGCCGGAGGAGCCGCCGGGGCCGGAGCGGGCCGTGCCCCTGCCGGGAGCTGCACCGGGCGGGCGCGGTGCCAGGCGCCCGGCGTGGGGACGCGATGTACCGGCCGCGGGAGCGCCGGGAACAGCCTGACTCAGCGCCGGGCCGGCGGGGGGGCACCCGGCCAGGGCCACCCGGGGCCCGGCGAGCGCCGCGACCCGCTCGGGACTCCTGGCTGGTGGGGAACTCTGTGGCCCCCAGCACCACCTCCCGGCAACCCCACCCCTGCCCCCCGGTGACCCCTCAGTATCCCCCCCCCCCCCCCCCAGCATTCCTCCAGGCATCCCCCCAGTGCTCCCACCGACATCCCACCCGGCGTCTTCCCAGCATTCCCCCAGTGTTCCCTGAGGCACCCCCTCAGTGTTGCCCCCAGCATCCTCCCAGCATCTCCCCAGTGTTCCCCCCAGCATCCCCCAGGAACCCTCTATCATCCCTTTCAATATCCCCCCCAAGATTCCCTCTCACTCCCCCCATGTCCCCCCTGACATCCCTGCCAATATCCCCCCCTCCTCCCCTCAGCCTCAGCTCCTGCATGCCACCCAGCATCCCCCCCAAAACCCTTTCAGCATCCCCCAAAATCCTCCCCTCCTCACCCTCGCTCTGCTCCCTCAGCTCAGCTCGCCAGCATTTCAGGGAATTTAATGCTTAAAACACCCACTGAGGGGGAACCCAGCTGCAGGGAGCACTTCCCCCCAAACTGACTCTTGCAAAGCACCCAGCCTTGAGTTCTCCCGAGACTGGTGCAGCCCAGCATCCCCTCCTTGCCCTCCCCACCTCCCTGTACTGCATTACTTCCAGCAGTGCAAAATATTTAGGATGAGGAATTTTTCCACTTGTGCCCTGGTGGACAACAGCAGGGGGAGTTTGTGGAGGTGTGTGAAGTGCCTGGATGTCCTCCCTGGGCCACTTCTGCACCCCCACGTCCCACTTGCAATCGCCACTACCGCTCTGAGCTGGGCAGTCCTCAGCCCTCGGCAGCTCTTTGGGAACATCTTCAAGAGACCCCACTTCCAGCCTCAAAGCCAACCCTGAGGATGGAGGAAAGACTGAGATCCTCAAGCCAGGTTTGGGAATCCCTGGGGCTGATAACTGCCTAGGGCAAGGTCCCTTCAGTCAGATCCTTCCCCTCTTCCAATTTCAGGGGGAAAAAAAAATCAGAGTGGGAAAACAGGAGCGTGTCTGACATTGTTCCCTCTGTCACAGGCGAAGGCAAAGTCAAAGCAGCCGTGAAAAATCATCAACAATTGGTTTTGGCAAGAAGAGGCAAACCAGAGCTTTCCATGAATTTTTTTTTTCTCTTTGCTAGAAAGGTTGCTTTTCTTCCAGAGAGAGCTTGAAGTATGGCTTCTTGCCAGCTTCATCCCAAAGCCATCTCCCTGGGACAATGAAAACCTGGCCCAGATTTAGGAAAACCCTAAGTCACGGGATCAGGCCCCCACATCCCTGGGGTCTGCAGTTGGAGTCTGCACCCCATTGTGCCCCATGACTTGGAGCTGCCACGGAGGTTTGGCAGGCGCAGCCTGAGGTGTCCCAGGCCAGCAGAGGGTGGTGGGGGCAAACTGGGGCATCTCACCGAGGATCTGGGATTCCCCAAATCCCTGGTGCTGTGTGGGGTGTCTCACACCCTGAAAGGATGTGCTTTATCCCTCTGGATCCTGCTGTGGCCAAGGGACACCCTGAGAGGGGCCACTGCCCCCTGGGCTGCACCAGCCACGGCTTTGCGGTGTCCTGACCACCACGGGGGCTAAAGGTTTTTTTGGGGGAACAAACCCCAGAGCCAACAGCAGGCAGGGAGCCCCAGGTACCTCTGTGCACCCCAAACACCTCTGTGCACTCCCAGATGTCTCTGGGCAACCCCTCAGGCACAAGCAGCCCAGGACTGCCCCAAAGTACAGGGATGCCCTGTACCCCCCAAGCCAAACCCCAGGAGCATCTCTGACCCTGCTGCAAGATCAGCCCCATCATCACCCCAGCTTGCAGCAAATTGGGGTGTGCTGTGTGTGGGAACACAGACTTAGGTTGTGCCTGGGGTCTTCTCCCTCCCAAAATCACTGCCCTAAGCTGGAGCTGCAGGGCTGCTGCCTGTCCCTTCCACCGTGGGGGTCAGGGGCAGTTCAACCTCCCCAAAAAAACATGTTTCCGCCCTCCTGGGGCTGGGCCTGGCAGCCTCTCTGCCTTCAGGGTGAAGGCTGCAGAAGCAAACACCCAACACCCCCCCAGACATAAGCACTCCTTTTCCTTGGAGTGTTTTGCAAGGCTGGGAATGGGGTGATGTTGAAGTTGTCTGCAAAGCTGGGCATTGGGTGGGAACCCCACTGGAGCTGCAGTGAGCTGGGGATGCAGGGATGCCCTGAAAGGGGCAGAGAGGGAGTTTCAGAGCATCCGTGCAGAAATTAAAAATAAATCAAGAAGGAGAAAAAGAAGAGGAAAAGGCGGTGTTTGAGGGGAAAAAAAAAAGGGTTAAAACTGTGCAGAGGAGGAGAGGTGAAGGCCGAGGGCTGGTGGAAAGGGGGAGAGGCGGGGAGGGGTTGGGGAGCGGGAGCTCGGCTGAGTGAGAACATCCTGTACCCTCGGTAACAACGGCCAGGGCGGGGGTGAGGGGGGCACTGGGGCGGGGGGATGTGTCGCACACCTCCCTGGTAAGCGGGACACTGCTTAGGTGACCCTCAGGGGATGGGCTTGGGCAATGGGGGGCAATCCTGCTGATGGGGTGAGCCTGGGGAGAGTCTTGGGCTGCCCTCCGCCCTTCAGTCTCATATTCTTCACTGCTTTTCAACCAAGCAGAGAGACCCCTGTGCTGGGCAGGGGAGGAGGAAAGGGCACCCCAAAACTTGCACCCGTCCTTCCCCCGTGTCTCCCCAGAGGGAACTTCGCTGCCTGCACAGGGATGCTCTGCTCACCCCGCTCTTTGCAGCTGAGGTTGCCCCCACCCTGCTGGAGGGTCCCCCTGTCCCCAGGGCTGGCAGCACCCCACGCGCGCCAGGGGCCCCTTCCTGTGTTTGTTAAGACGCCGTGAGTCAGGCGTCTGGTTTTCGGTTTAAGCCAATATTTACCAGCCAAGAGCTGCCAAAATAAAGCTGCGGCTTCACCAGTAAATATAGGGCTGAGATGGGGCGGGGCAGGGGGGGATTTATGCGTCCCCCGCTTCAGCACAGCCACTCCCTTCCCAGCTCTCTGGTGCTCCCATCGTCCTTCTGCCAGCGTAGGGGAACGGGAAAAACGGGAACACACAAAAACGGGAACACACAAATACGGGAACATCTCCGAATCCCCCCATCAAGCACACCAGAGATTAGCCCTGCCTGCCCTGCCCCAAACATCACCCCCCTCCTTCCAGGGGGACCCCTAATGCAGGACTCAGAGTGTCAGAGCTGGGGGCATTCCAGGGACCCCCAAGGCTGCGCTGGCCCAGGGCTGGGGGTCCCTGCCGGGCTGGGGTCCCTGCCGGGCTGGGGTCCCTGCCGGGCTGGGGTCCCCGGGCTGCGGGCACGGTGCCGCTGCCCTCTGCCGGTGCCGGCACGGCCGGGGCTGGGCGTTGCTCACATCCTGCCCCTGCCAAGAGCACAAAGCCCCGGTCGAGGCCAGCCCTGGGCAGGCAGGGCTCCCCGGTCTCTGTCCCAGGAAATTCCAGCCTCTCCGGGCTGCTCCCTCTGCTGTGGAACAACTTGTGGGGCTGAGGACCCCACACAGATGGGGAGTCCCGGGACAGACCCTGTGTCCTCTGTCCCCTCCCCTCGCTCTGCCGGGGGCTGGTTGCTGCAGGAGAGCAGCTGCTGTCCCCGTCCCTGTCCCCATCTGCCCCTTACCCCACACTTCATCCTGCACCAGTAAGGACATTGGTCTGGTGGCCTCTCGCCGGGACCACCATGACAATAAGAACAAGACTCCCCAGATTTTTCCCACCCACCACAAGTTTAAAACTAAAATCCAGATCAGAATTTTCTCCTCTTGCAGCTCCTCTGAGCCAGACTGGCAGGGGCCAGCAGGTCCCCACATAGTCCCCCTTCAACAATGGGGACTCCCCCAAGATGTGCCACCCTCCCAGATGTGTCCCTGGTGTTTCTGCAGGTGCAGATCCTCAAGCTGCCAGTCACCCTTGTCCTGAAAAGAAAGTTTCCTGGAGCACCTCCTCAGCTGCCAGGGGTTGCCTCCAGCCTTTGTGGTCTCCCCATGTGGTGCAGAACCCTTGGGACAGTGAGGAGTGGTGCTGTGGGTGCCTGGTTCTTGCTCTGCCCCAGGGATAGAAAAACATGGGGTGAGGTCTGCATTGGAGAAGCCAAGAACAGCCTCTCTGACAATTCCCTCATCTCCCACTTCTTCCACAGCTCTGCTGGACAGGTGCCTCCTCTTCCTCACCTTGCTGTGGTACATCTGTGCTTCCCCCCGCCATGCCCAAAATGCTGGGCATCACACCCTGCAGCCCACCCTGCCCAGGGCACAGCTCTGCCAGGGCAGGGCTGAAGGGACTGGGACATTGCTGAGAGCTGGGACTGCTTCAGCACCATCACTCACCAGATGCATCCCAAACTCCCAAACTTCTGCACATCCTGCAGCCTGAGCAGCGCTCTACAAGATGCTGGTGGAGGTGCTGCACAAGGAGCTCCCGTGACACACAGAGCTGCTGCTGCTGCACAGGCTCCTTTCCAGGGGGGGGCTTCCACTTGGCTGAGCCACATCTGCCTTCTCTGAGGAGGAGGTCCAGCTCTTGTCATCCAGAGCCTGCAGAGTGGTGATACAGAGGTGGACACAACCACCAAGCACCCTGAGCTCCCACAGCTTCAACAGCACCTGCAAGTCCCTCTTCTCTGTCAACAAACCTTTTTCTATGGAATGTTTCCAACCAGAGCAGCCACAGCAGGAAATAAACCAAGGCAAGCAAAACTCAAGTGGCTCCCTCAGATCCTGGGGCTGCTGCATCTTCCCCTGACCTGCATCCCCTTTTTAAAACTCCCCTAGAGCAGAGTTCAGCCCATGGCTTGCTGCTGCCTAGCCCAGATTATTGTATGATTGCACACACATACAGATAGAGCCATCACGTCCCTGTGGCTTTTCTCCAGGAGCTTCTGGTCCTGCTGTCCCTGTCCTGGGGCCAGGGGGTTGGGCTGAGTGAAAACACCACCTTGTATCTTGGCAGAAGCTATTCTTTACTCAGTTTGTCCCACAGCCAGACCCAGGAATCCCTGGAGGGGGCAAAAACCAGGTGGCAGGGGCAGCACAGGGGAGCTCTTTTTCACCGCCGCCTGTAGGAGTCCTGGGGGTCCTTGCAGACACCGAAGTCGCTGTTGGTGATGGAGCCCACAATGGTTTTATCGACATCACAGGTCAAGCCACTCTCGCAGGGACACTTGTAATAGACCCCATAGATGCTCTGCAGGGAACAAGGACTCTGTGCAGTGTGGGGGACATGCCCCATCCCTGCCCAGCCCTGGGAGCAGGGAGCACCTACCTTTGGGGAGCACTCCTGGAACTCAGCTGCCTTTGAAGCACATCGGGCCAGGCTGAGGCCATTGACCCTGTGGCAGCAGCCACTCTTGCACTGGGCACTCTGCAGGCACAGCTCCCCGATCTCCTGCAGCACAAGGCAGGGCCTGAGCACCAGGTCCCTCTTTGTTTCCCTTTAATCTCACCCTAGCTGTGAGCCCAAGGAGGTTGGGTGGGTGCTGAACACGAACTCTGCCTTTTGGCTGAGGCTCAGAACCACTGCCCCCATGGCCCAACCTCCCAGTCTGCAGCATTTTCTCAGTCTGGCCCAAAATACCACCCGCCAAAGTGGTTTTTGCTGGACTCACAGGAGTAGGGCTGAGACACCACAGGGAAAGCATTTCCCCTCCCCAGCCCCTGTGAACCATCCAGGATGGGGATCCTGGCTGGCTTAGGCAGCTGAGAGCTTCAGTCTGATCCACTTTCTGTGTTCCTGTCCCTTTACTGAGCTGATTTCCCAGGCTCCAAGTTTCCCCACAACACCAGAAAACCCAGCAGACACCTCCAACCCCCCATGCATGTCTGTTGCAGCAGTGAGAACATCTTGTGCCAAGGATGGGGTTGGGCTTCTCTTACCAAGTTGAAGATGAGCCCTCGCTCCTGCTGTGTCGCCAGGGCTGGGGCCAGGAGCAGCAGGGCCAGGAGCAGGCAGGCAGGCAGCATGTTGGCCATGGCAGCTTGTCTGTGGCTCTGCCACGGGGCCAGCAGGTGTTTTATAGCTGTTGACTCCATCAGCTGACAGGGCTGTCCCTATCACACCTCAGCTCATGGCACTGGGGCACTGCTGCACTGCCCAGGGCAAGGAAACAGCGATGCCTGGGCAGCCAGGGCTACCAGGTTCTGTTCCCAGGTGACTGTCCTGCACTGGTGATGTCAACCTGCCCTTTAAATAGCTCCTTTGGCCAA
Organism: Cinclus cinclus; assembly: GCF_963662255.1. Classification (NCBI taxonomy): domain Eukaryota; kingdom Metazoa; phylum Chordata; class Aves; order Passeriformes; family Cinclidae; genus Cinclus; species Cinclus cinclus. The sequence continues at coordinate 4,574,422 of NC_085072.1, forward strand.
AAAGAACACAAAATAATAGCACTTCTGTGCTTCTAGTCCTTCCTCCTCTGCTTCCCCCTGTAGAGCTGGAGTTCTCTGGAATACCCTCCGTGCTGGGTGCTGCTGATGGTTTATGAGCCAAGTGAGGACTGGTGGCCACGACAGGAGCTTTGCCACCAGATCCTCCATCTCTCAAATGGAATCATAGACACCAAGAAACCCTCTGGAGAAAGTTCATATTGTGCAGGATAACACAGTCCCCTGCAAGAATCCAGAGCCCACCAAGGTCCCCAGCCCAAGTGCCAGCACTTCAGCCTGCCCTGTCAAATATTTGCTCTGTGTTTCAGTGTTTGGGGTGGCTGATGAAAGGAAAGCAGCCCTGGGAACAGCACAGCTTTTGTCCATGATTAATGGCCACATAGCCCTGGCCTTTGACAGCCACAGGAATGTTGCTGAGGCTGGCACTGGCTGCAGGGTGACAGTCACACTGGCACGTGGCACTGGTCCCCACGACAGGAGCTGAACCTGTGTGGTCACTCAGGGTGCAGCGCAGATGTGGCTCCTGGAGAGAGGTCCCAAGGTGGCCACAAGTGTCTGCAGCCCTCTGGGGCTACCCATGCTCCTCTGGCAGCAGGACATGGTGCTTGGGCAGAGACCTGGCCCTGCCCAGGTACTGGCTGACAACCCGGGGTGTCCTGCTGGCAGCATGAACCATTTCCCTTTCTGCAGTGGAGTTGTGGGGATGTTCCCTCACTGCCTGCAGCCCCCACCCCAATGATGCAGCAGCCTTTGTGCTCCCTAACAGTGTGGGAAGACCCTGGTGACACGAGCTGGGAGATCAGAGGGGAGCAGCTGAGGGGACACAGAATTTGGGACACATCACAGGGCACATAGCAGAGTCCAGTGAGATTCTGGGGGTCATGGCACAGCCCCTGGCACATTCTGGGGCACACGCTAGGGGTCAACACACATCCTGGGTCTCATCCCAACACACATCCCATGGCATGTGGCACATCCTGGGACACACCCAGGGGTGCACGATGCAACCCAGGCACATCCTGACACACTCCTGGGTGCGTGTGGCAAAGCCCAGGGCGTTACTGGGGTCACAGGGGGGGACAGAGGCACTCTGGGGAACAGGGGGGACAGGGTGCACCCCTGAGCGCACTGCAGGGCACAGAGGCACTCTGGGGCACATCCCAGGGCCACAAGGTGCATCCCAGGACAGACCATGGGGATATTTGCGTTATCCCAGGGTGCGTCTTAGGGCACACGGAGGAGGCGAAGGATGCATCCCGACAGAGCATCCCAGTCACACAGGGCACATCCTCGGGGCTCCTTCAGGGAGCATCCCGGGAGCGCATCCCGAAAGGCACCGCCCGCTTCCCCCTGCGGGAGCGGGGTCGCTCCGGCTCCTCCCGAGTCCCCCCCGGCGCGGCGGGGGTGGGAGGAGGTCTCGCCGCCGGCCCCCGGGGCGGTCCCGCCGCTGCCGGAGCCTCCCGCTGCCACCGGGCGGGGCCGGGGTCGCTGCCCCCGCCATGTCCAAGCTGCTGCCGGCGCAGGAGGCGGCCCGGATCTACCACACCAACTATGTGCGGAATGCGCGGGCCATGGGGGTGCTCTGGGCCCTCTTCACGCTCTGCTTCTCCATCCTGATGGTGGTGACCTTCATCCAGCCCTACTGGATCGGCGACAGCATCGACACGCCTCAGGCCGGCTACTTCGGCCTCTTCTCCTACTGCATCGGCAACGCGCTCACCGGAGAGCTCATCTGCAAGGGCAGCCCCCTGGACTTCGGCACCATCCCCTCCAGTGCCTTCAAAACTGCCATGTTCTTCGTAGGCGTCTCCACCTTCCTCATCATCGGCACCATCCTCTGCTTCAGCCTCTTCTTCTTCTGCAACGCAGCCACTGTCTACAAAGTCTGTGCCTGGATGCAGCTGGCGGCGGGTGAGCAGGGCTGGGGAGATGCACGGGGAGCGGGGGCTGCCCACGGGCCGACCCTTTTCCCTTTCTGCCCTCGAGTCTGCTGGGGATGGGGGGCGGGGGTTCGGCCGGTTAAGAGACCCCTTAATGTGTCACCTCCATGCCATTTGCTCACCCTTGCTGGTTACCCTGGGGACCTTTTACTAAAAAACTCCTTCCAGAGCAGCTGAGACAAAGCAGACTCGCCGCGTGTCGGGTGATGCTTCCCCGGGCGCTGCTGCCAAACCTTGTGCCCCCCCTTTTCCTGGGGGAGCTTCTCCCAGCGCCACTGCTCCTGCTCAGCAGCAGGGAGAGGCTTCGGAGGATCAGGTCGAGAGCACCAAAGAACCCCCCCAGAGCACAGAGCTCACTCCTGTGCGTGCGACCGTGCAGGAATGAAGCAGGAGACAGTGATGACGTTTGCTGGGTCATTGTAGTAACTCCCTGAGCTCAGGGAATAATACACGAGGAAGATGAAACACGAGGAGGGGACTGACTGACTGATTTGGTACCATCACTCGCATTTTCTCACTTTGCTGCTCGTTCCTGTGGTTCTCAAGCCTTTCCCATCTCTCCCCCAAGGCACTTGAGACACCTGGTAACCCAGCTCCTGTGTCTGATCCGAGCCTCAGCTGAAACCCAACCCAGCTCCTGAATCATGAATGTGAACCCTGGCACAGCTGACACCCCGTGGCAGGGAGGAGGCGGCGGGGGTTTCTTCAGTTCCCAGCTAAAGAATCGAGCTCAAGCAAAGATTTAGATAAGAAGCTTGGGACAGCTCAGCCTCCTGGGGAGTAGGAGCACAGAAGGGCTTTGCTGTGGTAGTTGGGGTTTTTACGTTAGTTTTTGTTGTTGTTGTTGTTCTGAATGGAGGAAGAGAAAATTGTCACAGGCAGTTCTGGCCAGGTGGGCAGGTACTGCTGCGTTTTAGGAATTATTTTAAAAAGTGGGCAGGCTGAGAGAGGATCTATTTCCTGGCCTCTGCTCTGCAGCAGGGCACAACTTCACAGAAATTATTTATTTCCCACTTCCCCCATTTCTCTGTTAGGTACAGGGAAGATTTATTCTGTATGTACTTAACCAACTGCTTTTCCATGAAGACAAATCCTCTCTGCAGATCAAGGAAGCTGTCTGCTCACCTTGCTGCTGGCTTGTCCCCAAGCCAAGGAAAAAGAAAACATTGGCAAAGGACAAGGCCACTGCCCCAGAAGGGGGTTCTGGCTTACTGAGCACCTGGTGGCAGAAAAGGGGCACTGGTGTGGTGCATTTAAGAGGGCTGCAGATGTGCACGAGGGGCAGGCAGAAACATCTGCTTGTCCACTACAAGGGTTGTTTCTTGTGTGAGAGGAGCTGGGGACTGCCTCACGTCTGCACCAGTTACTTCCAACGTAAGAGTGGAGCATGTGAAGGGTTTTTGTCAATCATGTCCCAAACCTTGCATATGAACTCATCCCAAGCCTGGTCATTGTTCTTGTCCAGTAAATACAATTTCTCTGAGAGGGGGAAAAAGGCACTTCTGAGATTTTGGGGCATGAGCTGCCCTTCAGCAACCTGCTGGCACTGGGGATGGTGCAGCTGCCATGGCAAAGCTCCAAAGGTGAGGTGCTGGGGACCCTGTGGCCAGGCTGGAGCAGCTGTCAAGGTTTGTGTGAGCTCTGAGAGCAGGCACAGGAGGAGCTGCTGCTGGAGCCACCACAGCTGAACAAGCAGAATTAATCTGCCTGCAAAGCTGCTGCTGACAGCAGCTCTACCTTAGCAAACCTAAGCTGGAATCAGCTGCAAGGCACTAGGCCAGGGTCTCCATCTCACACAGACTAAAGCCATTGCAGGTTTGTTTGGAGATGTTTCCTTGGAGTGACACGGCCAGGGCTCTGTGCAGAGGGAGCAGAGATGTTGCCTGGGCAACGCTGAGACAGGAGATGCTGGTGCAGCAAGTCCTTGACTTGTGGGAAGGCAGCACAGCAGGATCCTGCTCCTCCCTGTGGAGCAGAGCAGAGCCCACGGGGATGAATAACCACAGCACCTTTCAAGGGACAAGTCTATAGTACCTGATGTGTTTGTAGAATGGTGTTTGCTCCTCCAGCTCTCTCCACTTCAGTATTGATGCCTGGAAAATAGAATACATCTTTCCAATTGGAGCAAATATAAAAGCAAACCTTTAGTTGAAAGCTTTGAGGTGAACAACATGGCAAAAAGTACATGTGGTGTACAGTAATTCCACAATTTTATAAGGTTAGTAGATTAGTAGACTTATCCAAATACTTTTTATTGCTTAATACTACACTTATTGGTACACTGTCCAAATAAAAAGTTAGTTGGCTAGGTAATAATTCCTGGGCTCCTGGCCCTCTGGAAGCAGTCCAGGAGTTTCTCTTGCCCCACTTTTGTTACATCTGGTCCAGATTCTGGTTGGAAAACAGAATGTTCTCTTCTTGGAATAAGACTAAACAACATTTAGGAATGTGTTTGTAAGGTTAGCTAATTTTTCCTAAAGGTAGGGAAGAAAGATAGGAAAAAATACTAGAATAGCATATATGGAATAGCATAGAATATAGAATTCTATATATAGAATATGTATTCTATATATGGAATAGCATAGAATATAGAATTCTATATATAGAATATATATTCTATATCTATAGAATATAGAATTCTGTATACAGAATATGTATTCTATATATGGATATATGGAATAGCATAGAATATAGAATTCTATATATAGAATATGTATTCTATATCTACAGAATATAGAATTCTATATATAGAATATGTATTCTATCTATAGAATAGAATAGCATAGAATATAGAATTCTATATATAGAATATATATTCTTTATCTATAGAATAGAATAGCATATAGAATTCTATACATAGAATATGTATTCTATATATGGAATAGCATATAATATAGCATTCTATATAAATATGTATTTTATATATATAGAATAGCATAGAATAAATAATTCTATATATAGAATATATATTCTATATATATAGAATAGCATAATAGACTACTAGCAATCTACAAAATGAATATATGAATGTATGTAAAACATAAAAAGCTAAAAATCTTAGGCATCATCATCATCATCAGCTCAGGAGCACCAATGTCCCCCTGTCCCCGCAGCTACAGGGCTGATGATTGGCTGCCTGATCTACCCTGATGGTTGGGACTCGAGCGAGGTGAGGAGAATGTGTGGGGACAAAACTGACAAATACACCCTGGGAGCCTGCACCGTGCGCTGGGCTTACATCCTGTGCATCATCGGCATCCTCGACGCCCTCATCCTCTCCTTCCTGGCCTTCGTGCTGGGCAACCGGCAGGACAACCTCCTCCCCTCGGATTTCAAAGTGGAGAGTAAAGGTGAGCGCAGTGCGATTGCTCCTGAACGCTTCTGCAGCAGCATTTCAGCCCCAAGGGTGATGCCTTGAGAGCCTCCCTGGAGCAGAGGCTAGACAGAGTTAAAGGAATAAAGCAGGGATTTATTAAATAGCCTTCAAAGGATTCACCTTGGGCAGCACAAGAGCCCAGCTGAGGCTCCACCTAAGATAGACACCAGGTCACGAGTCCACACTTTTATGTTCTGGTCCATTTCCACATTGGGGTTCATTGTCCAATTCCAGCTCCAGCTCTGAATTCCCATCCTCCCAAATTCTCTCCTCAATTCTCTGCTGTTTGCGCTTTTTGGGGCTGAAGCTGCAGCGGTGTCCTTGGTTCTGGGGTTAGAAAAGGAGTGGTTTGTGTGACTGAGCTGTGAGAACTTGGAACACTTGACATGAAGCACAGTTATACACTAATACAGTACACAATCTGGAAATATGAAAGCTAAAACTCAAGGCATCAATTGCTGTTGCTTGGGTGGCATCATCCCTGCCCCAGTCACCCACTGCTCTGTAGGGATGGAGAGCCAGCAGCAGGCACAAAATTGATGGAGAACAAGGCAGGAGCCCAAATTCACCCAGATTACCTTTCCCAGGCCTCTGGGGCTTTCCCCTCATCTTGTTTTAAACATATTCCTTTTTAAAAACAAACCTGCAAAACACACCCATCCTTTCAGTTTTACACACTTACTCTGCAATTCTCTTTTTGTTTTACAGAAGAGGAAAATGACTGACAGAGCTGATCACCACGTAAGTGATAACCCACAAAGATTTTTAATGTTCCCAGCACCCACGATGTCACTGTTGTATTCTGATTACCAAAAGATTGACAGCTGATTTTGGTGTTGGAGTCACATGGGTTTTATTTGTGGTTAAAGAAAAATTAGTCTCTGCTTTGCCTCCCAAAACTGGGAAAGCACAAACCCTTGCCAAGTGCAAAATAAAACAAGCATAAAATTTGAAGTCATACTCCATTTCCTGACAGCTGATTTACTCTTTCTGTTCCTAGGGACATCCAGAGCTCTTCTTCCATCAGCCCTTTTCTTTGAAGTGACTCTTCTAGGAAGCTTAAACTTACCAAATTCTGTGGATTTTCCACAGCTGTTTTCTTCACCCATGGGGCTGCTCTTGGCTCACAGCTCTTGTGGAGCTTATTTGGTGGGAAGAGCCCAAAATGGACATAAGAGTTTCTGAGTCCATCAGGAAGAGAAACAGGAGGGGAAGGATGGCAACTTGCTGCTTTTTGGGGGCTTTGTACACCTTCTTTTGAGGAAATTATTTATGAATTAAAAAAAAAAAACCAAAAAAACACCACCAGAACATCAGTGCTTTGGGTTTTGTGCTCAATCTCCTGAGGGCAGAGGAAACCCTCTGCCATATCCCAGGCTGCCTTTTTACTGGAAAAATACCATCACAGGCCAATTCTCAGCTGAGCCATGAATCATTTTCCCACTCTGGACAACAATGACCAAACACAACCTCTGGAAAAGGGCACTTTTCTGGGAAAAAAGAAAACCAAACAGCAAAGCCAGGAATCAACATGCTGGGCTGTATCAGTGCCAGTCAGCATCAACTCCCTGCACCACCCAATTAATCTGATTTAGCCATCATCTACATCCCATCCAACACTCATCCATGGCAGCCCTTGGCACAGCACACTCCTGCAGAAGACAAAGCAGCTCTGACCCCAGAAACCCCCTGTGGGGGCAGAACCCCAAATCATCCTGCATTATGATTTTCATCTCTACTTCCTGTAAATTGCTGGTTCCTGCAGCACTCAATTCAGTTTAGCTCTAACAAGTACCTTCCAGTTCTGTGCTTCCCTATAATAAAAGTGTTTGGAAAGGTTTTGAGACTCTTGGCTAGGTAAGACAGCAGATATGACAGACTTGAAGTAAAATGTGTTTTAGAATGTAATAATTCCAGCAGAGTTTTCCTATGTTTTACTCTTCTCCCCTTTTTAAAATGGATCACAACACCAGCAACAAAATCTTTACCTACCTCATTCTGGAAATCAAAACTGAGTGTTCACTAATGAAGCAAATTCCATCCCTGAGCCCCTGACTCAGAACAGAATTACAAGGGGAATGTATGAAGACTAGGGCTCAGTTATTAAATAATCTGTTTATTGCAAGGCTTTCAGAAAGGAGAAGAAAAAAAAAAAGAAGACAAAGCACCCAAGTAGAAAGAATAAAAATGTATTTTCCTTCAGGTTTTAGACTGACACAGCAAGTACAAATCCTTTAGCATGAGCACTTCACGGCAATTTGGAAATGGAACAAACCCAAGTGAATGAGCAGACAGCACAAGACTGAACCATGGCAGCTGCTTCTGCAGATCTTCAGCTCACAGGCTGGCTCTAGCTTTGGCTATCATGGTAAAAACCCCCCTCCAGTCAGGGCTGGCAGAGGGAAGGAAGGATGGGCAGGAGCTGTCAACAGCCAAACAGTGCAGACCCTTCTGGGAAATGTTCCTTCATCAGCCAGTCTCAAGTAGGCAGGACCAGGTGAGCTTTCAAGACCACAGGAATCATTTGCCCTGCCAATGTATTTCACAGTCAGCTGGAACCCAGTACTGTCTGCAGTCCTCCTGTAACAGATACAGAAGTGACCCACAACTGGAAAGTGCCAGATGAAAGGAAAAAAAACCCCAAAATAAAAGGTTAACTCAGCAGTTTAAAACATTTTTTTGGTATGTTACCTGCCTTTCTTTCTCTTATTATATGCATAGAGAACCTGATCTACCACTAAAGGAACATGCAGCATGATTTGCATAAATAAGCCAGATCAGGCTCTGAACTGGAGAAACTCTGTTCAAGTGGATTAAATGACCTGGTTTGTGAATGATCCTTACGAACACACACACAGAAGTGACACATAACAGTGGTCTTGGCAGCTTTGGCAATGGAAATTGTCTTGGATAGCATCTGCATGGTCTCCAGCAACTTCTATCCTCTGCAAGCCACCACAAATCCAAAATCCTGTTTGGTCCAGAGTAAGGAAGTGACTCTGAAGTCTCAACGCTGCCAAATCTTGCTTAGAGAAGAGTGGGATGCACTGAATCTGTAACAGGATAGGCAAGTCTAGAAGAAGCCATCATAGAACTATCAAATGCCACAGTGATTTAACTTTTAATTAAAATTAATTCATTTAACCCATTATGTCCAAACCCCCTCTGAGAAGTTTACATAGAAACCCTATAGAACACTTTTTATTCGGGGTAACTCTAGAAACAGCTTCTAATCCAGTATCTATGTGAAAAAGTCAGTTCTCTTCCACTTCTGCTAGCTCTCTTCTTGTGCTAATGGCCCAGAAAATAAAAGGCAGTCCCATCCTGGGAGGTTATTTCTGAAGGCCGGCACCTGAAGCAAATCAAAAGAAATCTTTACACTAGAACTTCAAGTGTTGATTTTCAAAGTCCAGGGCTGCAGATGGCTGTAATACAGGCACTGCAACCCTTCCCTTGGGGAAAAAAAAAAAGTGAATGGTCAAAAATGACAAGTCAGAGCAGACTCTATCAGTGAAAGCCAATCTCTCATGAATACCACCTCACACAAGGCAGAAAAATGCCAGTAAGGGATAAAAAAAACCCCAAAACTTATGGCTCACTATAATGTTAAGAGTTGCCTGCAATAAGGCTCTCTCTGCAGGCTGAGGGTGCACCCATCTGTTTGCTGAGGGTTGTGCGTTGAGTCAGTTCCAGCTTTTGCTTATTTTGCTTGTCACCTTTTAGTCATAGGCATTGAAGTAGAAAACATCACCAAGTCCAGAAACTATTCTGACTATCAAGGGCACAGGGAAGGAGAAAAAGTAAATGGACAGGGCACTTTGGAGGAAGAAATAAAGGATACTAAAACCTAGGTTTAAAAAGCCTTTCAAAAGCAGCTAGAACTAAATAAAAGTTTGTGACTGGAAAGCAAAGAATACAGTAGACACCTAGAGTGATGGAGGATTTCAAGGTCTTTGCTCTAACAAGGATCTGGCACCACCTTGATGCCAACTGTGACTTCTCACTCCAATGGTAGCTACTGGATCATCAGTGGGAAAATTGACTCCTGAGTCAGTGAGATCTTCACAGGAAGAAAGAAGAGCTGGAATTTAGCTAAGGGATTATCCAAGCACGGGTGAGCTCACATCTGTCACACATAGTGCCTAACAGTGAGGAGACTGAGGAAAAATCTCTTATTCTAGTCAATTAGTCTTTGGTGAAGCCCCATCAAGGCAAAAACACAGATGATGCCCACTGGCTGAGCAGAGTCCCCATTAAGTCACACAAACAAACTCAGCAGAACAGGTTAGATTTATCTAAAATCTCGGAAGCCTTGAAGGAGGAACTCCACACTGAAAGTGAACAAGGAGAAAAATAGATCTGGGAAAGGGCAGCTGGGTGTGTAGGCTATGCTGTAAACCAGAGTATAACGTTGTGGCATTGCTTGGAAGCTTCTAGGAGTTAAGCCAGGGGTGCCTGAGACACTCTGCTGCTGTAGCTCTTTTCTCTGGGATCAGCTCCAGCATAGGGAGTAAGAAGTCTGTGAATGCAGCTGCCTCATCTTGGGACCACTCGTATTTTTCCACCAACACTTCAAAAAGGCCCCAGGGCTTCAATTTGGTGATGTGCTTCAGATCACCTGAAAATCCAAGGCAAATGGGTTGAGTGCAAGATATAGGAACAGAGCAGCTCAGTAAAATTGGTTGAACAGCCAAACATGACAGAGTGAACTCAGAGACTGTTCTAAGGGAATACAAAGTGCTGGGACATACCGAAGGGAGAGGTCAATTATATTAAACCCACTTTTCTATCTGCTTTAGAAGCCTCTTATAGAAATGTACTTCCTCAAAGGGTTCTTTTTTCACCTCCTGCTATTTCAGATCCCCTATCAGCAAATATTAACTTCATTAAATCACAAATTACGCTGCTTCACATGACAGATAAACTGTGCCACTGACTCTGGAATACATGCAATGCATGGAGGACTGTTTGAGAAACTAATACATTACAATAAAGAAGAGCTTGTATTTATAACAAGAATTATTAAACTAGGTCAAAACCTAATTTTCTGATTCAACACATTTCTGGGGTGCTCAGAACTTTATGACAATGTTCTGAGCTCTGAACAACATGGTTCATGATGCCAGGTACTATTCAAGGTGCCTGGCATGCCAGAAATGGAGTCAAGCTGTCTAGAAAAGCCTTCAAAAGTGAATCTCCTCCTCTAGCTAAATAAAACCACATCAAGTTGGACAAAACATCTACTGTGCTGTTTTTCTACCTGCTGCATTTGATCTACACAAAGATGCTGAGCACTAGGGTGTAGGATGTTTTTAGGAGTAAGACAAGAATGCCTTACATTTAGCTGCAGTTTCACTGAAAGCATTTCATAAAACAAAGACTTAAATATGCCATCTTTGCTGGCATCTATTACTAACTGGCATTTCCAGCAAGACACTCCTGTGTATTTGGGGCAAGGGATGACGGGATAAAGTGGTATTTGCTTTGTTTCCTTTTACCTTTTTTGGTGAAAAACTCCTTGGAATATTTTCCTGCCAAAATGAGCTTACGAGGTATTTTTCCCAGAAGTTCTATGATCAATGCAATATGATCTGCATGTGAAAAATAAGAAAACAAAACAAAACAAAAAGACAATGAGATTAATACATACAAGACCTCTCTATGCTAGTTTCATGCTCTGGGATATAAGGATAAAGACACTATCCCTTAAAAATTACTTTGGAGACCCACCTGAAATCAGATTCCACTAAGCAACAACAAAGACAAGGAGCAAGGGGAAAACAAATATGGGCAATTTGAGGCACAATCAGTTTGAGACACAAGGTAGAGAATCCAGCAGCAAGAGGAATGCAAAACACCAGAATAAGAGCATGGACTTCATTGCAGTGTTTTACTGCAGAGGTTTGAGTACAGTTGCTGCTCATTTGGGTAAAGCATCTTGCAAGGAGCTTTTACATTGCTGATTTGTAAGACAAGGCTCATTTTGAGGAGGCAGCCATTGGATTTCAAATCCCACTTTAAAAAAGGAAGAACTGAGACAAGCAGACCTTCATCTCGTGAGTAATCTTCCCCAGAGTGAGGCTCGAACAGATAGTCCCCTGTTGCCAACTCAAAGGCCTAAACAAACAGAAATGAGCACATTAAATCACTTCAAAACACTCTAAGATGTGTTGCAGGTTGAATCTGCAAATCTCTGTGGGCCAGAAGGAAAGCAGTGGGAAAGAATAACCTGCAAAACTACAGTGAACAGCTATAATCTTAAATACTCCATTACAGCCTAAAATGTGCAGTGACTTTGCAATGCTTTAAAAACTGCATTAAAAACATCATAGGCACACCTGGGATGAATTTTGGGGGCAGGACCACCAGTTAACCATGAAGTTAAGGTATTTCACATGCTTAGCCTTTTCTCTTCCTTTTCAGAGTTTTGTAAAAATAACACCATGTCCAAACTATAGTTTCTGGGGTTGGTCATTTTTAGTTTGTTTTGCTTGGGTTTTTTTTTTGATTCTTCCCTCTCCCCAGTTTTCCCATGTTTTTCAAATAGTTAATCTCTGAACATCTGTCTGTAGAGATGAAAACACGTTTTAAATGAGAAAAACATCTGCACTCATTTCAATTCACCACTCCTAAATTCTGTAACACATTCACCCTTTATGTATTCACTTGTACTCTGAACACTACCCCTGACCTTCTGTATTCTCAGTTTTCTTTATGAACTACTGGTGCCAAACAATTGAATCAGGCACACTGTGTAATTCTGGCCACGTGCTCTGCAGAAAAAATATGACCCTACTGCATTTTCTTTTACCATGTTCATCAAAATCCCAGCTTGTTTTCCAAGACAGCAAAATGTCTATTTTCCAAGCTTAAATTATAAAACCCAAGCTTTGAGTTGTAGAAAATACAGAATGGAGACACTGAAGAGGCACATGAAGTAAGTAGCTTGACTGATTTTTTTTCATTGTCATATTCTACATTTGCCAGCTGTGACAGGAACAGCTTCAGCCTCATCTCAGTGTTACTCAAACTAAATAGATTCCAAACCTGCAGAGGATGATTAAAATTAGAAATTATACTGAAGGCACCTGTGAAACAGTGCTAGATGCAGCTTTTTTTTTTTTAATATAAAAAGACATTGTGTTCAGAATTGCCTGGTTGTCCTGTTTTTCCAGAAAGCTTGATGGCAAAGTACAATCATATCTGAAATCTGCTGATGCTGGACAACAAAACTTTCAAAAGGAAAGCCACATGTGGAAAAAAAAAAGATAAATTAAAAGAAAACAACTCTGGTGTGGAAACCTATTATTCAGCAAGTCTGGAAGTTGACTGAACACTTGTAAGGGATTTTTGCCAGTCCCTCAGCAGCTCAGAGGGCAGAGCACAGAGGAGGAAGAACCCCAGCTGGCAGAACTCACCATGCAGGCTGTGCTCCAGATGTCAGCAGGGGTGTTGTACCCTGACCCTATCAACACCTCCAGGGACCTGTACTGCCTCGTCTGGATGTCCTCAGTGAAATGCTTGTGCTAAAGAGAAGAGATCTTTTACTAAACAGCTCAAGACTGCTTAGAAGAGAATCAACAACCTGGAAGGCAGACTAGATCAAAGCTCATTATCATTACATTTCAGCTGCATTTTACATCCTCGTTAACTATTTCCTTATATTCCTGTAAGTGCTGTTTAAATGTTCTACATGAAATACTCCTCAAGTGAAACAGCCCAGCAATTTAGAGGAAAGCAAGCCACAAAAACACAGTGAAGGAAGATTATGCAGCATGTCCTACCCAGTCCTGGCAGGCAGGCCATGGTCCAGCTCAAAGCAGATAAGCAACACCAGTGTGAGAAATCACCATGCCAGGCACTGCAAGCCTGACTGCAATTCTGAGTTGAGGAGACTCATCCCTCCCAACAGATCTGAATCTGTTGTAATTTGCCATTTTAGAAGCCAAGTAAAAAGAGAGATTTCTTCTATTTGATGTGTCAAACATTTGAAAACAGCACAGCACAACCATCAAAGAATAAAACTTGGGAGTTTTATTGTGTGAATGTCTTTCATGTGCTTGTGAATGCACTGAAATGGTCTGACAAGCTACAGAACCAGCATATCAGAGCAATTGTCTACAACTTTGTAGCTCTGCAAGAGACAAGAAACTCCTCCAGCAGTTTCCCACCAGCAGATTTCTACACTCTGTATGGGACAAGGCTCACAGCCCTATAAGAAGCAATCAAATGCCAGTGAGGCACCTAAAGCATGGGCTGAAATCTTGTTTTTAGAGGACCACTTCTTTCCTTGTGTCCTTGCTTCCCCCTCGTTCTTCCCCTGTCATAGTTTGAAACTGTCACTGCTTCCACAGCCAGGTCTTGCCATTTCCATCTTGGCAAACTGACTGAATCTGCAGCTTTAAAAAGTCAATGTGAAAAGACTAAACTTACCACCCAGCAGGCATTTCCTAGGTCAGCTATCTTCACTTTGAGCTTATCTGCATTCTTGGGCTCAAGAGGATTAAGAAGGAAATTCCCAGCAGCTGATTTTCCTAGAGGCAATGTGTACAACAGCTGATTAAAGCTACATAGGCAGTGTCACCATCTGTCACCCAAATCCTACCAACCTCTCCCCAGCCAGGAAGTTTTTCTGATGGATCAGAACTGTTCCCTCCTTGATGCTTGGGTATAAAAATGAGCATCACTCTCCACTATCAACAATGTCATTAAGACCCAACTGGTGTCACTAAGCAGAAGGATAAATGAGGATATACAATAGTGACTATTTCCCAGCATTTTTTGCACAGCCTGTCTATATTTAAAAAAAAAAAACCTGTTGAAATAAGGGCATTGCCAGACACAAAACAAGTCTCACAACCCCACTTAAGCCCTCCTAAATCTTTGAAGGAAGAGTCCCCATGGTACAGCATCTTTCTGACATACCTATCACTCACTGCTGCAACACAATTACAAGAGCTGAAGGATATATTGGGAAAATTGAATTACACGATGGAGAGCAGAAGTATTATGTCACTAAATGACACCTAGCTGTACCTCTAAACCTCAAATTTGGAAGTTTGAAGCTGTAAATTTGGTAGAGGGGTGTGAGAAGCAAAGGATGTCACTAACAGCAGAGGCATCCAGCAAAGTGCAGTTCAAGTTCCAAAATCTGAATTTCTCTTGTTAGTTTTCATCCATATAACTCCCCTAGTGGTACTCTTGCAAGAAAATATTGACTACTTTTTTTCAGTAAGTACAAATGGTAGTTTTTCCCTCCTTCTCCAAGCAGATATCTATCACCTGGCATGGACACAAAGATGCAAAAATGGGCAGTTTTACCAATTAATATTTTTCACACATACACACCAGGAGTGTGTTTTAATTGCTGTACACTATTTCATGTCTTATTTTCTCCTAAGCCTACAAGACACATTGTTTTCCAATCGGAAGAAAATCATACTTAAATAAAAACATTAAAGAAGTTGGGTTTCTTTCCCTACACTGTATAAGCTTTGTTTCAAGCTGCATTTTCTGGGAAAATATTTACCCATCTTGAGTAAGGGAGAGAAGTTACCTTTGCTCCATATTAAAAACCAAACTGTCAGAACACACTGAACATACCTATCCCTTAATTTAACAGCAAGTAACAATCTGTAGCCTTAGTGAAAATCACATAAGCAGCACCTGATTCAAAGGAATGTTCCTCTACTGAAAATCAAAGGTATAGGTGTTTTTAAAAAGTAGGAATATTTACACACTCAAAAGTCAAAACTGAGGCACAAACACAATTGGCACCTACAAACAGCAAACATCTTGGAGTATGATTGTCAGGTTAATTACTCTGGCAGGAAAACTCTCAAACAGGTGGTTCTGATCACTTAAGCCTACAAAATGCACATTTCAATTCATATGATAAAGTTCTGTAAAGAAATCTCCCACATCAAGGAGCCCTTTCTTACAAGGTTCCTCTTATACCTTTGTTGTCTGTTGGGCTGTTATTCTCATTCTCATCCTCTGAAGGGATCTCTGTCCTGATGCTTTCCTGAAAATTGTTGATCCTCTGCTCACCAAATGCTTGCTCTTGGTTGGATGTGGGCTGGCACACCATGGAATCCTCTGGGGCCAAGGGCACAAACGAGTCCGACATTGCTTCTTGAGGCCTCTTCTCTGAGTCACTGTTGTGCTGACTGTAATTACAGCTGTGCAAGTTCTCAGTCTTCTGTGTGTGAGGCTGATTGCCACAGTCATTGGCATTGTGGAGGTCATCCTCGAGTTGCACAGACCCTTCATTCCCAGAGTCTGTCAAGTCCGTCACTGGGATCACTCCATTGCAGTTGATTTCTCTTGCACGTTTTTCCACAATGCTTTCCATGAGATTAGATTGCTCCTGTCCAAGGGCTTGTGCTGCAAGAGGGGAAAATGAGAATGTAGCAGAATACGTCTTAATAAATAGCTGGAAGATGTTCAAGGGCATCCTGAGAGATAGAGAGTACTCTGCACGTACTCACTCGGTTTGTAAGAGATTTCCCAGCCTCATCACAAGGACAGAACCCACTGCAAACAGGTGAAATGACCACAGCTAAAGGTACTCCCTCCTCATCCCCACGAGGAAATGGGCATCGCTGTCCATCCATGCTGGCAATGCTTTAGGTCCATACCTGGCTTTTTGCTGACATTTTCCTCTGGTGGACTGACTTTTATGAGCATTTGCAGAGGGGTCTGAGCTTCTTCCTCCTCTTCAGGCTGTGTCTGCCCAGGGTTTGCTTCCTTCTCCATTTCCTCTATCTCTTGCATTCGCTTCTCCAACAACTCAGCCTGTCTTTTCTGCTTCTTTTTCAACTTCTTTTTCTTATTCTTTGACATTTTGTCAGCCTACATAGAAGCAAGCCGAGAAATTGGACTTAACATTTTATACTTCAACAAATTTAAAATGCACCAAGGTTTAATTTCTGTTAGAGCTGAGGAAGCAGTCTGTGATGAAAATGCTGGAGACAGCTCCTCTCCCAGATAAAAAGTAGCTATTCTGGGTTTTGAACCACTTGTCTATGGTTCTTATCAGTGCATTTTTGCCCTGACCTGAAAAACCTACATTATTCTCCAAGTGAGGGAGATCTCAGACTCCACAGAACAGTCACATTCCCAACAGACCTTGAGATCACCACAAGAACTCCTTGTTCTGGTGATAAATGAGCTAATATCATTTACAAGTACAAGATAGCACTGAAGCTGATGCCTATCCCAAACACAAATTATACTTTTTCCTTCTGATATGAGATTGCTTTCTCTTAATGCTGACTGGACTACGAAACAATGCAGAAGATTCTATCAGTAGATACATACTTACAGATGAAAGCTATCACACTTACTGGTTTTGGTTGTGGTGCAGTGCTCACTGAAAGGAAAAGGAAGATCAGTAAATCAGTATGGCTATACTCAAAAACTGCAACTGCATTCTGATGTTAAGGTACATTTTTCCTATGGGGTTTGATAACATTTTAATGATATCAGCAAAGGTGATTTTGAAGGATCATTTCTCTACAGAAACACAACAATAAAAAAAAAGATAAAAACATTAAATGAGCAAAGGCATAATTCAAGTTTCAGACAGGAGTCTTGCTTGATTGATATCAAAGACTTAAACTTCTTGTCACGTAGCTTCATTTACTGCATGTGTTATGCATCCTACCCAAATGAAAATGCAAATCAAAGCATTAAAATACCAAACTTCAGGGAGCTTCCTTAAGCTAAGATATGCTGTGATCAGTTCAGCTCAATGCTAGTGTTGTAAGATGATGACTGACAGAGCCTTCCAATACACACTGCAGTGGTTCTTGAAAAGTACACACAGCTACAGATGGATGTTCTGAAGAGGAACACAGGGAACAGAAGAGAATTTGCCCTCAGATCTTTAGGGATGCTTGCATGTCAATGCATGTTTCTGTTATGGTTTTCCAGACTTCTGCAAACTGACAACAGGTAACTCACCTTGTGGAAACTCATCAAATGCATTTCCGGCATCGTGCAATGAAAGGTAATAAACTTTTGAAGGAAATGTGAGAACTTTGCACATTTTTACACCAGTTCTATATTGAATGCATCAACGTTGTGCTACATAAGACTGACTTTACCAGTGCAAGACTAGCTGTTGTTAAAAGCTGGCTCCAGTGTGCATTTATTCTCCCTCTCGTTTTCTGACACAAACTGCCTTCCCTGCCATCTCAGTCACAATTTATGACTAATTTCCCACTTACACTCATTTTCAAAGGTTACTTGCATTATTGTTCCACTGTACACTCAGGAAGTTTTCCTTAGTGATGATTTGGGGGTATGTGGGAGAAAAAGCATCAATTTTCAGGGGGAGGAAAAAAAAAAGAAAAAAACTAAATCACCTGCAGAGCCAGATGGTGGGGGAGCCCCAGACCTCTGCCACTCTGTTGCCTCTGCAGCCAGCCTGCGAATGTACTGGTCATTCACACACAGCAGGATGTTCTCAGGCTTTATGTCTGTGTGGATGATTCGACACTTTGTATGCAAGTAATCCAGACCCTGAAGAACCTGCAGGAAGGGAGAAGGAAGTCAACCATTAGCCAATTTAATTGAGAGCAAAGTGAAAATGCAAAAGTGCCTAGGATGGCCAGTGAAGCTGAAAGGGTTTGTGTGTTTGAGAATACTCCAGGTTAGAGCTGATGTGATCAGTGGTTACTACCCAGTTCCACAAAAAAAGGGATCAGTGTGATCAGTGATTACTGCTCAGTTCCACAAAGGAAGAGATTTGCATCAGATTTTGGCTTCCATTTAGAAATACTCTATTTACCCTCATAACTTGACTTTCCACAGGTGAAAATGTTATTTTAATACTCTACAATAAAATCACACCTTCCTCCTCCCCTGCACCTCCCATGCAGAAAGGTGTTTCTTCTTAGGCAACCACCCAGTAAGGAGAACCAGTTTCTCTTGCTCTTCATTAAGCATCATGCTTACTGTGACAGCTTTAAAAAATACTTTTCTTACCTCAGTCATTCCTCATAAGTGGAGGTTAAAAGCAAAAACCATCACAGTTTATCTGCAGCTGAAGGTGCTTGCAGTAGAGAAAGGAAGTACTAACTCAAGAATATTTTGTTGCATGAAGGAGATACCTTGGATTTTTAACTTTTGTTTCCTTGGATCTGAGGAAGATCAGTGAAAGAGTTTTAACTGGGTCAAGGGGAAGAATGCAGTCAGAGCTGGAACTTACCTGTTTGATGATTTTTTTGACACAAGGGAGTGGAAGACCCTGATAATTTGACTTGATGATCCATTTCAGGAGATGATGCCCCAGGACTTCAAACACCATACAAATATCTGGAACTGAATCAAGGAAAAACCTGGACACCCAGACCCAAGGAGCCCCAATTCCCAGGACTGAGGATCAAAATAAATCCATACCAGTTGGGCACTTTCTGTAAAAGAATCCTCATCCTTCTGACACAGCTTGGAAAAGCTGCCTTTCTCAAGAGCATAATTCTATCCTACACAACAGTGCCATTATCTAAAATAAAATACAGAGGGATGGAGCTGCACAAAGGTCCCCACTGCAGCAATCTCCTGCTTTGAGTGGAAGGTAGTTGCACAAATGAACATTAGTATTTACTGTATGTTTTGGAACAGCCTACGCTTCTGCCCCAGGCAAAACTCGATGCCAGATCCCTCTGTACCAGCATTACCTGAAAAGATAACAAAATTTCCATTTCATAAGTAATCTTCAGAACAATAAAGTCACTTTCTTCGCCCTCCTTTGCCTCTTAACCAGCAAAACAAACTTTTGACAAGCCTGGATTTCAACTATATTTATATGATCTGCTTTTTAGCTCTAAGATCTCAACAGTTACAATCACTCCAGCGACATATTCAGTACAGTGCCCTTGTTTTAGAAGCCAAACTTCTATGAGTTTGTTAGGCTGCTTTTCATCTGCACTGGCAGAAAGCACACATTTCACAAGAGTGGAAGAAACATAAGCTCAATCAACATTTACTCAAAAAAAGTTAGAGAAAATGCATTATGGATCTGCCATTTATAATCCACAGCTCAATTCTCTCAAGCAGCCCAGCAATTCTCACTGAAATAAAATTTAACTTATCTCGAAGTGTTAACAATGCACAAAAATTCCAACTTTCAAATTCTGAGGATCCATTATCACCACTTGCTACAAATCACTGCCCATGAGAAGGCTGCTCCCAGAACCACTGTCAAAGCAATACACCACAAACATCCTAACAATGCTGATAAATTACAAAATAAGATATTTCCATAACTAGAAACCAAGCTTATTTTTAAGTTATAGACAGCTCATTTGCTATTTTCAGCTACTGATTTTAACATGCTGTACTGCTTTACTGAAATAACAGGTTATTAACAGTGCTTGCAAAATTGAGGGGTTGAGATAGATGGGCTCTCCTACCTCGAAGGTACCTCTGACACAGCCACTCAGTCCTGATTCACAAATTGGTGGCAGAACATTAAAAGCACAACCAAGCAGTGCTGACACAAATTACAGCAGACTGAATCATCCCTCTGGATCTGAGCTCAGCAGGAAGTTTGGAGGCAGATCCTTCTACAGTAGGTTTCCTTGGGCAGAGAAAGGGATGTCTGGGCATTGCTTGCCAAAGCAGGGCAGCTGCCCAAGCAACTCCCATCTTTCTGCAATTCTTGGCTTTTATTCCACAAAAGGATACGGGAACCATTCACTCCTGAAATTTTGAAGTCATCTAACAACTGAACAACTCTCTCTTTGCTTAGATCACTTGGATCACTGTTGCGGACCTGCAGAGAGAGAGATTATTTTGATGCCAGATCCACTGCACTGTTGGGTTCCTACACAAATTCTTGGTGATCTGGGAATATCAAGCACATGATGAATGTAAACTCCCCAAAATGGAAAAAAAGGAGTAAAATAAAATTGAGCCAAACTCAGGCACTCACCGATTTCAGCAACTTGATTTCATCCAGTGCTGTTTCTGTGTAGTGCTCAGCACTCTTCACCACCTTCATCGCCACAAATCTCCTCCCACTGTGCACACATTGCAAGTAAATTGGGAACTGTTAATGCTCATACAAAGAACTTATCCTCCAGGATTATCCCAATTCTGTTGCATGCAAGACAGTTTATTTCACACATCATGGAAAAATAAGGTTTAAACACGCAAAGATTGTCTTTGAGTCTTTTTTAACTAAAGATTCGTGTTAGTCATATCTCAAAATACGAAATAATTAGTTCAGAGACTGAACACAACTCTTCCCACAGAAGAGTTGGTCCTATTAAGTCCCTCCCACGTACTTGCATGCACAATACCAGAAGAAACCCCTGTGCTAGGATGTGGACAGCTAATGTTTTGTGGTTTTATCTAAAAGTAAAAGGATGTTTTCTGCTCAGGTTTGTGCGTGCCTGGCAGGAACACCAGCTGGAACAGGAGCACTTACTGGATGTCCCAAGCCAGCCACACGGTGGAGAAGTGACCCCATCCAAGCTTCCGAATCACATGGTAACGTCCATTAAAGAGATCTCCTATTTTCACGAGGTGGTAACCCCCTGGAAAAACACAAGAAACAGAGAACAGATGTGAGGAACAAGCAGCACAATCACTAGAGCACCACAAAATATTTTGTCAGTGAAAACACCTGAAGTCTGCAAGGCTGACCACCTTTGGAAAACACAGGTTGTGATGGTAACAGAATCTTCAGCTAAATATCAGCATTGCTTTTGCATGCTGTGACCCTAGAATGTGAAACAGGTACTGCACCCAAGATCCCAATGATTTTCCTTGCTGAAAACAGGAAAGTCTGCTCTGCACCCTTCATATCTCTCAAGCTACTGACTCTACAGGGGGAATCCATCACAGAAGCAAAAACATGAAAAGCCAAAGATGGAACTGGCAGAAAACAACAAAGAAGAAGAAATTGTGATTTGGTATTTTCATTTGCTCTATATTTCATTTCCACTCAAGAGAAACAGGGGAAGTCTATATGTAGAAACATTTTTTTTTCTGAAAAAATGATAATGATCCAATCTTCAAAAGAAAAGCAAAGAATATGAAAAGGATTTGAAAGTGTCCCTTTTACAATTGAAAAATAATTAAATGCCAACTTTTATCAATATTGAAAGCCCTCTGGCACAGAGGAAAAGCTGACAGCTTTAAACCTATGCATTAAAAACAGCTCTGCAACTTAAATCTTGACTGATAACAGAGGAAAACTTAGAGACCACCTCCTCCATTTCATGTTGGCTTGAAAAATGTTATTATCATCATGCAGTTTCAAAGCATTCATAATGAAAGAGGGAGTCTATTTTCATTCTCTACAGCAAATGGGAAACGGAGGGGATACCTCCATTGCATTGAAAAATCCTGCATCTTAAATAGGCAGGTGCTCACCTTTACAGTAATCATTTGGATCCTCCTGTTCATCATCATCTGATCCCAGGATTTCCTCCTCTTGTTCGGGAAGATCATTCTCGGAATGAGCAGCTGGGCCCCTGTGCTGGGTGTCAGGTCTGAAAGAGATCGCACTGCATGTTACACACACACAGAAATCACACCGCACGTCCCACACACACACAGAAATCACACCGCACGTCCCACACACGCAGAAATCACACCACACGTCCCACACACAGAAATCACACCGCACGTCCCACACACACACAGAAATCACACCGCACGTCACACACACAGAAATCACACCGCACGTCACACACACAGAAATCACACCGCACGTCCCACACACGCAGAAATCACACCACACGTCCCACACACAGAAATCACACCGCACGTCACACACACAGAAATCACACCGCACGTCCCACACACGCAGAAATCACACCACACGTCCCACACACAGAAATCACACCGCACGTCCCACACACACACAGAAATCACACCGCACGTCCCACACACAGAAATCACACCGCACGTCCCACACACAGAAATCACACCGCACGTCCCACACACACACAGAAATCACACCGCACGTCCCACACACGCAGAAATCACACCGCACGTCCCACACACGCAGAAATCACACCGCACGTCACACACACAGAAATCACACCGCACGTCCCACACACAGAAATCACACCGCACGTCCCACACACGCAGAAATCACACCGCACGTCACACACACGCAGAAATCACACCGCACGTCCCACACACACAGAAATCACACCGCACGTCACACACACGCAGAAATCACACCGCACGTCCCACACACGCACAGAAATCACACCGCACGTCCCACACACGCACAGAAATCACACCGCACGTCCCACACACGCAGAAATCACACCGCACGTCACACACACGCAGAAATCACACCGCACGTCACACACACACAGAAATCACACCGCGCGTGTCACACACGCGCAGAAATCACACCGCACGTCCCACACACACAGAAATCACACCGCGCGTGTCACACACGCGCAGAAATCACACCGCACGTCCCACACACACAGAAATCACACCGCACGTCCCACACGCGCAGAAATCACACCGCACGTCACACACACACAGAAATCACACCGCACGTCCCACACACGCAGAAATCACACCGCACGTCCCACACACACACACACAGAGAAATCACACCGCACGTCCCACACACACGCGCAGAAATCACACCGCACGTCCCACACACACGCACAGAAATCACACCGCACGTCACACACACACACAGAGAAATCACACCGCACGTGTCCCACACACACACAGAAATCACACCGCACGTCCCACACACACGCAGAAATCACACCGCACGTGTCCCACACACGCAGAAATCACACCGCACGTCCCACACACACGCAGAAATCACACCGCACGTCCCACACACACAGAAATCACACCGCACGTCACACACACAGAAATCACACCGCACGTCCCACACACACACAGAAATCACACCGCACGTCACACACACAGAAATCACACCGCACGTCCCACACACACAGAAATCACACCGCACGTCCCACACACAGAAATCACACCGCACGTCCCACACACAGAAATCACACCGCACGTCCCACACACGCAGAAATCACACCGCACGTCCCACACACACGCAGAAATCACACCGCACGTCCCACACACACAGAAATCACACCGCACGTCACACACACAGAAATCACACCGCACGTCCCACACACACACAGAAATCACACCGCACGTCACACACACAGAAATCACACCGCACGTCCCACACACACAGAAATCACACCGCACGTCCCACACACACACAGAAATCACACCGCACGTCCCACACACAGAAATCACACCGCACGTCCCACACACGCAGAAATCACACCGCATGTCCCACACACACACACAGAGAAATCACACCGCACGTCCCACACACACGCGCAGAAATCACACCGCACGTCACACACACACGCGCAGAAATCACACCGCACGTCACACACACACGCGCAGAAATCACACCGCACGTCACACACACACACACAGAGAAATCACACCGCACGTGTCCCACACACACACAGAAATCACACCGCACGTGTCCCACACACACACAGAAATCACACCGCACGTGTCACACGCACGCGCACAAATCACACCGCACATCCCACACGCACACACAGAGAAATCACACCGCACGTCCTACACACACACGCGCAGAAATCACACCGCGCGTGTCACACACGCGCAGAAATCACACCGCGCGTGTCACACACGCGCAGAAATCACACCGCGCGTGTCACACACGCGCAGAAATCACACCGCGCGTGTCACACACGCGCAGAAATCACACCGCGCGTGTCACACACGCGCAGAAATCACACCGCGCGTGTCACACACGCGCAGAAATCACACTGTACGTGTCTTACACACACGCACAGAAATCACACCGCACGTCCCACACACAGAAATCACACTGTACGTGTCTCACACACACGCACAGAAATCACACCGCACGTCCCACACACAGAAATCACACTGTACGTGTCTCACACACACGCAGAAATCACACCGCATGTGTCCCACACACACAGAAATCACACTGCATGTCACACACGCACAGTACTCCTTGAGTCTGCAACTCCCACAGCACACAAGGGACTGCTGAAGATGGAGATGCAATATTCTGCTTTCAGAAAAACAACTCACATGTGAATGTTTTAATTCCTAAGCTAAGATAAAAGTAGACAGAAATAATATTTGTATACTAACAAGAAATGCACCTTAATGCCCTAGATCCACTTTCATAATGGAACTAAGAAAAGTCCAGACAAGATAGATTTAAAGGCTTAGTGATCCCTCCAAAATATTAGCCTCTTAACTCCTTCTCTGCCTTTCTCTAAAGTAGATTTTTATTTTATTTTTTTTCTTTGGTAAAACTTGAAAATTTCAATACTAATTTGATTTTAAAGACTAACATCAATTAGTTTTTACTCTCATTTTGGAAAAAAAAAGTTAACCAGTGCTTTAGCACTTGCGGCCCTTTGTTCCTTTCACATTCAAGGTCAAAAGAATATTTAGCAGTCCTTCTGCTTCTAACCTTTTAGAACACTAGAGCCCCTAATCTTGATATTTCTCCTGTTCTCAAGGAACAGGCTGCATTTTTTAGTTCATCTCTTCACTCAAGATCCAAAGTTTATTACAGTTGTCTGAACTATGGAGAGTGGGAGGACACAGAGCAGATGTTCAGTAAACTCTCCTGAGAACTTGTGATTGCACAGGGATTGGAATCAGGCACTAAGGTGGTGGAGGCTTTTCACTCCCACATTCATAAATAAAAGTGTTCATTTTATCTGTTTAACTTTCCACCAAATGTGCTACTCTGAGTTCTTGCTTGTAAAGGCCATGTCAGCAAAGGCCACTTCCATGCTCTCACACACTCGGGCTGTGCCCCCAAATAAAATATCTCCCGTTTCTCAGCTCTTTCATATCATCACATTGACCACAGCCAAACAGCTCATGAAAAGCTAATACCAAAATCAGGCAATTTATTTACTTTACAAAGCATTACAAGGAACGATTAAGTGCCTACAAAGATTCAAGATCTTTCCATACAAAGCAAACATCTATAATGAAAACAATGCCTACAGACCATGTGCTTTGGCAGCATTTAAGGGCAAAGTACTGCAAGATATCAACATTACGTTTTCTTTCTTCAGAAGCACAAGCTATTAAAAAAAAAAAAAAGCTGGAGTTGTCCAAAGAAGTGGGCAGCAAACTTCACTACAGCAGTGACACGGAAGCACAAGATAACATTCTTTACAGAGACTTCCCCGGCAGTGAATTAGCGGATGTTTCTTGTATTGAAACTATTGTTGCAGGGAAGTAGCAGATAACACCGGTTCCTTCAGCACCCTCTTTCAAATTCAGCTCTTTTTGCTGCAAGGAGGAACTGCCCACCCAAGAGGCTATGGCAGCAACACAGGCAAGCCCTCAGATGCATTTTCACAACTTAGTCCTGAGCTGGAGGCCTGCACATCATATCAGGGCTGTACTAACTCATCTAAATCCAAGGGGAAAATGCAGTATTTTCGTTTGGAATAGTTATATAGTGGAATGAATGTTCAGCACTGACCTACTACACATGCACTCTGCTGGGACTTCACACATTAAGCACATTGCTAACACATTCAAACTACATCAATCTTAAACGTCATAAAAAGGGAGAAATCTGTGTTCCAATCTGATGAGGACTATATTTGAAGCCACTTAAAATCCACAACTCAAGTTCATTTAAGCAAGGAAGAGCTACAAAGGTCATTCCAGGCACAACCCATCACCAGATACTTACTTTCAGTCTGCTGTTGGTAAGTCCTGCTGATTGTTTAAATTCAGGAACAGCTTAGTGGTCTCAAACCATAAACCAAAGACTGCCAAGCTAATGAGATTTTTATTAACAACCCTGCAGCTTGATCTAGCTCTGAGATATTTAATATTCAGACTTTTTTTTTAGTCACTGAATTGTAAGTCAGGGGTAGGAAGAAGGAAACCTGCAGTAGGGGGTGCAGATAGTCTTAGAGGTCAAAAAACTTCTTTAGAATTGTTGCATTCCTTTGGGGACAATTGAGACACAAATAAAGTCACACATTATCCCAAAATTAGGAGCAGGCAGTAAAGGCATGAAATGGCCATAGACAGAATGGTTGAAGGGGAGATTACATGCTCATAGATAACAAATGCTACAGACAGGGTAAAGAGAACAGGAATTGGGCAGAAAGATTTTAAGCCAGGAACCTCACACACAGAGTGAGTAGTAAAGAGCAATAATTCTCCCCAGTGCTGCTTAGGGGTTTTCACTTTTTTAATTGCACAGGATGTAAGGGATTGAAAAGGACTCAAAAGAAAATTCCCCTTAAGTGGCAGTGATGCAGACAGACACATCACGCCATTCTGCAGCCCCAGTGCTTCTCAATAATAGCAATTCCATGCATCAAGGAAGAAGTTACTGGAAGCACTAAAGCCCATTCTCCTGGAAGCTTTCTGTGCCCCTCCTTAAGGGGCTGATGAATCCTACTGCTGGCAGTCTCACACACGACACACCCTGGAGTCTGCAGCCGAGTCTTTCATGGGGATCCAAAAGCGTTTCACTTCTACATTAGAGCCTGTGATACCAACTAATGTAAGAAAGCCAAATTCAGATCACACACACCTCTACAGTGCAATTT
Organism: Cinclus cinclus; assembly: GCF_963662255.1. Lineage (NCBI taxonomy): Eukaryota > Metazoa > Chordata > Aves > Passeriformes > Cinclidae > Cinclus > Cinclus cinclus. The sequence continues at coordinate 4,601,403 of NC_085072.1, forward strand.
CCTTTATGAAATCACTTCCAAAATATACCTAATTCCTTTCTCTTCCTGTGAAAATTTGTTTAATGTTATTACACACCACCCTGTTCCTTCCCTGAAATGACCATGTCAGCCAGAGATAGAGATTAAGAGAGAATTTATCAGGGTGCAATATGTATTAATACCTAAGAAAAAATGGTATACAAAAGCAAAAGCCCCATCTGTCTGCCTTGCTCACAAAGACAGTACTCTAAAAGGCACAAAAGGCTGTTAAAGACAGTAGAAAAATCCAAACCCAATACTTAGAAATGACAGCTGAAACAGCTGTTGTCCAAACTGCAAAATGCAGATTGAGTATATAAAAAATCCTATATTAAATGATTGTTTGCACATTAAAAACAAAGAGTTCTAGGGTACTTTTTTTTTTTTAAGCCACCTCTGATCTATGGAAGAATGCCATGATCACATTTTCCTTTAGCTCTCTCATTGTGCTAATTAATCATCAGAATGAACTGGATCTGCAGGGTCTCTACAACTACACAGCAATATTTTACTTCAGAAAAACAATGTGGAACAGGAAAGCTACAGCAAAATGCTAAGTCTTCTATGGAATACGTGTGAATTCACATCTAGAGAGACCCTCCCAAAAGTCCTTATTCCCTGAAGAACTGCAAATTCACGAGACAAAATTAGAGAGGGGAACCTACCTGCAAGAAGCACGGCCTCCCATGGATAAAGATATTCCTGAAGACAGCCCAATAATTTTCGAAAAAGCCATCAAAAGTCAGACACCACAGTGTTGGGGAAGGAGAGGGACATCAGCAGCAGGCAGAGGAGCTGGTTATCCTCAAATGCAGCAAAGCTTTGTGCAAGAGTAAAGGAGAAGAGGGATTTGCCTCCAGCACCCAGCTGCAGCTGCCCAGCACTGCATTGCAGGTGAAGGGCCGTGCAGCAAGGCTGGGGCTTGCTCTCAGCTGATCTTCCTGCAAATTCAGTCATGTCAGGGGGGGTGAACATAAAGAATCCCCTCCTCTTGATGTCTACATGTCTCCTTCCCTCTAATGAAATTAGAAATTCACGCAGATACTTTGTTTCATCTTCCTGAACCAGCCGGTTTTATTTGCCTATTCAATCGTCCGGTGGATTTAAAGCTGGGATGAAGACAAGGATCATGGTAATTGTCGACAGAGCAACCCTTTTGACAGATGAATTCCAGCACAATCATGCAGCAGGAAAAGGGAGTTCAAAGGAAAAGTGAATTTTCTGAAGTAATTTCACACCTCCCCTTCCAGAGTTACAAGAAAAACTTATCTTTTATCCTTAAAATGACAAAACAAGCAGGAGGAGCCAAATCCTCTTTACAAAGTTGAACTGAGTATTTCTCACAGCAGCGGGTACTTAACATCATCTTCCAACAATGTACAATTCCCAGTCATTTCCTGTGCCTGTTTATCCTGCTGGTTTATGTAAGTGATAGGGGAAACAAGTCACCAACAATGTGACATAGAAAGTAACAATTTAGAGATTTCTCTCCTAGGGAGGCCTTCATTAGTGAAAGACATTAAGCTGCCCCTGCACTTCTAAAGCAAGAGGTTTAAAGAATTGTTTTCATCCCGTTGTAGGTCTAAAATATTTTCACCTTAAAAGTTCACAGAAGTCTGAATATGCTTTTAATAGTTTAGCATTGCCAACCCTCTTCATATTAGAAAAGGAGCTGAAAACATGAAAAATTTTCCACTGTAGACAAGATTTTGCTCCATGTTCACTGAAGTTATCACCCAAGCCCTGCAATGCACAGCAGGGATGGTAAAGAGGAGCTAAGATTTGAGTCACTCACTTGTTCCTTACAGAAGGTGTTAAAGCAATTTGGAAAAACACTGTGGAATTCTCTTGCCAGTTTTCAGTGGAATCACTTATCTGGTCCACACATTAAAAAAGATAAAAAATCCCAGCCATACAGTGTGGGTTCTTACAGATTTGCAGAGAAAGAAGGGTGCCCTCTATAAATTACCAGACACCAGCCAAGTCTCCACACTCCACCATCAAATTCTAAATGTGTTCTCTCTGCTTCAACAACTTACATTAAAACAAAACAAAAATAAAACACCTGAAAGGAGGTGTTTGGTTCCCCTATTCAAGAACATTAAGAGTGACTTCAAAACTTGTTTTGGACAGAAAAGATTCTTCCTTGTCCTTAAAACAGCAGAAATACATACAGTCCACGCTACCTAACTACTTGCCTTGAATAGATACAAAAGCAAACTCATTCCACCCTCAGGCAAGGAAGGCAACATTTACAACAGATCATTTTTGTCACACCCATCATCCTTAAATACATACTAACAAAAAAAGATACTCTCCTTACTCCCCTCTCTGTGTTTGCCTCTCCCCTGATATTTGCGAAGATGAGCCCATCTGAAGGAAACAGAAGGGAAATGCTTTCCTAATTTTAAGTCGCCTACAACAGTCTTTAAAAGCAGTGTCACCCCTTATTGGTGAGCTCCAATTACAGCCGTGAAACGCCCCCAAGCAGAACTCAATTCAGGGAGCGCAGGAGGAATGACGAACCCAGCTCCCACTGCAGGCAGCAGATAAAGGCACTGCAAACAACACCCCACGACTCTTCTTCCACCTTAACCATCCAGCCAACGATTTGCCGGGCTCTACACCCAATACAACAAGGATTCCGTGTTTTTCACTCAAGGATTCCGTGTTTTCATTTGAGAAGAAGCTCCATATGGCATGGTGAAAAGCCAGGATTTAAAATCCCTCTCCCGTTTCCACATCTGTGCATGGAGACAACGTCTCTCTACGGAAGAATGCTTGCAGGCTGCATCTCATTTCTACTGCTCAGTGTGCCTGTGATTTCCAGATCATGCTAAGCCACATCCAGTGAGAATGAGCACTCACATGCAGATCTGCTGGCAAACCTCATGCTCAATGAATATGGTAACTAACTACATACAACTTTCAGGATGAATTCAGGCCTGAAATGATTAAAAGTGTTCTCCTGCTTGTATGCAGCCAGCCTTTCTGATGTAGAAATTCCAACTGTTTTGGGGGGAATTAAAAATCGTCGATGGTGGGGGTCTTATTAGTGTACAGTCCATGTTATTTTGTGATTATTGTAACTCATTCACTGTTGTATCCCTATTTTTCTGAATAAATAATGTCTTTTCCAACACTAGGACAGATCCACAATACTTGCTGCTATTGAGCACTCATCTCAGGGCTACAGGAATACCACTGTCAACTTAGAAGAAGGCTGGAGATAGTAAAACATTACATTTTTAAATAACAGCATTCAGAGGCACCAAGACATACTTTTGATTAGCAGATCTGTGGGAACTCAGTTTGAAGACAAGTACTGGCTTTCACATGAGAAAGGTATTAAAACACAAATAACAGGCAATCAAGTTTCTTCCTTCTCATCCCCACTCCCCCACACCAGCATTTAACAAGCTGTTTGTAGAACTGCCTGCTATTCCAGCTATCACAAACCAAGGGACTTCCATGGAAACCAGCAGATTTCAGTTGTGTCCTGTCACAGTCTGATAATCACTTCTGTATTTGAATGAAAAAAATTAGGAGGGCAATGCATTCTGACTCTACCTTAAACTTATGTTCAAAATACTTATGAAAGAAAAGTAAGGAAAACATAATCCAGGATCCTGATCCCAGGCAAAGCTTTGAATAAATTGAGAAAGAACCTGAGCAAGCCGTTAGAACTCAAGGGCTCCTCAAAGACAAAAGTGATACAATACAAGAACAAACTGTAAACTATCAGATCCTACTTAGAATTTTCTGCTCCCCAGACTACACAGATGGAAAAACCACTGACTGTGTCTCTCTTCATAGCAATTTTAGAGAGGAGGAAGAAGTGAGGCTTCACTGCGTGTCAAGAGTCTTGCCAGAAATTTTCGGGTAATGATAAAAAAGCTTCTTGAAAAAAATTAATATTGCAGGCATTTGGGAAGAAATGGGGAGAAAGCAAGACTACTAAAGTTAGCTCTGCTACTGCTTCCCTGCAGGAGTAGAGGGAGACAGAGGATCTATTGAAAGTCTTGTGAAAAAATATCTCCCACACAGTAAAGCCTGTAAGAAACGATTAAAGTCACCAGGGCAGGCAGAATTAGCAGAAAAAAATTCAGATCATGTACATTTCCCAGAACAAGCCACAGACCTTACGGCTGCCACTGCTTTTGTAGATATTCTTATGCTTACAGTAATAAAATGTTCTGCTCTGAAGCACAATGGGCTCAACAACCCTTACACAAAACTAGTGGTTTTATACATTAACTTCTCCTGAAATACAGAAGGTGCTGAATTTGATGACACAGTATTATCATTTGGGCCTGCCACTGAAATACCCATCACCTACATATTATACAGACCTGTAGCCTAGTTCTATATAGTACACTTATTTTCTTCATTCCAGAGAAATGAGCTGTAATATTCAAGTTTTTCTTCAGTTTCTTGTCTGTTTCTGCTTTTTCTGCTTTGAATCTGGATGGGTGTTTCAGACTAGTTTTTAAACTCTGGCTCTTAATCTCTGGTAACTAAAGGAGGAATTTTCTCCTAGGACAAAGAAAACAATTTGCACTTCTGAGGCCTTGCAACATAAAACATAGACAGAAAAAAACCACAGTATTTTACTAGCAGTCATGATTTAACAGTCACAAATGCCCAATTCCCTTATAAATTGCCTGAGACATCAGCTAAATACAACTATATTTGTATTTTAGTTCAAACTGGTATTTTCAAACAGAAGCACAGTTCTGAAGTAAATACCAGATTTTCCTTGTGTATTAAGCTTTTGTTCACATTGTGCAGTTGTACAGAGCATGAAATGAAGAAGGAATTCTCAGGAGGAATTTCTCCACAGAAAGGGTTGTTAAATATTGGAATGGGCTGCCCAGGGAGGTGGTAGAGTCACCATCCCAGGAGATGTTCAAGAAACACCTCGATGTGGCACTCAGTGCCCTGGCCTAGTGGACAAGGTGGGGAATGGTCACAGGTTGGATGTGATGATCTTGGAGGCTTTTCCAACTTTCATGATTCTATGAACATGAACCTCTTTCAAATGCAAGCAGAGAGAAGCCGTGCTTCAGCACCACTTTTGAACAAGAGCTAATAAAGTAACATTCCCATTCAAACAGCACCTGGGGTCTTTAGAAAAAAATCAAGCTCCTGTTAGCCTGCTATGCTTCCTAAAGAGAGCCCATCCTGCTGCACCAAGGCACTAAATGTTCCCAAGGCACAGAGCAGGGCTGAAAGGCTGAACTGTTGGCACATCCATCACACCTTCCTGGCACATCCCCAACCAGGACAGCTCATGAAACACCAGAACAGAGAGAATTATGTTTGCAATTCCACAGAATACAAGGGAAACTTGTAAAGGAAGTGTTCCCAGGAAAGCACTGTGCATTTCCCCCACCCTCCAAAGGACATGGGCAAGTATTTCATCCAATACATCTATCCAACTATGATGAACTCCAAAGACACAGTAACTGATTCAAAGAACTGTACAAGTCTTGTCAAAAATGCAGAACTGGGCAAAACCAACAACCTGAATGCACCTCACCAGCTGCTGCTGTCTGAAGAGTTTACAGCTGAAGTTACTAAAGCTCTGGTAGGAAAAAAAAGCTTGCAAGCCCACAGGCTCATATTTCAAGACAGGTTTTTTGAGTGCCTTTGAGATGTAACTGACTGTTAGCACCCAAGATGTTCACACCTCAAGAAACGATAAAATTAATACATCACATTCTTGCCCAGACAACTTTTGGAAAAGCTACCTTTGGGCAGCAAACCTGCAGGAACCTACCTACCAAACTTTTGTTAGCAACTTCTTCTGATGTGCAGATCTCCTGACATTCTTAACAGTAAGGAAATGGGCTCTCATTTTTCTAAAAATAGATTAAAGCAAATTGAATTTCTTGCCTTTTTGATGGCAAACAAGTGAAATTAAGAAACTGAAATCAATGCTTCACTCAAGGCCACAAAGCAACCCAGTTACAGTCAATATTAGAAGTCAGGATCTCCCTGTATCTGAGCTTGCCTTTTGTCCCTCCAGGGCATTCAGCTGTCACTGTCCGTGCCCTGCTCCTCAGTTCTCACAGAAATGGGACCTCAACAAAGGTGCACAGCCAGGACATTCTCTGAAGTGGCAGAAATGGAACCAACAAGCAGGCAAGACAGGTAGCAGCTTCCTGAGCAAACATTTGACACAGCTGTTTAATGAATCTTCCAAATTACCAAAAGATTTGGAGTAATTTTACTGGATTGGGAAATTACAGGTATCTCACCTTCAGAATTCCAAGAAACTCTGCCTGGTCTCTTTCAACAGAAGACTGTTAGGATAAATGTATTCTCCACTTCACTGATATAAAATGAAGTTTTTAAGACAGGAAGGAGTGAAAAAAATAGGATCATCCTCAATTTACAGAAAATTAAGAACATGGCTGACATTCCCATAAAAATATATATCCATTTCCTATAAAACAAGCTCATACATAGAACCATAATTAGTATTTACAAGGTATTTCTGTAAATCATCAGTTTTGACTGGTCTGGCCTGAACCAAACACATAGCAATATTAAATACTGGATGATGAAAAAAATAAGTAACTTTCCAGTTTCTTTTAACCTTTCCAAGTGGTTTTTTGATTGTTTTTAACAATACTGGGTTTATAGGTAAACTTAAAGCAGGTGTAGTTTAAATCTCTTCAGAACATTCTCTGCACTTTTATATACTAATTCAAAATACTAAAAACTCATCCTTTTAAAATCACTGTTTCATGCTTTTTACTGCAGAACAGTAACTGCAAAACATTACAGAAAAAAAAATTGCATGTGTGATCTAAACTATCATGGAACATCAGATATTAAAAGCACGTTGCATGTGGTTTTAAGAATAGATTTTATGGAAAATCATGAAACAACCCAGTTAAGCCTATTCTAGAAGATTTAACTAGAGCAGCTTCACATTTAAATAGAATAAATGTTGTGAAACTGTACCTGAAGTAAGAAGCTGACACTGAGTTCATTTAGTTGCACAGCATAAAGCACATGCAAGTTTCTTTAATTTCTGAGACAATCCAATAAACTTATGGTACCAGATAAAAGAGCTGAAGCATGAAGTATAAGAATATAAATACAGCATTTAACAAATAGCATGGCTCTGCACTCCAATCAAGGTTAGCAGCAAAATTAAGAGCTAACCAGCAGAGCATTTAACTTGTCCTGAATATGTGGTTAAATAAAGAATTATAAAAAACCTCTAACATGCCAGCTCTGAATGTTGTCATTCAGCAACTTCAAAATCTACACAGAAATTAGCTTCCCAGCTGCACTGTGGACTCTGTTAGCAGAGTTAGTATTGCTAGTCTGCAGCTAGAGAAAGAAAAAAACAAAAAAAAAAACACATACAGAATTAGACAATGGATTATTCATACAGAAATTAGAGAAGGAGGAGAGCATTTCAAAAATTGTCCTAATGCTACCTTCAAGAAATACCAGGAACACACATGGAATAGCACAGAACCATAATGCATGTCTCCCAAATACTTTGGTTAAGGCTCCTCAATCTTCAAAAGTCCAATCTCAAAACCACTGACTCCTGGCTGGAGGCAATAAGAAAAAAATATTTTAATTCCTGTGATGTGTCTGAGGAAGTGACTGAGAAAGCATTACTCTAGGCCTAAAGAAAAAACCCTCCAACTCCCACCCTCAAAGCTTTAGCCTTATTTAATAACTATCTTTAGTTCCTGGGTCATCTTTAGCATCCTGAGTCACCAGAGATTTTACAGAAATAAGCAGCATTTTATGGAGTATACAGAAGCAGCCCTAGGATTTACATCACCTTTCTGTAGAAAGGAATCCATGAGCAGCACTGAACACAGTACTTAGTGCAGCCTGCTGAAAGCCATTGTTTAGTATTTACTCGAGTTCTTCTAATTTTTACATCTGCCTCCAAAAGCTCCCCACACAAAAAGACTCGTGACATTCCTGCGGTAGGAGAGAAGCCACACGAGAGCATCAAAGTTAGAGAAAGAAGTAAACAACACACCACGGCATTCTTTGGGCAAGATTTAAGAAAAAAAAAATAAAATAAAATCTCAGGGGGAAAGAGAGTCAAGAGGGGGAAGAGAGTCGAGAGAAGCTGGTTCCAAAAGCCGGCAGCTGCTGAAGTGTCCCAGGCACTACGGAGAGCGGACGGTGAGGACTCCCCCGGGGCACAGCGGCCAAGGGGAGCCGACAAGGGCAGACCACCGCTCGGAGCCGCGTCCCTAAGCACCGCCGCAACTCCACGGCCGGGATTCGGGGAGAAGCAGGGACGGCCGAGCCCTCCCGTTCCCGTCCAGCCCAAGGAGCCGCGGCCGGAGCCGGCGAAGGGAGCACAACGGCCGCCCCGGGCCACGCGCCGCTCCCGCCTGCGCCCGAAACGTGCGCTCGGTGAACTCCGGTTAAAAACCGGCCCGTCCCCGGGGGCTCGCACGTTCCTCCGCCCCGAGCGCCCTCCGGGCCACCGGGCCCGGCAGCCCCTTCCCCGCGGGGAGGGTTGGGGGAACAAAGAGGCGGCGGTGCCGGCGGGAGATGCCGCCTGAAGGGAGCCGCGGCCGCACTTACTTCCTCTGGGCCTTGTCCTTCTTGGCTTTGGTCCGCTTCTTCCGGGCCTGCAGCGCCAGCACTGAGGGAGAGAAGGAGAGAGACGCGTGAAGGGCGGCGGGCCCTCCGGGGGCCCCGCGGGGCGATGGAGGCCGAGCCGCACTCACCTTTCCGCTCCATGGCCGCCACCGCCGGCGGCCCCGGGCGCCTGCGCTGCGCCCGCCGGGCTGGGCACGCGCGGCTCGGCCGCCTCCTCCCGGCCCGGAGCCGCCCTTGCTCCGCCCGCCCTCGGCTCCGGCCCCGGGCCCGGCCCCGGCTCCGGCTCCGGCTCCGGCAGCGGCGCGGGCGGGGCGCAGGCGCGGGAGCCGCCCCGAGCCGAGCGGCGGCGGGTGGCGGTACCGGCAGTGCCGCGGAACACGGTGCGGGCTCCGTTTGGCGCCCGCCGCCGGGGGCTGCTCGGGGCGTGCACCGGCCTCCCGTTCCCGCTCACCTCCCGCCGCCGCCTCTCACTGAATCCACGTGTAAAATCGTGTGCTCCGAGCAGAGTGCAATGCCCATCAGATTCAGAGATTCTTAATAGTAAATCATTTATTTAATAACGACCACGAAAAAAAGCCTTTGCGGTTAGTGGCCGTTCAGGGCATTTTGCTGCATGTGTTGAACAAATACCTGTGTTTAAGGTGGCTATGTATTCTCCTTAGGGCTCTTGTAGGTTCTACTATCTGCAGTTTTTCTCAACACTTTTTAACCTGGAAGAAATAAGATGAATGTGTCTTTACAGACTCTGTGAATCTGCTTGTAGATAGGGCCAGAGACTTGTAGATAAGGAAGAAATGGGAGAAACCATCAATTTCAGAAAATATTACTAATTGACACAGACTGCTGCTCAGCCAAGGTCATGCTAAACTCCTGAATTTGGAACGAATAACAAAGACTTAATAGGGTCGTGAATATTTTTCACCCAGGGTGGACTTGAAGGTAATTTTTATGTTCATTTATTGTGTGTTATACAGGGGGTGCCTATTAAGGGTACATACAGTAGGCAGATCAAGAAGTCTGTACCTTCCAAGTACCTCAGCTAGTGGGGAAAGAGAAAGAGTGATGAGGCTGGGAAAATTAGGATAAAAAGGAGGCTGTGCCCTCCAAGAATCTGAGACCCCATGGAGAAATTCCCCATGGCCTCTCCCTTTGTTCATTAATAAAGTTGCAGGACTCCTCTGTCTCATTTTTGGACATAAACCTCTGGCAGCATGAATTTTTCTGCACAGACTCCTCAAAACTACTTGCGTCTGTCACAAGCACATTATATATTCTATCAGATGTCTGTCTGGGATTCTGACCCCCTACTCCTGTCAAGGAGCCACACAGGGAGTCACAGCCATCAGCTGGGATTAGAGCTAGAGCTGTATCTGGTGTGATTTTAATTCCCATACATTTTAAAGTATTCCCAAGACCTGGGCTCCTTGGCACTGGATTATGGATATCTTCATGGAAAGGCAAATGTGCGTGTGTGCAATTTTGGAATACAGAAAAGTCCTTTTCATATTTGTAATTGTTGCTGTGTTCTACAAGCACCAGATGTTTAGGCCATCTGCCTGTACTGCAAAGAGTTCTATGTGAGAAACTAACACGAGATTTTGTGATAACACAACAGAGGGACAAATTTCAACCTTAGTTGAAAAGGTGATCAAGGTAAGGATGAGCTGAAAGACCTCAAGTGTGGTAGAGTTCCCCCATGCAAGCATTGCACAATGTCCTGCCTCAAGGAAGACACAACATTAACAGAGCAGAGATTATAATCTAAATTTATAGGTAGCCTGTCATCCCAGGTGCAGTGACTTGTTCTGTTGGCTCTAGAAAGGTGTGTGCTCACACACTTGTTCCCTACAGGTTTCTTCACATGAGGATGACAAAGGCACAGCTGGACTTTGGAAAGCCACAGTGAAGCACATGTGCAGGCTGGCATTGTATTCCCTTGATTAGAAGCTGCCATCAGTCTGCATGAGGACACACTCCCTTTCTGAGTTCTCCAACAAAAATAAGAGAGAAAAACTACTGAGCATCCTCCCCTTGCCATGCTTCTTCCATACTTTTCTAATTCTGGGTAGAAAGCACAGTAAGAATAGCACCATCAAGAGGCTCTTGAGCCAAGCCTAAGCCAAGATAGACTCGTCTTTCCACAACCAGCCTGGCATTGTTTTTAGAGTAGAATGAATGTCCCCAGACTCTGCTCTTGCCTAAGTGGTTTATCTGGTCCTTCCTCCAAGCTTCCCAGTGCAGAGTGACACACTGCCATGAATGGCTCCAAGAACTGCTCCTGCCATGCCTTACATGACATCTGAGGCTCCTCAGCTGCTTTGTCTTCTGCAGCTACTTCTGTACAAGAGTACAGAAGCACTTGAATAAAACATGAATAAAACCAGAACAGAGATGGGGATATGGAGTAAAACCACAACAATTTGCAGACTGCACCATCAGCAATGATCATGTGCATGTCTGGGGATCTGTATCTTCTAGTTCAGTGCAGTGGGAGAGCAGCCTGGGTTTCTGCAGCAAGCCCTGCCAGGAAAGCATTGAGGCATCCCACCAGCTAGGAAGAACATTAGGACATTGCTGCATGCAAAACAACTGAAGTTGTTGCAATTATGTCAGGTAAGAACTTCAGGCTGCCAACAAAAATTACAGACAGGCCTTTAAACTCTGACTTCTGTGGGGTTTTATAGGTGGAATATTTGGCTACAAAGCAGGTGCTTTGTCACTTCACAGCCCACATCCAGGGATCTGTGCTTGGCTGAACACAGAAGCCTGTGTCTGTATGTGGGAAAAATGTTATGGCACTGCACACCTGTAAAGGAAAAAGATCAGGATTGACTGGATTTTCTCTCAGCAGGATATTTGTTTTGCAGCATGAATACCCATAACTTGCATGCTGACATTCTGACATCTGATTTGTCCCCTGGTGCTAAACTCTGCAGTCATTGTGGTAGGAAGAGAAGATTTGGAACTTTGCTGGACAAGACAAAAGAAAATCTCTTAAATTTTCATTGGAGACCTTTCATGGTGCCAATAGTTAGGAATCCATTTCATCTCAAATCAAGGCTGCCATAGGAGAGCCAATAGAATCTGGAAAAGAGGGCTATGCTTTTCATGGGTTTTACATTACTCGTTTTGAACAGAGCTGAAAGGAGCTTGGCGTGAAGCCACTGTCCAGAACAATGCAGGGAAGCATATGTGGTTTGAGAATTACTCAATACCATTTGGGCCTTCAGTTTTTCCTATCTTTCAGTCCAAGAAGTTCCAGAATTCAGTTTCCTCTGCAGTAAGAGCCTCTACATAGTAACGTTCACTAAAATCCTTTACCATTACAATTTTTGCACTGCAGTACTGCAGCTTCCATCTAGAAGCTGCCTGGAAGCAATCAAAATTTAAATGGCAAAAAATAAAAATAGTATTAGAAGAATCCAGTTGAAAACATGATAGATAATTTAATACTAATATTAATATTCCAATTAGCCATCACATCAGCCAGGAGGAACAGAATTCAGAGGAGCCACTTTGCTGTTAATGCATACTCAGAAACCACAAAATACCCAGCAGCAAAACTTAGAGCTGTTCATATGTTAACAGATTTAGCCCAGAGCACAGGATCAGTACACAAAGGATTAATAATTTGAATTCAAGCTTTTCCCTAAAATGGGGTCTGAATTGTATATACTCACAGTGCTGGCCATCCATCAAAAATAATTCACCTGCAGTTCTTCACACAAGGCAATTTGTGCCAGGAGAGAATTCTTCAGGCAGGATATGGTGAAGCCTTGTGATGTGTATTGCTGGTGTAGTTAAATGTTTCTGCTTTCAGCAGAAACACAGGTCACATTTTTATACTGATATTACTACATCAATCTCTATGGCTGATCTCTAGACAATATAACTAAGTTGATTTCTTTTTCAAATAAGTGTATTTATCCCAAGAGCTAAGTCTACAATTTTCCTGTCTCTTCAGAAAGAAAAAGGAAATATATTCCTCCATTCTCCACTACTTCAGTACGGGACTACAAAAACATGAACAAAAATATTAGACTGTCTACTGGGGTTTAGTTCTGCTGGATTAGAAAGGGATTTAGGAAGAAATGATGGAGGGACACCCAGTTATGCTGATGCAGTCAACATCAGTTTTAGCATAATGATGAAGAGCAGTTTCAAACAGGACATTTAAACTTCTACAGAATTTTTAAAACCAAGTCCAAATAGTTTGTTAGAATTAGCTACAAAACTAAGAATTATACATTGAAATTTCTCTGCTTTTGGCATTGCTGTGTAGCATATCTATTTGAAAATGTTTGAAATTAATAAGTGTTGCTCTTTGTTTAGAACAACAGAATTTCTGGAGGCATTAGTTAGGCTATTTTACAAACTCTGGAACAGAAAGAATAAAAAGAGGATCAACAGCTGGTAAAGAATCACCAGAACTGTTGCTTAACTGTACCTTTCTCCTCTCTACTGAAATGTGAATCCTCCAACAGTGTCCTTCAGGGATTGCTGGTGTACTTCCATCTCTTTCTCCAGCCTGGGTCCTGGAAATCCAATTGAAGGGGTGGAGCAGCACACTGCTGGGAAGAGCTTGTCTCTCTCTTATTCTGAGCTCAGCATGAGATCTCTGACATTGCTCTTCATGCAGAATTTTGTTGTCAGAGTTTTTTGCAGAGAAAAAGTATTTATTCTTGAAAAGCCAAGTTCATATCTGGATGTAACTCTCAGCCAAGGGTGGCCAAACTGTCAAGGTGGTCAAGTGCAGTTCTCATAACAAGATGACACCATCTGAGCAGTGAGAGAGCCCTGCTGCCATGGGAGCAAAGGACAGCCCAAATCCCCAGCTCTCGAGGAACTGAGCTCACAGGGACTGCTGGAGGTGACACCCCTGAGCTGCTGTAGGTCCCTGCTGCATTCCCAGACCAGTCTCATCCCAAAGGTGGCTCCTGGAGAAACAGTCACCTCCTGTCTGCGGGTTGCTTCCAGCCCTCCCACTGCCTGCATTAAAGGCAGACTGGTGAATATTTACTGTCACCTTCATTCTTTGAAGCCTTTTCTATGGGGGAGAGTCTGAAAGGTCAATACCCTTACAGACTATTATGTACAATGTCAAGGTAATGGAGTTAAACAAGTTGTTTCATGAGCAGCAGAACTCATGAACCCTGCTTTCCTGTAGATCTGGGGAGGTTTTTCTCCTCCTTCAGGTATAGGACCCCAGCACAGGGTGATTAGCCAAGTCTGGGTTCTTTCCCTAGGTGAGGCAACTACTGGAATATTTTACTCAGAACAATTGCTTTTCCTGGAACTTCCAACTACCTGCCCTATTCAAACTTGGCTGAGACAGTCAGCAAGCCTAAAAATCATTGCAGAATACTGACAGAAAAGGCATGTGCATAAACTCCAGTTCTTCAGGAAATCAAGCCGACTCTGTCCTTCAGTTCCCCCAGCAGCTCCAAGACAGCTGGTGCAGTAACCTCTGGAAATAAAAAACTTGGAGCTTTTGCCCTCCGCTGGCAGGGTCCTCAGTCTGTCAGAGAAATGAAAACAAGGTCATTCCCTGCTGCAAAACTCAGCAGGATGCCTTTCCAGCTTGCACACAAAGATGTCTTTGCCCAAAGAGGAACACAGGATTCAAAGCAACAAATTGGATTATTGATTCATTACATTTGTTAAAAAAATGGAGAATTCAAAGGAGGAACTGCCCAGCTTCGTTTCCTCAGTTCCATGACAATATTTAAGTTACTGGCAGGATAATTTAACATGAAGGCTTGAATGTTAAGCCAAATATTCTACCTTCTGCTGTTCAGCTAGACTCCAGCAAACTGTTTTGCAGTAGATTCTATTTCACCTAACTTTTTATGCTTGTCCAAAGCAGCACAGCATCATAAAGAGTTAGAAAGAACCTTTCTTCTCAAAAAAAAAAAAAAAAAAAAAAAAAAAAAAAAAAAAAAAAAAAAGCTGCTATATGCAGAGCTCCATCTTAGGTCTATTTCTCTTCAACATCTTCATAAACCACTGGGACACAGAATAGAATTATACTAAATTTGCCATCAACACTAAACTGGGAGGAGCTGTCAGATCCCCTGAAGGCAGAGAGACTCTTCAGAGAGACCCTGACAAATTAAGAGGGCTGGGCAATCACCAGCTGAATGAAGTTTAACAGGGCAACCCTGGATGTAGGGACAGACTGGGGAAAGGGACCTGGGGATCCTGGTCATGGCAAGGTGCACATGGGTCAGCAGTATCCTGGTAGCCAGGAGAGACATCCCTGTCCTGAGAGGTCAAAGATGGGATTATCCTGCTCTGCTCTGTGCTGGTGTGGCCTCACCGTAAGTACTGGAGCACTTTTGAGTGACACAATGTAGAAAAGATCTAAAGCTGTTAGAAAGCACCTAAGGGATAAGGGACAGGAAAATAATGCTATTACTTTATATTTTGAGGAGTGTCCTGTCCTAGAAATGATACCATGTAATATCTGACTACAGGAAAGTTGCTTTCCTGTAAATATGCAAATAAATTGCTGATGACTCAAGGAACTTCCAAGCTTAAAGCTCCCACATAATCTGATGACATTAGAAAGAACAGAAACCCACACAGGAGATAGATTATGAAAACCATGATACACAAAAAGGAAGCTGGAGTATTTCTTTCTCTCTGCTTACCTTGAGGAATCTGAAACACACCAACATTTTGATGGCTCAAGATCCAATCTTTGAACCTTTTGAAATCTTTCTTTGTATGAAAACAGCCAGTTTAGGACAGGGAACATCTTGAGTGTGATCTTCCTGAACCTTCCACAAGAGAAGCTGGACAGGTGAACAATTCTTTTTGCAACCTCTGTCTCTGCAGTGCTTTTGCGGCCCTCATGAAGCACCACAGTTTGCTCTGTTTGCTCTCTGCAGTCACCTGCACAGGTGCTATCCCAGAGCTGGCACACACCATTAGTCCCAGGCAGGCACCTCTGTGGCCTTGCATTCCACTCACATGAATCACAAATACTCTGTGTGCTGTTCACTTGATAGCCTGTCACTGGAGAAGCCCAAAGCACTGGATACATCAAATACTTGACCCAATTAATACTGCAGAAAAAGAGGGGATGGTATTTTGATTCCTCCTGATCTGACCTAGAAGAAAACCATATAAACACTGCATCTGGGAAGCAAAAGTAAACAAACACATCCCACCTCCCCAAAACCAGACAAATGTTTCCTGTATGACATTGTTTAGTAAGTGGGTTAAATCAGGACTTGACCTACATGATTTATTTCCCATGTATGTGTTTGAATCAGAATTTCCAGTAGCTAAACTCTGACTAGCCTCACTTCCTAATGCTCCTTCTTCTCCCTTTTAATTCCCTGGCAATGTTGATGATTTTTTTTTTTTTTTAATTTACAAACCAAATATAACTGAGGCTTCTGGGATCCCTGAACTGTGAATGGTGACTATGGGGACTCAAATTAACATTATAGACTTCTGTCCATCTCCATAATTTCACTGTCAGGGGTGGCTCTGCTGATAAGTGGATACAAAATGGAGAACAGAGAAAACACATGAAACAGGGAAGTGAAAAAGAAACAGGGAAAAGATCATGAGGAAACATGACAGACATTTTTCTTAAACAATGAGCTGGAGGAAGAAATATTTTTTTTTTCTTAAACATTGAATGCAATGATAAAGTTTCCAATAATATTAGCAAAAATCTCCCTCTGAATTCTGGGCAAAATGTATTTTATTGCATCAGGTGATTTTGGGTGGACATACTCTTAACTCTACATCACATGTCATAATTACACACAATTCAACCTTTACCATCAAGTGATTTTGTTTCTGTGACTCCATAATTTCATCCAATGTCCTTCCTGCATTTTTTAAGATAAAAAGACAATGGTGGAACAGAATGCTTTTGCACAATGTAAAGGATCTCACTGTTACAGAAAGACCTTGTTGACAAGTCTTCATGGTTACCAAAAAACTAGAAAACACAACAGCAAGTCAAACTACAGCTCTGTTTGCTGCATTTATCACCAGAAAATTCCTTTACTGCAGTGTAAGTTGGACAAGACCCATAGTTTTAAGCTTCAGTACCACACATGGCTAAGCTGATGAAAGAGCTGGTTATCCAGAAAGAGAAGGCTGGCTGCCCAGCTTTCCTTTCCCTGTGTGGTCCTGTCCATTTTGGCAGCAGCACAATGATAGATTAGCTCACCACACCTTGGAGAACCTCACCCAGTGGCTCAGTCTTGAGTCTCAAGCCCTGTCATGGTCTCAAAACAACAGTTTAAGTTTCAGTACACACTGAAACAAAGCCCAAATAAATGATGAATAAGAGATTCTGTGTTTACTTTCATAGGAGGACTCAGCAGAGCAGACAAAGCCATAACCACTGAGAGTCCAGACTGGATGCAAAAAGATTCAGAAAGAAAACTGTGATATTCATAGTCAAACCAAACTAAAACAGAGATACAAAACCATGATCACCGAGACCTGTTTCTTCTGATACCACAATAGGGACTCCAGCATTATATTTACTGTCTTGTACACGTGCACACATCCCAGTCATTCCAAACCACAGAGAGAGCGAGGTGTGTCTGACATCCTTGAGCACAATCACCCTTTTCAAGGCAAAGTCAAACAAAACTAACAGGAAGCAAAAGAGTTTGCGAATTAAAGGTGTTAAGAACCCTAACACACCAAGTTGCTACTTTATCGGTGCAAGCAGTGGTAACTTTTAAGTGTTACTCCTGTGGGCTTCAGTGACTTACAGCACCATAGGACAGGGTACTACTTTCAGTAGAGAAAAAGAAGCGTTTTGATATGGGAAGCCAAATGTTTTAAAAGCAAGCTTCCATAACCCATTCAGAAAGTGTCTGCCTTGCACTGTATTGTTAACAATTCGCCTTTCTAAAGCTCGAGAACAAAAGCTAAGTGGCCTTGAACACAAATCCCTAACACTAGTTATGTGCTGCGATATTCTGTACTTACTACCTGGTGAAAACACCATAGCTTCCAGTCCAAAATTAGCTTAACTTGCTGCACGTAATGACTTGAGACTTACGCATGCACTTGAAAGCAAACACATCTGTATCTCTGATATTGCAAGGCCTTTAGAAAAGTATTTTGAGAAGTAGCTTATTCTCAAAAAAAAAAAAAAAAAAAGAAAACACAGACTGATCAGGACGCTGGGGAATCTATGCAGTGGGAGCTTAGCTCTCCCCGACACCCCTGGAACAAGACATCCTTTAGGGAATTTTTACAGGAACAATTCACACCACATTGCAAGGCTTCAGGATCACTAGGCCTGAGATACACCCTGGCAGGCTGTTACTCACCCTGTACTGCCATACCTAAGCTTTCTTATCTATTTTCCTTTCCCTTTTACTTTTAGAACAGCCCAAGGAGAAGCGAACCGCTCGCTGAGGGGAAGGCGGGACGCGCTCGGCGCGGGCCCGGCCCCGCCGCCCTCAGCGCCGCTCTCGCGAGACGGCGCCGCGCGGGCTCCATATTGGGGCATCTGTGCCCGGGGCCCGGAGCTCTCGCGAGCGCGGCCCTCAGGAGCCCTGAGGAGGCGCCGGGCTGTGCCGCCCGCCGGGAGCGGGCTCCGCGCTCGGGCTGTGCGGGGACCGCGGTGCCGGTGCCCGCTGCCTGGGCTGCGCGGGGTGTACGAGGCCAGGTCTCGGCTGTGCCAGGTCTCAGGCGGTGGCTGCGGTGTCGCCTGCGCCGTCCCACCTGCGGCGGGAGCTTGTCCCCGCCCCGCACTCCGGCGCTCCCGCCTCGTTCGCCGCTGGCCGCACGACCGCGCCTGACGGGGTCATCCCGCCCCTCGTGGCACAGCTTGGGGAGGGAAAGAGGGAGGGAGAGAGGGAGGGGGGAAGGCGGTGACAGGGCCGCGCTCGGCCTCGCCCCCCGTGCCTGTGGGAGGGGGGCAGCGGCGGCGCGGGGCGGGGCGTGAGGGGCCGGCGGCGGCAGCGGGGGCGTCGCTGCTGCGGGGCTGCCCCCGCCCGAGAGCGCTGAGGGGAGGGAGCGAAAGAAGGAAGGAAGGAAGGAAGAAGTCGCTGCTGCTGCTGCTGCTGTAGCTGCTGCAGGAGGAGGAGAAGAAGAAGAAGGAGGTAGAGGCAGCGGCGGTGCTGTTGCAGCCGCGGGCAGAGCCTCCCCCTCCCGCCGGGCCGGGCGGGGCGGGCTCCGCAAGCGAGATGTCTCAGGAGCGGCCCAAGTTCTACCGGCAGGAGCTGAACAAGACGGTGTGGGAGGTGCCCGAGCGCTACCAGAACCTCTCCCCGGTCGGCTCCGGGGCCTACGGCTCCGTCTGGTGAGTGCTGGGAGGGGACGGGGCTGTGCGGGGGGAGGTCGCATTAGGTCGCTGCCCCGCCCCGCGGCCCTCTCTGCCCTGCAGGGATCTGTGCGGGGTGGGCTGCGCGGCGAGCGGGGTTCGTCGGTGTCCCCCTGGGAGTCCCTGTCCCCCAGTTCTTCGCCAGCCTTCTGTAAGGGGCATTTTCCCTCCCGGGTTTACGCGCGGTGCTGCCGGGAAGCCGCAGTCTCGTCTTTGGAATGCGTCGGGGATTGCACCACATGGCAGGTGGCTCTGAAACATTTTTGCAGGGGAAGATAATAATGTGTCGTTCCCGGCCCCCCCCGCCCTGAATGATCTCATATGCATGCATTTCAGTGCGATTTCTTGCAGCCAGTAGGTGGGGAGTGCAGAGGGATGGAGCCTGGTAAGCCCCCCCATAGCCGGCTTTGCAGAGCTGAGGGCTTGGCTGCTCTTGTCCCAGTTTCTTTCTGGACTTGAAGGATAGATTTTATTTGAGGCAATTGTATTTTAATCTGGAATTTGTTGATAGGCAAGAACTAGGGAGAATGCTGTCAGGGCTGGTTTTGTATCCCTGGCTTGTTATAGTGGGTTTACAAGCACCAGTATTTTATTGCAATAATAGATGAACGCAGGAAGACTCATTTTATTGCTCTAGAATTACTGCAGCATGCGCTCTCTAGAAGAGTAAAGTCCTGATATGAGACCTGCAGAAATACAGGGAGCTTGAAGAGTTTAGTTTTTAATGCTTACCTAGTAGGAACAAACCAGGCTACATGTATGAGATACAATACAATCCTTAATTTGTAGCTTCTCTGCTGAAGTGCGGTGGCTCATTAAACATAAATAGAGCTGCATACTTTGCTTAAGCTTAAAGACAAGGTAGTGTTTGAATCGGTTTGACTCTAGACTTTGGCACTCATTTAGTGAAGTGCTCACAGATTACTGCCTCCTTTGATTAAGTACCATCTTCCACATGAGCATTCTGGTTTTTATTCTGTGTTCTTTGGTTCTGTCAAAGTGTGAGCAGAATTTTTAAGTATGGGTGTATAATTACAAAGCTGCTTTGCTGTTGTGTTCAAGCAGGCATGCATATGTTTTTATTAACGTAGTATGCAAATTTACATTTTGGATATCAGTTTTGTAGTAAGGAGGGACACATGCTGCATTCTGCCAGTAAAGAGAATAAGTTGCTTTGTCTGTGCTACAGTTTTAATTAAATACTCAGCTGTTCTTAACCTGTTATAAAATTGTTAGTAAGTTGAGCTTAAATAACATGCATTTTTTAAAATGCTTTGATTGAAGTGTGCAGAGGCTTGCATTTCATAAAAGTAAACCAGGTTGATCAATTTTGTAGCAAGAATAACCAGTATACTTGCTGAGGTGTGGTTTTGTGGTTTTTTTTTAATATAATTATAGAATGATTTTGATTGGAAGGAAATAGACAGGTTTCTTTTGATGAAAGAAGGACCTTGTTGACACAGCTGATAAATACCCTGCAAGTGTCACAGAGTTATGCAACTCCTGAAATGTAATAGGAAACTAATTTGCTCGGTGCCTTGTCCTTTGCATTTTAAGGTTGATCCTACATCATATACCCCACTCCTATTTCCTTTTCCCCCTCCCTGCCATCTCCACTGTACATGTAATACTTGCAAAGTTTGTTTTCAACCAGTAACTAAAGAGTTTGCATCGTGAATTTCCTGTTTTGCTGTGTCAAAACTTTGGAAGATTGTGCAACTTTGTTCAGACCAAGTGAAACAGTTTTGTATTGGAAGCAATTTCACACATGTGGCACAGAGTCCTTTTACAGTCCATGTTAATGACTTCCTCTATGTTCTTCTAAAAATAGTTTTCAGAAAAGATATGGAAAGCATGTCAGAATTGAAAAATTCAAGAAAACAACAAAAACCTTTGCATATTTATGGAAGTTTATTAAGCTGCAAGTGGGATGCATATTATTTAGGGTATTCCTGCAAGGACTTCCTTGTTCTCTGTCCCTTTAGAGATTTTTTTTTTCTCTCCAGTAAAAAGCTGCCTCATTTCATTTGGAATTTGGTGTATTCCTGTTGGGATAGTACATTGTGGTGTCTTAACAATCCTTAAAATATAAAAATATATTTTCATGTATGTTCACTGCATTATTACATTAAAATATAATCAAATGCTGTGTTGTTTAAATTGTCAAAACGAGTCATTTGAAAATGAGGAATCTCCAGAAAGTGGAGGGGAAAATGAATAAAAAAGACAGCATTAAGCTGCCAAATGAATCACTTAGACTATGGAGCTGTTGTAGGCTGCTTTGAGTGTGCTGTGAGTGTGGCTTGGAACTCCTGAGACACAAAGCTGACTTGTGGAGTCCGTGGATGGAGGGAGAGGCGTTTTCTGCAGGCAGCCTGAGACACCTGCCTGAAGTGGGAGGAAATACTGCAGTGTTTTCTGAAGGGTCATGTGCACTGTTGGAAGAATGAGGTTCAAATGGCCAGCTCAGGTATTTTTCAGGATCCATTTTTTAAAAACTGCAAATGTTTGGGATACAAATAGGGATTCAGTTCCAAAACTTTGAGAAAAATTGACACCTATCCTCAGATTGATTGTTCCTAAGTCAGGTAACATTTGTCATGGCATCTGTTGTGTGAAACGCTGTTTCATTCATTCTTGCAACATTTTCTATACTTATACAACACAGTCTTTTGCATGCTTTTGTAACCAGGCCTGCATTGGAAGAAAAAGGGTTCCTGATAGACCCATTTTGTAATATCTCATGTAAGGAGGAGAGGGGCCTGGACAATGCAACATCTTGCAGTGGGAAGTTGCTGAACAGAGATGGGATTGATTGGTGACTCACACTTCAGTTGGAGGATTGCTTAATTTCTTTAGTTGTGCTGGAGGGAAGTCTCGACTCCTGGCATCAGTTCAGCCAGCTCTGAGCTAAGCAAAATGGTGTTTTCGCAAGTTTTGCCATCAGTTTCTAAAAGGCTGTGAAGCACATTCGGTATACTCTTAGTGTACTTAATTGTTATATTTTTGCAGCTGTTCTTTGTTGTGTTGATGCCTTTGTAAAATAAGGGGCTTGGTTTAATTGCCTTGCAAGCTATCTGTATTGCCTTAATTTGAAAAGGATTGAGCAGCCAAGGCTTACTCTTCCTCAGAATCTTGCATAAGATGTTTTTTAATAGACTGTCAGGTGATACAGCCTTCCAAAACCTGTTATTTCTTCCCATTTCAACCCACAGTTGTACTAAGACTGAATCTGAATTTCTTGGACACAGAGAATTCCCAGAATTCCCTAAAACATTATAGATTTAAGAAATTTTAAAACATTAGGCTGCAGAGGAAATTAAATATTACCTTTGTGGAAACAGTTCTTCCGTGGATTTTTTTAAAAATCCCTTCTCAAAGTGTGCAAGTGCCTCCAAATCCTGTGTGTGCTCGGAGGGACAGGTGCCTGCTCCTCCAGTGTGGTGTGGCAGATCTGTGAGGAGTGATAGGAACTGAGCTGTAAAAGTGAGTGGGATGAAGGAGGGATTGGCAGAAGATGTGTGAGGAAGAGGGTGTTGAGTAGGAGAAGGGCAGGCACAGGAAAGCTGTGAGCAGAGCTCTGAAAGTGCTGGCAAGGAGTTGGGACTGTAGGGGAACTTGGTATATTAAGAAGGGAAATTATTGAGAGCATGTCTGTCCTATAGGGAGATTTTTATTCCAGCTTTCTTAGAAGCAGAAGCTAATCTAGCACAGGGGAATATTTGCAACTTCTGTAGTTTGTTGGGAGGGTGATGACTGAAGTGCAGGTATAGAAGTGACTGCAGTCAATAATAAACTGTCAGGTACTAATTGTGTTTTTCTCTCTGATTAGGAGTGCATGAATTACCTTCAGAGGTAGCACTAAGGAGATTCAGTTAGCTTGGGTATTTGCAGAGGCACTAACAGTGATCATCTAATATTTAGCAAAATAGCCTTTGCACAAAAATCAACATTCTGATCATCGAATATTTAAATGAACTGTGCTCATAAATAACTTTGTGCATACTGCAGTTCCTCAGACTGCTTCAAATGTTACTGTCAGTGGATAGGTTCTCTAAAATAATTGTTTTCTTCTACCTCCTGTGTTCTGGATTCAATTCAGGTTAGATCAGAATTGTAATTTTAGCTTGCTTCGGGTGAGGTGGATGCAGTTCATTTGCCATAGCACAGTACTATGTAAGAGGTTAAAAAAAGTGTGATAAATACTATATTTGTGCTGATCTTGTTTTAAAAGGGATTTAAAACTGTGGATCATGCAATTTTTTCCTAATTGGGCTTCTTTAGCTGAAATATGATCAGTGTAATGCAGCTGTTTTAAGTCTGTGATGAAAGGCAGCTTAGTGTTCTTTAAAATGTTCTCCAGCTGACAGCTGTTCTGTGGCTCTGCAGGAACCATTAGCCAGTTATCTGTATTGGCAGAAAATTACTCAGCATGATTTTATCTGTGGGGAAATAGTCTTTAGGCTTCAAATATGACCAAACTTTGTGTTCTAACTTTAAGTCTAGATGTGCAATTATACAGAATTTTCTTTTCTGGGCTTGTATGTGGTGCTGTTTAACCAGTACTGCTAACTGCAATTCCCTTGGGGGTTGTACAGCTGCTACAACAGCACAGTGACTTGATATGACCCCAAAAAATGTAAAAACAAACAAAAAGTGAAATTTAATTTCGTCTGAATCCTGCAATATCTTATATCCGGTGCCTTTGAAATCTCAAAATCTTGGAAAGCAAAAGAGAAATTTGACTGTGGGGCTGTGGATGTCTGAGATGCAGGGGATCCCTTTCTTTGCAAGATTACTGGTATTTGCTGCATTTTTGTACCTGAAATGTTTGGAAACTGGTGAAGATCCAGGACTGATTCATAGCAGCATGTGCTGCATGATGATGACTACTCTTATTTTTGCTTGAAGTCCTAGAAAACACCTGATGTATCAGTAAAATGCTGGCATGTAATTTCAGGCCAAACTAGGGATATTTATGTTTTGCAAGATATTGAATTTTACCTGAGGCCAAGAAAAACTTCAATTCTAAATTTCACCAAGTGTTGCTGCTTAAATATTGATTTTTTTTTTTTTTTTTAAATCTTGTGATTTGTGAAAACCTGAGAATTTGAAATCAACATCAAAAATGAGTGCTTGATGTCTTCTTTTGTGTTCTGGGCTGAGGCATAAAGGGTAACTTGCATGTGAAGTAGTTGCTAGTGGGTGTTTTTTGAGCCAGTGTGATGTAGCTTGAGTAATTCAGCTTTGGCAGGTTGCTGCTCCTGTGAGCTGGTGTACTCCTGTGTGTTTTCCAGAGAGCTCTTTCCACTCTGTGGATGCCCTTTATAGAAAGGGAGATGCTCTTCTTCTGCTGCACACAGAGGGATTTTCCATCCCCTGCCAGGGCCTGGGGGAAGGGTCACTGCTCATAGAAGGGTGCTGGTGTCGTGTTTTCTATTTCTCATAAACCTCACTTCCCAAATTCCTTGGAAACTTGGCAAATTTGAGATAAGGAGACTTTTTGCAGGTTAATTCTTGGTGGTTGCTTTAAAAGTAAATGACAGCTGCCTTTATTTCAAATAGCTCCTTTGCTGGGGTGGGCGTTGTGGTTTGCATATGCAATTGTGGGTTTATTCCAGGACTGCTCTTGTGATTGGTTTTGAGCTTTGTTAGTTAGGCTTTAAATTTCACACTTTCCCTTTATAAATATGTAGCATTCCTTTTTGCTTGATGTTTAGCAAGAACTAGTGCATACTCACTTTTAAATGGAATCAGGAATTCACCTGAATCATGAATACAGCAGGAAAAACAACCATTATTGTCCTTGTATGACTCTTTACATTCCATACTTTCCCCATATTTGTTATCTTGAGTTGGGTGATGATTTCACATCCTCTCTTTCTCCTCCTCCTTCCTTTTGGACAGACCAGAGCTTTATAAGTTGCATAAGAAATTAAAATATAATTTTACTGTACTATATATATTTATGTATGTATATATGTAGTTACTGAATAGGATTAAATAACTGGTCATGGACTCTTAAGAAAAAATACTATTTGTATGTCCAAGGTTTCTGCTAAAGGGACAAATTTTGGTATTGTACAGCTCCATATCATTTATTCACATGCACTTTTGTGTAACAGAACTTGGTGGTTGCATGGGATTTACCAAAGAAATTTAATTTCAGCTTCCTTTATGATTAGCAACAGTCATAAGTGATTTTATTAGACACAAGTCCTGGATCTTTGTATGGATTTAAACCATGAAAATAGTATTTTGAGCGTAGCATTTTATGATCAAGTGTGGTGTTTGAAAGTATGTTTAGGAATAGTGATAGTATTTACAAGTACTCTTCTCTCCAGAGTTTTAGTGCATAATTATATTTAAGAGCACTTCAGACAGCAAAGTCATAAACATTTCTACAAGATTTCCCTTTACTGTGTGGACAAGACTCATCTTCTAAACAATTTCTGCAGAAAGCAAGAGTTGTGTAAATATGTGGGAATTTTGAGCAACCTTCAGCTTATGGACCAGGATACCTAGAAATCATTTTCATTACAGACATGATGTTGCCTGTAAGTCAGCGTCTAGATAACTCTGTCTAGAAGCAGGGTGGATTTGAAGGCATTCATAACAAGTTATTTTGCGGGTTGGGTTGCTCTCTGTTGCAGTTCTGCCTTTGACACAAAGACCGGTTTGCGTGTGGCAGTGAAGAAGCTGTCGCGGCCCTTCCAGTCCATCATCCACGCCAAGAGGACGTACCGGGAACTGCGGCTGCTCAAGCACATGAAACACGAAAATGTGAGTGCAGGGAGAGGCTGTGAAGTGCTTTTCTGACACTGGACCAAGCGTCCCTCAGGATTGCTTTTAAATACTTTGGTGCATATGGTTTTTTTTTCCTGGTGCTAAATGCAAAGCTTGCAGTAGTCCAAGGTGTTAGAGCTTATCTCTAGTATCATGAAGTAAACAAAACTGCTTGATTTCTACTGATGTAGGATATCATGCAGTAAATAAAACCAACCCCCCAAAAAAACCCAAACCAACCAATTTTATATTAAAAAAATCTTAATATTTTCTAGAATATCTCAAAATTTCTATTTAGTAAGTTCATAAGGATTTGGGACACAGGTGGTGTCACATTCTATTGGTTACTTGTAGTAAACTGCACTTTGTCATGCTAAGCATTTATTTAACAGAAGAAAATCCCAAAATTTGTTTTTAATTTTATTAATTTTTTTTCTGGCTTGCCTGTGTCAGGAAGTTATGAAGCAGACATTCATTAGATTCCTGTGGGTAAAATAGGGAGGAAAAAAAGGGGTGGTGATGAAAGGGTGGAAATTAGATGGCTGTTCATACGAGCCATCCACTTAAATCATCAACAAGGAAACAAACCAGAATATGGCAAATACTATATTGAACTATTTTTTTTGATAAAGCTTCCATTTGGTATAGAAGACAATTGCCTGACCAGTTTCCTCTGTGTGTGACATTAACATGCCAACATATTTATACTGCATGGTGTTCGGAGCAAATTCTGTGTGCAGTGGAGCAAAAATTCTTATAACCAGCTCTTGGCAGAGCTGTCAGAACATCAAGAAGAAAGAAAGGCTCTTGATTCCTTTTGTCCCAGCAAACTCTGGCTTGGCAGAAGGGAAATACTCTTTGGACAAGAGCTGAGCAAAGCCAGGAGGGTTACCTAGCACAAAAAGCCAAGTAAGCATAGTCTGATTGTAAGGATCTCCTTGGTTGGTCTGTTCAGAAGTTCTGCTGTGGCAGGAGTGGTTGTGTGCTGTGGTTTCTGACCACTGCAGTCAGCAGCTGGTATCCCATAAATCATCTTGATGTTTTTAGTGTGTGTCACATCCCTGCAACTTGTGATGCATGTGTGTATTACTGTCAGTAATTCTTCCTGTGTGATACCATTGTCTCAGCAGTAGAGTTAACTTCTGATCCTGCTTAATATCCATAGAAATATCAAATGCTATGGCTTGGAAGGGTCCTTAAGAGCATCCAGTTCTACTCCCTGCCATGGCAGGGTTCCTTTCCACTGGACCAGGTTGCTCCCAGTCCCATCCAACCTGGTCTTGGACACTTCCAGGGATAAGGCAGCCACAGCTGCTCTAGGAATCCATTCCAGAGTCTCCCCACCCTCACAGGGGAGAATTTCTTCCTAATATCTGTTGTAAATCTACCCTTTTTCAGTGGAAAGCCATTGCCCCGTGTCCTGTCATGACACACGCTTGTAAAAAGCCCAGTAGTACCCAGGAGCTTCCTTCTGGACCTTTTCTCATACCTGAGATATTCTTCAAACAAGAAAGCTTAGATTTATCTATTGACACACACACCCACACACACAAAAACCAACCAACCAAACAAGAAAACTAATAAAGTTAAACAATGAAAATTAGTTGGTGCCTACAACTGTCTGAGATTTGTTAATATTTTTTGACTGGCATTGCAAAGATCCTGTGTATCTTTAAGAGTAAGGAATAAAAGGAAGTTAAGTAATTTTTGCAGATGTATATATATTATCAGTTCATCATAGCTTCATGTATTTGTGGGAAGTATATCTAGGTTGTGAATTAAAAATCTTGCAGATGCAGAGATGATCAGAGCTGATTCAGGCAGGCATATCAGTGCTACTGTCTTGACTATTCAGATCTCAAGTTTGAAAAAGAAAAAAAATTGGTTTTATGTGGCACAGAGCACACCAGCATATGTGGAAGGTGTGGTGGTTTGAGAGGCTTGGACATAAGGATTTTTTTTATATCTTGTAGCTAGTTCACAATGATTTGAGCAAGTAAATGGAGCTGTAGAGTTTTCACGTGTGTCTGCCTCAGGTTTTCAAGTTCCAGGAGCCTTGTTAGCTTGCATAAAGCACAACACTGAACAGATGGAAATGAAACATCTACTGGAATAAATACTTCAGTGCCACAAAAGATCTTAGTAACGGTATCACAGTATGCTATTAATATATTTCACAGCTTTTCTTTTCACTGCTTTCTTTTCAGGTGATTGGCTTGTTGGATGTGTTCACCCCTGCCAAATCACTAGAAGAATTCAATGATGTGTAGGTAACTTCTCTGAAGATTGCAACAAAATGTCTTTTGTATCTCCTTATGCCTCCCAGGTTATGACAGATAATTTGTCTGCTATCACTCACAAATAATTCTGAATTCCAGCAAAAAATGATAGTATATCCTAAGCTGTTGGACTTGTCAGAATTGTTCACATGCTGTGGTTTACTGCCCAGTGCTGTTGGAATCCAATTTGCTCTATTGATTTGCTACATTATTTAAAGTGTCACGGTCTTTGTTTCATTGAACAACGTGCTTTGGGACAGTCAGCTCTACTACTGGAGATTTATAGGGAATTTTTATCCTAATCCTATTCAAGAGATTGCTTCATAGCCCACGTGTTTGCTTTTGTTCACAGGTACTTGGTGACACATCTCATGGGAGCAGACCTGAACAACATTGTGAAATGCCAGAAGCTCACTGATGACCACGTGCAGTTTCTCATTTACCAGATCCTTCGGGGCCTGAAGGTGAGTGCCCCTGTCCTCCCTGAATGGGGACAGCTCACCAAGAGGGTGGAAGCTCCTGGTGAATGCTACATCCTCAGAGATTCAATGAGTGCACAGGGGGGGCTTCTGTAACTTCCCTAAAGTATTGTAGAATAACATTTTATTATTGTTCTTTTACTTCTGCCTCTCTGGAGCTCTGCATCAGTGAGGTTACCTATAATTTTTATGTGTTTCTATGGGCAGAGTCTGGAAAATGATGAACTGTGGTGCCCTCTGATCACTTCTGGCTATGAATTTTCCATTTCTTCAATTTTTGTTTGCTTGTGTTGTTCCACTGGGGTGGCAGCACTCCAGGGTGTTCCTGAGGAGAGGCAAACAGGAACACCCACCTGGTGGAACCCACAGACACACAGCTGGTTCTTTCTGCAGCCAGACTGGAGCATCTGAATTGTGTGGGCTGGGGCAGGGCACTATTTTCTAGGGAAGAGATGAGGAGGTGGTTGCTTGGACTGTTACATAAATTTTATCATCTTATTTTACAGTACATCCATTCAGCTGACATAATACACAGGGTGAGTATTCATTCTAAGATTGTTTTTTTTGTAGTGAAACAATATCTTTAAAAAAATGAAGCATAGACTTATACAATGCAGCACCAAGAGAAACAAGGGAAAATTTTCAGAGAATTCTTTTGGTTAAGTTGTAAAGAGACTGAATGGGGAAAGTGGGATCCATAATTTTCCTTTGTGGATTAGCTTTTCTCTTAAATAGAAATATGCAGCACCAGTATTGTTGTATTTTGTATATAGTTGTATTTTTGGTTATATGTGACACATCAGAGAACCAGAGGAGAGATTTCTGACTCTGATAAAATAATTTATCTCAAGTTAGTATTTGCAGTCAGTTAGAATCTGTATTTTCATCTTCATTTACAATTTTATCATCTTCAGACTCATGAGACAGTATCTATTCCACTGTTAATGCTGATGTTTAATTTTTTAGGATTTAAAACCTAGTAACCTAGCTGTTAATGAAGACTGTGAGCTAAAGGTAATGTAATTTAAAAATCTGATTTGACTGAGATTTGAGTGAATGTCCTTTGCAACTTAAGTGTCAAAACAATTCCTTTACAAAATACTTTCACAGAAAAGTAATAATGTGCTTCCCAGCTGCAGAGTTGTAAGGATGTGGTTTTTGTGTGTTTTTAGTGAATCATCATGAAAGTGCAGAGTTAACAGCTTCAGTTTGTGTTTACTTGTTTTGGAGACAAGATACCCAGACATAATTCTGATTGACAAGTCCTACGCTGTTCTAGCCTAGTGTCTTTTCGCACGTTGTGAAATTTGGTTTCCTAATTTGTTTTTGCAGCTCTCCCACCTCTCCCGTCTCCAGTTCAGTGATTGCCTGGTTGTTTGTGCTGGGTAGTTTGCACTGTTGCCCTGCAGTGGTTGGTGTTTTGTGTTTGCAGATCCTGGATTTCGGGCTGGCCCGGCACACGGATGATGAGATGACCGGGTACGTGGCCACCCGGTGGTACAGGGCTCCTGAGATCATGCTGAACTGGATGCACTACAACCAGACAGGTAATGCCTTTAGCCAGCACAGGAATTCTGTTTTGTAAAGTTTCTGAATTGTGAGAGGGAAGAAAAAGATTTTTTTTCATGCACGTGCTTCCCCTTCATCTGATTGTATAAGTTGGCACTCTTGGTAATTATGCTTCAGAGTTGGTATTTGAACCACAGTCTGTCAGATGGAAGTTAAGAATCATTGTGATAGCACTCACCAGGCTTCTTTAAATTTGAACCTTTGAAACTGCAATCAGCAAAATATTGTCAGCACTTATTCCTTGCTCTTCCAAGCAGAGTGGTTTTTAAATTAAGTGACTGGAATGTGTCTGGTTGAGGAGAACGTCTGGAGCTATAGTGTGAAGAAATGATAAAAAGTGGATAAATCTCTCACCTTTTCTTCTCCTGTTCCTCTCCACTTCTTCACAGAGTTATCCTCACAGCTTCCAGTATCTTCTCTCCAAGAATACTTGCAGATCAGGCTCAGAAAAGAAATTCAAAGTTTGAGAATAGTTCTTGTACAGGAGAGAGAGCACCAAAGAAAATGCTACCCCAGTTTCACATAGCAGTTCCTTATGGGCTTTTTTTTTTCTTCTCTTGCCATGAGAATGGGCTTGTCTTGTATCTCCAGTGCAATAGTTGGTGGTTGTTTGGGTAGCATTTAGGTAAAGCCACATGCAAATCCATTCCTCAGAGTCCTCTTGGACATGTTTATTTCCCTTTGATGGTTTAGATTCCTCCCCAGCTCTTTGGTGTTCAGGTCATGTTATAGTCTGGAAGGAAGAGTTGCCTGATCTTGATTTCTGTTATTTGTACAAGTTTTAGATGACACAGAGCAGTATCAGTTAGCTTGCAATGTATTTCAGATTGCTTCAGTGCCATGAGTCTGTTTAAGGATGAAGTTGTTTGCACTGGTTGGGTGGGATGGTTTTGCTCAGACTGTACTTTTATGCATCATGTTTTGTTTTCTGTTTTATTTTGTTCAGTTGATATTTGGTCAGTGGGATGCATTATGGCTGAACTGTTGACTGGAAGAACATTGTTCCCTGGCACAGACCGTATCCTTTAGAAGTAATTTCTTTTTTGACATTAGATCTTCATTTTCACATAATTGACAAGAAAATAAGTTCTGGGTTTAGTTATGGACTGTTGTTTGTTTGCTTTTAAATTAATGGCTTCTTTTACTCACAGTACAAGGAGGTGAGTTCTTGATTTTGTTGCAAATCTGTTCCTCTTTATTGTCTATTGTCATCACTAGATTTACATACTGTTTGTTTCTGTTAGTTTCCTTTAAGTTTATTTAAATTTATTACTTGAGTTTTTAACTAACACTTGCATGGATGTCTGCCAAGAATCCTCTCATGCTTCAGGTTTCTTGCAAATGTGATTCCCTTCTGGCCTCTCTTCTTTTTATCCTGGAGGGATCCTGGCTGTGAAAGCAGTGGGTTTGCAGATTCTTCAGTGCCAAGGTTCTCATTAAAATTGCTCTGAAATGTTTAGGTTCCATTTCCATGCTTGACTGTAAACTTCTTCCACAGTGTGCTTGTACTGATGTGAAAAATCAACCTTGAATAAGATCTTTCCAAGGTTTTGGTTTTTTTGCCTCATCAAAGTGAACTGGGTAGGACACTTTGGCAAATTTGAGAGGACTTCATGAGATTTGGTCATATTTTCACAG
Organism: Cinclus cinclus; assembly: GCF_963662255.1. Lineage (NCBI taxonomy): Eukaryota > Metazoa > Chordata > Aves > Passeriformes > Cinclidae > Cinclus > Cinclus cinclus. The sequence goes on from NC_085072.1 coordinate 4,633,094, forward strand.
GAAATTGGAAGTGAGACTTGATGCAAATTGTTGCACTTAAAATTTTTGTTCAGCCACACAAGACTGGGGAGTAATTTACTACTGGCAAGATTTTTCATTGCCTAGAAATTGAGCTTTAATTTGCCAGAGAAAATTACATTGCCCACCTTTTACCAAAGTTTATTATTTCAACCACAGTTGGTTCCTTTTAATAGTGTTTGTTAATTGTTAGTATTTCAGTTAATTCAAGTATCTTAGCACTTAATGAAAAGAAAGTTAGTGTTGGAATTGCTGCCTTCTGTTTAATTTGCCTTCAGAAATCATCTGGGTTCCAAAACTCCCTCCTGAGGAGTAGTTTTCATTCCAGCTTCCACAGTGTCACCTTTCTTTTCAGTGTGCTTTAACTTTATCCTCTCCTCTTTTTCCGCTTGACTCCATCTCATAATTTCTCTCTGAATTTTTTGGATTTGTTGTACTGCACTGTGTGGTCGTCTCTGCTGTATTTTTCTGTTGTCAGGGACAGAAACTGAATTAAACAAAAGCTGGTATATTTTTATCTGTTGATTCAGCGTGTGTAGGTTGGTTTGAAAAGATTTTTGTTTCTTTTAAGAAAAACTGAGATACCAATAATTTTTCATTCAAACAAAGCAAAAGCCTTTAAGCTGTTGCCATTATTTGACCCTAGCAGCAGTGACACTTCAGATTTTAAAGAACTTGATGCTTGCAACTAAAATATTTGTAATAGGATTTGTAATGTGTGAGAAATGCTGCGTGATTTTGATTTATTTTGTCGTTTTGATTAATTGAACAAAATGGTGATTCTTCCCAGTCTGAGAAGTTTTTTTCTCCAACTCTGTTCTTACCTGTAAATTAAAGCTACTGATATCTGCAATGCAAAATGAAGTTTACTTCTAGGATCTAATTTGTTTGCTTTATCATAATAAGCTACTTGACTAATTTATGTCTCCCAGCAGATGCTTGTGATGATTTACTTTAAATGCTCGATTTCTTTTGCAAATGGCAGTAATGCTTTTTCATTAAATCCTCTTTCTGTTCTGAGTTGCTTAGATTTAAGAAAAGCAGACCAAATCCTTTCCTATCTTAGACAAAACTTTGTAGTACTGTAATTCTTCCAGTCCTTCTGTGTGGTTCTCCACTTTATTTGTCCTTTTTGAACATGAGGTTAAAACTAAAAGGGGAGCAGGGTTGGTTCTGCATCTTGTTTGTGCATGGAACACTCATCAAGGATTGGAAAGGACCCAGGCTGGCAGCTTTCACTCCAGTTTTACTCACATCTAAAGACAGCAAGCAGAATTAACATAACAGTCAGTTCTAGTTTCTTTCTGTCTTGGAAGGCTCTTTGGATTCTTCATATGTGCATTATTTTGGGAGAGAGCTGAAGGGGTTTTCCAGGTTTAGATCCTGTTGGGTAGTTCTGGGCTCTTAATAATTTAATTGTACCCACATTTGCAGAGGACCTTGTTCCTCCTGTAGTGTCACTGTACAATTGCTGACTTACTGACTTTTAATATTAGCATGAATAATTCAAGGTATGTTTGCCTTGTGTCCAGTAGCCAAGGATGTGGTGTATCCAAATCCACTGCAGTTCTAGAAAATTCCCTGTGCAGTTGGAGGCAATTTGTGTTGCTGGAAACTGCTCCTGTTTCACAACTGAAAGTTTGAAGTAGTTCTTGCTTTTTGGTCTCAGTATGTAAATTTTCTCAACTGTGTAGCCTTACATTTCCAAAATTAGAGTGACAGGCTATGTAATGGCTTCTCAGGATGATCATCCCCCTGTTCAGATCATTCTCTTGTTTGAAGTGCTGGTCCCTTTCACCAAGGGTTTGGCAGAAATGCTGTGATAATATTTACAGTCCATCACAGATTTGTTTGTACAGCCTGGGGATGCACCTGTTCAGTGCAGGTAAGCTTTGAGCTCATTTAATCAGGTAAGTAATGAAGTTGGACTCTGAAATTATGATTTTCAATGCTATCTGTGATGATTATGCCTCTGATAAATGAATGTTGAATTTAAACTTCTGTATCTGTAGAGATTCTAAACACAGCTGTCATTGACTTTAAGCAAGAATTGAGATACTCTTAGAAAAATAAACTGTCATTAATTTGGGCTTAGCTCTACAGGATTGCTGAAATACTTCTAATTTACAAATGAATGTAAGATAATTGAATTACTGCTATTGTAGTCTATGGGTAGAAGCATTTGGATGAAAGATGGATTTCTAATACTGGTAAAATCTCTGCCAGGAGGTGGAGAAGGGAGGATCAAGATTGTGGGAAACAAGTCAGAGACCAAAAAAAGAGGTGATGAAAAAAAAGAGTCCTTCAGGCATTGGATTCTGATCCTTGTGGGTCCCTTCCAACTCAATACGTTCTGTGCATGGAGGCTTGGCTGAGACTTTCTTGTTGGTAATGTTGTATCTGTCTGATGCCAGGATCAGTTTATGTTAAACACATACATTAAATTTTTACAGCTCTTGTAATGTGAATGATTCATACAGGTAAGTAGGAAAGTTGACTTTGTTTGAATATTTGACTTGCATAAAATCATATAAAGTAAAAATAAGAATATCTAGATTTTTCTTGTACTAGTTCAGCTTTTTCTGTATATTTTAAGTTGACTGTGTTCCCTTAAACTCTGAAGAGTGTTTTTATTACTATTTTTATTCAGTATTATGAAACTTCCATGATAACTAACCAGTCTGAAATTACATATTCTTCTGATACACCTTTTTCTTGCTTGTGGTGGCAGCTAAAGCAACTTGGAACTTTGCTTGGCCTGGATGAGCTCTTGCAATCTTGTAAGATTTGCTGCTGGTGGTGATAGCAAGTTATTTTCTGAACTTTAGAACCCCTCATCAGTCCTTGGGAGTACCTTGAAGGTGGCACTTGGGGTTTGCATGCTGTGCTTTCCTTCTCCATGCACATGTGGTGGTGTTTTTCTTCTGCTTTGTATTTGCTAAATCTCTTTCCTGTCTTTCATTGCTTGTGGCTCATTTCTCTGGGGTGTGATGGGCCCTGTAGTTAATGAATGCTCAGTTCAGCAGGTTATAGATGGCAGGCCTAAAACCAGAAGCAGGGTTGGGCTTTGGCAGTGCCAGTTCTATATTCTGTGTTTTTTCTTCTTTATCTGAGAAGTATCTTCCAGTAGCAAACAGGGCAGGAATATTGTTGGCACACCAGTACATAGGCTCTTAAATGCCTTTAAATAACTTCTAAATATTTAAACTGAGCTGTGGCATGTTAGCACTCTAAAATTTGCACTTCAACTGCTGCTTGCACAAGAATAAGTGAAAGAAGTTAGGGCTGTTTTAAATAGCTCTGAAGAAAATCTAATTTAAATGAGCCAGTTGTGGTGAGTAGAGTGCCCTTTGCTAATTCTCCTACAGCAGTGAATATTCTGATCTCATTTTTAAGCATTGACTGTTCAGACTTAGCAATTCGACTGTGCTAAATTCAACTAGATATTTGGTTTACTCTTAGATTTTGAGTGTTTCGAGTAGCTAGAAGTTTGCCAAGTAACTTTACAAGTGAAAAATTAATTCAGCTGTTCTGACAAAGTGCTAATTCCAGGGCTCTTAATTAATTTGATAGATAAAACTATAGACCAAGGTTTACCTCAAAAGATAAAGGTTTTAGCAAAGCTTTGGTGATTTCCTTCATACAGAGTTTGTCAGGAGCTCGAGGCTGCTTTCTAGGTTTTTTTTAAATGAGTGACAGTTTTTGAAATTCTTGTAGTAATCAAACTAAAAGATACTCTAAGAAGGAACTGCAGCTGTGCCTTAAGCCATCAGGAAGGCATTGATCCCAGAAAAGAAGATTGTCTAAAAAAATTGTATAACTACTTTGGTATCATTTTAAAGGCAAATATAAACATTAGACAGTCTGAAATCCCTGTGGAGGGTAAGTCAGGGAAGAAGGGAGATTATGCATTGATGGTTTTAAAAAGGATGTTTTGTGTCTCCTTAGTGCCTTGAGATTTAGACATAAAAGTGTCTTTGAAGTTTTCCCACCTGGTTGTGTGTTTTGTCACCTAGGCCTTGTTAAGGGGACAGCTCAGGCTGGCACATGCCCTGGGGGGAGCTCTGTTCCTGGTAGAACATCTTTCCATCTGCAATGTTCCACCCTGAGGGCTTTCCACAGAGATGTGTTAAACCTGAGCCCCTGTTCTGTTTCTCCTCGGTGCTCCAGCAGGTCTGGAGGGTGGAAGGGATGCTCAGGTGCTTTGAGACCCCTGCCCTGGTGGTCCCCAGAAGGTGCCAGGGCAGGACCCTGTGCCAGCTGCAGCAGCTCAGCTGCCCTGGCCATGGGCAGGGTGTGCCCCTGGTGAAGTGGTGCTGCAGGGTACAGCAGGGTCCAATCATTTCCTCACCTTCTGAGCTTTAGAAGTGGCTGAGTGACCTTGGAAGGTGTTCACAAAAAGCCTTGACTTTCTTCTTAATATGAGTACTTACCCTTTCCAACCTTCTGCTTTAATTCAGCTGTCACTAATGCAACCTAATCCTGCTAACTTCAGCTTGGTGTGGGGCCTGAGGGGGTGAAAGGAGCATGGAAATTCAGCCTTTGCCAGTGGGGCAAATTATTTCTGCTCCAAAATAGTTCAGGATACAGTGCCCAATTCAATGCATGTGGGGTATCTGTAGACAAGATGTTCAATCTGTCTGATACAGAGAGAGCTCAGTTATATTCAGTTGTAAACAAGAGAAGTGAATATGGTTTGCTTAAAATAGCTTTTCAGTCAAGCCCTTGGCAGGAATTAATTTTCAACATTAATAGGGTGATATGTTACACTTTTCATTTTGATTTCTCCCAGCATTTTCCTTTATGGTCCATCATTAGATATTGATCAGTTGAAGCTCATTTTGAGACTCGTTGGAACCCCAGGGCCTGAGCTTTTGAAGAAAATCTCCTCAGAGTCTGTGAGTTTACACTTTGATTGTAATATCTGCCCTTTCAGAAGTCCCAAGTTTGTGTGTTGTTCTCCTGTAGTCTATCTGTAGAATGTGTTGGGATTTATTTTCTGTTATTTTTCTTCCTTTGTAATTCTTGGATGGCTTTAAGTTCTTATGCTTTGTGTATCTGATCTTTATTCCTCTTACCTCTGCCTATGGTATGATTTCATCCTTTCATATTCTCATTTTACTGCTTCGTGACTTTTCTCTCAGTTTGTGGGTTTATGCTTTGTGATCTGTTGTATGATCAGGTGTTACTGGGGAAGTATTTTTCACAGCTAAGAGCTTGAGGCTTGTCTCAGTTGTTATTTCTCCAGATTGCATACCCAGGGATCTTTCTAAATAGGAGCAGGTGTGTTATCCTCTAAACACACACAGTCCCTTCTGTAGTGTGATTAATTTCTGAAACACTGCTACCATATCTTTGTTTTAGTAGCAGAAAATGCCTTTTAGGTACCTTTCTGTAGCAGCTGTTCCAGGGTACACAGCAGAGTCTGCTCTGCACTTGTGCAATGTGGGATGTTGCTGTGTGGGGCCCTTTTACCAAGGGAGCAGCAAAAAGGCTTCCTGCAGTCCCTGTTTGGGAGGGTGACCTCTATTTTCAGCCACCTGCTGTGCTGTAGCAATCTTGAATTGTGAACCTGTGCAAAGACAGTGGGAAATGGCCTTTAATTCTACCTCTTCCTGAAGCTGGAGTGAATAAATCAGAGGCAGGGATTAGCAGGTGAATGCACAGTGAGCACTGAGGTCACTGCTGTTTGGGAGATGCAGCAGAGGATCAGAGCTGTGCAAAGTGCTGAGAAGATTATGTTGTGCTGCAACTTAATGTTCTTGTAACTGTGACTGTAAATACAAATGTGAGATTAGCCTTGAATAATACCAGCTGAAGGCATGTGCAGTGCAAATTGGGATAAATTGGTCAGCTTGCTGAATATCTCACTGATGTAAAAAAACCTGGGATGTTCCACCTTTGGAGAGATTAGAGCTGAATAACCCAGACCGACTTGGTTGCCCTGCGAGCTGACCTCTGGTGTTTGAAGTACAGGGGATTATCAAGAGACATAAGATGGAAGGTTGACTAAATTAAGCAGAAGATTAATTTGCATGTGTAAGTTGAAGTGGGTCTTTTTTTAAACATTATTGCACAATAAAAATATTAACTGCTCTTATCTGGGCCTGAAACAAGTCTGTTTAAAAAAAAAAGGCAGTAAAATACTGTTTCTACTTTTTTTTCCCATTATATGGGAAAAGCAAAACTCTTAAGTGTTTGATGGTTTTGCATGTGTCACTATAACAAATTGTGGTTTTCTGCTGCATTACTTTACTTACTCTCACTTTCCCTGTTCATTGATACCTGCTAACTCTGTTTTATGCAGTGCTAATGTTTTGCTAATCTTGCATTTAATGCCTTCTGTCATCCAGCCCACATCAAGGGGCACTCAAAGCTGTTCAGAAGGTGTCAGCTGTGAGCCAGTTTCACTTTGCACTACAAGAAACTTAAACACTTTCTATGCAGCAAGGAAAAAAAAGCTGGTAACCAGTGCAGAGGCTACAGTTTTTGTTTCTGTTTTAACTTTTGTTCGTTTTCCTGAAGCTGTCTATAGCTGCACAGCACAGGGAAAATGTTGTGGAGCAGCCTCAGCCAAAGGAAATGTCTACTCTGGCTTAAAACTGCTGGGAAATGTGAACACAACCTTGTTGGAGTGTAATGCTACTTCTACTGGACAAAAATACTTTCTGTGCTGGCAGTTACCAACCGAGCAGTGATTCTCCATTGCTTTAAGTGTTCACTCATGTAATTGCTGAACATTTCACAGGTAGTTGAAAAAATTAGTGGACCCTGCCTGTATGGCTTTTGCCTTGTGGTTTGCAGAAGAGATGCTTTTGTATGCGACTGTGTTCTGTTTGAAATGGTTTTTGCACTGATTTTAACAAAGCCCTTGACGAGGCACTTAAGATATTAACCAGCTTCAGCAGATCATGCGTCTGACGGGAACGCCCCCTGCATATCTCATTAACAGGATGCCCAGCCACGAGGTGAGATCTGAGCAGGGGAAGGGGATCTGCAGGGCAGGTCTTCACTCAGTGTTCACCACTTCTGGGATTTAAATGCTTGCATGTGGCATGGGGTGGGCAACTAACTACCTGCTCTTCTGCAAGATTTTTGTACCAAATGAAGATGTGAAATTTGGACAGTGCGTGCTTGGCCACAGGCGTGTGAGATGGGCAGAGCCTGGCTGTGACCTGGTTTTGCATTGTGTGCTGTAGTGGCTGATGCCAGGGGCTGGTCAGACCCTGGCTACCACCCAACTTCCTGGATAGCAAGGTCCCACAAGGAACAGCCTCTCCTGGAGTCTAGGCAGTCTCAACCACAAAGGTACCAATGTGCAAGCAAGGCCTGGATTTCAGGTGATCAGCTCTTGCAGTGATTTCAGCTCTAAGTGATTTCAGCTCAGCTTGCAAGGTACCGCTGGGATGAGACCGGGAGCGCTGTGTAGCAATTCCAGAGTTCTTTATTATCTTCTTCTGTGAAGGGTGTCCAGTGACAGCAGCATTCTGCTGGACTAGGTAAGAGTAGGGGTTTTTATAGGGAAAGCATGGATTGGCAAAATGACCAGTAGTTTGGGGCTGAGGAAGTACGACCAATAGTTTTACAAGGAGATAAAGTGGGATCCGAAGCGAGGAGAAGGGTCTCTTAGCCCAGTCACTGTGACTGAGCAATTCTTATCTAGGGAATGGCTCTCCAAGGGGGCCTTGTGAGGGCCCTGCTCCTTCCATTGTGTGCTGTGTTGTGCAGCTCAGCAAAGGACAGCAGGCTGTGCCCAGCCTTGCGGGGACACCAGGAAGTCAGCTCTTTCTGCACCTCTCTGCTTTGCAGTCTTACTTTACCACAAGTAATGTCAGCTCTTCCTCTGTCTTGAGTGCCTTAGCTGGGGCAGGGTAATGCTGATGTGCTTAGTAAATGTCAGAGTAAGCAAGGAGACAGACCATAATAACCAGAATGGTTGAAAAGTACTTGGTCTTGCTGGCTGGATATAGTCTGATACTTCAACAGAGCATTTATTTCCACAGGCAAGAAACTACATCCAGTCTTTGTCTTACATGCCGAAAATGAACTTTGAAAACGTGTTTATTGGTGCCAATCCCCTGGGTAAGACCTGTTTATTAAATTTTCCTGAAACTGAAGCCAGCATATCCTGGGACACAGAGATTCCCAAAGCTTTGTTCTGGCTGCAGGAGTAGTGCAGAACAGGATTATGTTTATGAAGAACGTGTGGGCCAGGAGCGTAAAAGGAAGAAAATGCTGGATGATGGGTGGGTCCTGAGAAATTACAGATTCCTCATCTGCGTTGGGCTTTTAGAAGCTTTACATTTCAGAGTAGAGTCACACAGCTCATGTGAGAGATCGTCTCTGTCTGGTGCTCTTGCAGCCGTGGACTTGCTGGAGAAGATGCTGGTCCTGGACACGGACAAACGCATCACGGCCGCAGAGGCGCTGGCCCACGCCTACTTCGCCCAGTACCACGACCCTGATGATGAGCCTGTGGCTGACCCCTATGACCAGTCCTTTGAAAGCAGAGAACTTGAGATTGAAGAATGGAAAAGTGAGTCTAGGGGAGGGGAGTGACACAGTCAGCTTCTCTTGTGGTTGTGGAATCATGGAGTATCCTGAGTTGGAAGGGACCCACAGGGATCATGGAGTTCAACTCCTGCCCCCAACAATCCCACCCTGTTCATCCCTGAGAGCATTGTCCAAACTCTCCTGGAGCTCTGGCAGCCTCGGGGCTGTGCCCATTCCCTGGGGAGCCCGGGCAGCATCCAGCACCCTCTGGAGGAAGAAACCCAACCCTCCTGACACAGCTCCAGCCACTCCCTTGGGTCCTGTTACTGCTCACAGAGAGCAGAGAATGGAGCTGCCCCTCTCAGACCTTGATGTGTCTCCCCACAGTCTTCTCTCTATCCAATGAGCTGAGGTTCAGCTAAGCCATAGTTAGAGGCACAGCAGAAAATGATAAAAATGTGGGCATGCTGTTGATCCTGTTACACTGAGTGAATCTGGTACATGCTGTGTGTGTCTTTAGCACAATCCCTGGTAACTAATTACTACTAGGAGCACACTAACATATCTTTGTTTTTAAACTTGTATCTCCTCAATGCTCTGGAAGTATCTTCTATTGTGTATGTTGGTCTCTGAGAGCGGTGTAACCATTCTTTTCTCCTTTGTCTTAATTAAACAATACTTTTTGTTTAAAATAGTGTTAGAACATTTGAGATTGTCACAGGTTTTCTTGCATGAAGGTGTGTCTGGTAGTGCTGTCACAGTCCTGTTGCTAAGTTTCTGTCCCACTTCTCCCCCAGGCCTGACTTATGATGAAGTAATCAGCTTTGTGCCACCCCCGCTTGACCAAGAGGAGATGGAGTCCTGAGAAACTGCTCTCTTCTGTTTGTCCCACTCACTGTGAAGGGAAGGCCTTTTCATAGGGACTCTCCAATTATCGTTCAAGTGCCTCATCACAACAATATTCTCCTTAGTGGAGGGGTTTTGTGTGTGTTGAACTGGGGAGGGAGGGGGGAGGGAAGGAAACTGAGTCTATGTAAACATGCTGCATGCTCTTGTATTCTGTGTACAGCCTGGGGCAAGCCTCTGGAGACCTGTTCTGACTGCACTTAGTTCTTCCAGAGTAACAGTGCACCACCAGTCTGCACTGCTGGGGTGAGGTGGGGAAGGTGACAGGTCAAGGTTTGGTTGCAATCATTGCCATTTATCAATTCTCCTACAACTGAGTAACCTCAAAAAGAATGCAGGTTGGTTTTTAGGCTTAGGGAGTCCTCTGTTTTCTTCAGGATTGAAGGTGGGGTTGAGGGATGTCCTTGCTCAGTGCCAGGTGTCTGATTTACATCCAGATCTTCCTGGTACAGCAATGTGTCGAGGCCTTCCAGTGTCTGATTTTTGGAACACAAAAAGATGTTGTTTGAAACTGTAAATATGTTTGTGCCTTAAATGAATGGGAGAGAGGGGAAAGGAAGTCTGGGGTGGAAATCTGACCCACTGTTCTTGAGGATGAAGGCTCCCAGGTAGCCAGGCATGAACTCAATGTAATTGGGAAGTAACTTGGAGGCAACAACTTCAACCCCTGGACTGGGTATTCCTGTGTTTTTCCCTTTCCTCCTCCTCTTTTTCTGAGGCTTCTCAGCATTATCTCCCAGGAGCCAGAGGTTGGGGAAGATCCTTGCTAGCCACACATTTGTGTATTCTGTTCCCTACAAGGTGGTGTGTTTTTGCATGTTGTAGCTGTATGTGCATGTAGAGCTGCTTGGTTTTTGTCCTTACTTTTTGGGGATGGCACTGGGGGCAGTTCAATCATCAGTGAAGTGTTTACTGAGTACCTCAGGCAGTGCCATAAAATCACAGCACCCTTCCTCCTGTGCTGCAGCTCCTTGTGAAATACCTGCCATCCTAGAGGCTTCAACGAGGGATGAATGTCATGTCCAACAGCAGAGAAACATGCACCTTTTTCTTTGCTCTTTCTCCCTGCAGAGGAGGAGAGCTTGGGCTGAAAGCTTTCTTGGGAGATCAAGTGTAAAAAATATTCTTTAAAGAAATGACTATAGTATCTTGTGCCAGAACTTAAGTTATTTCCTGAAAAGATTTTTTTTTTCAAAGTATTGGAACCCAAAGCAAAGAAATAAGCATGCATAAACACACAATCACCCTTTCACTGTCTATATCTTTAAATACAAATATTTATATACATAAAACTAACATTTACTAGAAGTTGTTTTTTTTTTATCCTCTCACATAAGAGCTTCTTGGCTATTTCTTAGCAGGTTGATTTCTGCCCGAGGAAACATGAGAAGGGAGTATGTTTGAATACAAACATGGTTCAAATATTTTGTAATTTCCAGGACTCTGCATGAGCAAAGTGCCCAGAGTTAGACTGGCAGGAGGGAGGTTTCTCAGCATGTTTGTGTGCTCCATCTGTGGCTGGGAAGCTCAGAAGCCCAATTTTAGGGCTACTGGAGGAAACATTTTTAGACTTTAATTTGTTGCAGGTATCCTGTGTGGGCAATGTCCCCGTGTATGTGAGGAGAAAGGCTTTTGCAGTATTTTGTATTCTTGTTACCCGTGGGGCAGAGAGTGTTTTTGTAGTGTTTTTGCCCCATGTTTGAAGAGGCAGCACAAAGGGATGGGACATGGATGACAAAGCCATTGATTCTTCCCAGAGATCTCTTCAGGCCAAATGTTCAATAAAGGTCTGGGCTGAGATGAAGAGAGCAGCTCTGTTGTGCTCTAGGATAAAACTCTCCACAGCCCAACAAACAAAATCAAAACAAGAAACCTCCCTTTTCTGCTGGGCCAGCAGTCTGGGTATTCAAATGAAAATGTAGATATACTGTGTAAACCTACAGCAAGATTATTTTTATCAGCCATTTTATGTGTAGATGCTACAGTGTGATTTCATGCGGAAGTATTGCTAAAGATTTTTAAAAACTCTCGGTGTTGTGTGTGTGTGTGTGTCTGTGTGTGTGTGAGTGGGAATGGTTCATTGGAGTCTGTCCTCTGAGGGAACCCTGGGGCACAAACTCCCTGCTGCCAGTGCCCTGCTGTGCTCAGCTGCCTGGGCAGGACACTGCACCCAAAAGCAGAGATCTGCTGTTTTGTTTCTATCTATGGATTTTGCTGTAATTGGTTATGCCAGATAAGATGGCACAATACCACTGGTTAAAAATAAAATCTATTTTTCAGATTTACTGCACTGCTGGTACTTGAAAACCTCTTGCACTGAAGTGTTGAGTTTTAGCATGGTGTGAATTTCTCTGCTGTGCTGCAGGGGATCCTGGGTGTGGTGGCTGGGAGGGGACCAGGCCATGCCTTGGTGCCTGACTGTGCTGTCGTGGGGCTTCTTGTCTGTGTGTGTCCCAAATGAATTCTTTGCTGCAAAAATAACTTGAGTTAGACCATGAGTACTGGACACAGAACCCTCCTCCCCCGAAGCTTTTATTTTCTGTTTAGTGCAGGACAACCAATTCAACACCAACAGAGCAGAGTCCTGCTGCTTCCTTGGACCTGGGACCCTCCCCCAGTAGGACTGGGTTGTGTTTGTTTGCTATTTAAGTGATTCCTTTTTTCCTCTTCAGCTGCTATCTAGTTAGTGGTGGAAGGATCACCAGAGTGGAGCTTTTCTTGTGTATCAGTGTGACTCCCTCAGAAGAACTTGGGCTGACCAGAGCTGTTCTTCACACACAACCCACAATCACTGAAGTTCTAGGCCCTGTTGAACCAAGGGAGGTGGTGCTGTTCCCAACCAGGCAGCTGCTCCCCACTCCCACAGCAGCTGATACGAAGAAAGATAAAGAACAGTGCTGGGGGTGTTCTCTCAGCTCCATGAGCCTTCCTGTTCACTTTTGCTGTTTGCTAGGTTTGGGAGGGGGGAAGCCTGAACAGGACCAGTTGTGTTGTTTTCTGGGAGAAAAAAAAAAAAATCCCAAACACCCAAGACTTACAATTCCAGAATGTGCTGTTAAAATATATCCTGATCAGCAAAAAACGTGTAGAATCAGTGAGAACTGAACTGGGGAAAAAAAGTAAACTACATCTATAAAAATCAAATTACTGAATTCATGAAGTTAACGTGTAACAGTCAGTGTGCAACACTTGCAAATGTGCTCCAGCAGGTGATGGGGCCATCGCAGGTGGGAATAACATGCTTGGGAGTTCAGCAATAAACATGCTGAAATGTTTATTACTAGAAGAGAAGCATGGTCAAAATTGTAACCCTGCTCATCGTCCCCAGCTGCACTGTAGAGAGTGCCTGGAGAAGGATTTTTGGGTCATCCCACTTTTTTTTTTTTTTTTTTTTTTTTTTTTGTGGACTTAGCAGAGCTCTGCTCACAGTTAGACTTGACCTTGAAGGTATTTTCCAGCCTCAAGGTTTCCATGATTCTGAGGTTTCCTGTTTGATTTGGTCACTGAAGTTAACTCATCTCAGAACAGCCCAGACTCGCCCCAGCTATTCAGGACTCCCTAATTGGGCGCTGATTGCCCTGGTTCGCACCAGCGGCTGAGCGGGGTTGTGTTCATCGAATAACCGAGGAGTTACACGTTTGCTTAAGGACCAGGACACTGCTGTGACACTTCTTGCTCACAGATGTATTTATAGACCCGGCCAAACTGGGGGTTATTTCCGGGCTGTGCTGCTGCAGCCAGGGCTGATGTCCGCACAGATATTGCCATGGCCCCTTGTCCCTGTTTGTGCTTATGGACAGCAGGCTCTTCTGGGGCTGCTTGAGGAGCATAAGGGCCGGTGCAGTGGTTGCACATAAAGCAGGCACAGTGAATCTTCCCCGCCCCCCTGACTGTGCATTTCCTGTGGGGACACCTTTGCAGGTGACCTGTATGGAAGGAGCAGAGGCTCTGGGCAGGGTGGAGGGCTGCTGGGGGTAGAACACTGTGCAAGCAGCTAGGCTGGCTTGGTAAGGCTCGGCTTAGTCACTTCCTTGGGGGAGTGGGGAGGATGCACCTCCTGTGTGGGGGCCCCACCTGAGTCTCCTCATGCTGGAGTGAAATGTTGAGGCGCTCTCTGCTTACCAGGAGTGATCCTTCTCAGACACGGCAGTGAACGCGGGCTTTGCCGTGTCCAAGAAGAGCCAGGCAGGGCTGAGAGCTGCTGCAGGAGATGAAACCACACCCAGCAAAGCCTGGGGCACAAATCGTTCTGGGGATGTTCCCATCCCGGGGATGTTCCCATCCCACAGCTGCTCCCCTCGCAGCAGTCGCTTGGAGAACCTCAGGCTACTTTCAGCACCTCCCCACGCTGCAGAGAAGCCGGGCTTGGGAGAAAATCGCCGTCGATGTGACCCCGCGGTGCCCTTTGTCACGAGCCTGGAGCTGTCCATCGGCTTTGAAAGAAGGATGTCCCTGTGTCTGACGCGATGCTGTGGCTTGTCCCTCGGATTCCCCGGCTCGACGCGTCCTTACTCATCCCCTTGTTTGGAGGAGGGATTTCACGAGCCCCTGTCCGACCCCGTGAGGATATTTCTCGGCTGATGGAGCAGCAGAGCGGGAGCTGTGGATGACAGGGGCTGCCAGAGGCGTGCCCGAGCGGGGCCGGCTGCTCCCCTCCTGCAGCAGAGCCCAGAGGCACCTGCACAGCACCGAGGCGTGTCAGGAAACCTGATGCCTCACCTCTGCCAATGTGGAGGCGGAAGGAGGAGGGCCCAAAGACATGTCCCTTCACGCTCTCAACAGCTGAAAAAAGAGAAGGAAACTTGCTAGAGCCTTTTTCAGCAGCGCAGGAAGCATCCCTGTTCCGCTCTCACCCCAGAAACCCTCCCGTACTCCACTACTCTGGGGGGGTGGCTGTCCCACACCCGTCGGGCGATGAACATCGCAAGGAGAAGAGGCTTTTACAGACAGGAGGTGAACAACACGCTCTGGGAGCTGCCCAGGAGATACATATCCCTGCACCCGCTGGGCTCCGGGGCTTACGGCTCCGTGTGGTGAGTGGGGTCCTGCTCGCACCTTCCGTGCCGGGGGGGAAACGAGGAGCAGCCCCCCTCCATTAAGGAAGGACATTTGCACGTGTGATGGGGGCACGTTGTCTCCTGTTCCAGCGCACGGCTGGACACTCGCTCGCTTAAAGAAACTGTTTCTCCCTTTCGGTCAGCCGAGCCTGGGGTCACCTCGGCGCTGGGGTCAGGCAGATTTTGAGTTGCTTTGGGCTCGAGCTTGCGTTAAGGTTCCTGTCTGGCAACACAGACAGGAGGTGGGGGAATACCTGGGTGTCTGGAAGAGATTTGTGGGTGATTACAGAGGTGGGAGATGGAACAAGCTCAGCCCCAGGCAGCTGGTTCTGGGCAGCCTGGGAGGAAGCAGCTGGAAAATGCAGCCCCCCCACCCTGATACTGCTTCTAGTTTGAAATCATAAAGTGAGTAGGACTTACTGTAAACCAGGACCAGTAACCAGTAACAGACTGGGACTTCCTTCATGGCTGATGATAAACCCCAGCCCACAAGAGAGTAGCAGGAGTTGCTGTTAATTATTCAGCCGGACAAAGCTGCCTGAAGCAAGAGCAAGCACGAGTCAGGATTGCTGGGTTTACACTGATGAACCAGAGATGGCAACTCTGAAAGGCTAAATATGAAACAGTCCATTGATAGTATCTGAATAGAGCCCTTATTTCATAATATGCTGAGCTAAAAATAATGATAAAAAAGGTGTGTCTGTTTTTATAGGCGTCGGGCAAAGTCTGGCCTGCCACTGGCACTAATCCTGAAACCCTGGTGCCCAGGTTTTGTCCTTTTCCTGCAGCTTCCAATTTACAGAGAGGCACCCCCTTGGCCGCCCAGATGCATTTAGATTCTTAAGGAAGTCCTGCAAAATTAGGCAGGATTAGACTTGACTTCTAATTTATATTTGTACAGTGTTCTCTGATTTTTATCACAGAGCAAATCAGGAAGAAAAATAAAGACAGGAAAAAAAGAAAAAAAAAGAGAGAAATCCTTTCAAGTTTCCTTGCTTACCTGAAAAAAGGGGGGAAAAAAGGCATCAAAAGAAATCTTTACTGGTCCCTGTAAAACTCTTGGCTGCCCTGGAGCTCTCAAAGAGGGAGGGAGAGGAGGGTGTTGAAGCAGCCCAGGGATTCGTGGTGGTTTTGAATGGACAGAGCTCAGCAGGAAGGGCTGGGTGCCGATTCCTGTACAAAGCTGAGGCAGAAAATGTGGGGTTAGGATTTGCTGTCCTCTGCTGGGAATTGCTGAGAAAATTTCCTATTGCAGCGCTATGCAGTAGCAGCTTTTACACCTTCTTGAGCAGCTGAGAAAGTAACTTAGGAGAAACAGCAAAGTCTTGTTTCTACCCTTATTATTTTGTCAAAATCTGTAGTGATTTGCCAGTTGAGTGTATTTGTGAGAGAAGAATCTTCTGACCCCCTCCAACACTGGTCTTGCTGACTTCTGCCAGTCAAGGCAGGGGCAGTGTCTGCCTGAGGTCACCCAAACTGCATCTATTCCCTAAATCTGTGCTGGGGAGAGCATGGGGGTATCTCTGAGCTGCATTGACTGAATCAGCTCTGGGCTGGGATTATGGCAGTGCTGTAACCAGCACTGTCTGTGCTGTGCAGCTCAAGCTCCACCAGCAGCTCTCCTGTGTTGAGTACTGGGTTTAGATGTAGGTCAGCAGCTGGGAGGGCACCTTCTGATCAGGAAATCTGCCTTGGATTCTGCAGTTTGACTCCCTGGCCTGAGTCTCTACCTCTATTTCCTGGCTCCTCCAAAAATTTTACCAGTGCTGTCTCCTCTGCTGACATCTGCTGAAGTCCTGAAACAGAGACAAAACCTTACTAAGAGTCCTCCTACAGCACCCTGCAGCATCTTCAGCACTTCAGCTGTCTTGTGCAGCTGTTCCTGAACTTCCCTTGCTTCTCCTACTCAATATTTGTCAGTGCAAGGCTGGAGGATGCAGCTGGAAGCCATGGGATTAAACATGATGATTTACAGCTCTTCCATTCCCATAGGAGATGGGATAGGGATTTCTGAAGTAGTGGGAACTGCTCAGGGAATCCACAGGGAAAATCTTTTTTTTTTTTTTTTTTTTTTTTAATCTGTTTGCCTCTTGGGAGGGGTCAAGGAGGGGCTGAGACACCCTTGGAGAACATCACTGAGAGCCCTGAATTACAGCTGTCTGTCTGAGGACCTCCCTTCTCTCCCATGCAATCTCAGCAATGAGCTCCAGAGGAAGAGGAACTGTCACAGCATTGCCATGTCCAGCTGCAAACAGCCAATGTGACCAGCAGGAATGACACAGTGTGCCTGTAGCAATGGCTGCTGTACCAGGTTTTCATCAGATTTAGAGAAGAGTCTCATTTTCAAGACCCTCTCTTACACAGGAGCGAATGTGTAATCAAGGATTCTGAACACAGCAGGATTAATTGCAGTAGCATTTTCAACATGTGACATCCACTGTCTTTGCTCCAGAACCCAGTGAAGGCAGCTGGCCTGCCCTAAAATACAACAACCTCCAAGCAGATGGCAAAGCAAAAATTTCTGTATCTTTATTTCCTTATCTCCATGTATTAGGGAAGGAGGAGGAGGCAGAGTTAGAACTAATTCTGACCTTTAACCATTTGTGTTTCACTTTTCTCTCAGCTCTGTTACCTCCAGCTCATTTCTGCAGGTTGAAGGGAAAAAAGATGAGCCACTCATGTTTTTCTTGGTGCCCCACCTCATCCCTCAAAGAGCACAGGCTGTGGTCTGCTGCCCAAAGCCACACAGGGTAACATCTCTGTGTGCAGAGCTCCACTGAGCTCTCAAAGGACCTTTCTCTGCTGCCCTTCTGCGAGCACTGCAATCAGCTCTTCTCTAGGAGATGACCTGTGGGGTTGCAGAATCTGTTAAAACATACAGCTGACATCAGAATGGTTTTTTTATTTGCCTGCTGCAGTTCAGCCATAGACAAGAAGACAGGGGAGAAAGTAGCCATCAAGAAGCTGTGCCGTCCATTCCAGTCAGAGATCTTTGCCAAGAGAGCCTACAGAGAGCTGATGCTGTTGAAGCACATGCAACATGAGAATGTGAGTGCTCATTTCTCCTCTTCCTGCTGACAGGGGTATTTCCTTGCCACCTGGGAGCAAGTCATTTTTAGTGGCATCACCTGTGTTTTAATTGACATTTGGTATGTGCAGGATGTCTCAGGGTTTACCTGTGACCTGTTTGCTGTGCCCAGGCTGGAGCAGATGTGTAATGGGTGAGCCCAGGTATTAGTAAGAGGGAAAACATTTATGCAGCATCAATGAGGAGTCCCTGGGTTCCTCAGATGGAATTCTCTGTGTTTACTGGCATGTGCCAGTGGAGAGCTGATGAGTACCATGTGCATAGCAAATACTTTCCAGATTTAAATGTGGGCTTCTCTCTTTCCTCAGGTCATTGGGTTGCTTGATGTCTTCACCTCCACTGCCTCCTACCAGGGGTTCCAGGACTTGTAAGTCTGGAGTTGTTTGCTCTGTGTAGACTTAACTATTTTCCAAGACAGCTGTGTCTTAGCAGCAGCATAACAGAGAGGGCTGAGGTGCAAAGGGACCAGACTAGAATTCAGGTATCCCCAGATAACACAGAGAACTGAGAACACACATCAGCTCCCATGGCTGACACACCCAGAACACGTGAACAGATCCCACCCCTGCTCACAGCTGGGACACCACAGCATGCACAGACCAACCTGAGCAATGAGGATGTGTTACATTCCATGGTACATCACATGTAGGGTGATCCATGCTAGCACTGGGTGACTGCTGAGCTAAGGGGCTGCACTCACAGTGGGAGTATTGTTCATCAGGCCTCAGAACAATTAAACTTGGAATTTGAAAGGTCTGTCCTTTTCTGCTTGATTCTGGCTCTTCTCAATTAATTTTTTTGGCATTTTCCCTCCGTGTTCATGGTCATGTTGGACAAGTCCTTTTCCCTTCCCCATCACTGCAGATGAGCAGTGTGTGCCTGGGTTTGGGGTTTGGCTGATGGCTGAGTGTTAGCAGCCTGCAGGAGGAGCATTTGAAGGTTCTCAGATCAGTTCCTGCAGGAAGACCATCAATTAATTAGCAGCCTCAGCAGGCAAGTACTGAAGGAAGCTGGATGTTGTTTTCTGAGGCAGGGCTGGTGAACATTACAATGACAAATTTGGGAGCCAATGCAGCTGCTTTGCTGTGTACGATGTTTCAGCTCCTGGGTGGTGAAAGGCCGTCCAAAATTGAACTTCACTTGAGGTCTAAACTAATTCAGGATCCTGAAGATTCTTGTTCTTACCTGACATCAGCTATCTGACTTCAGGGGAGGAGAAAGAGCAATTTTCAGAACAGGCTGAAATTCCAGCTTCTCTGCAGGATGTGCTAGTTAGCCAGGAATAGTCACAGCTCATCTTCCTTACAGTGAGTTACACAGCCAGAAAAACCAAACCAATTGAGAACAAGGCTAGCCTGGTCCCCTGCATTTTTCTTCCAGACTCAGGGCCTTGTCTTACTGCCTTTTAGCTACCTGGTGATGCCATACATGCGGACAGATTTACAAAAGATCATGGGACATGAATTCAGTGATGAAAAGATCCAGTACCTGGTCTACCAAATGCTGAAAGGGCTGAAGGTAGGTGGGTCTGGAGGAGTTTAGTGACTCCCTGTCACTAAACTCTCTGTGTGTCACCTCTGGGTTGACCCTAACTAAACTCCCCTCCAATACTGTACAGGAGGATGAGGGGAGTTTAGGCATCCCCTCAGAACAGGTATTGGCTGTTGAACCATTCCTGTTCCAGCACACATCAATAAAATGAGTGTTTGCTTACGTCAGTCCATCGGGTATCAAAGCAATCAGAAGCCACAGGCCTTGGGATGGCTCTTCCATGGCAGCACTTGCTTCTCTCTGCCTTGCCCAAACTCTCAGCAAAACTCTGCAGAGAGGGAGAGACTGGCAGCAGCAGGAGCTTCTCTGAACCCATCACAGGGGCTCTCAGGAGAGAACACAGAGGGAAGGATTTTCTGTTCAGGAGTGTAAGGAAGGAATGTTCCTGTAACTGGCTTTGAGGGAGCTGAAAGCCATCACTGCACACTCTGGGATGCAGAGACAGAGCTTTCCAGCTGTCCTCTTACATCCTTCACCTGGAGTCACAGCAGTGGTTTACAGACATCAATGGGTTCACCTAAATCACACCTCTACCAGGTCACTGCTACCTTGAGTTTAAATAAAGGGGGGAAGAACACACAGGTTTGACTGATGTGCTAAAAACCCTGTAATCAGTTTTGCAACTTCTTGTGTTTGGGCTGAGACTATTTTTTGAACACCCAAAATAACCATGTTCTCATGTCATCTGCTGTAACCTTGATGACTTTGACAGTTTGAAGCTGTTGTTGTACTTGCTCTAAGGAACTATTGCTTCATCCCTCCTCTTCTGCTCTATGTATCTTCCTTAGGCTGGCAATAGCACTGTAAATACTGTCAGTAATTTGGGGCAGAAATTTCTTTTTAAACTGCTGCCCTAGGGACCAGGGATGTGTAGAAGGCTGCAGAGGTTTGTTGTCAGCAAGTTCTTGTTTGTAGCTCTCCTTTCTCTGCTGGAGAACAGAAAATTTTGTTGGTGATCACATTATGGCTTCTCTTTTTATTGCAGTATATTCACTCAGCTGGCATCGTCCACAGGGTAAGTTCATGTGTGCTCTTATTCTGATTTTTGTCTGAGAAACACAGCATAGTCATAAAGTTAATACATTCCTAACCATCCACTAATAGCATTGTCTGCTCTAATTTTCCATCCTGTCTGCTCTCTTTTGCATCCTACACCCTATATATGTTTGGATTTGCTAATACATACAGCATTTTGAGAAAATGCTGTATTTTCTGATGAGCTGAGAAGCATTTTATGATGCTTTCTGAATTAAAACTGTTTCAGGAAAGAATCAAATAGCAATCTAAAGCTGTAGAGTATAGCAGGCATAGTGTTTATTCAGTCATTTGCTGAACTGATACTGAACCTGGGGTGTTATGGGACCACATCAAAGGCAAGCAGAGGTTCAACTGAGAGTTCTGTTGATGGATTGCAACTTGAAACATCCAATTTTTCTGCTCCTGTGTGTTGTAGGACCTGAAGCCAAGTAACCTGGCTGTGAACGAAGACTGCCAGCTGAAGGTAGGTGGCAAAGCAGAACTTTGCAGCACATCAGCTCGTGGAGGAACTGCTCTGCCAGCAGGAAATTGGCACTGTCACGTTTCCTCTTTCCTCCCGAGCCTCCATTCCAGACCTTGTGTTCCTTGGCGGCTGCAGCAGTGGGAAATACTCCCCTGCTGATGTCACTTGCTGAATCAGGACACAAAACTTCAAATGAGCCTTCTGTCATTCTAATCCTCGTGGATGGCAGTGTGTAATGACTTCCCAGAGAAATTCAGTACTGCTGAGCAATGCTTGCAGCAAGTGAAGGATCCCTGAAGGGTAACTGCATTCAGCTGCAGCTGCCCTTTGGTTCTCATGGACATCGTGGTTGTGATTCCAGACAAAGTAATTTTCAGGGTTGCTCTGAAGGTTTTGCTTGCTGCTGGCTGGTATGATGCTCTAGCATGCATTTTCTGTAATGTGTATTTCAGGGAGTGGCTCTGCTGCCCATAAAGGTTGGGTCAAGCTTGTTCATCTGCAGCATTGAGGGAGAGGCCATGCTGTGTCACCTGCAAGGTGTTCTTATAGGAAAGGGTGAGTTGGGTGACCTGGGAGCATGCCTTCACCACCAGGTCACAGACCAACTCCAATAAAGCACATTGACTCGAAACTTAAGCTTCAAGAAAGGCAGTGACCTTCCAAGGAGCACAAGCACTACTCCTTTCAGCAGGGTCTTCTCATGACAACAGGTTTTGCAGTGGGCTTGCAATTTACAGTGGAATTAAGACATATTAATTCTTTGAACCATCCCATGGATGTCTGTGGTGTAGTTGGAGCTTTGTTATTATCTGATTGGAGCTACTCTGTTTTCTCTTACAAGTAGAGTCTCACTTGCCCATAGGATTTCTATTTTCTCTTCTGCCTTCCCTTCTCCTTATTCTTCCTTTGGCACTGCAGATCCTGGATTTTGGCTTGGCCAGACAGGCTGATGCTGAGATGACTGGCTACGTGGTCACACGGTGGTACAGAGCCCCAGAAGTCATCCTGAATTGGATGCATTACAACCAGACAGGTGAGCAGCCCTGCCCCAGCAGTGTGACTCCCTGGTGACGAGCTGGGGGATCCTGCTGGCTCACATCTCACAGAATTGTCCATCTGTTCTTCCTCTTTATCATCAGTGTTCCCTGGAGTAGAGCAGATACCAGAGGTGTTGCACAACTCCCAGAGCTGGTGCTTGCAGGAAATGATGAAAGCAGAGATTTTAGCAGCATGAAAGAACAGAGGAGGGTGGAGGGAGTGAAATTTAAATCAGTGTTTGCTGCAAGCAACAGCAAAAGTGACAGCCCTGGCAACCACTGCTGCCTTTTTCATTTTTTTTTCCCCTTCCCTTCCCCCCTCCCCTCCTTTTTCTCTCTGAACAGTGGATATCTGGTCTATTGGCTGTATCATGGCAGAAATGCTGACTGGGAAAACACTCTTTAAAGGAAAAGACTGTATCCTTTCAAGCTGAACCTTTTCCCTGAGCAGAGTAATAATTCTTGGTGTGTGTGGAAGGGTTTATATGAATGAGGCTGCTGAAAAAAACAGGCATCAGTCTGGTTTATCAGGAGATAATCACAAGGACCAGTCTTTTTGGGGAGGAAAACAGAAGGGGACCTCAGAAATACACCTCTGTGGTGGCATGGTTCTTCATCAGCTGTTTGACCTTGTGTGGCCAGAGCTCCATTCCCAAAGCTTTGCATATCCTTCCAAGCCCACGGATGTGTGTCCTGGCATAGTTGTGCCAGAAAAATTATCTGTTGATGGAAATGGTATGCCAGGAAGAAAAGCTTGGAGCTCTTTTTGCCAGTCTAATGAATCTCTACTTGTGTGACTGTGGTGGGTTTGTATCATGAGCTAATTATACTTTCTCAGGCTGAGCTGTGGTGGGGGTGTCCAGGGTTTGCCCCTCAAAGGGTGATGATCTTTAACACAGCTTGCCAGACCTGGATCAACTGACCCAGATCCTGAAAGTAACAGGGAATCCAGGAGAGGACTTCTTGGAGAAGCTGGAGGACAAAGCGGTAAGGAAGCTCCCTGTGGATTTGGGTCCTGCAGGGAAAGGTGTCAGGGGAAGGGGTTCACTTGTGTTTGGCATGGGAGAGGTGCTGCCTCTAGAGCAGCAGGGAAGTGCAGCAGCAGCCTTTTCCCCTGGGCAAGGAAGGCATTGTCTGTTCTGGTGGCACATCTGATGGACCTGCTGCTGCATTGGGAATGGCTGTGTTTGGCAGGGACTCCCACATGAGGTTCCTCATGCCCCAGCACCACCAACCTTCTCTGTTCTCCAGCTTGGCTCTTGAAACAAAACTATTTCTCTGTCTTGACCAACAAAAGTAGTTCCTTGTAAACTGCTTGCTGAAATGGGACATCTGGGGTGCTTTGTTCTTCTCTTCATTTGCCTTTGCTCATCAGAGCCATGAGACTGAGAGCTCTGTTTCACACCTGTCCAGGTGCAGTAACTGTGCTTTCCTTCCTCTTTCAGGCAAAGAGTTATATCAAGTCCCTTCCAAAAATCCCCAAGAAGGATTTGTCTGTGCTTTTCCCTAAAGCAAATCCTCTGGGTAAGTAATCTCCAGCATTTCTCATGAGTTTTCACAGCTGGAAGAAAGGCAAGCTGACTGCCACAGCCCCAACTTTATTTCTCCTTCTCACAATTTCTTGCTACTTTTTTTCCTTTGCAATTTGTGCCCCTGCCCTTCCTCAGGGAAAATATGTATAAATTAAAAGCAGAATTATGTTTTTTTTTTGGCATTACAGTAGCGATGTTCTGCTGTTCTTGGCCATTTACATTTTTTAAAATTATTATTTTTAAGTACAGTATCAATCCTGTTTGTTGAATACCTGGATCTAGCAATACTTAATAGAGAGCCGATGTGAAATTTTTGGGATAAGAATTAATCTCGTAGAAAGAGCTCTCTTACCAGGTAGGTTAGAGGTAAGAGCAAGTAAAACTCTTGTAGAAACTGAATAGAAGAAAGTTTTAAAATGTTAAAACCAAGTGGGAATGGGGCTGACAGATTAGACAGCATCTGAGTTTCCTGCCCTCCTCTTTACCAGGGATGTATAGGTTTCTATACAGATTACTCAAGTTAAGATTCCTTTGAGACACAGGGCTCTGAATGAAAGCAAATGATTAAAACTGAAAAATATCTTGAGGTTACTGGATTACTCCTCATGTTTCTACAGCCCAATCTGTGCAGCAAGGCTTATTCAAGTCTGGTTTGTTATTTCTGTACAATTTAGCTTCTCTTAGTAAGAGCTCCCTGAGGCTGCTGTTGGGCAGACTTTGCATCTCCACTGATGGGAGCTCCTTGCTGCTTTGGCCAGCTTGAGGAATCTCTTCAGTGTTCAGGTCTGGAGATGAAACACTGGAAATACCAGTGCTGCTCTTGCAGGGTTCATGCACAGGGTGCCTGTGCTCCCCTGCACCTTGCCTAGGCCTGTTCCCATCCTCTACAGCTGTGGACCTGCTGGACAAGATGTTGCAGCTGGATGTGGAAAAGCGTCTCACAGCAACAGAGGCCCTGGCTCACCCCTACTTTGACCAGTTCCGAGATATTGAGGAGGAGACAGAGGCACAACACTCCTATGATGATTCTCTGGAACATGAAAAGCTTTCAATAGAGGAGTGGAAAAGTAAGAAGTTAATTTTCTTTGAGGCTCCTGTCTAGCGTGGGACCTTCCTACCCCTCTTTCTTTCCTGTACAGATGCTGAGAAGGCTGTGATTGCCTGCTGATGCCTCAGTGGTAGTGCACAGATCTCTTGCTTTTATGCATTTGGCAAAGATCCCTTCAGCTCTTCAAGCAGACTTTTTTGTCTCTCCTTTGTCTCTTTCAGCTCCCACTGGATGCCTTTTTCTGCACATCCAACACTCCAACTTTTGTGTCCTCTAAAATCACACATTCATGGTTACTTTGTTCTGTTTTTCAAGAGCACGTTTACAAGGAGATCTTGACCTTCAGTCCCATTGCACGGAAGGATTCAAAGAAAAGAAGCGGGATGTCATTATAGCAATGTCTGCACCTGTGCCTGGGACTCAATTCTCCTTGATGACATCAATTTCATTCCACACTGCATTGCTGGTGGCCAACTTTTGGCCTGTGGGATCTCTCTCCACATGCCAACACAAGGATGACACTGTGCTGTGGACGTTGGACTTTGTTCTACTAAAGGGGAAGCACCCCAGATAGTTTTCAACATAAAAGACAAATATATTCGTGTTGAAACTTTAAGTGGGAGAATTTTACCTGGTGTTTTTTTTTTTTTTTTTCCCTGTACTTGTCCACTTAAGAGAGGAGGGGTTTAATTCTTTCTCATTAGTCTTTTCAAGCAGAGGGTTTAATACATTAATTATGGATGAGGTAAAGAAGAAGGAAGTGAGTCCTAAGTAAAAGGACCACAAATACTGAATTTCAGCATAACAAGACCTTAACTAATCTCACTCTGGCTGTGTCCTGCTTCCTTGAGCAGTCACAGAGTTCCAGGGCACCAGGGGATCAGCCTGTGTTCAGAGCAGCTACAAACTCATCCTCTCATCCTATACATACAATTCTGCTCAAATGCTTTCCCTCCAAAGAGCCACTGCCTCTTTTTTTTAAATTATTTTTTCCCCTGCTTATTTCATTCCCTGGGATTTTGATCCATGCTGTCTCCTCCTCACTGCGGGCAGCAAAAATAGCCTGGGAATTCAAGGCCTCTTCCAATAGTGTCAGACTGGGAGTCCTAAGCAGCTGCACAAGTTAGTTTGAATATGGATCTTCAAGAAGTTTTTCAGCCTGTGCTGAAAACTGGAGTATCTGCAGATCCACAGCTTATCAATACAGTCACTTGATCGTGCAGGCACAGCTGCTCCTTGCGATAACACCTTTGGACTGCAGCACCTTCTTCCCTATGGTGATCAGGCACGTTCAGCCAATCATTCCAAACTCTATGCCAAGGGAACTGTGCCCAGAGCCTTCTCTGTATCAGAGCACAGAGCTTCCAGGACTAGAGAAAAGTATTGAGAAGGTATTTGACCTCAGTAATACATACAGTGATTCTCAACTCCCACCTCTTCTGTAGCTGCTGACTTGGTTTGGTTTAGCTAGCTTGTTTGTTTTCAGTACTCTCTACTTTTCTTCTTAAGTAACGTTCAGTTTTGCTGTACAGACCACAAGTATGGGAAAACTGCAACATTTCCAGAATTTTCTGATCTCTCTTCTTCACTGGGAACTGGACACAGTGATGTCATGTTGCTTGACTGCCTTGCTGTTGCAGCTCATGGCATGCAGCACTGGGGCTAAGCCTGCAGTGACTGCATTTTTTGATAGGATGGTGTTGATGTTTGCCTGCTGTAGCTGCACAGACTGTCCATGGTGATAAGATGAGGTTTCTGCTGGCTCATAGCTTTCTGGGTTGTGTACAGGTCCTTTGCTTCACTCCTCTCTTAGGGCAGGGACAGTGAGCACAGAACTGTTGTGATGTGTCCTCAATTCCCTGGAAATTCAGTGTTTTGTAAAGAGCTAGGCTGGGGGATATGCAGTAATGTTCTGCTGCCTCTGTCCTGAAAAACATAGCTGATGAGATTTAGGCTTCATCCTTTCCTCTTGCTAAGGAACAACCTGCCTTTTCCTTGAATGGCAGAAGGGAGTTCTAGCTGCATCTGTCGAACTGCAACTGGAATACTGTCCTTTTGCCTCTGACCTGGCTGCAATGTCCATAATCTCAAACAGAGGTTGGAGAGAAGCCCTCTGCAGCTGCCATTAACATCTCTGAGAGCTGCAGTTGTTTAGAGCTGCCTGTGCCAGGGTAAAATGAGGCTTAGTGCTTTGCACTGGAGGGTCACTGTCCAGGTGAGTGTTTGTGAGTGCACAGAGAGATGTTTCAGGGCTGTGGGTGAAGCAGGCTGCCCTCTAGACTATATGCAATCCTGGACATGGAGAGGCAGAGAAGTCTTAAAAGTTCAACCTTGTAGACAAATTTGAGTATGTCTATGGAGACCTTTAGAGTAGAGAGCTTTCTTTCAGAAAGTAATCTCTAAACTCAAAGTCATCTGTTAAGGAAAAGAACCCATAGAGACAGAACTCATGAACCACTGTAAATGGGAATGCAGGGTATTTCTTAATCGTCTTGCCCTCCTTCAAAAGGGGATAGGTAGACCTGAAAAGTTGATGGCTGAGGGAGAAAACATCCTCACAGTACAGGAATTTACAGAGCAATCTGCTGGTAGTTGGAAAGGGACTTGGATAGTTTTAAAGAATAATTTAAAAAGCCCTTTGGGAATTGTCTGTCTGAGCAGAGGACAAGCATGAAGAGGCACTGGGGACATGTGATACAAATAGGTATGAGAAGAACAATTGTGAGCAGAACTGAATAGGGTACACAGATTTTACAAACATCAGTCTCACTTGTTTTAGGGGTAGCACATAAAGGCTCTTCAGCATCAGTCCTTCTGCTGAGTATACATCCAGTTTCAGGGACTGGGTTCTGGGTTTCTCAGTAGGTTTATACTTACCCTGAATGCTCTGAAATTGCAAGAGCAATCCCAACAGCTGCTGTGTGGGCTCCATGCTCTGGTTTCACTCATTCACCCACCAACCCCATACAGTGACAGAACACTGCAAAAGGATCACACGACACCCCAACAATGTAGGGAGCAGGTGCTCTGTAAGCCCAGAAACCCTGGAGGTGTATTCATATTTGTTTTTTCTGGAATGTATCATCCAAGAACTCAAAACAGACAGTAGAAAATGTAGCAGGGTGGCAGTGGAGTATCTGTACAGACCAACCATCCCAGAGCTCCTGGCATCTGAGGACATGTTTCAGTGAACAGCAATGAGCTACTAGAAGGGAGAGGTGGGGGAAATCCTACTGACATTTCCTGAAAGGAGTTTGAAAAACACCTGCTTGACAGAGCCAGTGACTCAGGCCAAGGCTGGAATCCTTCAAAATCAGCACCAGAACTGAGAGGGGGTGTGTGACCCTGACAGACACCGTGAGTCAAGGCAGGAATTACCTCATGCAGAGGTGCAGTAGTGCTGAGTGGATGACTCACACTAACACATAATTCATGGACATTCCTTTCATTACAAGTATAGTTTACATACTTAAAAATACAAAAACAAGCGATAAAATCCCTCAGCTATTAAGCAGTCCAAAATTCCATAAATCAGGCCAGCCAAAAATATGTTTGCTGTTTGTACTGAGTTTGTATGATAAAAATTGACATGGATATATGGATGGAATTTTTGTGCCTGTCTCAGATAACATACAGATGTCTAACTTGGAATACTATTTACTTGCTAGTCTTAGATTAATTTCTGACTTCCAAGAATCTCTTTTTTAATTTGGAAAATAAAGCCTTTATAAACAATCTTTAAGTTAATTTTGACAGTTAATTAGGTCTGTGCAGTTGCAACTTTACAGGGCCTATTTGTTAGGTACTTGCACATGTAGGTGAGAAACAAAGAGCAGATGAAGGAATGATTATTTTATTTTCTTAAGATATGCCACAAAATTAGAGGATTTTTTAAGAGTGATAATATTAGCTGCGTTTTGGATACCACCTAGAAACCTTTCAGTGCACAGTTCTGAAAATTTCCACAGCCTCTTAGAAAACTACTTATTTATTTCTGTAGGAAAAAGACACATCATCTGTTTTCATATTTAACATTTTCACATTTTAGGTAGCAGACTAAACAAATAATGTTCATGTTTTAAGTATGTGATAATGGGAAAGAAGAACATATAAAATTATAAACACATCTGAGAACTCTAGTGAGATTCTGTACAAAGGATGGTAATACCTTTTCATATTCCCATGTCTTGCTGTTGCCTGAGCAACCAGGGAAAGCGTTCCTAATCCTCTGCATTTTTCCTGTATCATGGGTCAGCAGAGTGCTGGCTGGAAACGTGATTATGGCTGTTTTTCTTTTCACAGCTGAGAGAAATAAAACATGAAAGACTGAATGAAGACCAGAATAGCCAGTACTAATTTGCTTTTCCACCAAAAGGATGGACACTCACTGCACTAAATGTACTTATCATGGAATCGTTCAGGTTGGAAAAGGCCATTAAGATCATTGAATCCAAATCTGCACTGAAAATGTCAGAGTTTCCAGGTGAATGGTGGTTTAGGGGATGTTTTGCCTGATTTCTCTCTACGAGGCCATTTTCTGAGCACATGAGCTTACACAGCTTTTAATGTGAGGTTCAGCTGGTGCTGGCTCACAGCTGATTCAGTTAGCTCTCCTTTCTTGTTGGAATGCACTCCACTAAATAATACTGAAGGGTTAGTACATTATATCTGCAACCCTCATTGATTTGCTGTTACATGAAAGGGAGTTAGCTTCTTTTAGCCAAGTTCGGCTGGAAAAATAAAAATTCTCTTGCCATAAACCATCATTTCAGATCTGTCTTCAACTGAAAAAAAGTTTAAAATTAGAGGGCATTGAGATTAAAAAAAAATAAGGACCACTGAGGAGGTAGTGCTGGGTGCAGGTGTAACCTCTCAGATGTTAGTGAGGCTGAAGAGGGTTATAAATATATACATAAAATTCCAGTGAAAATACATGGCAACTGAAGCTTATCACTTTTGAGATATCAGGTTTAAACCTTTAATGCACAAATGACCTGTTCAGCAATTGTTCTAATTTCAGCAATTCTGAAGAAAACAGCAGCAGAACAGCCAAAGAGAGATAGAAACATAACTCAGTTTTGAGGCTTAATAAATCAACAAAGAAAAGGGTCAGATCTCAATTCTAAATGATAATTCTCTTCCCTTTTTAAGTATGTCTTATATGCTTGAATAAACATGGAGAAAATTGTAATATGAATGAAGGTGCCTAACTCTGAGGTGTCTTGGCTGCTGCTTTCATTTGAAGCAACATCACTAATTTTGCACTGGCACCCTTTAAAAACTGGGACAGCAAAGGAATTGAATTAAGCTGTGCCTCTGGGATTTGAGAGAAGTTCAGGATGCTTTTTCAAATAATGCATTAGTTCCACAGCTTTGATATAAAACTAAATGATGAATAACTTGTTTTGATGTTCTCACACATGGCCCTCAGCCATCAGAGATGTCTGGACATCTCTGTGCACTATTCATCCCACTGTTCTTAATAGGGAACCTAATATGATTATAATAAGCTAATTCCAGTGCAAATTTAAGAGTATAAAGTTTCATAATTGAGGTTAAAAATGAAAGAGTTTGCAAAAGTTGGTCATATTTTAAAAAAGTAGAAAACAAAAAAAAAAATCAAGGAAAACACAGTTAAAATTCCCACATAAAGAAGGAAAATCACAGAATGGCTTGGGTTGGAAGGGACTTCACATCTGTGTGCAGTCCCCTGCTGTGGGATACCTTTCACTAGAGCAGGTTACTTAGAGCTCCATCCAACCTGGCCTTGAAGAATTCCAGGAATGTGGCAGCCACAGCTTCCCTGGACCTGTTTCAGTGCCTTATCAGCATCACAGTTTTCTTTTCCTGTTAGCTAATCTACACCTCCTCTCTTTTAGATTAAAACCATTCCCCCTTGCCCTGTCCCTACATGCTCTTGTAAAAAGTCTCTATTCATCCTTATTGTAGGCTCCTTTCAGGTACTGAAGGGCTGCAATTAGGTCACCCCAAAGCTTCTCTTTGCCAGGCTGAGCAAACCCAGTTCTCTCAGCCTTTAAAGTTACTCATCAATTATTGAAATTATTTTATTTACTGTTTAAATGTAAACAGGAGTAAATGCAGCTATAGATTGTTTTAGGGTTTATCCTTCGTGGCTAGGACCATACTGTTATACAGCTGTTCTTCTGAGGGTGAGATCCTTTGTAAATCAGTGAGAGTATTGGGACTTCATTTCTAAATCCTTGATACATCATTTTTCATGCAAAACAAGAATAGATTATAATTTATTTTCAAGTTTTGACATGTAAATACTAGATCTGTTAAAAAGTATGCACCATATATACACAGTATATACTTCCAAGGTGATATGCAACCACTGTTCAGCAGTAAGTAACATGTTTACCTTTGCTTTTAAAGCTGCAACAAGCTCTGGCCCAACCCGAGTATTTGCAAAACAAACTGTCACAGACTGGCTGCTCTCAGATTCTGTGGTTAACATAAGTTAAGAGACAAAAGACCTCCTGTTGGACTGTAAATGAGGGAAAACAGCATTCATTGCTTCCTTCTAAAACAGTTAATTCTATAAATTCAGATGGTGATATTATGCAATACTCTGCACAGAGTGGGAGGTGGAACACACATATGCTCAAGTATGTGGCATGCTCTATAAAAAGTAAGTGTGGGAGCCTCTGCAATTCCTATCTAAATTCTTATCTCAGTTGCCAACTTAACTTCTTCCTTGTTTGATCCCCTCAGTCCCTCTGTCTCTCCAGCCTGTCACACCTCTGCATGCGAAGAGGCCACCCGCACCTGAAATACTGGTCGAAAAAATAAATACAGGCTCTTGCTATTTACATCGTTTGTTTGATGTTGCTTGTTTACTGTGGCAGGCCAAGGTTCTCTGGGAGTGTAGCCGGGTCGGACTCTGGCACCTGGCGATGCTCCAGGGTGCTTCCTGGGACCCCACACGTCCTGCAAAAAAAGTGGGCTGCCAAGATGAAGACACCCCAGTTGAGCCTAGGACAACAATCCCACCTAATTTCCCGTGGCCTGACGGCTCCCGGCTGTGAGGTACCGGCCCGGGATGGGCCCGCACGGCTGTACCCGAGCTCCCAAACCCAAACCCCGGGGAGGATGTGGGGGCAGGCGAGGCGCAGGGGTACCCCGCTCCCCGATGCTGCCTCGCCTGCCACGGAAGGGGCCACGAGCAGCAGCGGCCCCCGCCTAAGCCATGAGGGCAGCGCGGACGGACCCCCCCCAGCCACCACCAGCCCCCGGGGGCCTCCCGCTCGGCGCGGCCCGGGTGTGGGAAGGCACCGGGGAGGGGCGGGCGGTGCCTGCCCGCGGGGGGAGCGGAGCGCGGAGCCCCCTCCCCCGCCTGGCCGCTGGCTGCCGCCTCTCCCCGCCGCTCGGCCGGCCCGCGCCGCCACCGCCGCCTCCATCTTGAGCGTGTGTCCCCTGCTCCCCCCCCCCGCCTCCACAGCACCGAGAGCGTCGGGGGCGCTGGAGCCCCGGGGGGGAGCGGGGGGGGGGAAGGTGAGGGTGGCGGGGGGCGAAGCGGCACCGGGGCCGGAGCGGCAGCGGCGGGAGCAGCGGCGGGAGCAGCGGCGGCAGCGGCAATGAGGAGGCGGCGCTGAGGAGGCGGCAGTAGCCGGAGCGGACGGAGCCGACATCTTGTGCCCTCCCCTCCCGCCGCCGGCTGGGTGAGCCCGTCCGCCCCAGGGGGGAGGGGAGGGGGAGGCGGAGAGAATTTAAAAAGAAAAAAAAAAAAGAAAAAAAAACCGAAAAAAAAAAAGAAAAACAAAACCAAAAAATCCCCCCAAAAGGAGGCGGCGGCAACGCTGGAGAAGCCGCGGCGGCGGCGTGCTGAGCCGGCCAGGTAAAGCTCTGCGCGGGAGGCCGCGACACCCTTCCTTCAGGGGTCTCTCCTCCCTCACACACCCCCGCGCCGGGGTCGCGGGAAGGTGACCGGGCGGGCGGGAAGGAACTGAGGGAGGCCTGTGCGCCACAGCCTGCGGGCTTCTCCCGCGTCCTCGCTCCGTCTCTGTGCGGCGGGAGCGGCCCGATCCCTCGCCGAAGAGGGGCAGCGGCGGCGGGCGCCCGGGGACGGGGAACGGGCAGCACCGTGTCTGCCAATCCCCCCCATTGCCGCCATCTTGGTCCCCCCTCCTTCGCGGCGCGGCGGGGGCGCCTCCCACCTTCTCCCACGCGATTGGCCCAGGCGGGGCCGAGCGCTCCCGCCTTTAGGCCCGCAGAGCCTCGTGTTGCTATTGGTGGTGGCGCTGTGATGGACGGCGGGAGCAGCCAATGGCCTTGCAGCCCCGCTGCGCTCGCGCTGCTCGCCCCCGCCCGCTCCCTGTCTCTGGAGGCTCCGATAGTTCCGTAGGGAGAGCTGGCCGCGCACTGGGGCTGCGGCCGGCCCGTCCCGCTGGTGTTCACCGCCCTGTCCTGCCCCCGGGACGGCTTTATATCTGTCCGAGTGCCTGCTGTGCCTTAGCCCGGATCGTTGGCTGCTACTGGAGTTGCCTGCAGAGAGCCGTTGGTGCCCGCGGTGGCTCCTGAGGGGAGCTCCCGCCGGCGCCTGACAGCTGAGGGCATGTCGCCGTTCCCTCAGATGCTGCTGAGGCCGGGCACAGCTCGTGGCATATCACAGTTCCCTTGGAGCGCTGCTGCTGAGGTCAGACACCGCTCATGGCGCATCCCATCTGTTGCTGAGCCCAGACTTCATACCTGACACTTAATCCACAGCCTGTCTCGCACCCTCCCCATGGCGGAGGGAGGGCCTCTCTCGAGGCCGGTGCACCTCCCGTCAACTTGACGTGGTTACAGAAGTATTGATAAAGATCACTGAATGTGCCAGGGCAAGCAGATCTCTGTGACATCTGTTGAGCACCGACACATTTCATTGTAGGTATCAATGTGGGTGTGAGGACCATAAACCCTTGGCAGGTGTGTGAGGGGACCATGGGCCTGTGGCAAGCAAAGACAGGAACATGAAGGGATATTGTCGACAGCAGCAGGTGTTTTGCTGGCATTTTGGTTGACAAAAGGTGGAGAGGGGGCTGCAACTGTTCCAGGTTGTTTATTTCCTCTGGCATCCATTAGTTTTATTTTACAGATATGTTTCATAAGTAGCTCCATGAGTGACTGTTCTCCACTGCACAGCAGTGGGTTTTAAATCCCAGTGGCTACTGGTTGCAGGAGAGCAGTGCTGAGGAATATCTCCAGACCTCGTGCTTGGCTTGGTGACCCAAAGAGGGGCAGCCTTTGGTAACAAGTCCCAAACTCTTCAGGAATATAGGAGCTGTAGTCATGGTGCACCAGAGTCCAACAAGAGCCGTGCTGTTCCCATCTTCTGCTGCACACCAAACTCCAGATGGCCTTTTTGCTGCAAGTAATTGAAGTTCTTCATTGTTGAAGGACCTGGTTTTTCGCTGGGATCTCCAAGCTATGCCAAAAGAAAGGGCCAGGAGACTTCCCTAAGCTGCGCTGCCTTGAGCTCCAGCCTTGCATCCTCTGCACGTGAGAAACCTGGTGCTGTAAAGTGAGTTCTTGGTTGTTCAGCATGCGAAAGCTGGAAGGAAGGACTGCAGCATAAAGGAGAGTTGGGAAGGAGACTGAGGTCTTCTGCAGTGTGAGAAAAGGATTTCTGACCCTTGGAGGGGGTCAAGGCAGCATTGCATGGGTGGAAATCACAGTCTTTCCTTTAGAGGACCCACTTGTGTTCAGTGTTCCAGGCTGTGTGTGTAACAGGGGCCTATACTGTGACGTTGCTCCATACACGTTGATCTCTTTTTCTTTTTCAGGGGAACTTTAGCCCCCGTTCTTGTAAATTTATGCATCTTGATGCTTGGCTTGGTTTTTCAGTCACCCAGTGCCCACAGGTGTGAAAACTGCTGCTCAGGAGAATCAAACCACTCCTGAAGGAATTCCAGGGGTAGAGTTAAATTACTTCCCAGCAGCTCTTTGAGTTGTAGCCACCTTGTTTGCTCAGTCGTGCTCTCTGGGAACTTCACCCCCGACTCCCTTTGTAATCCCCAGTAGAAATGGATGACGGGAGCTTTTTGGAATGCCTTGAGTGTATTGTGGCAGTGGCAAAGGGATGTCTGAACTTTCTGCTTTCACATCAGCAAGCTTCTGTCCATGCCAGGACAGAATCAGCATGGGCTGAAATAGTGTTTAACCCCACTCATGTCAAGTATCTTTAGCATTTCAGTGGGCACAGGTGCTGTTTGCAGAGGGATTCCCTTTTATGTGTAGCTGGGAGGGGTTCTCAAGTGTGCTGAGGGAATCAAAACATTCCTAGTTTGCTGCTTAGAAGTTTCTCTTGTTGTAGACAAGGTCACAATGCTCAGCTCAGTGTGTCTGAGTTGATTTCGTTGCTGCTGTCAAGGTATTTTGGAAGTGTCTCTCCTAATATCCAGGTGTATGTCTCATTCCAGGCACTCAGCTATCACTGGCAGCACTTTGCATGCCATTTTAGATGCTTCTTCATAGAGCCAAGTAATTGTGCATTTTGCAAATGGGTTGTTTTATGGCAGTTGGTTGCTGTAGTGCAAAGCTCACTTCGGGGTAATTTGTCTAGAAATACACTGATTGTTTCACTAAAGGAACTCTGCATGCTTGTTTTTCCCATTAACAGATCAAACAGCCCTTCCTTCAGGTGCTTATTTCACTGAAATTTCCTTGTCCCTCAGTATTCCTAACAATTGGCTATTGCCTCATTTTTCCTGAACACAATATTAATGATGTATGTGGTGAGCTCATAATAATTACTTTGTCCTCCATATATCTTTTTGTCTCCAATATCCTCTTTGCTTGTACCAGCCTGAATTGTATCAGAGCTGTTTTTTAATAGCAGGATTTTTTTTTAATTCACTTGATGATCAACTTGCCTTTATAAGCTCTTTTTAAAATTCTTTTTTCCTGCTGATTGAAGCCATTGGAGTTCAGCTAGGATGAGTGCAGTTGGGTGTCTGCAGTGTGTGGATCAAGTGACTGATTAAAGTTTTAAGACAAAGGTACCACCAAAATTTGTGGTACCTATATTTGCAGGTAGGAGTTATCATCATTTTACAGGTGAAGTAAAATTGCATTTACAGACTCCATCATTATGGGTGTGCATACTGAAACTGTCCACCTGCAGCTTATTTCTGTGGATGCAGGGAAGAGTTTGGAAATCTTTCCCAGAGCCTGTTTGTTTTTTAAAACACAGATGTTGTCATAGCTAAATCTCATGTTTCACAGAAACAGTACTTGAGAAAAGTATTGCTCCTGGAATTTTCTCCTTTCTGGAATAAACTTGGACTTCTTTTAGGTCCTGGTCCTGCTTGCTCTGGTACACGGTTAAGAGTTTCTGGTGCTATGTCCTTCATGGAGCACAAGTACTGCAGTGGCTGAGTACAAATTGTGGGTTTGTGGTGTGTTTCTTTGTCTGTGGGTCCCACAGAAAGGGACTGGGTGTGTGGATTGCTTTAAATAAGGGTGAGGTGCTAGTTCAGACCTCTGCATAGCAACAGATAAGCTCTGGGCTGGCTTATCTTCTCACAGAGAATTTACATTTGCTTTTCTTTGTCTCCTTTCTGACTTCTTTCAGCCTCAGCTTGTTTATTCCCATAAGTCATGTTCCCATCCTTGACTCTGCCCTTCTCTCTTGCATTACTCACTTGGCTTCCTCTCTGCTTTTCCTCTTTGCCAGCTCCCTCCTTCGCCCTCCCATCACCGAGCTGCTGCCACCATGTCTGAATCCTCCTCCAAACCATCTCCCCAGGCTTCTCCTCTGCTCCCCTCTGACAGGCACCTCCTTAATGTCAGCAGCCGACTCTCAGCTAATTATCTGGCTTGCTGATTAGCAGTTTGCACGGGCAGAGCTGGCTGGGGCTTTTTGTTAAGTCTCTGAGCAAATGCCATTTCACAGCTCCTGGTGCTGGAAGCTGTCTTGCTGCTTTCCTGCTTGTAGACCTGTGGACTCTCCATAGCCAGGTGGCTCAGGTGGATGAGAGAGAATTGTGACTTGTAAGTCCATTGGGATCCATGCTGTTTGTTGCCATGTTCATCCCTCTTTGCTTGCTTGTGGAAGAGCAGAAGAGATGCACATCTGGTCTCTGCTACATTGCTCAGTTTATCCTCTGGGTCTGTTTGTGACCATTGAGAGAAGGAGAAGCAAAGCTGGAGGTTGATTTTTCATTATGGGACTTTTTTGCATCTGCAGTGTCAGAATGGAAGGATTGGTGGTGGCAGCCCTGAGCTGTGAGACCTGGAGGAGCTCCCTCCTGGACTGAGGGAGAACCATTAGTTTTCTTATCTGGAGCTGACAAAAAAAATTAAATTGGAAACTGCTTTCATAAGACCTGAATGGTGCATTCCTTTTCTCCTGGAAAACATCCAGCACATTTGGGGATATAAAAGAAAAGTCACAGGCAAAAGAGAAGAGGAGAACTCGTTGGTTTGTGTTTGAGCTTAATATGTGAATGGTGCAAGAAGATGTGAACAAGGTTGTTTGAATTTTAGGGTATCTGAATGGTTTGCTGATCTGGGTGCACAGCAGACTGTTTGTATATTGTGCTGTCAAATTATTTTGAGTTATTCTCACTGGTGGTAGGGTGGAATATACATCTGAGGTGCAAATAGAGGAAGTTGCTATGCATAGAGGAGGGTGCTTGCATTGCTCTGGTACGCATTGCAAGAAATGGCTGATCTATCAAATACCTGCCTGTATCTAAGGTGTAAAGACTCAGTGAGCCTGAAATTGCTGGAGTCTCTGGTAGAAATTAGCTCGACTGCAGTGTTGAGCGAGTTTTCCAGTCTGTGCTACTTCTTGCTTGTCTCCTTGTCTTACCCTGTCCTCTGTTTTGTTGTATCCCAGGGTTTCTGCACCACAGGGATGAGGAAGCCTCGGAGGAGGTGCCGGCAGCACTTGGAGGGGAGGCGTTCTCCCTCGCCCTACAGCCTCAAGTGCTCCCCCAGCCGCGAGACGCTGACCTACGCCCAGGCCCAGCGCATTGTGGAGGTGGACATCGACGGGCGGCTCCACCGCATCAGCATCTACGACCCCCTGAAGCTCATCACCGAGGACGAGCTGACAGCCCAGGACATCACCGAGTGCAACAGCAACAAGGAGAACAGCGAGCAGCCCCTCTTCACTTCCAGATCTAAGAAAACACCTTCCAAAGGCAAGAAGAAGGATTCCTGCTCCAAACATGTGCCAGGGATGTCTTTGCATTTGCCCCAGCCCAAGTTCCGTGTGGTGGACTCCTTCAGCCAGCCAGATGCCCCTCCCCTCCCTGCTGCCTACTACCGGTACATTGAAAAGCCTCCGGAGGACCTCGACGTAGAAGTGGAGTATGACATGGATGAGGAGGATCTGGCATGGCTGGACATGGTCAACGAGAAGAGAAGGGCTGATGGTT
Source organism: Cinclus cinclus (assembly GCF_963662255.1). Classification (NCBI taxonomy): domain Eukaryota; kingdom Metazoa; phylum Chordata; class Aves; order Passeriformes; family Cinclidae; genus Cinclus; species Cinclus cinclus. Next base: position 4,670,713 of record NC_085072.1, read on the forward strand.
ATGGGACAGTTTCTGCTGACACTTTTGAGCTGCTGGTGGATCGGTTGGAAAAGGAGTCGTACCTTGAGAGCCGGAACAACGGGGCTCAGCAGTCCCTCATCGATGAGGATGCCTTCTGCTGTGTCTGCATGGACGATGAGTGTCACAACAGCAATGTCATCCTGTTCTGTGACATTTGCAATCTGGCCGTGCACCAGGAGTGTTACGGTGTGCCCTACATCCCCGAGGGGCAGTGGCTTTGCCGCTGCTGTTTACAGTCCCCTTCTCGCCCTGTGGATTGTGTCCTTTGCCCAAACAAAGGGGGAGCCTTCAAGCAGACCAGTGATGGCCGCTGGGCTCATGTGGTCTGTGCCATCTGGATCCCAGAGGTCTGCTTTGCAAACACTGTGTTCCTGGAGCCCATCGAAGGGATCAATAACATCCCTTCAGCTCGGTGGAAGCTCACATGCTGTATCTGCAAGCAGAAGGGCATGGGAGCTGCTATCCAATGCCACAAGGTGAACTGTTACACTGCCTTCCACGTCACCTGTGCACAGAGGGCCGGTCTCTTCATGAAGATTGAGCCCATGAGGGAGACCAGCATCAATGGCACGACGTTCACCGTGCGCAAGACTGCCTACTGTGAGAGCCACTCCCCGCCTGGCACGGTGAGAAGACGGTCTCCAGCTGCTGGTGGTGATGGGCAGGAGGTCACTGTGAAGGAGGAGGGAGAGGAGGAAGCCAATTCTGGCCCTCCCAAAGGGTCTGTGAAGAAGAACCAAGTGAAATTGAAGCAAAAGATCAAAAAGGAGCCTGGTGATGTGACCAAAGGGCGTTCATCTGTGCCCATGGTGACAGTTGCACAAATTCCCTCTTACAGGTGAGTGTTGCAGGTTTAGGGAAGGAGTTGGAGCTGTAGCTGTACAGGGTCTGTTTTAAGGACTCAGTCCCTCTCATTGTTGACTTTGGAAACACTGAATCTTCAGTCAAGGCTTAGCAATAACTGTGTTCAGAGTGCTCTGCAGCATAACTTCTGGCTGGGTTTCTTCTGAGTGACACTGTATTTTTCTGGCTTTGCTAAGCAGCTATCCCAAGCTGTTGTGTAATGCAGCCTCTGTGGTGGTTCCTGATGGTCCTAAACACCCATCTACCATGAAGGCATTTTTAAATACTTCATGCATTACAGGTTGGTAGGCAGGTAGGGGTCATCCCACTATTAAAATTTTTGAGATCTCATTTCATAGTTTCTTAATTCCTCCTTTTATTACAGAGCATGTCAAACCTGCCAGTGTTGCAAGCAGCTTTGACTTTGGCTGTATTTTTGTATTTTTCTCCCAGCTCTTCCTCATGCAGTACTAGGAAATGCTGTATTTTTGTTTGGTGCCTTAGGAAGTGTGTTGATGTGTCTGTTTTAACAGATAGGCTGATAAGGCACCATGTGTAAGATAAAAATGGTAAGCAAAGGTTAAAATAGGTGATCTATTATTCTTGGACTCCTGTCAAGGTAGTTTCCCAGGCTCCAGATTAATAACATCAAACTTAAATGGCCCCTGGAAGGGTCTTGACACGGGAAGTAGTTTTGAAATTAAGGCTTGGAGCTGAATTGATGATTTCATACTTTATGCTGTGGCAAGTGCTTAGTGGGACCCTCCAGTATGAAAAGGGGACACGTTTGTCTGCATGTGAGGAGATCCCAGATTGTCCCAGTTCTTGTGTAGTTCAGAGTGAACTTTGATACAACACTGTAAAGCTTCATCAGGAGACCCAAAGGTCTGCAAAGCCATGATTGCTTTTCATCTGGCTCCATGACACTCTGTGCTTCCTTCAGGCTGAACAAGATGTGCAGTGGGCTCTCCCTGCAGAGGAAGAACCAGTTCATGCAGAGGCTGCACAACTACTGGCTGCTGAAGCGGCAGGCGAGGAACGGGGTGCCCCTGATCCGGCGGCTGCACTCACACCTGCAGTCCCAGAGGAACGCCGAGCAGGTACCGGCTGCTCCCAGCTCAGCTCACCTGGCAGGACCCACAGCGTGGCTTCCAGGAGGAGATGAGCTTAACACGTGGCTGGGGACGGGAGTGAGGGTGAAGGAATCAGATTTAAGTCTCTCTTGGTGTGCTCCTGCCTGAAGAACAGTCGGTGTGTTATGGGATATCCGTGATGCCACTAAAGTTGGTGTTGGTGAGACAGCAGGTAGGAGCTTTCCCCGAGTCAGAAGACCCAGAGTTGTGCAAGGGTGTCATGTGCCCTTGGTGGAATGATGAATGATAAAATCACATTCCTTGGAGGGAGTAAAGAAAATGAATTTTAGCTCCAGAGTTACGGCTAAATTCCAGTTCGGGTCATTTTCCTGCAGCTTCAGTTTCTGTCCATCCCATGCATCTTTAGACATAATCATCAGCTCTGCACTCATGCTTCCTCTTTTGAGCTGGCATCTGTAGTCACTTTATCTTGGTGCTATTAAGTAGCACTGCATTTGGCATGAGAGATAGTTGCTGAAGTAATGAAGCAGTAGGGCTCTACCCTCTAACACAGCCTGTCAGTAGGGATTGTATACAATGCACATGTATATTTTTATTGTAGTTTGAGGAATTTATAGGCTTTTGGTTTGCAGGAAGACTGCTCTGGGTGCTAAATAAAAAAATTATTCCCCACTCATCAGTGCAAAGCTTGGGAAAGTGCAGCATTTCCTTGGTGTATTACATTGGCAATTTACCATAAGTTCTTAGAAACAAATGTCCTATTAATATAAAACATGAATATCTTGTGAAGCAATGACCTTGGCAGTCATGTGAAAGTGTATGCACTTGAGGTATATCATCCAAATCACTAAAAAAAAATCTCCAGATTTAGGAAAGGAAGGATATTTTTGTTGTGAAGCCACTGAACTCTGTCTTGGAAGGTGTGAGCTCATTTCCCAGTGTTGGCCATTCTTGGCAACTGTCTTTCCATGGCTTTATTTTTTATGGGTTGCAGAATAGCTCTTTTCTCCCCTGCTTTGGGTTGCCTTCCCTTTAGACTGTAAATGCTTTGGGCTGCTGCTCCAATGCACAGAAAAATTTTCCAACCTCTGTAATAAAGTTGGATGTAAAAGCAGGGAGGGTGCAAATGAGCATGCACTGAAGTGTGCTCCCAGGGTGAAGCTGCAGGATAATTTGGGGTAATTTCACAGATAAGGTAAAATCTAGAAAAGCTGATACTCTCTCTGTTAGACAGCTATGTGCTGGAGGAAGGAGGTGACATGGTCTGAACAAGAGACAAGGCAGTAAGAGGAAGACTCTGAGAACAATTCCCAGAGGATTCCTAGAAAAAGAAGGAAACACAGGAAGCCTGTGGTGTTTTTTATGTTACCCCACTTCTATCTTGCAGAAGGAGCAGGATGAGAAGACGAGTGCAGTGAAGGAGGAGCTGAAGTATTGGCAGAAGCTCCGGCATGACTTGGAGCGGGCTCGGCTGCTCATCGAGCTCATCCGAAAGAGGGAAAAGCTCAAACGGGAGCAGGTAGGGAATTCTGGCTGTCCAGTTCCTGCTCTTAACTTCAGTCCTGTGCAAGCTCTCTGTGCTGCAGGAGGCTCAGGAGGAGCATGACTGTTTTTCTTGAGCCTTTTCCTGTTTTCACAGGTTCTGACTGTTGGGTGTGCAGAGCTACCTCTCCCTGTGTCAGTCACAGGTTTGCACTGTGCAGCCTCTGCCCTCAGAACCAGGGCTGGGCTGCAGAGTGCTGGCAAAATGTATTTGCATCATTAATAGTGGATTTGATTCCTGACCTACAGAACCCCTTCTATGTCTGAGCATGGACCAAGTGTTTTGCAGAGTAGAAGATAAGTCTTTCATGATTACTTCAGGAGTTTGGTAACACCTTCTCCAAAAAGAAGTCTATATCACAATTCAGCTCCTATTTTCTAAGGCTAAAATTCTTGTAGTTTGTCCTCTAAAGACATTTTGAGAAGAAGAAGTTGTAAGGTGGAGACCATTTACTAAATTTTCCAATTTCTCCTTTGACCTATGTGCACATCTCCAAAGTTTCACCAGTTGCTTTCAATGCTGGCCAGCCTGGCCTGTCTTTGCTGTCCTTACTTTGTTGGTTGCTGCACCCACAACTGTGCTCTCTGGCTGGAGTATCCTCCAGGATGGCTCCAGAAAAAGGCTCACTGGGCACACCCTGAGCCCGTGCCCATCCTCAGGCCTTGCCTGGGTGCTTCCAGGCTGTCTGCAGGGAGAGGGAAAGCAGCATCCTCTGTGATCACAGCTCCTCTGAGAACAGCTTTTTTATGGCCAGAAACTACCCACAGCTTTTCTGGAGTCCTCTTGATGGTTCATTTGCTGCATTGTCCTTGATTTACATCAGTGGCTCAGCCCTCATTGCTGTGTGAACATATTTTAGGTAGGAGGATAAAATACCAAAAATCATTCTTGGGCTTTATTTGCTTTTGATATCTTGATATAACCCTATCACAGCTGGCTAAACCCAGAAAAACTTATGGATACTATGGTGTGCTTTTTAAAAGAATAAAATGCCACAGAAAAGTGTACCTAGTTGGGCTCTATCCAAGCACAGCTTTTAGGTGAGTGCAGAAGGATGCTCCAGAATCGTGCATCTCTGTTTTGCTGTTCTTCTGTTTTGGTCTTTATAGCTGTCTATATTCATTCTCTCATTGATGCTGTCTTGTTGCTGAGCACATCAGATACAGTTTGCTTTGTGTAAACAGGCTTGCTTACCTTTGTTACAGAAGTGTTGATTTAATGACATAACGAGTGATTATAAGATCAAAGAAATGAAGATGTTAAAGGATGAATACTTTTATCCTGTTCCAGTCTTCTTTGAATAGATTTTTATTGCAAGAGATTTTCAGTGCTACAACTTGTTTGCTTGAAATCAAACAGTATTAGAGACTTCCTAAAGGATAGAAGGAACTGCATTAGGAATTTGCAGATGTCTAACCACTGTTGTTTGGTTTCTGCCTTGAAGTCTGAGAGCTTATGTCTTAAACTTTGTTTCTTCTCTCTAGTCTAATTATGGAAGTTGTTGTTCATATAAATGCCTGTGTACTTTTAATTTTTATGTAATATTGCTAATTGGCAAAATAACAATATCTAGAGGCAGGGAGTTCTCCAGGATAATTTACCAGGTGTGAAAAACCTGTTTTCCTTTTTAATGGTAGTATCCTCTAATTTCCTGGGGTTTCCTCTTGTTTTGACTTTGTGAGATTTAATAATCAGGAGTTCCCCATGTAAAAGGATTGGAGTGGGCAATGTACATGGAGAATGCAAGGTGTTTGTCAGAAGTTCTACAACTATGCTAGCCTGAGGTTTCCAGCACTGAGTAAAGCTGGGGGGACGATTCAGAAGAATCTGGAGGGAGACACCACTCACAGCTCCTGCCCTCAGTGAGTGTCCTCATGGCTGTGTTCCTGTTGCCAGGTCAAGGTGCAGCAGGCTGCCATGGAGCTGCAGCTGACCCCTTTCAATGTCCTGCTCCGCACAACCCTGGACCTGCTGCAGGAGAAGGATGCTGCCCAGATCTTCACAGAGCCTGTTAACCTGAACGAGGCAAGTCTCTTTCCTAGAGGTGTTTAATGGGTTGTAGATGAGATATTGCTGGGCAGAAGCACAAACCACCTTGTCCCAAGCTGCTGGTGGACTAAAAACTATCTCAAAAAGAACTCGTGATGTGTGTATCCTTCCAGGCCAAAAAAAGGGTATTTTTTTTCTGGAAATTTAGCACATCTTGGATGAGTAATATTTTTCAGAGCCAGGGTTTGTCTGCCTTGCCTGGGTGACACAGAAATGAACATCTGTCGCTGCCCCTTGTCAGTGGAAAGGGCATTAAGAATGCTTGTGCTGGGTGCGCTCTGGTTGGCTAGTAAATGGTTTTTGTAATTGTACAGGTTTTATATGTTTAGGTTCCAGATTACCTGGAATTCATTTCCAACCCAATGGATTTTTCCACCATGAGGCGGAAGCTGGAGTCCCACCTGTACCGAACCTTGGATGAGTTTGAGGAAGACTTTAACCTTATAGTTGCCAACTGCATGAGGTATAATGCTAAAGACACGATTTTCCACCGAGCAGCTGTCCGGCTCCGGGACCTCGGGGGAGCGATTTTGCGTCACGCGCGGCGCCAGGCCGACAGCATCGGCTTTGACACTGGCGTGGGGATTCACCTGCCTGAGTCGCCCAAGCCCCACGACTTTTACCGCTTTTCTTGGGAGGATGGTGAGTAATCGTTGATGGTTCTTTTTCACCTCAGGTAGATCATAGCTTTAGTTCTGAGCACGTCGTGATTTCAGCCTTCATGGAAATTGTAGCCATTCTGAATATGAGAATTTCCCTGTCCATCTGTTTAGGCATATATAGAACTCCTTTAGAGTGTGGGATTTCAGGTGAGCTGGGCACTCTGAGCTAGGTGCAGCTTAGCTCCAGCTCTCCTAGTGCATGTCTGTGTTGGCAGAGCCTTGTAAACTGCCCGTGCTCTTTGATTTGTGCCAGGAGTGTTGAACAAACTCACTGTTTTAAAGAGCAGTACAAAGATGGGTCTGGGATTTTTTTGCTCTGGGGAAAGCTCATTTAAATACATATAATTGTAAGCTGGCAAGATGTACAGCAGCTGAGTTCAGTGGAGCACTGAGGGCTGAAAGAGGGTGATGAGGGGTGGAAGGTACTGGGACCTCAGCAGTCCTTCTAGCTGAGACTTTCCATTCCCAACACAGCCCCATCCATTCCCACAGCCTTCTTGAAGTGCAGCTCCAAAGCATTGGGTAACTTGGCTAAACTTAATACAGCCATCAAGCACACAGAGCTTGCAGTGTGCCATCTGGTTCCTAAACGTTGAATCCCTCTTGGGTGCAGATGGACAGTCATTATGAAATTTGTGTAGGTGTTCAGCTGTCTGTCCTGCTCCTGCAGATGCCAGCCCTCCAGCAGAGCCAGAGGAATGGCAGATATATTATGTTTTGGCCGCTTATGTTTGTGGTCTGATTTTGTCATTTAATCTGACAATGAAATAGCTTTCTGACAAGGACCTAGACCAAAAGCTGTTCTGTGTAGGGTGCAGACATGTCCTTTCACTATTGCCCCCGAGGCAGCAGCAGGAACTGAGGGACACCGCAGTTGAATCAGCAGCTTTTTATCCAAAGGAGGGGAAGTCCAAGCTCCGAGGTTATTGACTGCTAAATCCCCAGGCTAAAGCAATTGATTCATGGACAGCATCAAAGGGAATGAGACCTGGCACTGGCCCCAGATGCTTCTCCAAGAAGCCTTACTCCTTCCCTTCACTGTTGCCATCTCTTGTGCTGCAGTGGATAACGTCCTGGACCCGGAGAACCGGGCTCACCTGTCGCTGGAGGCACAGCTGAAGGAGCTGCTGGAGAAGCTGGACACGGTGAGCACCATGCGCTCCAGCGGCGCCCGGACGCGGCGCATCCGGCTCCTGCGGCGCGAGATCAACTCCATCCGCCACAAATTGGCCCAGCAGCAGAGCAAGGCCCTGCCCAACGGGGACACTCTGCCACGGGAGGGGCTGGAGACAACATCCAGGGAAGGGGATGAGGAAGGGGAGAAAGGTGAGCAGCAGGATTTTGATTCCGGGTCTCTAGTGCTGGTCAGCAGTCAAAACCTGCTGTTGCTCCTGTGACCTTAGTGAAAGATGGGAATGGCTCTTGGTAGTGTAGGGAATGATTCTTGCTAAAATGTTTAAGCAGATGCTTTATTTCTTTACCAGATGGTGCCAAGCTCCCGTACCCTCCAACCCTGGAGCCCACGGGACCTGCACCTACCCTCTCAGAGCTGGACTCTCTGCAGGACCCTCCAACACTCAAGCCCATCAGTGAAAGCAGGCCCCTGAACCAGCTGCAGAAGAGGATGGTGTCGGACAGGGAGCTCTTTGACAGGAAGGCTCTGCAGCACGAGAGCCAGGCTTTCCAACGCCTGCTGTCCAACAACGGCCTCAACGGCCTGGCCCTGCCCCCTGGGGACAGCCCTGCCAGCCCCGCCCTCAGCAGTGTGGGCCGCCGGACATCGGTCCTTTTTAAAAAAGCCAAGAACGGTATGAAGCTGCAGAGAGGTCTGGAGTGCTCCCTGGAGAACGGGGAGGAGCACAGGCAGGGCGGGCAGCGCTCACCCTCCTGCCCCGACGTGGAGCGACAGGCGCGGAAACGGCCCCAGAGCAGGAGCTGCAGTGACAGCAGTGGAGAGAAGTCACCCAGGCAGGCAGCACAGAGAGGTGAGGAAAGGCTGGATGGGACAGTTCCGTGGTGGTGTTGGGTCCCAGGTTGCACTCGACGATCTCAGAGGTCTTTTCTAATTGATTCTGTGATTGTGTAATTCCTTGGGATTCCTTTTCCTTCTGGAAGCTGTGAGATGGGGCTGAGGAAGGGGAAATTTTGGGGCTAAGTAAAAACTTCTGCATCCAAACTACACAGCCAGAACTGACTTTATGCTTAGAGGAGAGCACATTCCTTTGTAACCAGATGTGCCTGGTGAAAGCTGCATCTCTTCACATGTTTATAAACAGGGCAGATATATCCATCATGAGCTGCACTTCTCCATTGGCTGTACATGTTGGTTTTGGTATTTTAGCTCCTCTCTAGCCACCTCCATTTTAGACGTTTAAAGGTACCAAGATGAAGCCCAGGGCAGGTACCAGTAATTCTTCACTTTGCCAGGCTGCTGTAAGAGAAGAGTTTTCAGTTTTTTATAGGACAAGGCAATGTGCCTGGCTGCTTACAAAGCTGTTGAGTGCCTGGCTGGAGACTCTGGGCTGAGGTGTTGGCATTCCTGCTCTTGTTGGAAGGGTTTGTGTTGGCTTGGTCACTCCTGGGAGTGACCTTCCTGCTGCAGAAATGATGCATTTGGTTGGAAGTGTGGAGTAACTTAAACATTACTTTGAAATCACTTCTGGAGTTTAAATGAAATTAGTGGGAACACCAAGCAGGTTCCTTTTCAGATTAGATCTGTAAATGAGAATAAGCAGCTGAGATGAACTTTGGAAAGACAAAAGAGAAAAGGAGCATCAGAGTGACAGCACTGTAATTTCTTTTTAGTTCTGTATGAACAGCCATTGTGGGACAGTTCCCATCTGGAATGTTTGACTTAGCTAAACCTCAAATATTATCTTATAGTTATTTGGCTGTCATAGGGTTGCAAGAATATTGAGACTGGGAGGAAGGCAATGGAATGTGGGGATTGACTTGTCAGGACAGGTTAAAGGAGACACAGATGACTTCTCCAAAGAGTGGAGGGACTCACCATCATCATCTCTTGGTAATTAAAGCAGAAAGTTTTCATCCACACTGGGGAGAGGTCTGAATGAGAGGCTGAAATTTAAAAAAAGAAAAGGGAAAATAAGGGCAAGGTGCTGGAAAACACTGTTAATAGGCAGTGACATTTCTCCTGTGCTGAAACAGCACAGCTGGCTGTTTTCTGAGTTGCACCTCTGCTTTGTGATTCAGCTCCAGCTCTTTCCACAATTTCAAGCACAATTGATTTCTCCTGACTGGAGAAATTGTCTGGTCCGATGAATCTGTGTTACTGCAGAAGCAGCTCAGTGTGATGGGGATTTCACAACAAGGTGTTTCCCAGGAATGTGTACTTTGTGACAATCCCATATTTACAGCTAGAAAAAACAACAGAGGCTTTGCCATGGATTTGCCCTTTGTGAGGCTGTTGGACTTGTGAGCCCATGGGAGTGTGGGGGTGCTGGGTGCATGGGCTGGGGGAAGGCCATGGCTTCTTGTGCCTGCTCTGGCCTTGGGGATGCTCTCAGGGATCATTCCTTGTCATTCCCTTTTGTCTCCTCGGCAGGAGTGACCAATGGCTTTGCAAAACATGCAGGGAGTGGCTCTGACTCCGAGTGCAGCTCTGCCCTGGGCAGTGGGCTGGTGTTTGAAGCCTGCAGGTAAGTGCCCCAGGCAGAACTGTTCCCTGGAACACCTTCTGTGTCTGGATTAATCTCTCTGCTTCTGTTCTTTGACTTCTTAGTTCCAAACCCAGCCCAGACTGTTACTTACTTGTGTGTTGGCTCTAAAGGACAAAAAGCTGCTGAGTTTTCATCCTGTCCTCTTTAAGCTGCAGGTCCCAAAAGCAGTGCTTGATTTTTCAAGTGGGTGTGTGATACACTGATCTTTCTCAGTGCATGCACATCCCCTCTGCTGATGCAGTTCTTGAGAACCAAAACTTGGAAAAACTTGAATTCAAATTTTCAGTTCAGCACTTCAGGTAAAGCTGAACTTTTACCACCTACTAAACAGCTGCTTTCCTTCTCTCAAAAGTTTAAGAGCAGAACTGGGCACTTCAAACATTACTGAACAGACTTAAAGCAAGCACCTGACATCTTCTGATGTCTTGTGGTTAACTTGTGCAGTTATTCTATTCAGGAGCAGCTCCGTTTACTACTTTTTCTCCAGTCTTTCTTTTCCAGCACCAAAATCACTCAATATAGGTTGCTTAATAGAAAACTGTAAAAGAAAAAAAAAATTACAATATGTGAAAAAATATGATTGCTTGAGGTGAGATAGTCCATTTTGTGAAATGTTTGTAGTGAGGGGGTGAAAGGATGTTGAGGATGTAGGCTGACGAGGTCCAGTTTCATACTGGAGTTGTACTGGAGGGCTGCTGTGTCATCTCTCAAGCCTATACACAACTAGTGTAGCTCATGCAAGCTCCAGGCATTATTACATCAGCTCTCAGGTGTGAAGGCTGCTCTGGGTTTCCTCTTCATGTTTACAGCTGGGTTTCTGTGAGGCCTTTTCAGGGCTCATGGCAAAGCTGGGATGATGTCCAGTGTGCTTTCACCAGAACAGATCACATTTTGCACAAGTGTTCTGTGCCCTTTTCATGTCAGTGATGCACCAGTGCAGTAATTTTTTGGTATTTTAACCTGATTTGGGGAATCCATTGTCTTTGTTGTCCAGGATAATCTGTTTTCTCCTAATGCCCTACTTTTCCACATCTTCCTGACAGTGGTTTGATGCCTCCCAAGCGGAGTCGAGGGAAGCCGGCTCTTTCTCGGGTGCCCTTCTTGGAGGGTGTGAATGGAGACTCTGATTTCAGTGGCTCAGGTGAGAATTGCTGCCCAGCACCCCCTGCTCAGGACCCACCTGAACCAGGTGGAGCACATTTCAAAGCTCAGCAGAGCCAGTCCTGCACAAACTAGCCCAGCTGGTTCTGCCTGGGCACTATTACCTGCTTTGTTGCAGATTTAGGTTATTGCATATAACATTTTTCCTGCTTCCACCTTTCCTGGTTGCCTGTGCCCTGTGTTGGCTGCTTTCTGTAGGGCTGGTGTGTGTAATGTGCCTGTCACTGTTTGCTCCTGTTTTGGGACTGGTTCTCTTTAATGATGCTGTAACACAAACAGGAAATCATAATAATCATAATAAGAGGGGTCTCTCTGGAGATGACTTCATAGCTGTTCCCTCCTGTGTTGCTTGCAGGGTCTTTGTAACAAAGTTGTCTTTGTCAGGCTGTGTTGTACATCTGTGAAATTGTCACATTGCTGTAATACTCCCCAAGGCAGTGCACCAGTGCTCACACAACCAGACTGTTGTGTTTCTTAGGGTCTGCCAGTGATTGAGTTATTGCAGGTTTATGCTGAGATCAGGATTCATCTTTGAGGCCCTGGCACTCTTGTGTCTTTCTGTGCAGCTTCATGTGATGGCTCTTGTGGCTCTCTGAGAATCATTATTATCATAGACCTTGTGTCTGCTTTGGAGATGAGCTCACAGAGTGGGGCTGGTGCCATGAGAGCTGGAATCAGGGGGACAGTTCTGGGGTTTGGAATATAATTTCATTAATGAGAGAATACATCTGGAGTGCAGTAGTGGAGAAGTACATCAGATCTGTCCTGAGTGTTCAGACCAACCTGGGGTCTGATCAACCCTGCTGGGTTGTACTCTGCATTTTCTAGATTCAGTTTTCAATGCCAATATTTGTCCATTTTCCCCAGAGCAAGCAGTACGTACTGTGAAATTTTCATTAATGAAGATTACTCCTTTTCCAGGACCAGGAGCTGGCTGATTTCATATCTATGACCAAATCCATCTCTTGTGGGGCCATTTGATTTCAGTGACTCAATCTGAGTAACATTTCTGTGTTGAAGAGTTCATGTGAAGCCTCGTGCATGCACAGACCCATGATTTAGGAGACTGTGGCTTTATCTTAGTGCTCAACCTGACTGTACTGACAGAGTAAAGAAGGCTGGAGTTTGGTACATGCTGAGTTTTATCATAAATACCCAGTTAATATAGATACAAACAACAAATGATTTTCCTTTTTGTCTTGTCAGTGTGCTGTAATTACTGCAGTCGTTCACCTGTTTTAGTTAATTGCTAGAATTATTAATGAGACAATGAGGCCTGGGTGGGATGACAGTGTGGTTCCTTGTGTTTCCATAACCCCCTTGCTGGTACCAGCTCCTAAGCTCTGTTTCCTGCTGTCCCTTAGGCAGGCCTCTCCTGATGTCCTTTGAGAGCCAGGCTGAGCTGGAGCCCCTGGAGCTCGTGTGGGCCAAGTGCCGTGGTTACCCCTCCTACCCTGCCTTGGTAAGTGCCCTGTGGCTCCCCCACAGCCTGACCTTGCAGCTCAGGCAGCCCAGAACACAGTTCTGTTGTGCACTGTAACCAGACAGAAAAGGCAAACTTCCCCAAATAATGGAATATTTAGGTTTTTTTTCCTCCTTTCCCACAGTGAAAATTCACTGTGCTCATTGTTTCAGAGCTTTGCAGAGGATTCATAAAACATTGGTATCTCATTGTCTCCTCTCCTCTGAGGAAAGGCATCAGTCCTGTGGGGAGAAGACCTAAATTTTATAAATGCAGGCACCAGGTTCTCCTGCCTGCACATTTTCCTGTTTGGTGAGCACAGCTCCATCTGTAGGTGCCCAGCTGGCCCTGTCATGTCTACATCCTCTTGCAACAACCATATGTTTGATTTAAATATGAGCATGTATGCATGCCCCTTGAATGATATTTCTTACTGTTTATCTGCCTTTGGATATTTATCTTATTAATGCCATCAAAAAGGGCAGATTCTGCTGGAAGTGAGACCCTCATCCATGTTCTTACTCCCAAGTGGGAGCCCTGAAGAGGGAACATCCATGGATCTGCTGGCCATCCTGGCCAGCCAAAGCAGATGTAGTTCTCCATGTGGCTACAGCCAGAGTTAAACTGTGGCTTAGAATGGATTTAACCACTGAGATTGCCTCCAAAAAAAAGGCTTTTTTATAGCAGCTTGTTGTGGTGGCAAAGTGTGATGGCAAAGATGGCCAGTGTCAAAGCCAATCTACTTTTTCAAGCCCTTAGGAGGGGAGGAAGAACAGACTGAGTATTGCAGCCACTCTCTGCTGTTTTCTTCTCCTGTGCTGACATAGCACAAATGTGTTCTGCTTTATAGGGGGAGAATTGATATATTTGTTGTGACTTATCTTCAAAATTACTATAGTCTCTGTTCTCCTGGCTTGATGGAGCCAGCACTGCTTGTTAACTCTCAGAATATTTGGCCTGTTCTAATCTAATGCAGTGTAAATCTGAGCAATGCCACTGATGTCAACTGAGTTGTTCCAGAATGGAGCTGTTGTGAAATCACATTTTGCCTGTGGAGTACAGCAGGAGCAATACATTTATTTGGAGTTTGGTGTGAGGGAGGGAGATCTTTTGCTGATCAGAATAATGCTGAGTTTGTACTAAATTACACATTAGTGTAAATGCATTTACAGCCACACAGAACCACACACATCCCTTTTTCAAGATGGGGTGCCTGGCTTTGGGACTGACTGGCTTCCCTCCCACAGGGCAAGCCTCAGGCTGAATTTTTTTAGAAAGAAACTGAAAACAACCAATTTTGCTTACCCACCCAAAGCAGACTTAATTTGTCTAGCTTGGATACACTGAAAGAACAGACAAAATCATGCATTCTGTTCATTGCTGGGCAGGATTTCGTGCTAATTGTCCTCCCCCTGTGTCCACAGATTATCGACCCCAAAATGCCACGTGAGGGTTTGCTGCACAATGGGGTCCCCATCCCTGTGCCCCCCATGGATGTCCTGAAGCTGGGAGAGCAGAGGCAGACAGAGGCAGGAGAAAAGCTCTTCCTTGTCCTTTTCTTTGACAACAAGAGAACCTGGTGAGTGTGGGCAGACAGCTCAGTGGTGAGTGTGAGCGAGAAGATTTAGCATAATCTTTGGGATGTGGGAGCATGCAGGGATTATCATGTTGTTACATGTAAATTAGGGAATTTAAACATGCAGCAGGCAAGAGGAGTCTAAATCAGGAACACAGCCTGTTCTTCCTGGCCCAAGAGCACATCTGGCAGCTCCATTTCCACAGTGAACAGTCCAGCATCCTTCACCCAGAGCTCGCATCACCACAAAAATACTGAGGCACATGAAGATAATTTAGAGCAAATTACAGAGAGCATTTGACATCAGAACACCAGCAGTCTGTTCCAATGCTGCACAAAAGATTTGCCAAAAATTTCTAGGCTAACATTTTCAAAATGCAGGTTTTATTTCATATTTAGACTTGGCTGATTTTTCAGAGGTGCTGGGTACCACCAGTTTTCAAATCAAGATTTTTATTTAAGATGGAAAATACAGGTATAAACACATAGGTTCAAAGCAAGAAAAATACCTGAAGGCCTTTTGCTGTTGCACTTCAGACAGGATGATTCTGCTGATTTTAGGTTTAGTTGCTCACCATGCTCACATGGTAGCATTCAACCAGGCAGATATAATAAGCCATAAACCAGTGAAGAGCCTTAAAACTACCAATAAGTCTTTGAAATATGTGTGTGAAACAATGGGAAATTTGTAAAATTGGAGTTTTATGCTGGAGGAGGTGACAGCTGCATGCTGAGCCCACTGGATTATTAAACCAGCAAATACCACATGGGAACATGAACCATGAACAGTGACAGAGGAGGCAGGAGCTGTGTGCAGCTGGGATCACAAAAACAGTTTGTGCTGTGGCCAAAGTGGATGCTGGACTGTTGGGATGCTGTGGGAGCAGAAGAAAGCCAGGCTTTCCTTTTCTTCTGCTGCCTCTGTAAAATAACATATCAGGAGTTTAAGAAGAAGCCTTGTGGTGTTTGAAGAACCCTTCTCCTGGGGAAGGTTTTTGCTGACATTCCAGGAAGAACTGGGAAGCTCCAGGAAATCAGGGAAAGGCTGGAGGAAGGGGGTGAACATTACCAGGGCTGGAGGGAAGATAGAGCAGAACCAAACACACACATTACTCCTGTAAAGCAGCAAGGGGGAGGTTCCCCCCTGACATCTGAGGGCTCTGCAGAGTTTTGTGAGGTCTGAAAAGATGGGGACAAGGTGCAACAAAGGGAGAAGTATTTGCCATCTGCTTGGGAAGTTGGGAAGTGGACCAGGTTTTCATCACTTGGTGAGGGTGTCATGTCCTCTGGGTAAAAGAGGTGTCAGGAGACAAACTCCTGAGGCTTTTTATTAGCACACTGCATTGTTCTCCTGTTCCTGATTACAGGAACCACTTGATAAAGAGCATGTTCTGCAATGAGAGACTAATGATTTGTAACAGAAAATCAATGGCACTGCCATGCTTCCTGTTGCTGTAGTCATCAGCTTTCAAAATCTTAAATCCAAGGTTGTACTTGAAGCTATCTTCCCAATAAAAGTAAACATGTCCTTGGTTTTGTCCTGCTCTTGTTGAATACAAGCTCTGCTGCATGTTTACACTCTTCAGAGGCCACTCTTGTTTGCAAGTTTGTGGGAAGCTGAGATGCCTCAGGAAAGTACTATAAGGCCCCCTTGGAGTCAGATCCAATTTTGGTTGACTTCAGTGATGCTGCAGAAGGGTGGCAAAGACTGAAATTGTCATCTTTGTGTGAAGAGAAGCTGAGGTGCCCTGGGTTGCTCATATTGCCTGAGTGGGAGGTGCATTGAGCTGTGCCAGCAGTGGCTGAGGTGGAGCTGCAAGGGGCTGGATGTCGTTAGGAGAGGTGGGTGACACATTTCTCAGTGTCCAGCTAACCTGGATAAATGACCACACAATGAAAGTTTGCTACAGACAAGGCATTTGCAATTAAAGTAATCCTTTGGGGTCATCCTGGTTCTGGATGATGCTCAGATTGTTGTACCCACCTAAACTAATGCTTACAGTTTCTTGGAACAAGACAGAGCTTTATTGGGGATAAAAACTCATTTTGTACCATGGACATCCCTGTATTTGCTGCTCTGTGGAGCACAGGAATTTCCAACTTGCCCCTCAGCTCCAAGGAGCATTGAAAGCTTTGAGTAAGGACTCTAAGGAGAGAGAACTGTGCTCAGAGGGTATTTTGGCTGCAGGGGCTTCTTCTATATCAAATGCAGGGATTTAAACATTTGTACCATCCTTGTGGGGCGTTAATGACAGATGAATACATTACATGGGTGTGACTGCTCCTGGGGAGGAGGTGACAGCTCTCTGCACTCCTCTCTCCTGCAGGCAGTGGCTGCCACGGGACAAAGTGTTTCCCCTGGGCGTGGATGACACCGTGGACAAGCTGAAGATGATGGAGGGACGAAAAACCAGCATCCGCAAGTCGGTGCAGGTGGCCTACGACAGAGCCATGATCCACCTGAGCCGAGTGCAGGGGGACAACCCCTTCATCCCCACAGCCACCTACCTGTGAGGGGCTGCTGGGGCCAGGCCACCTGCTCCTCCACCCCTCCAGCTCACTGCACTGCAGCTGTCAGCACTCCTCTGAGTACCCTGAAATGTGCCAAAAAAAACCCCTTGTCCAGCTTCTTCCTGAATGTGTCTTGCTGAAGAGCTGGCAGGAGATAAAATGTAGTCTGCAGGGAGTAAGGTAGGTAGGAAAAGCTGACAGGTGACAGGAAGCCAAGGTGAGTTGCTGCAGTGAACAGAGCACACAGCACTTGGATGTTTGGACCTCATGCACCGTGCCCTGCCACTGCCAGGGTTTTGAGTTGTCAGCCAGTCCCACGTAATTCATGGGAACCTGGCAGCCCCAGGATTCTTAACAGAAATCCCAACTGGGCTTTCTTGTGCCAAATTTACCTTAACCATCATTGGCCTTTTGATTTTTCTTTAAATGACACTGTCCTATCACATAAAAACCGCACAGAACGTAGCTGGGAGCTCTGACTGTGATTCTCCTGCCTACACCCATCATGTTTTCATGTTTAGATTTCTCTCACTGCATTTAGAAAAGCTTGAGATTTTGGTAACCTTCCCCTCCTGCACAGTTTCATGCACAGATGCACAGAGCTTTAAAGATGAAAATCAAATTACCTGATCTGTGTCTAATATGTATGTCCTAGAAATGGATTTTGTTGTTTCACATTTCAGTTCTGATTTCTGTGACTCTGCTTGTTGCAGTAACATTTCATATCATGACTTAGCACAGTACCTAAGAAAAGGTAACTTCCTTTTAAGAAGTAATTTTGGAGGTGTCTGTTGAGCTGGAGAAGCTCTGCAGGCACTGAGGTTGATCAGGGTTGGAAGGAGATGCATCTTTTGTGTTGGTTTATGCACATTTGGTGTAAGGCTCCTCTTCCTTTTCCCCCCCTCTTTTGTGTCTCCCTGTTTTCCTCTGCCACATTTTGGACTGAAACCAAGCACTGACCAGAGCACACGACCCTTCTGCTATTTCACCTTCTCCCACACGTGCACATCCTTCCCTGGTGTGTGGGTCTCCAGTGCTGTCATCCAGGTGAACCCAGACACTCCCTGTTGGTTTGGGTTAGCATTGCAAAAAAACAGGGACAAACTCATGTTTGGGAACTTGGTGACTAAATCTTTTCTATTAGCCAAGGACTTCATGACTTCTCTGATCTCTTCTGTTGCATATCCCTCTTTGCTTTCCCATTTTAAAGAGCCAAAGGTGCAAAGCAAGATTGTAGATTGAATATCATCATTTTGCTTTTTAACTCAGTATTTTAAAATTATTTTTAACTTTTTCATACTGAAGAGAATGTGGAGTCAATAATAATTAATGATAATGAATAGTAGGGAGTAATCACTGCCATTTCTACTTGCTCTACTTTTTTAAAATACCACTTCTTATACATTGGGGCATGGAACTGCATTTAAAGGAATTTTAAGATTCCTGTAACATATAGAGATGGGCCATAGGAGATTGTAAAAATATTAATAGTGATAATAACGCCCATGGAGTGTGGCTAGGGAAGGATGTTGTGTATATAGTTGTAAAATGTTCTAAATTATTTAGACCTATTGTCACCATTCTTGAAGTCCTCAGTTGTGTTGCTGGGTCTTTTATATGCACACAGTGTAATTTATTTAAAGGAACATACACTTTTCCAGGTGGTAGCTCAGCTGTGGACTAGTGACCTGTGTATATGTTTTAAGGTCTTGGGAGTTGGTAATTTTTTTTTTCTGTTTTGTTTGGTCTTTAAATGATTTTAGAATTTGGATTGGCTGATATCCTGTTGTTGCTACAGAACCTAAATGTTACTGTCAGTCTGCTGTAAAGCACAGATTGCTCTATTTATTGTAGAAAGTGAGTTTATTTGCTTTCTAGAATTGTTTATATCAGATGGTATAAGAGAAGTAATAAGAAAATCTATGCTTGTAAAGAAAAAAAAAGCTAATTTTACCTACTATAATCTGACTGTCTGAGACTATATTTTCTCTCTGAGAAATAAATGTTCTAATGTATGGAAAAAAAAAAAAAAAAACAAAACAAGAAAACACCACCCTCAGAAAGAGTTCTTCCTTGCAAATGTTGTCCTGAAATCCAGAACTTACCATGATGGCTTTTAATCATCCCAGTGGTCCCAGGTGCAGGTGGAAGAGCAAGGACAGGGAGGTGACACAGGAAGGGGTTTCTTGTCCTGCCTGCACCATGTCCTGTGTCCCCTGTGCACTGGGTGACACAGTTGGATGCTGCATGGAGAGGACCCACCTTGTGCTGTTTTTGTTTGTAGGGGTTTTTTTGTTTGTTTTGTTTTTTGGGGGGAGTTTTTGAAATTCTTTCTTTTTAAAATGATGTTAAACTAAAGAGCAGTCTGTTTTTTCAGAGAAAAACAACAAAAGGCACACACAAACGTGAAGTCCAAATGCCTGAGAAAAGCAACTCCACCTTAGGAAGGTGATTTCTTGAGATACTGTTTGGAGTTTTATTGGCAACAACGTTCTGCCTGTCACATGCTCGGCCGGCCTGGCTCCTGTGCCTTCTCCCCAGTGGGAACAGAAAGGGAAGGTGGAGGGACTGGGAATCTCCATCCCTGCCAGGAAAGCCCTGGTGGCCCAGCAGGAGTGCTGGGAGAAACCCAGGGTGGCCCAGACCCATCCCCTCGTGCCTTCCCCAATCCAGCCCCTGGCACAGCACAGAGGTTCTGCCCAGGGAAGGGAATGGCCCACGGAAACACCCCCAGCTGTTTGAGTTAGCAGCACCCACAGCAGCCCAGCCAGGGAGCCCACAGGGATGCTGTGGGGGACAGCACCAGAAGCTGCCCTGGCTGCTGGGCCCAGCCACTCCTGCAGCCAGGACTGCTCCTGCTGCAGTGCAGCCCTGGCACAGCCCTGCCCTGCAGGGCCCGGGGAGGCACTGCCCACCCTATGTCTCCAGCAGGCTCTCCCTTGCTCCTGCTGGGAGCTGCCATCTCCACCCCTGCCCCAGCCCTGAGATGTGTTTCTGTCACACCTTGGGCAGAGCCAGGGCTGCGAGAACACGTCAGGGTAGAAACCTGCAGCTCTGGAACCACCCCCCACCTCCCGAGGGGTTCAAAACCCTACAACACCACAGCCAGGCATCCTTCTTAGATGTGGAGAGGATGGGGAGAACAAGGGGTTCATGTTATAAATATAAAATCTGCTACAAAGAGAAGACATATATTGTACATCTTTGACCCATATACACAAGAACACAATATACACAGAACGCCTCGGAGGAGTGGGAACGTTGTCAGGAGGTTTTTGAGAGATGTTGCTCCCCTACCAGCACCCTCTCTGTGCCTTCCCCACACACTGCATGGGGCTGTACTCACAAAACAGCAGTCACCAAAAGTTCCACTAAGCTGGCACGTGTCATTCCAGGTGTGTGTGGATGGAGTGGTCGTGGCCCCCATTGTGCCTGCCCTGCTGCCCTGGGGGAGAGGTAGGCAAAGAGGATGGAGAGGAGGAGGGAGGGCAGGCACGAGGGACTCTCTTGTGAACCCACAAAGTGCTTGGGGGGTCTCTGGACCCTCG
The DNA here is from genome assembly GCF_963662255.1 of Cinclus cinclus. Lineage (NCBI taxonomy): Eukaryota > Metazoa > Chordata > Aves > Passeriformes > Cinclidae > Cinclus > Cinclus cinclus. The sequence goes on from NC_085072.1 coordinate 4,690,863, forward strand.
GAGCGAAGGTAGGCCCTGAGAGAAACTTCTTGCCCTGCCACCCTTGGGGGGAAGGATTCTGCAGCCAGGCAGGTCTCTGATAAGGCATTTTCATCTGGGAGTTGGCGCAAAAGTGTCAGAAGAGACGAGGAGCAGATGGTGCAGGTCAGCAGGAGGCAGCAAAGCCAAAGTGGTCCCAGCCAGACAAGGCCAGGACAGGGAGTGGAGAGGACAAGAGAGCTTCGACTCCAGCTCAGTTTATCTGTAAAGCTTCCCCCATGCTCTCCCTCAGCCCCTTGAAGCCTCCCTTCCTGGCGTGAGCCACCAGCACGGAGTGAAATACTGAGAGTTGTCAAAATGGCACATCCAGGCGCATGGAGTGGCAGACAGGCACACGTTCAGAGTTAAGACAAGAGTTCAGGTGAGCTTTGTACAGCAAGGAGCAGCTCCTGGCTGGAGTGTCCGAGGACTTGGGATGACAAAAATGCCACAGTGATCAGATCAGGCCAGGATGAGGGGTGGGCACGGGAGGGAGGAGCCAGTCTGGGCACCTATCGGCGGTAATGGTTTGGGGCATCTGCAAACATGTACTTGAGTCTGTAGGCTTCAGCCAGCAGCAGCCCAATCTCTTCATTACCCCAGTGTATCGTGGGCAGGTTTTGTAACAACATCAAAAGGCCCTGGAAAAGGGAAGATGCTTAGTTTGGAGAGGCTGAAGGCAGAGCACAGATGCAGTGCAGGCTTGGGGCTGGCCTGAGCAACGCGCAGTAGCATTTGCTCACCACACTCGCAGGTCTGAAAGGCTCAGGGACAACATCAAGACGTGCTTGGGTCTAGATTTGAACCAGGGAAGCAGCCCATGCCCATTGGAATAAAGGGTGCTCTTACAGGGTTACAGCTGGACACAGGAAGGCAAACACTGTGACCAGAGCTGGAAAGGGATGTTTGAACCCTCCTACAGCTTAGTTCTCTGTCGTCATCACAAAGACTCAAGTTACTTCTAGGCAAAACTCCTGAGACCAGATGATCTTGGAGCCAACTCTGACATTTGTCTGTCCACACTGGGGTCCCAACCAGAGCAATTCCCTCCTCTCTCCTCCTTCCCTTCCCCAGGGAATCACCCCAACCTCAGGGTCTTACTTGGAAGTCTTCCTCATCCAGGATCTCCTTCCGCCACTTGATTAAGAAGGCAGCACAGACATACAGGTGGAAATGGGAGAATCCTTCTGGCTCTGACTGTGGACAGCAAAACTCTGGGTGAGCTCGTGCAGCTCAGCTGAAGAACGACCCCCCAGGCACAAATGTCCTACTGGGCCACCCATCACCCAGCTGGCTGTAAACATCCTGGGGCCACACTGCTTTGTTTCCCTCAGCACCCCAGCTGGTGCCAGGAGACCTCTGTGCCCGTGGGGACAGGGACACGAGGGACAGTGACAAGCCAAGCAGGGAGGGCAGTGGGGCCTGCATACCTGGTAGGTGTCCCAGAGGCGGATGGTGCAGCGGAGGGGCAGCTCCCTCATCAGCAGGTTGTTCATCCAGCGAAAGGCAAACTGCAGGTACTCGACCTCGTACTTCCTAAAGTGATTATGTACCTGCTCTGAAACAGCACATTTCACTTACACACCTGGGGCTCACAGTGCCCCAGCTCCTGCACACTGCTCACAGCACAGTGGCTTTCACACACTTTTGGACTGAGACCTTTTTCTCCCAAATTCCTCCTCTCCTCACCGTGTGCTATCACCAGGAGGTTTCTGGCTGACCTGCCCTGCTCCGGTTCTGTGAGTGTTGTAGGAAATGTTTACCCCTGCCCTGAGAGTTGTCCCAAAGGAGGCCTCCCTCTGCAGTGACAAACCTGAGCAGACTCCTGTGTCACCTACCATCGATCCGGCTCACCAGCTCCTCCAGGGCTTTCACTTTCTTCTGGATCCCTGGCTGTGCAAAGGTGTAATTGTCCTGTGGGGAGAGGGCCCCAGTCAGAAGCAGCAGCTTTAACAGTTAGAAATGATCGAGCCCAGATCAGCAGCTCGACAGCTGGGATGAGGTTATCAATGAGCCAAGGGCTCTTGAGCACCACGTCTGCCTGCTCTGAGTTCCCTGGTCAGGACAGGGGCATCTGGACAGCCACAGCACCCATCTCCCCAGCATTGCACTGACAGATTTGGCTCTGTGAAGTAGCAAAACCTCCCTAATGCTGAAGCATGCAGAATACTCGCCCAGACAGGGAGAGGAGACAGCTACACTGCCATCCCAGCAAGGGTAAAGGAATTCCTGTGGCCCCAGAGGCTCACCTGGATCCCATCCAGCAGCTTGCTCATGCACCAAAAGCTGTCAGCTTCGATGCTCCGTAAAACATCCTGGGACAGGTTTGTCACATCAAAGTTTTCCACATCCTCCTCTGCAAAATAGAGAGGGAAGAGCATCAGGGAGATGGGGGACACCAGGGACATGGGACAATCCCAGGGGCTTTATCAGGCCAAAACTTTGCAGGAGACACTGCAACGCTCCCTGTGTGTTAGGGGTGTGCCTGGCACAGTCACAGCACCCACGCACTCACCTATTTCTCCAGCTGAGCTGAAGAACCCCAAAATAACTGGTCATGCCCTGAACCCAGTCCAGGTCTCCAGGGAACCACAGGAGGGATCCCACAGCACTTTTGCCATCCTTCTGGGACAAGGGCTGTGCAGGGACAAAGGTCTGGCACACTGGAACCCCTTTAGCCAGAGCACACCTGCCCTGGGGGACAGCAAGTCTCTGCCAGCTGGGAGCACCACAGGGAGAACTGGGAGAGGGGAAACCTTCACTGCAGCCAGAAACCAGGGAAGGAAACACTGCCCGTGGCTCAGGGCAGCACAAGGGAGCTGCCAGTTCCTGCTCCCAGCTGGATTCATCAGCATCATCCCAGGACCAAAGCACAGCAGAGACACCCAGCCTAGAGACTGCCAGCTTTGAGGACTCATGAGGAAGAACTGCCAAAGCTTCAGGAACCTCTCTAGGAGAGCAGAACCCTCAAGGATAGCTGCAAGGATCAAAAAGCATGCAGAGATCTTCCCGGGCAGCAAAGAAGGCACTGAGTTAAATCCAGCACAGGGACAACTGGGCCATGTGGCAGACAGGGCTCAGCTTCGTGGGGTTTCTGCCTCTCCTGGAGCACAGCTGGCAGGAGAGTTCCAGCAAAAAGAAGTTGCCCCATGCATGGAAGAGCCTTGGTGTGCAGGAAGCAGAGATTTGTGCAAGTCTGTTTTTCAAACCCAGTGGGAGTCTGACAGCACAAGGGTCAGTGGCAGCTCTGTCCCCAAAGGGGTCTCACAGACTAAAAAAGGCTCCTTGCTTTAGATGTGAACCCCCAGGGCATGTAAGGGAGAGATGTCTGAGGATGAAGTGACAGTGGTGCTGGCTGAGCTTGGAACAAAATCACCTGCTCCAAGTCAGGCTCACCTTAACCTGGTGGCTGGAGGGGGAAAGAGGCATGGGAAGGCACTGGCACCGAGGTGGGGAGTCAATGAGGAGACACATGTCTGGCCTCATGGCTTGACTGACCCAGCAGTTTCCTTCCCCTTCTCCTCGGGAAGAGAGCACCCACCACATGCTGCTGTCAAGCCACTAAATCAGATCAAACTACAGGGCTAAGATGGCCCATTTCCAATTTCAGAGGCTCCGAAATCCTGGCAAGAATTTTTGATGTTCCTTGGAAAAAAACAAGAGGAGAAGATGGGGTTCAGGGCTGGAGCCAGGCCACCCTCTTGGCTCAGACACACTGCAGGCACTGCCACAGGCTGGGGAAAACCAACACCAAGAGATCCTGCTGAAGGAGGAAGGGCAGGACAGAGCCAGTGACTCCAATACTGTTCCCACCTCTGCTTCTCCTCTGGGGCAGAGCTCAGCTCCAGAGCAAACTGCCACCAGGAGCTTTAGGGACAAACAAGAGCTTAACCCACTAATCTCACAATCTTGTACTGCAGAAAGAGCAGCAAAGCTCTTTTCCAGCTACACATCATCATCACCATCCAAAACTGTCACTCTTCTCTGCTGCCTGCTCCACAGCCCTCTCACATGGTCCAGGTAGGGAGAAAGGCAGGTAAAATCTGTTTAGTATCCATCTCCTTCCTGAGGTCTCACAGAGAGGAAGGTGATGGGCAGGCAAAGGAGCAGGACAGGGACATGTGGACACCTCAGCAGGCAGGCTGAGGGATGTGAGCCCTGTGCAAAGACCTGCCTGGGGATGGAGGACCATGATGGAGAAGAGGCTGTGAGGACCTGCCCAGGTGATGGGGAACACCCTGCTGCTTGCACCAGCACGGGGACAAGAGGAGCAGCTCTGCCAGCACCCCCATGTCAAAGCAAAACAGTGCCAGGAGATCCCCAGCAGGAGCCAACACACACTGAAAGAGGCTTTGAACCAAACCCCAGGTGTCTGGAGTGTGGCTCAGCACAAGCACTGCTTAGCAGCAGCTCTAAAGAGGCCTCATGAAAAGGTGATACCCAACATATGGCTCTGACAGGGACTGAAAGGAAGCCACTGGCTTGGTGACAGCCACCTACAGCAGTGCTACACCAAGCCCAGGGGCAACAAGGGCTCAACAAAAGCAAACTTCCTGTGAGTGACATTTCAAAAGGGCTCAAGGAGGACACAAGAGAAGGGAAAGACCAGAGAACCCAGGGCCTCCATGCAGCCCCATCCCTGCTTTCCATAGGGGGCTTTAATGACTCCCCATATGCTGGCAGCAGGGGCTCAGGGCAGGAATGGACAGCTGGAGGAGAGTTAAGCCCTGTCTCAGCTCACAAATTCCCACAGCTCTGGGCAAGTCTGCACTGCCTGCAGTGAGCCCCAGGCCCAGGACAAAACTGGAGGTCAGGATGAGTGGTGACAGAATTGTCCCCATTCTCTTCACCCAAGTTTCTGCTCCTGCTTGTAGGGAAACAGTGTCCTCATTGACTGGGATTAGGATTTAGTGACAAAGCCAGCCAGAAGCAAACAAGATTGATACTTCCCATGACATTGCTCCCCTCCACAGCCCTGGTGTGGTGCCACACAGGTCCCAAAGCCAGGACAACCTCTAATGCAAGGCCTGGAATCAGGGATGAAATGGTGTCACATAGAGTACTGGGAGAGACTGCAGGGCCAGCTCTGACACACCTGGGGATGTTGAACTCACCTCTGAGCTCTGTCACTGCCATCCTAAATGCCAACACAAGCCCTGAGAGCTGGGAGTGACTCAGCAGAGGGGCAGCAGGACCTGGGCTGGGAGGGACTGAAAGCTCAGTATCCTTATGCTTGTTACACCCACTCTGATGACCCGGAAATGACAGGGATATGGTTTCCTCCACGAGGTGCTGAGCTGTCATTCCTGCCTCAATTCCTCAGCTCCAGACCATCTCTCTACATCCCCATCCTCCCCAGAGGATGTGCTGGGAGCCGGTGCCCATCCAGAGGCCTGCAGCAGAAACCATCAGTCAGGAGGAAGAATTACTCCAGCTATGGATCAGTCAGTGGCAGGGGCCTAAAGCTTCCATGTTTGCTGTGAAGTAGCTGAGGCAGTGGTGCCCATGCAGGAGGCAGGGAGAGCATCACAGGAGATGAGCCAGCTTGCCATGCTGGGGCAAAGGGGAAAACACCACAGCTAAACCTATCCCACCTGCCAGGGGTGCACTGCAGTCTGCTCAGCACTTGGAAGCAGCAGCAGGTCTGGATTCAGACTGAGTGGGAAAAGCAACTGGTCCCAGCTGGCAGAAGGGGTCTGGGGAGTTCAGACAGGGACTGGAAAACTCAGGATAAGCTTCTTCCTGCCTCAGCCTAGCTGGTCAAAGGGGCACACAGGATTCAAGGCATCGCTCAGAAAGAAGAAGCAAACAGTGTCAGTGGGAAGCCTTCAGGCAGGCTCAGGAGATGCAGGTGAATAAATGGGCTCATCCAGTCCTCAAAGCATCCAGGGCAGCTGGGAGAAACATTCCTGTGAATGTTTTCCATTCAGTTCCCCTCCTTCAGGACATGGAGAAGCCCACATCCTTCCTGCACCTTCCTTGGTGATGATGGAAAGGTATCAAGTCGAAGGCACTGCAGTGTGGCCAAACTGCTCTCACCCTGCCCCAGGCAGCTGTATTTAATGTATTTAATGCCTCTGCACACAAGGGCCTGGAGCTTGTTGGGTAACTGCCGACTGTTTCATTGTTTGTGTCAACTTCAAACAAAGGAAGATGCCAAACTGTTCCCTGGAAGTGACTGCTAAGCTAGGAACCATGCCCTGCCCAAACCACTCTCCTTTTCCACATTGCCATTTTCTCCTTTTCCAGCCCTTGGAGGGGATGCCAGACAAGCCCACTGAAGGATGTTTCAGGCCTTGGGCTGGTAACAAAAATAGTGGAGACATTATCAACCAGGCATATCAATCAGTTGGTGAGCTCCAAAGAGAGATTTTAACTGATCTGTAGAAAAGATGACTTGTTGTCTGCAAATGCAGTACCTGCCCAAAGCAGGGGAGGATGGATCAGAAGTCCACAATGACCTTGGCAGTGAAGACGAGCCTGTGAGTGCTACATGAGGAGTTCCTGGATTGAGCAGCAGAAGACCAGGATGTCATCCTGGCCTTGTGTTTCACAGCTAAGCAACATCACCAGCTTGTGATCTCCCATCTCTGGCTGCCAGCTCTGTCACTCGGGTACCCCACAGTCCCCAGGGAGCTGCAGTGGTCCCTGCTGTGGGGCACAGCCCCTCAGAAGCTCTGATGCAAATATCTCCAGGGGACACAGTGGGCAGCCAAGCAGAGGAGCCAGTTGGCAGCACACTGGATTCCTTTGGGATCTTGTGTAGTCAATAAAACACCTGCTCTAAAAGGAAGGTAGAGATTTGAGGATAGAGCCAGTACTGGTGCCAAATTCCCAGAGCAAGCTTTCCACAAAATGTAAGGGAAAATTTTCCAGGCCAGTTGTACACTCCCCTGTGAGCATGGGAATAGCCACAGGTGACACACAGGTGTGTGAACCTCAGGGGCTGCCTGAGCCATACAGGCTGCTCCCTTTCCCAAGGAACAAACAGCTTGAAAAACACAAGGAGAATTTCTTTTGAACAAGAGACTTCCCACAGAAAGGTGAGCTGTCCTTTGGGGTGTGCTGCACAAGGATTACCAAACTGCAAGGCCTCTCCTGCTGCAAGGACTTGGGTGCAGCACAGACTGAGCTGATTCAGCTGATCCAGGGATGCTGAGAATCAGTGATCCAGCATGGAGAGCCCTCAGCCCTGCCCTGCCAGCTCCTCAGGGGCCTGTCTGCAAAGGCAGCCATAGAGAGGAGGCTACAAATCAATTACTTAAATCCTGTTGCAGAGGGGTTATGAGGGACTGACCACTGCCAGCTCTTCCCCATGGAAATTAAAGGCAATTATGGATTTGTCTTTTAACTCTGACTGCTACATAGACCAGGGAGCAGGTAGCCATGACAGCTTGTGACCTCATGGCTGGCTTTGAATCCCAGGCTCCGGAGACAGAAGAGTTGTTGCTGCTTGGCCAAATTCAGCACAACTGCTCTCCTGAAAAGGAGTTTTTCCCTGCAACCCAAGTTTCAGAGAGAGCTGGAAACAGGAAGGCCACATCCAGAGAGGAAGCTTTAATCAGGGGTGAAAACAGCCCTGGAAGATGGGGAGAAGCACAAACCCAGCAGAGCCAACAGGGCCAATGCAACATGAACTCTGCTTTCACGTGCAGGGATTGCTAATCCCTGACACCCAGCAGGCTACAGGTCTGCAGGAAGTCACACCAGGTACCCACAGGCAGCTCTGATTATTCACACCAGCTCCCTTCTTGCCTAGGTCACTCACTGTGCACAGTCCTGCTCCTAACCCAATAAATCAATCTTGAGCAAGTGGCCTCTGCCAGGAATGCCATGGATGCTGCTCAGGCCATAGGAGAAGCCTCTCAAAGAGAACCTGCTCAGATCTGATCTGCTCTTCCCACAGAAGGGAATTCACTCCAGCTGCCATCAGAGCCACACTGGTGCCTTCTCCTTTGCACTTCCCAGGGATCAGCCCTGCCCACACTGGAAGTCTCAGTGGCAAGCTAGGTGGCTCAGCCCTTCACAAGGCCCTCAGCAGAGGCAGATCAGCCTTAGGCTTTCACTCACTTCAACTTTTGGATCAGACCTTAAAATATTTATTCAACGGGATTTCTGTCACTAATACAGTCTTACAAATTCTTTTTTCCTTCTATTTACAGTGAACACTAAGAGCCTTTAAACACAGGGATTATGACATCCCAGCATTAATGTCAACTCGAAAACACAGCTAGAGCCAGAGAAAAAAAATAAAAACACCATGGGTGGAAAGGACTTGATCTCCAGCTAAAAGCAAGTGGCTGACAAGAAATCCAGAAACAGCAGGGAGAAGCCAGTTTGGTTTCTGAAACTCTGTTTGAGAAATACACCTGTACTAGCAGCAAGGGAGGGATTCTGTATTAAAACACTTTATTTAACGTTCTCAGCAGGGTCTCTTTAAACTTCACTCATTCCTTCTACAGTAGGAACTGCCTAAGTCCAAGCTTTGAGAGCAAGACCCTCCTCCAACTCTATATATCAGAGCTTTGCCTGAGCTCCCTCAGTGCCTACAAGATCCCATTCCCCTCCAAGCTGTGAGGCTGTTAAGTGCACTGAAATGCAAACCCACCCTTAGCACTTCACCTTCTGTGGGGCTCAGCAAGATTGTGAAACTGAAGTCAATTCAACCAAGGAGCAGGGATACTGCAAGAGGTCAAAATACAACTCTAGGCACTCTGAAGGAAGAGCACAACATCCCCTTCTCCAGCAGGGCAAGTTTTCCTCATGCCAGCATTTCACACCTCTTCAAATCCCGGTCAGGAGTTCAGGAGTGCTTAGAGCAGCAAGTGTCACTTACCAACGTGCTCAGAGAGGAACACAACAAAGAACGGGGTGACCAGGTCATTGATGCCCTGCACATAGCCGCTGGCTGGGTGGCGAATGGCCCAGATAAACAGGATTCTCTCAAAAATCTAGGGAAGAACCAGGGAAAGCAGGTACCTGCATTAGCCATGCACAAAGGGAAGGCAGAAAAGCATAACTGCTAAGCTCAGGGAGTGTGGACCATGCACTGACAGGCTTTTCTGTAGCAGTAGGGTAATGTTAGAAGCATAAAAGTCCTAGGAGAGACTCCTGTGTCATCCACAGATCCCACACAAAGGCCAGCCCACTCTTCAGACAAGACAGTCCAGGCTCCTCATCAAAACCTCTGCCTGAAGAAATGCAGACCCAACTTTTCAAGACCCAGACAGCTTAATACCAACAGGGCAGGGGTGTCTCTTGTCAGAGCAGCCTCCTTGGCTGAACATCAGGTGGGAAGATGAAGTATCAGCACAGTACTTCCAGAAAAACACCACAGATCAGGACACTTCCCAACAGGGCAACCTCCCTCGTAAGAAGCAACATTCCCAGACTGCCCCAATCCCCTGGACACCATGCTCTGACACACACATACACATACTGAGCTTGTTTCCAGAGAGGACAGGTGTCCTCACCTGCCGGCCACCTCTTGAACCCATCCTTGCACAGGCTGCTCCCATAAAGGAGGTTTTGAAGCAAAACAGAACTATCCTGTGCTCTGGTTCCAAGACCTTCAATTTGTCCCAGAAACAAAAAAGATGTACCAGCTCTTGGCTACATCTTGCCAAAGAAGAGATCACCTCATAACTCCCAAGCTCCAAGTCTGATGTCTTTCAGAAACCTGGGACAAGACCAGGCAATTCCAGGAGGTATTTGCATCAGGAGGTGTCAGGCAGGGAAGTTTCCCCACGAAGTTAACTCCCTAGGAGCAGTGCTGGCCTCACTCCACACACACATCCCATGGCAAATGCAGGACAGCAGCTTCACCCCCCTTACCTCCTGGACAAGTGGCTGCTGGAAGAGGGGAATGAGTGGGTTGGTCCTTGGAATGTCAATGTGGATCTGGAAAAGAAGGTGGGTTAACACACACCAGCTGTGCTTTCCAGGGACACAATAATTTGTCACAGGCTAACAGAAGGGAATCCACCATCAGTGTTCCCCCAGGCAAGAGCTGACAAGCACAGTGGGGGCTACAGATGACAGCTGTACTGAGAAAATCATCTACAGTTACCTGCAGTCTGCTCTGCTCATGAACAGGCAGGTAGTTCAGAGCTGAAATTTAGTATTAGATCAAGTTAGGAAAATCTTAAACTAAAGAGGACAGAACCGTGCTGCCTTTTCCCCAAAAACAAAACTTCCAGCTACAGCTAGAGCAAGTCCTGGCACGACCCCACTCACGGGGACAAGCAGCAGCAAGAGACAGGAGAGAGCTGTACCCCAAGCAGAAAGGCAGGAGGAGGGTTCCCACCTGTCTGTAGGTGTCCTGGTGGTGCTCCTCGTTCCGGGAGTCGTAGTACTGCTGGATGAAGCCAAAGTACTCCTCCCTTTTCCGCTGCAGGGTCAGCTTCCGGCGCTCCGAGTTGGCAGGGAGATAGCCCTGCAGTGGGAAAGCTCAGCTCAGGGCAGGCCCTCCTTCCTCACCAGCCCTTGAAATCCTGCCAGCTGTGCACCCACAAACATCAGGCACACAACTCAGGAGCTGGGGAAAGAGCTTTCATGGAATTCGGCCTTCCCAGACCCTGACCTCAGAGTAATCTAACTTCATCAGATTCAGTTCCCCAAAAGCGAGTGAACCACTCAGTCCCCACACCTCTGGGCTTTGAGCTCAAAGAGGATGCAGGAATGGCACTCCCTGTTCAAAAACCCTACAGCTCACCTGGAAGCTGAGCACTGGGAACACACAAGCAAAGCTGGCTATGGGACACGGGGAGGTGTAGGAGCACGTGTCCCTGAGGTGGCACAGTCCTCCCAGACTCTGGTGTCACAGCTCCCAGTACTTACTGACAGCAGTCTCCATGTTACAGGCCGGACCTCTCTGGGCACACCAGGCCAGCTGCATTTTCTCAGCTCATCTGCAAACGGAGAGTGGTGGCAATGGATTAGATCCTAGGCACATCCAGGCACCACTACACCTAGAAGGAGAGGAAAGCCCAGTCTGCTGCTGCAGGCTCTGGAGACAATGAGCCTCCAGGAAGGCTCCCACTATAGCAGTGACTGGGGATGTGGGTCTGCTGCAAGGAGAGTAGAGATGATTTCAGCCCAGCTCGGGCACAGAACTGGGAGCTGCAGGGTCACCAGTGTGCCAGGACCTCAGTTCTCATGTAGAGCCCAACAGCCCCCAGTGATCCCAGCCATCATGTGCAAGATGGAGAATGATTAGGGACAGACAGGGAGGGGTTGGAGGACATCACCATCTGCCAACAGAGCGATTCCTGCACACACCCATCTGGTACAACTGCAGGCAGTGATTCTTTCCAACCTGAAGCAGACCTGATGCAGGCAGCAGCTCCCCTCTGCCCTCCCCTCCCCACCCAGAGGCATCCTCACTCTGCCCCACTCACCCAGGTCGGTGTTGTGGCTGGACAGGAGCTGCCGGAACTTCTCCAGCCGCGTTTTCTCCCGCACGGTCATGGGAGGAGCCCCGGAGGCGTTTTGGTCAGAGATTCGAGCCACGAGGGGAATGACAGGCCGGAGGGGGAGGGACTGCTGCTTCTGCAGGGGGCTCCGCACACAGGCCTCCTCTAGCAAGGACCAGAGGCTGCACTGAGCTGGGGAAGGAGGTTCCACCTCTCCCACCCCTCCTCGATCCCCAGCTGCTGTCAGACACTGCACATTTCCCCCTTCTGTTTCTCAGCACCATTGAATACCATCGCTGGCCCAATCCAATGGATCAGCAGTTCACAAGCATCTGTTGTGGCTCTTCCATCACTTCCCCCCATTTCTGCCTCCTTTTCTTCCTCCTGCATCCAGACACCTGGCTGAAAATGGATCAGACTTCCCTCTGCACATGGGTAGGACACAGGAGACAAGGCAGAACTGACGTTCGGATCTGCTCTGCTCTCCAGATCCAAACACCAATCAAGCTAATTGCTAGTGCAAAGAGAGGAGCTGATGGGCTGCCAGTGCCATCTCCTGAGGTACTCTCACTGCACAGGCAGACAGGGCAGAGTGAGCAGGGGCTACTGCTGCCCAATTCCCTGCTCAAGCTGTGTCAACATGACCTCACCCAGACCTTTGCTAAGAGCAGCACACCAAACCACGGTGGAATCAGAGAGCAAGTCCCAACAAGAACTTAACAGATCTCAAAACTGACTTACCACCCAGAATATGGAATACTCTGGGACAGACATGCCTGTATGCAGGATATTGAGCAGCTGAGGACACAAGCATTAAAGCCAGGCCTCTGAAAATGGCTCCTTGGAGTACAGGATACTAAAAGAAAAAGCCTCTGCTCTGCTTAAGGGCTGAGTCACAGCCTCTTGCCCATACTGGGAGTAGCAACAAGCAAGTGTTCAGTGGCCAAGTAAGAGAGCACTGGAGCAGGAGGCAGCTCCTGAAGATGGCTCTTACCAGAGGTCCTGGAGAGCTGGGCCTCACTGCTGGACTTGATGACCTTGCAGTTGGTGGGCAGGTCACCGAGGGCAGGCTGGCACCGCTCGGGCTTCACCCGCAGCTTGCTGTGGTTCTCCAGAACCTGCGCTGCCGTGGCCTTGGCCACTTTAGAGTTCAGAGTTTGTAAAGAGGATGAGGAGGAGGAGAAGTCCTCGTCTTCATCATCCCCAATGTCCCAGGCATCGCTGGTACTGCGGGCAAACTCGTGGAAGCTGGAGGCCTTCTTGCTTTTCATGGGCAGCCCACTGGCCTTGGAGCGGTCCTTGATGAAGCTGTGAGCCAGAGGAACAGGATCAGAGCCGTGCTGTTGGATGAGTTCATTGCCTTTCCTTTCCCCACGCCCTCACTCCAATCAGCCAATCCCTTATTCCAGATTTCCTGTTCCTCCTCCCAGACGTAAGGAATATGTGAAGTCTCTCTGGGCTACCCACTGCCAGGAGTGGCTGTCACAGGCTGCTGTGACAGCAGTCTCAGAGGCCACAGTGGCAGCACACAGCTGGAGAGGTGCCAGCCTTCCTGGCTCAGAAAGGCAAAGGAGAGACAGGTACAATTCCTCCAGCTCTGTCTTCCCCCACTCTACACAAAACAGGTAGATTAACACCCAGAAGAGGTCGTGCCTGGAGAACCTGGAGAGAGGCATGTCAGAAGGAGACAGAGCAGGTCTCCTTCCACGGACACTCCCAAAAGAGCTGCAGCTGTTCCCAGCAGCCAGACCAGGCTGGGCCTTTCCTCAGGCACAGAAAGAATTTACTCTTAAGCTACAGGAGCCAAAGTCCACCACCTGAAGCAGGGAACTTTCACCATTACACAGCATGGGATGGGGACAAGGAGGCAGTTCAGACCAGGAATTCTGCCTTTTCCTGCTGGGAAGGCTGCTGCAATTCTCCAGCCTTGTAGCTGCTTTACCTCCCTTTCCCTTAATTCCTCCAGCTCCAAAGAGGAGCAGAAGGATCAGACACTGCTAAAAAAATAAATAAATAAAAGTCTGTTTCCTTTGATGTGGGTGTTACTGTATGGATTTCTGGCCATAAAGGGCACCTGCAGATAAACTCTCCCTGCAAGCTTTCCTAGAGCGTAAGGCAGCACCACACCCCACTGGTGTCCTTCTTTGTGGCAAAATCACAGTGCCAGGGATGCTAAAGACCTCCACCTACTGCAGAGCTGAGCCCCAAACCTGCCAGGCCTTGTGACCTGCATCTCCAGGAGACAAACACTTACTTTTTGGTGAGTCGGGAATCCAGTGGAGGATGCTGTGCCCCATAGACAGGCTGAATGCTGCAGCAAGGGGAAAAGAAAAAACCCAAGATGCTGTAAAAAGAGGTCCTACAAATAATCTCAGCCTGAGCTGGGGTCACGCTTCTTGCCTGCTATTGGGAACTGAATAAAAGACCAAAAGCAGCTTCAAAAACCTTCTAACTTACAAACCTTAAATCCAAAGTACCACCAGCAGATGAAGATTTGTTCTTTGCAGTAGCAAAGAGAAGCCTTGTTTAAACTCTTAGGCCCAGTCCAGCCTGAGCTGGGGTCTGAGATCTGCTCTTTCCTGCACCACCAGCTCATCCCAGGTGACCACATGTCTCAGCCTACCTGCTGCATACACTGACCCTCGTTCTCTTTTCCAGTATGGGGAACTCACCCTCCCAGGCCCTGTGGGACAAGGAAGGACTCTAGGCAGTGACACTGGGGCTCATCCATAAATGTACTTCATGTTTTGAAGCCCATGCTGGCCCTCAGGATCACAGCCAGTGCCACAGAGGAGGAGTGCCTGGTACAGTACATGGTTTGACTCAGGTCCAAACCCCCATTTAATCAACTACTTCCTATGTGGCCTGAAATGAGTCACCACATCTCAGTCCCTGGTTCCTTGGGACTCGTGGGACAAGGAGCCTGAGGGCTCCAGGCCCTACATGGGGAGCATCACCTCAGAGAGGAGCTACCAAAAACATGCTCATCCCTATTTTTACAGACTGGAGGTGAGACAGGGATCCTGAGTTATCACCTGTGTTGGAGGAACTATTCACAGCCACCCCACCCTGGAAAACAACCTCTGGAAAACAAGTCCTGCAATGCCATGGCAGAGACAAAGGCCCTTTCAGAGCTGGCACACAAGGAGCAAGCTTCTCTTGGGTCAATAGAGCTGGCCTGGTTTCTAGGAGCTGCAGATGGTGCCCGGCAGTAAAACCAGCAGAGCCCAGCCTTGGAGGAGAAGGATGGCAGCCTGGTGCAGCTGGGAACAAGCTGAGGATGCACAAGCAACAGATCCAGCTGGCAGGGGAGAGATGCAGAGAGCCAGGGCAGATGCTGGAAACAACCACAGCACAGAGAGATCCTGGTGGAGCAGCCCAGCTAAGGGTGGGCTCACCACTGCAGTGGTTGTCCCTCATGGCTGGAAGTCCTCACTGAGTTTATCCACCCAGGATTAAGCCTAGGAGAGGCTTAATGAAGTGATGATAAATGATAAAGTGATGACTAATGAGCACCTGGAAGTCAGGACAGCAATTAAGCAGAGGCACCTCTACGGGTGGACATAGCAAAGAGATGATGAGGAGTAAGAAAAACATGCCCTCCAGATCAGCATTACTTCCCAGTGACTTGTGGCAGCTCCCTGCAGGACAGGAGCCAGCAGACCCTCTCCCATGCCCAGTACCAAACTCACACTGTCCCAGGATACCCAGCACAAGGTTCCTCCTCCCTGCCAGGGACCCACAGGCTTCGATTCACCTGTGAAGGTCTGGACTACACAAGACCAATGAAGGATGTGTGTTAGAGAGAGGAGGGGATGTGGCAGCCAGTGCTGGGGGAGGAAATCCTTTCCCGAGATTCTGAATCAATGTTTGATACAATGGCAGAGGGTCTCACCTGCACACAGCTCTTTTTAAGGTCTTACAACCCAGACACTCCCAGACAAAGAATCTCAAGCTGATCTAAGCTATGCTCCCAGCCTTACTGGACAGGTCCCCTGCTCTGTCCCAGTTTAAACTCTTTGGGACAGGCATTTCCTGTTACCTGGATGCTCAGTGTAGGGTACAAGGGGTGACCAATGGTGTGAGGTACAATGGCTGTGTGACACCTCACAGGATCATCACAGGGTGTGGGTTATTGACACTGCAGCAGAGCATAGCTGTGAAACACCACTGCCCCTCTGGACACAAGACATTTACTTCCAGCAGGCTGTTTCTCCCCTTTTAAAACAGCATTTAAACAACCCCAGCAGACCCTGGCTGCCCATCTCTATAAAGAGCAAGGAATAAACAACACATCACAGCCAGAGGACAACAGACCAGAGCACTCAGCCAAGACATCCCTAGAAAATTACCAGGCACAGAATTCCCAATGCAAAAACCACAAGACAGCACTGGAAAAACAAAGCAGCATTTACCAGTTCTAAACCTACACCTAAAATCCATCCTAAAACTACAGGGGCCAAAAGCTAATGAACTTTATTAGCAAATAAAAGCTAATACAACTAAGTGACCAAACACACAAAGTGTCATGGAAAAGGAAGCTAACACAGTATCCAAGTCCCTACAAAGCCTCCCTCTGCCAGATTGTCAGGGGAAAGAAAGGAGAGAGCCAAGAATCTGTAGGGGGGGGGGTGGTCTCTCAAAGCTCAGATGAAAAAGAAGAAAGGGAGGTTCATGTCCAGTGACCATGGATGCAGCACATGCCACCTCCACCCTCTGAGGCAGGCTGCTGAAGACCTGTTGGTGACTGTGCCTGGAAACAAGCAGTACACAGGAGGTAACAAGGCTCCTGGATCCAGGAGATCTGCCAAGCAGGCAGTTAGGAGAAGGAGAGAACACTGCCAAAAAGTTCCTGATGCAGAGTGTCACAGGCAGGACCGGCTGCCGACCAGACCGGTTCACCTGGTTTGAGCTTTCCAAGGCAAAGCTCAGAAGTCACCAAATGCAGAAGAGAGGTGATGTCCAGGACCACCAGCTGAGAGCATGGCTGAGAGCTTCGGGTAAGGGACAGGAGCAGCTGGAAATAATCCAGGGAAAGCACAGGATTTTCCTCCCACGGGAGCAGCAGAGGAGGAACTGAGAGCTCTTTGCTCTCCCTTTGCTTACCACAGACATGGATTGTCCAGCCAACCTGAAGGAGCTGCACAGTGACAAGCAGATGAGTGAAAGCACATTAGAAGGAGATATTTAACTGGCCCAGCAGGATTTAAAGCCAACTAAGCATTTTAGTCTGTACCCATACCCCAGGAGGCGAAGGGCAGGGTTCAGATAAGGCAAATGAGAGCAAAAGTGAGGAGCACCAGGCAAGAAAAGCACTTGAGACAGCTCCACAGAGAGGCTGATGCCCTCTTTCCATGTCAGCCTTGCTCCCAAGGCATTTTAGGGAGCCTCTCCTTCATCAACACCAGTCTCTTCTTCCTAGATACCATGTCAATCACACATTTCACTTGTTTCTCCCATCACTGAGCGAGTAAAGAGAGGAGCCAGGACACCACAGACAGAGGAACTGAGGCAGGGGCTGTTCAAGCAGAGTCCTCCCAATCCTCCCTCCTGAGCAGAGGGGGACCAGGAGCCACATCCCACACAGGAATGGGTAATGGGGATACGTCTTATCATGGGACACCCCTTGGGGACAGAGTTGCTGCCACCCAAGGCATCACCTCTAAGGACTTAGGGAAGGATGAGTTTTCTTCAGTATCTGTGGAAAGGAACATGGTACAGCCCTGGCTCTGAGAACACCCCAAAGACGCTCCCAAGGCACCCTGATCCCTCCATCCTGCTTCTCATGGGGGGCACACAGGGGGTCCCCGCAGCCCCCACACCGCCTGCCTTGTCCTGCAGATGAGGCAGCAGCTCTGACCCTATCCTTGTCCCCCGTATATTAAGCCTTCCACCAGCAAAATTCCCGTCCCATAGCCCGGGCTGGCCCTGGCGTCCCCCCTATTCCTGCGAGGAACCCCGGGGCCCCAACCAGCTCTTCAGCCGGGACAGATTCTCCTGGTATCCCCCGAGCCTTACAGGGGTACCCTCAGCCCCAGAAGCAGCCTAGCTGACAGCCCCTTCCCCAGGCAGAGCGGCGGCTCCAGCCCCAGCCGGAGCGCGGGGGGCGCGGCCCTCACACCCCTTCCCAGGGGCTCACCTGCCCGGCAGCTTGGCGCTCCTCTTCCAGAACTGCCTGCCGCTCTCGGCCGCCATGGCGGAGGGCAGGGCGGGGCGGGCCCGGCGGGCCGGCCAGCCCGCGAGCGGGGAGCGGGGACCCCGGCCGGCCGGCCCCCGGCGCGGCGCGGAGCAAGGCGCGGCCCCGCAGCCGCCTCAGGGCCGCCCGCCCGCAGCCCGCCGCGCCGCCATCTTGGCTCCGGGCGGGCCCAGCGCCGCCATTGGCCGCTGCGCGCGAGGCGTCGAGGATCCACCAATCGCAGGCGGGCATGGGCGTGACGCGTGGGGGGCGGGGCCTGCTACGCTGGAGGGGCGGGAGAGACCATGGGGGGTGCGGGGCGGGGGGCGCCGGGCGGCACCACCGGGCTCCTGCCGGGGCGGCCGAGTGACGTTTTCTGGGTTTTTTGGGATTTCTGCTTTTCCAGGGAATTCGTCACCGCCCTGGATCCCGCTCGCCTGTCGTGTGGCGTTTTAGGTCCGGTGAAGTGGCTGCTTCGGTCTGACACGGGAGCCGTTTCTGTTCAGACTTTTAGAATTTAAAAAATCTGAATAAATTAAAAATTGCCTCCAGGCAGTGTGGCATTTTCTGCACCAGACGCTATTATTTGGCTTCTTTTTATTCATAGTGCATAAAGCCCAGAAATAGTGCTCCAGATTGGAGTAACACCTCTCATATTATTACTATTATTCTCCACCCCACTTACTCTCATACGGAGCACTGAAGAATAATTATTAATGAATAATTATGCAAATATTCTATTGTATATGCAAATTAGGGGACACAATTTTTTCCACTGCCACCCCATAGCCAATACCAAACACCTGCAGCACAAAGAACTAAAAAAAAAAAAAAAAAAAAACCAAAGAAATAAAAAAAATAAATGAAAAACAAAAAATGCACACAGAAACAAAATGGAATGGCAGGAAAAGAGTCAAAACACAAACCACATTAAAAAAAAAAGAAAAAGCCAGCAACCGCTCCAGGACCATTGAGAACAAACTGGAAACAAAAAGTCCCAGCCTGGAATTGGCTCCTTCCACATTTTAGCTATCTTTGGTCTGGGTATCCATGGTCTATCAATCTTTCTAATATCTACTTTCTATTCCTCTCTCTATTTATGGTTTTCATGTTGGGTTTTTATTGTCTACTTTCTATTCACTTTGTTATTACTCTTTCTAGGACCCACTTCCTATCCTTCCTTTTATTCATTTTTCTGGTATGTACATTTTATTATACTTTTTAATGTCTTTCAATTTACCTTGCTATTGATCTTTCAAGTACCTACTTTCTACTCACCTTGATATTTATCTTTTTAGTCTAAATTGTTAGGGTTGAAGTTTGAGTTAAGATTGGTATTAGGGTTAAGGTTAGGGTTGGGTTTAAGGGTTAGGATCCAGGGTTTAGTCTTAGGTTTGAGGTTAGGTTTAGGTTTTAGGGTTAGGGATAGGCTTATGGTTGGTGGTTAGGGTTAGGGGATATGGTTATGTTTAGGGTCAGGGTTAGGTGATTAATGCTAGTCTTAGGTGTTAAAGTATATGGTTGGGTTTGGGGAAAGATTTAGGCTTTGATTTAGCTTTAGTTTAGTTGTTAGTGTTAGGATTAGGTTTAGATTTACAGGCAGTTGTTTTCCATGGGACAAAAAGAGCAATGCCCCAGTGATGAGTCCAGCCAGAGCTGTTGTTCCCAGCAGCTCTTTTCTGGGAGCAATCTGAGACTTTGGCAATTTTTGGAGTCGGAAACCAATATTCACTCTAAAATTTTCAGAGTTGGAAGCCAACATTTGTCCTAAAATTTTCAGAGTTGGAAGCCAACACTTGTCCTGAGGTTGCTCCCAGACAGAAGCTGCTGTCACTGCTGGATGTGCCCTGGCCTTTCCATGGTGGCCCCTCTGCTGCTCCCCAAACTCAGGGGTTTTTCCTTCTGAGAAGAACCACCCTTCACAAGTGCCTTTGTTGGCAGTGAGATTCCACCTCCTAAACCTGCAAACATCCGAGGATTTCTCTCACCTCTGGCTGGCTTTGTCCTCCCTGGGCTGCCTCTCACGTGCACCTGAAGCTCTGGGGCTGCACTCCTCCCTTCCCATGGAAAAAGAGCTCTCATTCCCCTCGAGGGACCGGGGTTGAAATTCTGATTCTCCCTCTGAGCAGCCAAGGATGGCTCCCAGCCAAAGCTGTCCCAGCAATTGTGCCTGCCTGGCCTTGGCCTCCCCTCCTCTGCTCCTCAAGCACTGGGCACACGTGTTCCTTCCCAATTTAGTTCAAATTTGGGTTTCTCTTATTCCTGGGTTGGGGCCATGGAGTCCAAAGCTAGGTTTTACACATGTTATGGCTCCAAGACCCCAGATAAACCAGAGCCATGGATTACAAACCCAACACTAGCAGCTGATGAGTCCACTACCAGAAAGGCTCAACCAGAGTCTCCAAACCAACAGCTGAGGCTGATTCCTCCAATCCCATAAGTCTGACCAGGACTGACCCTGAGCTCAGCCCCTGGGGCAGTCCCTGGGCTGGGAGCTCAATACCAGAAACAGGAGCTGCACGTTTTGGTGCTGGTTGCTTAAAGGGTGCCAGGGTTTTTCCCCAGGGAGGACAGCAGCCCACGGGAGCTCAAAGCCAGCAAGACCTTTCTGTACCTATCCTTTCCGTGCCTGAAATGGAAAACTGCATTATTTGTGGCAAAACAACTGCTCCAGAGCACTTGGGGGCCACACGGGCTCACTCATCCCCTCGCAGGTGTGACCCATGTCCTTCCCGTGCTTCCCTTCAGGCAGGGCACCCTGCAGGTGACAAGGCTGTGCTGTTGGATTGGTGTCTCCATTCACCCCCAGTGAAACATCCCTCATTATTTGCAGGATTTTCCTGTACCAGCAGTGCCACCCTTTGGAGCAGGAGAGCAGGGATAGGACCAGAGGGAAGGGCTGGAGCTGTTCCAGAGGAGTTCAGGTTGGATATCAGGGAAGTTTCTTTCCCCAGAGGGTGCTGGGCACTGCTCAGGCTCCCCAGGGAATGGGCACAGCCCCGAGGCTGCCAGAGCTCCAGGAGCATTGGGACACTGCTCCAGGGATGCTCAGGGTGGGATTTTGGGATGTCTGTGCAGGGCCAGGGGCTGGACTGGATGATCCTGGTGGATCCCTTCCAGCTCAGGATATTCTGTTATTCTCTGACTGTGGCAGTTCTGGGTCTGTTTGATGCTTCTCTGACGTGCACAGGGTGGGATCCTCGAGGCTGCCCCGTGAGGAGCCAGGAGCAGGACTTTGATCCCTGTGGATCTCTTCCCACTCATGGATCACTCCATGATTCCACAAGTCCTGAGGGTGCTGCTGTGCCTGTTCCTGGTGGTTCCTCACAGTACTGGGAGAGGGGGAAGCTGAAGGTGGGGGACTGGATCTCAGCCTGCCCATGGTGGAGCTGTCCCATGACAGCTTCCTGCAGCTCAT
This sequence comes from Cinclus cinclus, assembly GCF_963662255.1. Classification (NCBI taxonomy): domain Eukaryota; kingdom Metazoa; phylum Chordata; class Aves; order Passeriformes; family Cinclidae; genus Cinclus; species Cinclus cinclus. Next base: position 4,711,888 of record NC_085072.1, read on the forward strand.
CAGGGACATGGTGACAGTCCTGACAGTCACAGTGGGGGCTGAGGAAGGCAAGGAAGGTGCCACCACACTGCCAGAGTCTCGTGTTGGTCACTGCTGATGTTTCTTTGCTTCAATGGTGAGTTTGAGGATGCTCAAAATTAAAGAGTGAATCCCAGAACGACCTGAGTGGGGTGGGACCCACAGGGATCATCAGCTCCTGGAAGGTGAATGAGCTGGGAGCTCGTTGCTCTGGAAGAGCTGAAGGCAGGTGGGGCAGAGAGAGGCACCTGCCAAGGTGGTTGCACCAAAAAGAAGACACAAGATTCAACAACAGTGTGTGAAATGAGAGAAGTTCCCAAGTGTGAGAAAGTGCTGCTGCCATAGAAACAGGTCCTGTCCAGACCTTGTATCCTCCAGCCAAGGGGAAATGACCCCTCCCGAGGGGGCTGCAGCACCATGGGGTGATGCTCAGTGAGAAAATCTCCCCCTGCTCAGGGCTCTGGTGCTGCAGGAGCTGCCAGGGCTTTGTTCCCAGTGGGGTTGGTGTTCCCAGTGTGCTCCTGCTCTCCAAACCTCTCCAGTTAAACCCTGAGATTTCCCTTTCTTCCCTCTTAAACCACGCAAATTCCCCAAAGATGCATCCCTGACATACAACAGAAACATCTCGTGGTTCTCTGTGCTAAAACTTCCCCTTGGAAAAGGGTCACAATTTTAAATTTTTTGGGGGTTGAGAAAAACCCTTGACAGTGTTTTCCTGCAAATCCTTCACCTGCAAAACCCTGCTGCGTCACCTGAGCAGCACAAGGGAGTCCTGGGACTGCACAGCCCCATCTCCAGCCTGGGACTTAATGACAGCTCCCACATAACACTGTGGTATTGTTTCTAAACAAAAATGTAAACATGTAAAATCCAATTATTTGGAGAGAGAAGCTGTTTTCCAACCCTGCATTTTTCTGTATTGCTACTTATGGGTTTAATTAAACTCCAGATCATTATTTTGTCAGAAAGTTGGCTTTTTTCACCTTTTAAATAATAAATACCTAAAGCCAGACTGTGACTAAAGCCAGCAGATGATTCTGTAATTTCACATTCATTTCAAATATTTAACATGCCATCTCAGCCTGCTACACAGAATTTCAAAGACTTAACTTTCCTTTTTGTTAATGCTTGAAGCAAAGAGAACTCTATAAATTGTTATTTTTCTATTAAGTTTTTTATTTTTATCAAATCTGATTCATTCCAATTTGAAGGGACACACTTCAAAGCAGTTGCCCTGGGTGATTATGAAGCTGCTGAAGTTTGAATTGGTTAAATTAGATCTGTTTCTATGCAGCTTTTAATCTTTGAATACCAGACTGGTTTGGGTTGGAAGGACCTTCAAGCTCATTTCATTCCAGCCCTGCCATGGGCAGGGACACCTTCCACTTGTTTCCAAGGTAAGTTTTCTGAATATCATGTTTCTAGATATTGTTTATGCACGACCTTACCTGGACTCTGTGTAAAAACCTTTCCCACTGCCTCAGTTACAGATTTGGAGCTGAAATGTAGAGATAAAACCTGAACCTGGTAACACTCAACAAAGAGAGGGAATAAAAACCCCTCAATAGCAGGTGGTAAAACCAGAGTGAAGATCAATCAGAAAAAAATCTGTGGCTCAGGGGAGCTGGGGTTGAGTGTTTCAGATGTAAAGAATTTTGTGACAGTGAAGGAGAAAGGAGCAGAACCTGTTCACTGGAGTGGGAATAAATCTCCATTTTCAGGTTCCCCTGGATGCAGCTGCAGGAGCAGAGTTTGGCTGTCAGCAGAGCCCTGTGTGCAGGAAATCCAGAATGATGTGAGTGAGTCAGGGAGAGCTCTCAGGGCTGCTCCACAGCTGGGAAAACCCGGGATGCTGCTTCAAAAAAAAAAAAAAAATCCAAAATATCCTTTCTGCTGGGAGCTGTGGAGCCTCACTGGGCACAAACCCTGGCAGAGTTTGTGCTTTGCCCTCTGATCCTGGCAACAAATCCTGTGCCAGGTCCCTTCCCTCCCTCCCAGCCCAGGGATCTTTGCTTTTCCTGGGAATCAATGAATCCCCTTCATGCGCCAGAAGAGATTTTTTAACATTTTTCACCAAAGCAGGAGCTCTTGTCCCTTGCCAGCTCGGAGCAGGGCTGTAGGATTCCTACCAACAGATGGCATTTACCTTGCCTGTGCTTCTCAAGTAAAAATCTGAGCGTGGACTAGGAGGAAAAGGTGACATTTTTATCTCAAGAGGAAAACCTCTTTAAGGATGTCACAGGAAGGGCAACAAACAGGGCTGTGAAGGGTTTGGGAGGCCCCACATACCTGAGAAATTCAGTTTAATAGACTTTAAATTTCCCTTCCCTTAAGATGCTTGAGCACTTTTTACATTTTAATTGAATTTGTTTGCTCTTAATTAAGAAATGCAGCAATGTGCTGCACCCAACAGGGCTGGAACAGCTCTAGTTTTGGTGTTTGTGATTGTATTTTATACCCCATTCAGGAAAAAGGAGTTTATCAGTTTACAATTCCGCACAAAAGTCCATCTTGAGGCAGTTCAGGTTCTACCTAAAAGGAGCTTTTTGCACAGGCTGTGGTTCCTTATTCTTAAGTGCCAGTGTTATTTTTATATCCTGAAATTTTCTTCCTCAGATGCACTGGATTTATTGTAAAGTGCACAATAGCATTATTTTCCACTGAGAGGAAAATAATGTGAAGTTATTTTAAATGGTTTTATTAAAATGATACTTCAATTTTTATTCAGCTTTTGGGAGAAGACAAAACGATTTAAAATTCCTGTCAGTGAACTCATTCCACCAGTGTGACTCTGGGACCAGTTCCTCACCTTTCCTGGAGCTGGGCAATGGAAAACTCTGTTGTACCTTAAATAATTTGGAAATTTCCCTCCATTTTTGGGGCCTCCAAAATCCCCATTGCCCCTGCAGGTTCTCATTCCCTCCCCTTTCCAGAGGGATATTTCTCAAATAGCCATGGCTCTTTAATGTCTTACAGAATTTTAATAAATTGAATATCTGAACCAATTTCACGGATCTGACCAGCCCTGATCCCTTCTGACCTTTATCAGCTTCCAAACAGGCTAAAACCCTTCTGTTTGTGTCAGGATCCATAAAACTGTGTTGCTTTTTCTGAGGAAAAGCAGGATAAAAGCAGAAAAGTCATTCCCAGGTACAGGAAGCCATCAGAGGATGTGGGGATGTGGGGAACTCTCATCCCTGGCACTGCCAGGGAATTCTCAGAAGCAGAATGTCAAAACCTTTCTCTGCTGGACACAGGTAGAAAAGTTGGGTGCAAAAATGCACTAAATTGTCTCTCAGAATGTTTTTGCTCACGTTTTAAATCTGGTTATCTCCTTAGGACAGCTGAACACTCAGAGTAATGAAAGAAACAGAAAATGTTGCACTGGTGCTGCTATAGATTTGGTAAAGTGTCCTAAAGAATTCTGTGCTTATCTTAGCATGAAAAGGAAAAATGTTCTGAATGTTTCCACACAGAACAAAACAATTACCCTGAGCTGGGATAAATTCAGTTTAAATTCTCAAAATAGAGAATTTAAATCTGCCTTAAGGTCCTCATCTCTTTAATTTTTTTTTTTTTTTTGTGAGCAGCAGGTGCTTTGGGGCACTTTAGGAGCCCCAACAGGAGATTGCAGTGTGGAGCAGAGAGCTGGGAGGAGAATCACAGTCCAGGTAAGTGAATTTTTAAGGAATGTCTGTGTGTGCATTGTGCTGTTGCTGTTCTGTGCCATCTCTGGAAATATAAACTTTTTTTTTTTTCCAAAATATGATGTTAATTCTTATCTTTGTGTAAGGAATTCACTCTTGGATATTGCAGTAAAAGCAAAATAAATGGCTGCAGCAGAAAGAACGATGATTGTGGCTGCATTTTCAGAGGCTGGAGCATGGAGCTGAGCCAGGTGCCCATGAGATGCCATCCAGCCCTGGTGCTTCCCTGCCTCTGGCACTGGGCTCTGCCTCTCTTTGTGCTGCATCTGCAGGCTGGAGCTGGCACAGATCCTGCCTGGGAGGCTTAATTGGATGTGGAATTCTTGGTATTGTTAACTTCCCTTATCCCATTCTTCACAGTAATTAGCTTTTCATTGTTGACGTTTTCTCTCGTGCTCCTTCTCCTCCCTCTGGAGTCATACTGAGCTCCAGGGCTTTGCTTGTTGGGGAAGGAAACCCAAAGGTTTGGGTGGAGGAGAGGAGACCTCAGCAGGGTCTGAGGGACAGCAGCCAGGCAAGGGCTGGAGCTGTCAGGGGAGTTGGGATGGATATCAGGAAAGATTGGATATCAGGGAAAGGTGGGATATCAGGAAAGGATGGATCAGGGACAGGCTGGATATCAGGGAAAGTTGGAATATCTGGAAAGATTGAGTATAAGGAAAGGTTGGATCAGGGCAAGTTTGGATATCAGGGAAAGTTGGAATATCAGGAGAGGCTGGATATCAGGAAAGGTTGGATCAGGGAAAGGATGGATATCAGGAAAGTTTGGATATCAGGGAAAGTTGGAATAAGGGAGAGGTTGGATATCAGGAAAGGTTGGATCAGGGAACATGTTCTAAACAGTTTTCCAATGAGGTTCATTTAAAGCATTGGTTCTTTTCACACAGGTGTCTCTTTTCTTCTCAGAAACTGGTTAGAGGGGGAAAAGTATTTGATTTGTCCTCATCTAAGCTGCATGAGGGATGTTGTGGATGGCTTCAGGGACACTCTGCCATGAGCTGCTGCCCCCATGTCCCTTTGCAGGCCATGTCTGCTGCTCCTGCTGCAGCTTCTCCGAGTGCTGGGAGTTCTGAACAAAGTTATTTATTAATGCCTCTGCTGCCAGTGTGATCCTGACTCACTTCCTCTCTTGTGCCAAGCTATCTCCTGTATCCAGTCCATCTAATCCTTCCCACGTGGGTTCCAGCCACAGACAAGGCAGGTTTGGGCTGAAGTGGGGCTTTTCTCCAGAGCTTGGTGCATGTTGACATCAGGAATCCCTCGTGGTCCTGCTGGGCCAGGAACAGGGGACAGTTGGTTGTCAGTCCCAGGGCAGCAAACAAGCCACTGATGCTGCTCCATTGATTTGTTTCCTGGGATTTTTATATCCAATACAAAACCCTGGAGCTAAATATGATATTTGACATAATTCTGTGACAGTGCTTTTTCTGAACACAACACCATCACTTCAGTTCCTTGATTCAGGGGGATTTGGTTTGCAAACCTCTGTGTGAGGAAACCCTGGGTTCTGTTCAATAATATAATTCCTTTGGTTTCACTTGTGGCACCATGACATCTTTAGCCTGGGTGCAGAGCTGAGGCTGAACTCCCATCTTTAATTACTTATTGCTAATTAAGAAGTGGATTTTTTTTTTATCTCTATAGAGGCAAAAACTGACATTGGGACAGACTCAGCTACCAGAGCAGCTTCATCAGTGTAGTTTTTGCCTGTGTGTTTAAGAGCTCTCCCCAATTTTTCTCTGAATGAGTGATCAAGGAGTGCTGATGGCACACAGGGTACAGGGGACTCACACCTGAGGTTTGGGCTGGCAGGGATATTTTACAGAAGGATGTTACCCCCAGAAATCACTGCCACATCAGCCCCATGGCTGTCAGAACAACAGACTGAAGGGGTTTATTTTATTCATAATTTAGTGATGATTTCCTGACATCTGAGGTGTTTAATGACTGCAGAAAAGTGGGAAAAGGAATCCATTGGTCCAGTTTGCAGTAGAAAGGAGTAAAATATTGAGCTTCACTTACTCAAAATTCAAACTGATAGAAGTTGCTCTTTGAAAGTAAGAGAATATTTCATTGTGGCTTTGAAACTTTAGTGAAGCCCAGTGAGGCAGTTGTGAGTGGAATTCTTCACAAGGACAGCTGTCTGCTCAAACAGCTTTTAAAACAAAGACTTTGGGAATTCAAAGGGCTTTAAAGCAGCTCTGAACTGTGCTCAGCTGCTGGGTGATCCATTGAGGTTTGCTGTGGAGCAGAACACAAACAAATCCTCCCTGGCTGGAGTAGGGCTGTGAAATATTCAGTACTCTGAGTAGCCTGTGCAGATATTCCTGTGTTCTTCCCGAGGCTGGGGCTGGGTTATGATGTGTGCCCTCACCCTGAGCACTGAGGACAGTGACAAACCCAGACCTTTAATTCCAGAGGAATTGGCAGCACTGAAATAATTTCCCTGCCATCACCTCCCCTGTTTTCCTGTGTGTGAATGTGATAATGTCCTACCTGTGTGGGATTTCCCCTTCCCTAGACCTTTCTCTGTGCTTCCTGCATCCAAGTGGCCTTGGAATGCTACACAATGGATGGCTGTGCTGGCTGTAAATATTTATCTATTGCACAGCACCTTCACACAGACTCCTGAGGTACTGACTGGAGAGAGACCTGTAAATCACTCATTATTTTTACATAGATCTTAAAACCTAGCTCCAGTTCATGGCCTGTTCTGCACTGTCTAAACCAGGCTCTTGGTTGGCCTTCAGGGCTGTGACCCAGGTTTTACCCACAAACATGCTGTTGTTCTGGAAAGCAAATGCAATTTATTATTGGATGTTTCCTTGACCCCTCATTCCAGTAACAGATGTTCAAAAAGATGGTATAAAAATCATCAGGTGCTGTAGAAACCGTTGGCAATGATGAAGTGCTTGTCCTGAAGGTTTGTTTGCACATTTTGCTATACAAAACTGTCACCTCCTTTTACATCTCAGAACTTTACCTTGTACAGAAAATAGCTGTAAACAATTTACTACCAAAAATTCTTCTGCCATTTTACCCTCCTGTGATGGAATGAGAAGCTCCTCAGTTTTTGCTCTTTTCAGTACTAATAAATAGAAGCCACTGGAGCCAGTGAAGGGAAATGTTACAGAATGCTTCAAATATTTTCTTGCTCTCCATGACCTTTCTAAACATGAACCTGAGGAAGTCTCTGTCAAAGCTGTTTTTTCCCCCCAGATTTCCTCCCCAGGTGTTCAGGGTGAGGCTCTATTGCAGTGCTGGGCTGCAACAACTGCTCCCACCATGGAGCAGAGCTGCTGCCACAGCCAGGACACGATGGAGCCGAGTATTCCAGGGAGCAGATGTGGCAAGACATTCTCCAGCTCATGAACACTTTGCCTGTCGTGTGTGTGGAAAGGTTTTACTCCTGTAACCACTGTCCTCAAAAAATACTGATAATTTCTTTGCAGCAGCCCCAGCACAAGCCACCAGCAGGATTTGGGGGTTGCTGGATTGGCAGCAGGGAGAGGGAATTCATCTGATGCATCCTGGGGTGCTTCAGGATGGAGGCAAAGCCTTGAGCACACTGAGCTTTAAGGAAAGAAAAGCTCTTCAGCACAGGCACGTCAGTGCAGCAAAGGACTCTCAGCCTGGAATATTTCAGTGCAGCCTCACAGCACTGAAGTGACTGGAAGCACTGGAAGGCTGACTGGCCCAGGAGGGCTGAGTCCCTCCTTGTCACATGCCCAGAGTGCAGCTTTTACAGAAACATGGCCCCAGTCACAGCCATTGGTGTCCCCCCAGCTGCAGCTCTTGTATGGCTTTAGTGGTTGATGTCCCACACCAGTTCCTGCTGGTTCAGTGCCAGCTGCCAGGATTTGGCCCCATTAATGCAGTTTTTCTGTGCATGCCATGGGATGACATCACTGATGAGACCAGTTGATTCCAGATGCTGGAGAGCAGTAAAGCAGAAAGAAAACTTCTGATACATACACTGGGCATCTGTTTAAAAATTGGAATTACAGATTTCTGTCAGTTTTCTTCTTTCTGCCCACACTGCTGGTTCTCTTCTCCAGTGTCTGGTGGAGATGTCCAGGGTTGATACTCTGCCAGCTCATGGTTTAATTTTCCATAACTGCAAAGAGACAAGAAAGGGAGTTTGGGTCTAACAGGAATGGTCTTCATCTCCAGGTAACATTCTGTGTCTCCTGCCCATCCTGCTCTGCTCAGTGAGCTCCAGTTTCAGGATGAGCCACAGAAGGACTGGGATAAAGGGAGGAACTCTGGATTCTCACAGCTTCACCTGAAGGGAACTGAAACTGAAGTGAGCTCTGTCTCTCCCCCCAAAACTGGCTCAGGGAAGTGGGGACACACCCAACACATTCTGGTGTCTGAGTTCCCAGTGCAAACCCAGGCTTCTCTCAGGGCTGTGACCCCAGAAGTGACCCCAGAGCTGTTCTGCTGGTTGAGACAGGGACACTTACCCTGATATTGAATCCTAGCAGGTCACTGATCACTCCTGAGACAGCAGAGAGGATGACAACCCGTGTGATGTTGTAGATCAGTGGGTTCATGGTCAGTCCATAGAGCCTGAATGGACTGTCCAATTCCTGCAGTGACAGGACAAGGGTCCATTAGCATGCACCAATACCAAAGAATCCATCCTCTAACTTTTAGCTTAGCACTGGCACTCCAACGGACTGGGCAGCCTTTTTTAAATACATGTACAGAATTTTTAAATGTACAGGAATTGCCAATGTTCCAGAGACATCTCCTGCTGAATCCAAAGTCTCTACAGCAACCCCAGCTGCTCCAGAGCCTGACACCCCAGGCTGCAGAATCACCCAGCCCCATCTAGGGACTCCCAGACTCTGCTCACTCATTCCCAAATCTCTCCCTGCTCCTGGCAGTGAGCTCCAGCATCAGAGCTGCTGAAGGAAAATGAGACTGGAGCAGTCAGGAGCTGCTGTGCTCACCCCAGTTCCCCTCACTTAATTAAACCACTGCTCATCAAGAGTTCACAGCACTAATTACTTACACTGGCCTTGTGCTGCTCCCTCTCCTGTCACAGCTGCAGCAGCACTGAAAACCCCCTTTGTGAGCACCAACTCCCAGAGCTAAGGGAAGGGCAGGGCCAAGTGGCATTGCCATAACTCCCTGCTTCCATAAAATCCAACCATTCAGGCAGAGCATCTCACCTTCAGCAGCTTTGTGGACAGTTTCAGCACATTGTTTACCAGAGACAGCTGCTCCTTCTTGTTTGGCTTCTTCTCCATCTTCAGGTACAAGTTTATCTGTGACAGACACCACAGGCCAGGGGTTGATATTCCAGCACCAGCCCCCAGCTGACTCCTAACTAAGGGAAACTGGAACCATTTCTGCAGTGTGCTGTCACTCCTGAACTAGTGAATTTAGCACTGATAACATCATTCTTTTCCAACTGTTTTGGCTAGTGCACATTAGCCCAGAGACCAAAATAATCTAGAACTGTGGAGTTTGAGTCTGTCCCAACAGGACCAGCTCACCCCTCCCATGCTGACCAGTGCTTTTTTGCCTTCTGGCCAACACAAGGGTTGGTTGCTACATTTTAAAGTTTGATTCCAGTATTTAAGCTGGTTTGAAATACAGTAATTATATCCAAACAAACCACAAAGCCCACGGGAGAACAAGCTAAAGGCAGCTACCTGCTCAGTGAGCAGGATGGAAATGTTGCTGTACTTCTTGTTGGTCTCAGAGCCCAGAGATGCCAGACGTAGCAGGAAGAGGAGCAGTGCTGCCTCCCACATCAGGAACTCCCAGTTGTAAGCTGCACTCAGAAAGGTTTTGTGACCCTTAAGAACCTGCAAGGGGACAAAACAAAGCACCAAATGTCACTGGCAAGGTGCCTGTTCTTGGGACAAGTGCACAAGAACTGCCCTTGCTCCTCCTCTGCCCAGCCCTGGGTGCTCTACAGCCACTGACAGCTCTTCCCAGGAAGTGTAAATCACTCCTCTGATGGTTTTACAGGGAAAGGTCTCATTTCTAACCTGCCTTTAGCTTGGAATTGGATATTTTTTCCTTCTGCTCAGAAAAGGAGCCTTGTTCCTCCTCTCCCTTCCCTCTGTCCAACTAACAGGCAATGAAGTGCCTTTCCTTGTCCCACTGGCAGCTTCATCCAGGCTAAGCTGCTCCTGCCTTTCCCAGTATGGACTCACACAGCAGGAATAGGATTGTCATTCCTTCCTCTGGAAACCTGTGGCTTACAAGAACAGCAGTGCCAGTATCTACAAACCACCAGCCTCTGCTACCACAGCTGCCCCTTCAGAGCATCAAGGACCTGCCTGAACACGCCACTGACCAAGAAAACAGCTCCAGCATTGGCACTGCTGCCTGTAACAGGTTTAGTCAAGGGTTAAAATGTGCCAGTAATAGTTCTTGACCTGCTTTTCCACATGGTGGTTACAGAGCATGCTCCAATCAGCCCTCTGGAATAAATGTCCTGTGAACACTTGAGGTCCTTGGGCAGAGTCTCCTCTCTTGTGCCCAAATGGCCATGTCCTGAAATTTTCCTAATGATTATATAACCCCTGACCTTGCCCTGCAAGCACAGAATGAACATTTTCCAACTCAAAATGACAAAGCTCTTAAAAAATACTACACTCTATGTTACTCTGGGGTCAAACAGCTCCACTTCAAGCCTTTGGTAGACAAGTGAAAGAAAAGCCTCCAGCACTTGGGTGGGTTTTCCCTACTTGATAAACCACAAAGGTTAAAATCTCACCTGGGCACAGCAGATAAAAGCAATTGAAAGAGCCAGCAAAAAGACTGAGGACACCACAACATCCACAGACCTCTGGGGGCCTCGTCTCTGCAGAAACAAGGACACAGGGTCAGGGCTGAGTGTGGTGTGCAGCCAAAACTCACCACAAACAGCTGGCACTGGCACTCTCTCTGCACTAACCAAACCCCAGATCAGAACTCACCTTCAGGTAGGAGCGAAGGGATAACCAGATCTTGATGTTCTCCACCTTCTTGAGCCTGAAGTGAGGGATCTCGTATTTCCTGGCTTTCCGAGCAGATGTAATGTGACTGAAGAGCTTGGCAAACAAAAACCTCTGCAAGTTAAAAACAGAACCATAAATTAGTATAAAACAGAACAGATTGCTTGGGATTCTTAGTGGTACCTGGCAAAAAGGGTCACTGGGGAAGCCCAGCATGAGATCTGGGTGCTCAACCTCTCTAGCAGCAGCTGTTGTCATAGAATTCCAGACTGGTTTGTATTGGGAGGGACCTTAAAGCTCATCTTTTTCCAGCCCTTGTCATGGGCAGGAATACCTTCCGCTCTCCCAGGTTGCTCCAAGCCCTGTCCAACCTGGCCTTGAAGACTTCCAGGGGTGAGGCAACCACAACGTCTCTGGGTAACAGAGAGAGGACAGAGTAAGACCTTGGGGACAGGTAAGGGGGGAACAGGGCTGCCAGGATTGATAAGTATAATTTGTGACTGATCATTAAGAGCCTTCTCAGACTCCCCTCCCTGACCTTGGCAAGAGCTGGGATGAAATGAGCTTTAAGGTCAACATCCCATTTTTATTCCTGCTTTCCAGGTTCCTGAAAGGCACCAGGACCTTTCAACCCACCTGTTTGTAGGTTCTCTCAGCAACACACATCATGAAGAAAAACATCCAGGTTAAGCACAGCCTTTCCAGAAAGTTGATGGCAGACAGGATGAGCACAGGGATGCTGGCAGGGGCTCCACAGAAGATGTGCAGAAGCTCCATCAGAGAAATGGAGCAGAGCTGCTCCAGGTTATCTGTGCGGAACAGTCTGTACAGGAATGGCAGGAAGGCCAATCCAATGGTGATGATGTTTCCCAGCATTTGATAGCCCACTCCTTGCTGGTGGGCATTAACCTGGCAAGCAGGAATAAAAATGGGATGATTACCTGGGGTTTGCTTCAAAGAAAAGTCCTGTCGTGGTGGTAGCATCCACTCAGGCAAGCAGTTGGTTCCCTTCCCTTCACAGGACAAAGCCTAAAATAATTCCACCCATTTCAGTCCAAACCCAAAACCAATCAGCCAAATAATCAACCCCCCACCTTCAGCACCCTGCAGAGACAATCAGCAACAAGCAGCACTTGTCAATCTTCAAGAGATCTCCTAAATTGGGGGTTATGCAATTTTTAGTAAGAACATGTGGGACGACCATCTTTGCAGCTGGGGTGGGACCAGTTTCATACTGCCCCTAACATTTGCATGTGTAACTATTTCCAGGGGTTTTGGTGGCTGTTGTCTGAAGTGTGAGCGAGAGGTTGCAATGCCACACAGCCCCCTTACCCTGCTCATGATAATGCCACTGATCTCCAGCACGGACATGTCCACCTTCTTGCAGTCATTCCCTTCCCAGATCAGAGCACTCACTTTGGCAGATGCTGGGCTGGTGTTCTGTAGCCAAAACAGATGGTTCTGGAAAAAAAGCGAGGAGTGCAAAAGGCGGGTCAGCTCTTCCTGTACTGCCGTAAGTAACGCCTTTGCCTAGAATGCAATTGGATTGAGGGGGAAATTCCATTTTGGGTGAAATACTTCGTTTTGGGATAAGCAACCATGCAGAAGGGAGGGATGGACCTGATCAGGAATCACTGATATCATTTAGAGCACTCCAGATTTCCATGTGACTCTGGCCTCATCCAGTTTGCTCCCCTTATACCAACAGCATCCCCGTGTGCCCTCGCACTTGGGAAGGTGGGGAAGAGGGAGAAGCAGTCCCGGCTCCCGGATGGAACCACCAACCTGCTGGAACACATCTTCCTTGAGGTCCCTGCGGCAGTCCCTGGCGGAGCGCTCCTCGCTGTCGCTGGTGCCGGACGAGCGGCACTCGGGGCCGTGCAGGAGATCGTCCCACAGCATGTCCTCGGTCTCCGAGTCCTGCCGGGTGCTCTCCGAGTCCCGCCGGGTGCTCTCCGAGTCCCGCCGGCTCACGCTGCAGCTCCGGGGCGCCGCGCCCAGGCACGGCCTGGGGTCCTGCAGCAGCAGCAAAGGTCACACAAAGGCACAGCCCCACGGCTGCTTCCTAAACCCAGCGCCTCCTTCTCCTCCTCACCGTCCTCTTTGTCCTCATCAACCTTCTCCTCCTCATGCTCGTCCTTCTCCTCCTCCACTTTCTCCTTCTCCTCCTCTTCCTCATCCTCTTTCTCCTCCTCTTTTCCCCCAGCTTCCCAGAGCTTTGAGTGCTCCCAGTTGCACCCACATGGTGGAAATGATTTAAGACAATGTTTTTGGGGAAAAGCATTTCTGTACCAGAACTCACAAAGAGCTCCTTAATTCCCTACCTGCATTCCCAACCTACAAAATAAAAACTGATGTAGTAATTTTAATACAAAAATGTAATTTTTATTCCTTTTGCATAATTTGTTTTAATATTTATATTTTGTATTAATTTATATATCTTCATATTTATAACTTGATATTCACGTATTTATATTTTATTTTCAGGTAGGGTGAGTGGTCGGGCCAAAAAAACCAAAAGTAATGAAATGACTGAGTATATCTCACAGAATAGATTTATTCCTTCATTACAGGAGTTGGACTTGATCCTTGTGGGTCCCTTCCAACTCGGGACAGTCTGTGATTTTAAAATCAAAATTTATTAGCTTAAAAGCTGCAAGCACAGCACTGCCTCCCAACCACAAGAGCACTTGCATCTCTTTCTAATTCCACAAGAGCACTTAGAGGCAGCTTTGCTGTGAACAGAGTTAGTTATTTGTTTGTTTGTGGTTTGTTTAACAAAGCAGCACAATCAGGATTGTGAACATTGTGAAGGTTTACGAAGCTGCCAAGCAGCAGGGAGGGAGGAGGTCACACCAGAGGAATCTGAAGCACAATCATTTCATAACTGTCTGTTCTGATGGAGGGGGGTTGGAACAAGATGAGCTTTAAGGTCCCTTCCAGCCCATTCTCTGGTTCTGTGAACCTACCAGGCCTGGCAAAGCTCCCTCTCCTGACTTTATGAACATACCTGCCTGTATAATGTGCATTCCAGTTCAGACTCCACAACACTGTCAGAGTCTCTGGCACCTTTCAGGGCTTGCTTGACCTGCCAAGACCAAAGGAAAACCTCCTCATTATCCACAGTAAAACGAAGTGTGGGAGACAGCACTAATCCCACCTGGGTACCTGTGAGACAGCCTGGTTGAGAGAAACCAGAGGCCTCCTCCTCTTCTCCTCGTAGCTGTTGTCACTGGAAGCCCCTTCCATGCTGTGGTGTAACAGGATCCTTTGTGTTGTGGCCTCGGCGTCCTCCTCACTCGACAGCTCGTCAGAAACACCGTCCCTGTTGGTGCCATCATCCTACAAATGCATGGCCAAAGCCACACCAAGGACCAGCCTGAATCCCATCAAAGGCTCAGAGGCAGAGCTGCCCCCTGGCACAACCCTCAGTGCCTGCAGAGCCAGCACACGATCCCCACAGAAAAGAGAATTCTCTTGGCATCACAGAGACCTCACAGATTTTAACTCCTTTCCCCTGCTCTTGTCTTGCCCCAGAGGTAAGGAGAGAGAATTTTGGGTGGGTGGAGTTGGAGCTGGGGCAAGGGCAGGAAGAGGAGGAGGCAGCAGCAGCTCCTGGCTGTTCCTTACCAGCAGCCTTAAGCTCAGATGTGCCTATGAGCTGAGGGGTAACAAACCCAAAATCCTGGCTGTGCCCCTACACTGAAACTCCTTCACAGAGAGGAGGTGGGATGGCACAGTAGGACAGAATTCCACACAGGATCTATTCCAAGTTCATGTGGAGTTAACACACCACTGGCCCACAGAGTAAATCCCAAAATCTATGTTTCAAAGCTTTCAACAGAGGTCACGATGCTTTAGCTCTATCTCTCTCCCCAAGGGATATCTCAGTCTTGCAAGATAAAATATCTTAGAGAGCTCCTTTTGAAAATGGCCAATTTATTTAGTCATTATCAGCACTCTCCCTTAACTGAACACCTTGTGATCAGAAGTGTCAACAATTAACAGAGCACTTTGGCAAAACACACATTCCAGCACTGTCTGTGTTTGACCACACTTGGTCAGGTTGGACAGGGCTTGGAGCAACCTGGCTTACTGGAAGGTGTCTCTACCATGGCAGGGGGTGGAATGAGATGAGCTTTAAGATTCCTTCTAACCCAAACTACTCTAGAATTCTATTGTATGACTATGAAAAGAAATTACCAGCACCTTTTCAGCTGCTCAGTGAGAGGCAGAAAGGGGTTTCTAGGTTCCCTAAAGCATGCAAATATTAGCAGAAGGAGGGAAAACCTTGTGTTAAATCAAACCATACAGTTAAACACCAACACACTTCTGGGCACACAAAGAACACAGTGAAACTGTGATTTCAAAAGATCTCCCCTGGCAGTACCTGATGGCTCTTCTCCCCATCAGAGAGTTTACTTTTCTCTTTGAAGTGCAGCAGCCTGTGCTCAGATCTGGCCCATCTGGGTTTGATGCCATCACCCTCAGCAGTCACACCACTTTCTGTCTCTGTCCCTTTCTCAGCTACCAGCTTTACTCTTCTATTCCTAGGAGAGAAAATACAATTAAATGTTTTTATGTCAGGGAAAAACTCTTCGAGGTAAAACATTCTGGTCTTCCATTGTCACACAGGTGCAGCATCAAACAAAATACACAAGGGATAAATCATTTTCTTTGGCTGGCATTTTCTCTGTGTGCTGAGTCTGCTAAAAAGATTTACATCTGCTTCACCCTCACTCGACACGCTTTTTGTAACTCTAATGGTATCTTAAAACTTCTAAATCAAAGGGAAAATTTTCATTAATTTTATTTTTTTAAAAATAAGAGAAATTCAGAAGACAAAAAGTCCTTGTGAAGAGAAAGCACCTGTGAGCTGGAAACTCACCAGGAAATTCACCTGGGAAAACAGGAGAAAACAATGAAATATTATCCCATACAATCTCTCTTCCTTTTCCTTGAGTTACTTTTAGAAAAAGAAGGTGCTAAAGTGAGACAACTGTCCAAACCAGAAGGCACAATTGTTTTTGGAAATCAGCTAAAACAGCAATATAATGTCAGCACTTACTCAAATAAGGTCACTTATCTAATAAATACACTCCACCACATTCTACAGCTCATCTAACACTTGGCTCCACATGATCTAATTTTATACAGTCTAATTTTATATGATCTAATAAGGACATACTAAATATTTCTGAGGAATCAGCTTCCCACATTACCATGAAAGTTTTAATTCAAAAAAAAGCCTGACAGGCTGTGGGGATGTCAGTGACAGAACATGCTGTGCCTTCATTCTCCAGGTACCAAATTGCTCCCAGTGTCACGAGCAGCACAAACCCAGCAGGGATCACATACCTCCTCTGGAAGAGCAGGCTGGATAAATTGGTCAGCAGAGATGCAGAGCCAGGCTGCTCTTCCTTGCTGGTTCTGTCAGGAGGAGACCAACTGTTCCCATCCACACCCACAGGTTTGCGTAACTTCCTGAGTTTTAAGACAAGGAGAATTAAGTTGGTGTAAGAAGCTACTTTAAGGTCTTTCTTAAAAGATCTGAATGAGATTTGAACAGCTTTTTGGATGCCATTTTTCTGAAGTCATACAAACAGAACAGTGACTTCCAAATTAAAAAAATTCTGCCTGTACCCCCAGTATATCAAGGCATCACTGGGAAAGGCATAAGGGCTAAAATCTGGAGGGAATCTTTGCTGAGCAACCTGAGGGAGGGAAAGCTCAATCCAGCCTCAGCATGTCCAGCTGTGATGCCACCAAGGGCCCTGCTGGTGCTCACCTGCGGCGCCGGCTGAGCCCGTTGTTCCCTGCAGGTCTGTTCACCTGGGTGGACACGATCTGGCAGTGAACTGTCCCCAGCAGCAGCATAAGGCACAGGGGTCCCATCACTTCACTGGCACTCACAACAGGAACCATGAAGTACAGCACCACTGCTACGACTGGAAAGGGGGAAATGGCATCAAAGCAAAAATTAAAAAGTCTGTCTCAACTACTTGTTTTTACTCTGCTTTGTTGTATTATTATTTAATTTCTGCAATTACTCGTGCCACACACCTTGAAATGCACATTAAGTAGGTTCCAGGCAAGATCCTGATTATGGACTACAAAATCATAGACTCACTAAGCTTGGAAAAGCCCTCTGAGACCATCGAGTCCAACCACTCTCCCCCAGCACTGCCAGGTCCACTCCCACCCATTTCCCCAAGAGCCACATCCATACATTCTCCGATGTCACATTCCTTGCAGGAGGTTTATGGCAGAGCCTGTTCCCTCACCTTGCATAACATAGAGCACCAAGAGCCACATAAAAATTCGCTGGGAAGTGACTTGTATCCACCACTGGCTGAACAAGGGGAAAAACACCACTCTCACAATTCCTTTCCTCGTCAGTGATGTCCAGGGAATTTCAGGCTTGGCTTTGGCAAAGGTAGAGCCTTGGAATTAAAGGGGAAACAAGCCACCATTAACTGTGAATCACAAGAACTCCCTTGCTGGAGTTGCCCTTTGGGCAGCCAGGGCTGAGCAGGGGGTGACAGCAGCTTGGGGCACCATTAAAAGCGACAGTCCCAGCAGATACAACTAAAGCAGCTCCTTGGCTTTTCTCGGGGCTCTGGCTCTGACCCTTCCCTGCCCACCCAACCCTGGTCCCACTGACCACTCCTGCAGAGCCACCCCCAGTTCCTCCTGCTCTGCTCTCAGGTTTTCAGCGCTGCTTTTACCTCACGAGCAGGGGCTCCCCTGGCAGCAGGGCAGGTTCTGCTTCCCCCACCCAGCACAAAGCTGTGATTCACCTACAGAATCAGGGAATATCCTGAGACGGGAGGGACCCACGGGGATCGCCAAGTCCATCCCCTGGCCCTGCACAGACACCCCAAATCCCACCCTGAGCATCCCTGGAGTGGTGTCCAAACTCTCCTGGAGCTCTGGCAGCCCCGGGGCTGTGCCCATTACCTGGGGAGCCTGAGCAGTGCCCAGCACCCTCTGGGGGAAGAAACCTCCCTGATCTCCAACCTAAACTCCCCTGGCCCAGCTCCAGCCGCTCCCTCGGTGCTAGAGAGGAACGAACGGAGCCAGCACGGCTCACCGCTGATCAGATCCACGTCGATCAGATCGGGCTGGATGTGCCCCTTTTTCTTCGGCTTGTTCTTGAAGCCCTGCGGGGCGGAACACACGGCCGAGTCAGCGGCGAGGGGCGCGGAGCCCGCTCCCCCCTTCCCCATCCGCCGGTACCTTCATCTGGGTCTGCTCCACGGCCTTCTCCCATATCTGCTGGTCGTAGGCCCCGATCTGCGGGGAGAGGAGGCTGAGGGCACGGCCGGGCCCGCGCCAGCCCGCCCCGCGCCGCACTCACCTTCTTCTGGTACCATGAAATGGCATCTCGACAGGCCATGGGGGCACCGAGCCCGGCCCGGCCCCGAGCCCGGCCCCGCTCCCGTTACCCTGGAAACCGCCCGGTGCTCGATTGGCTCCGCCTGCCGCCCCCGGCCCCCGCCCAGGCAGCGCCAGCCGAGCGCCGAGCGCTCCCCCTGCCCCAAAGCCGCCCAGGAAAGAAGCGCGCAGGCGGGTAATGGACAAAATCAGACTTTTGTTTATTAAAAAAATACTTTACAGGAAAAAAATTCTATGCATTCCGCAGGACTATTTTACAAAGAAATAGCTTAACAGTTTGACACTGGTGTACAGTCAGCTACCGACAGCGCGGGGGGGCGCGGGGCCGTCCCCGCACACGCGCGAATGTCAATAAATACGCTAAGGCCGCACAAAGCAAACAGTCGTCCAGGCAATTGTACACGTCCTCTGGAGGCAGACACCTTAGATAAATTAAAACCACAGAAAAAAAAAATCATCGTAGCTGCCAATCAAATCAAATTAAATCACGAAACAGCAATACAGGAGTCGGTATCTTTACATGTTGTACAGAGAAATCAGGAGAAAGCCGGTGTTTGTCTGAATGCTCGGCGTGCCCTGGCCCCTGCTCGGAGCCCACGGGAAGGGACAGAACGGGCTCTGGCAGAGAGGAAGCGATCCCTCCGCTCCCCTCCCACCCCCTCAGCCAGCACGGAGCTGCCCAGGATCTGCAGTCACAGAGTTCATCGCTCAGCTGATTCGCACCCCAAACCGGGGCGGCCATCCCCGGTGAAGGACTTGGGGAAAGCTCTGGCAACTCGCCTTGTCCAGGGGAACTGACCGGTAATGTGCAGGGAACCTGGCGGAGTACAGCAGAGCCCCTGTGAAAAGTGTCCCTTAGGGATCCCCTGGGAACACCTGGTTGCAGGTACCTGCACACAGGGACCTGGAGTTTTTGTCTAGAGGAGAGAGGAAACCAAAGCCTGCTGGTATTTCAGCTTTACACTGCATTTACTCATCCATTTCTAGCACAGCTGAACCACTTGCTTTATCCCTGGGATGTTTTAGTCGCCAGCACTGGATTTAAAGTTGAGCCTAAGCCTCAGTTCTGTTTCACAGAGAGAGCACTAGGCCAGTGACAGCTGTCTCCAGCACAAAGCAGGACTACGTCCTATGTGACACACATCACAGAGCAGATCCCCATAAAATGGAGAATCGAGGATTTGCAGTAACTGACCAGCACATTCATATTTAGGAACTGTTCTGTATCTGCTTTCCACTGAGAATAACAGAATGTTAAGGTGTTGGAATAGACCTTAAAAATCGAGTCCCAGCTCCCTGCCCTGTGCAGGAACACCTCCCACTGGGCCAGGCTGGTCAACCTAGCTTTGAAAACTTCCCAGGTTGGGGCATCCACAGCCTCCTTGGGCAATCAGATCCCCACCCCCCATCAAATTTCCTCCTAATCTCTAACCTAAATTCCTCCTCTTTAGATTTTGTACCCATTCCCACTTGTGCCATCACTCCCTTCCTGATGAACAGCCCCTCTCCAGCTTCCCTGAGCCCCTGCAGATCCTGGAAGGGGCTGCAAGGTGTCCACACTGAACAGCTCCAACTTCCTCAGCCTTAAAACAAGACATCAAGTATGCCAAAGTTTGATTAGCTCATCAAGGAGCCTGCTTTATGAAATCTTGGAGAAATTCAAATAGCAGCTATTTAATATGAGATATTAAAAAATATTTACTAGATTTGTTCTGCTCAAACTCTAAGTGGCCTGAACTCCTTACATCCTCTCTAAACAGCTCAAGTTCATAAAAAACCAAGTGTTTTACAGGTCTTGGGCTGGAAAATATTTGCATTTGTCCCATTATCAAGGCTTTGTTCTGGGCAACTGAAGCAATGGCCTGGGAGTGAGCAGCTTCCCAAGCAATCCCTCTCATACTTTACATCCAGAGTTGAGGTGGAATTTGAAAGTCTGCCAGTTTGGTTAAAGCACAGCAAAGCTGAGCATGGATTTAGTAAGAGATTCTCAAAAAGCTTGTTCCTCTCTCCCTCAGTCTTCCAAAGTAGGATAGCATCAGCAACATTCAGGTCATTCAAATATACCTTTATTTATGTGCATTTAAATCTGACATTAGGTTTTAAGTTAGTAACTGAGCAGAGCACAGAGAGCATGATGCTACTGGTCATGTCCTTCCATGCAAGAGGAAGTCAGAGCATTGTCCAGGTATTTCAGGCTGGTTGTCACAGATTTCACTAAAGCTGTAGCTTAGAAAGTAGCACAAAGCATCCTAGTCTTCCTTCCTCCATTTGAAAACATGCTATTGGAATTTACAGAGGACTTCCAAGTGGATTCTCTTGAAGAGAGAATCTTCCAATTTTCCCAATAAACAGACAGGCTGGTGCACGGGGGCTCTCACTGTTTGCTCTGCCTTCGCAGGCTCGCTGTGGCCCCTGCAGGTGTGACAGTTCCTGAGTGATCAGTGCTGGCTGCCAGGGAAGGGCCACCCCGGGATGGGCCAGGGAGCAGCACGGGAGAGGTGCGGAACGGGCACGTGGAAGACTCGCAGACTTGGTCAAAAGGAAAGAACACCCCTGGGGAATCTTTGAATGTGAAGGATGAACTGAAACCACTATTGCCTGTGAGGAATTTTACTTTGCACAACCCTTAAAGCTATGAAATTCCTCTCAACATAAAAAGTGGAAAAAACCCACCAGAGAACTGACGGCTCGTTTCTGAGCCGCGCTGAGTCATCTAGAATTTCTGCTAAGATTAAATTACACCCCTGCATGAATCACATTACTTCTCATAAAAGCTTTCCATTCTAACACCTTATTTACACAGATTACTAAACGAGTCACTACCACTTCAATCTGTAAATTAGTTTTAAATTGAAATATTTCCTAGTCCTCATTTTTGTACCGAAGACAATACATACATACACATAAGGAGTAATACAGGTTCTAACTAATCACTGCAGTATCTTCTGAGGATTATTTCTCTATCAGTTTAAAATAGTGACCTCTACACTGAGGTGCTAATATGTATATAAAAGCCTACACAAACAATATTGCACAAAGTAAGATTTATAATAGAGTAACATATTTTAGAGACCCTTATAAAGAGAAGAGTAATAATTGATATTAAAAAGATGCATCCAGAACTAACACAGCATCTTTGCTTTTGTCTAGTCTAACATAGTGTTTCAAATCTTTCCTACTCCAGTGAGGATTAGAACAAATAAAGTTATCTGGAGACAGCTTAAGTTGCACCAAACCCCAACTTGTACTCTAAATGTGGGGAGGGGGGAGGGAGAGGGAAAAGGGACTTTTCCTTTTGATGACTGGAAAGGGCAGTAATAAATGGGCTGAGTGAAAGTCAAATACAGATTACACGTTAACATCCAGAAATATTGAAAGATCATTTAAAAACTGTTGATAGCTGACACTTCACACATTGAGCACGTGCTGCTGCTTTTTCCACAGTAACTGGGCACCCAGGAGCTACACATGGAAAAAGCAGTCCAATGCCAAAAGACTTTTTATTGTGAAATACTAATACAGAATTTACACAGTAAGGCTGTCCTTATTCTAGGAAGTCAGGTATCAGCTCAATGCTTATTATAGTAAGTGCATCAGTACAAGGGAAAGTGTGGATCCATTGGACGTGTTACGACCTGATCAAAACAAGCTGCCAAGTTGGTTAAGTATTTTAAAGCCTTAAAGTGCTCAAAGATAGCAGTTTCCTCCACAAGACTACCAAGAGGTTCTCTAATTTTGACACTAGCATTTATCACATTCAGGGAAGATGTATTTTGGAAGCAAAACCCTCACACCAAACAACATAAGCAGTGCTATGAGAAGTGTTAGGTCAGTAAGTCATTGCATTTCAACAGGAATCAGACACTTGCTTCAGTTCTTTTTACAGGTCACCCTTGTAGGAACTGTAAGAAACATCAATTTCTATAGCTTGTATATAAACCAACATGTCAAGAACAGACATACTGAAAATTCCACAAATCATCAAAAGTGCTGTGCTTTCTCTATTTTTTTTTTTTTTCCTTTTTTTACTTTTTTAAGCAATTAAAATGAGATGGGGAAGTCACTTTGCAAGTCTTCTACAAAAGCATCACTTTCTGGCGAAGATTAGAGATAAAGTAAAAGTAGGGAAATAACACTGACCAATGGAGTTCAATCATTTCATGTTCCTGGAGGAATTTCAATCTGACTTTGAGAAGATATTCAACATCTCTTTACTTAAACAGAAAGAAGTGGTAGACCACTGTTACAGGTTGTACTAAGGGGTTAAAATACAACTTGAATTTTGCATAATCTGTGTAAAAAAGATATGCTTGACATTTTGGAATGTCACCTTTCTTTATAGAATTATAGGCAAGATTTCTCCAATAAAACATAAGCCAGTTATAAAACTATAACTTCACATCAAAATTTTAAAAAGTTGTTTAAAAAATGTTTGAATATATACATATCACACAGAAGAGTCTGCATGATCCTGTGGATTGTGTTGCTGATCAGACTCTATTTTAAAACCTGGAAGGGGCTGGGCCACCTGACCTGGTTGCACAAGTCCTGATATTGAGGAAACAGAGGAGGAGAGCACCCCTGGGGTAAGCTGAATTTCTATACCTGGTTCTTCAGACTCTATTTTTACACTCACACCTTGGGGTTCACCTTCTGCCTCTGTGTTTCCAGGAACATCACTGTTCAGGCTTGAATTGCTTTCTGCTTTTGGAGAAGTCTCCCCCACGGGGTGATACTGTTTGAGTCTGATGTGCCAGGCTAAGCTGCAGACTGCTGACACTGTTTTGAACTGATGAATGACATTTCTAGGGATGAAGTAGATGTCATTGTCACACAACTGAATCCTAGCATAGCGAATGCCTTCCCGTCTCATTTGGTTTAGTTTGGCTTCATCCACCCATTGAACACACTGGGAGAAGGAGAGATGGGAAAGTTAGTGGTAAACTCTTCAAACAATTCAGCATCTTCCTATTTTCAAGTTAATTCATGTCTAAATCAGAATGTTTCTGTTTAATGGGTAAAACTTCAAATTCAAGTGACAACTGGACTTTTAAAATATGATTTCTCTGATGTGCACATCTTGAGAAGTGAATGAAGAAGTTTCTACAGTTATAGTTAAAAACAACAATGGGCTGCAATGTTTTGGGCTGACAGGACTGAGTTTAGATGCTTCCATAGCCTAAGTCAACACCAGACATTAGAAAAAGCAGGAACAGGCACACATGGCTTTATCAACAGATTGTTTCTACAGCACACCCTGGGACTCCCAGCATGAACCCCAGCTTGGGGGAAAGGAAAAGAAAAAGTTCCCTTCTAACGGAACTATTTTATCCTGAAACACAAGGAAATTTACCCAAGAAAGCTGAGAACTGAAGGGATACAAAAGGGCTGACCTTAGGGAAAAGCTGGGGTCTGTCAGAAACTCCTCCCAAAATACCAGGAATGAGCTGTCACGAGGGCAGATTTGATACCTGTGACACTGGAGGTTCATGCAGGTCCAGCTGAAGTCTCTGCACAACATCAGTGAAGTCTTCAGCATGAAAACAAACCACATCTTTGGTTATACGAGGCTGGTCACTCCTAGAAAAAAAGGGAATTCCAGGAATTTTTGAAATATTTGACTTGCAGATCATTACAGCTCTTCCCAGCAGAAAGCTTCACTGAACCAATGACCAGCTTCAGTGTTATACTGTGCACAAAGTCTCAACACTTCTCAATAGTGTGTTATTTTGAAAAAAAGGGATAATTCATAGATTTCCCATTTTTGCTGCATCCACAACAGAAGTGATGTTTGCATGGACAATACACTGAAAAGCCTGAGAACCACATTCAAACTGCCACTATCAAAGTTCTTTGTGTTCTAGGAACCACAATTTGCCTCAATTCTGCCATTCTATAACTGGAGAGAATAATCCTGCATTAAGGGAAAAAATGTAAAATTACAAAGTAACACTGAAGTTGAAGCAGTGAGGAATTCCATTCAACAGCTGTGAACCAGAGTATAGGAAATACTGGCATCTTTTATTCTAATGACATTGCTAATGATGCTATCAAATTTCTACTGTAATTTCTAGCTATTACAATGATACAAGTCCAACTTCTCTGCAAGGTCAACAGCAATATCCTGGGTACACGAACTGAGAAAGCATTGCAGCTGTGAAATTAATTACACTGAGCTCTTAGACTACAGTTACAAAAGCTAGAATTAATATACTTGCTCAGGAAAAGAATAATCAAGGATGATGGTCCAAGCTTAAAGCTTTTGTATATCACTAAAATATTCTGCAAACTGCTGTTACAAATTTCTTACTGCCTCAGGATGGAAAAATAGGAGGTACACAGCTTGAGGTTTTCAGCTCTGTGCAGCTTTTGAATCGCAGAATAAACTAGGTTGGAAAAGACCTTTAAGATCATCCAGTTCAACCTATGACCTAACACCTCCTCATCAACTAAACCATGGCACTGAGTGCCACATCCAGCCTTTATTTGTAAACACATCCAGTGACTCCACCACATCCTTGGACAGACTCTTCCAGCGACTGCCTCGTTATAGGGTAGAAACCATTTCTGATTAGGTTTGTTTTGCAAGGAACGATTTAATAAGGAAAAAAAAAAAAAAAAAAAAAAAAAAAAAAAAAAAAAAAAAAAAAAAAAGCTGCATTCCAGCAGCACTTACCATTCCCCAAACTGCACAGCCTTGAGCACCCCGACAGCAGCTGTGCTCTGCCAGTCAAAGCCCTGCCCCACGTGGTCAGCGTGAGCTCTGGTCCTGTCCTCGAACAGGACCTCGCGGGGCTCGCTGGTCCGAGGTAGGTACTGCAGGTTCTTGATCTCGTTCATGGACCTGCAAAGGGGGAAAAAAACACACACTAAAAATGTCCCTGCTGCTCAAAAATTAGCATTGGTGTTGAAATAATCTTAAAATTCTGGGTGCTGCAAGATTCAAGGGAACAAAGCACTTCCCTCTGATTTTTATCTAGGCGTTTATTTGGTGAAAGATTGAAACAAAACCAGCAAAGTAAAATTCAGGTTATGAGAACAAACTTTACAAAACAAATCGAATCACATCATTTTTGCATTCATGTGTGCTGAAAGACTTCCTCCAAGAACGTACTGTATGTAAAATAAAGCTACCTTACAGATCCTGAGCTTCAGTTACTTGGGAGTACATCTAAAATTCTTATTGAAACAACAACTAGAATATGCTTCTAAAGCCCTTGAAATTTGTCTTAGAGGCCTCTTTCAGAGACAGAAAGCAAGAATACACAATAATTCCTGGGCAGGCAGTGTTACAAGTGCTTCAGCACTGACATTAGAATGCAGCACAAGAAGTGGAAGGATCTCTGCTATTTTACAGCATTCCACCTGCCCTCACCACCAAATTGGTTCTTGCCACAGAAATAAGATTAATTAAATCTCCTGAAGGATAATAAAAGGAGGCTTTCATCTTAAAGCACCGATCTGGGATATATGAGAAGTACTGAAAGATACCGCCAGAAGTAGTGAAATAAAATATAAATCACAGGTAACATTTGCTTTACCAGCTGAGCCAATCTGAAACAAAGTGAAAGTGAAACTTAAATGTGAATTAGTCCTCTGAAGAGCCTGTTACACATCAAGTGCTTTGTTTTTTGCTCTCAAGTCTGACATAGACTTAACTGCAATGTTTTACCTCGAGTACAAAAGGAAACCCAAACCTTACCGGCGCCGTTTGAAGGGTGATTTTGGCATATCAGCTGTGGGGATCATCTGCTCTCCTGGCCTCACCCACATGATGGGCCCATCATCACTCTGGGACCTGCACTGCAGTCTGAGACTGGAAAGTGTCCCCCAGGGCAAAGTCATCTAAAAGAAAACAGGAACAAAACAACCCACAAAACACACATAACACAAAACACTGGTGAGATAGAAAAATTAAATGATGCCTTTGGTAAAACTGGTTCAAATCTTCAAAAGAATTGCACAGAAACTAAATAAGTCTGAGAGCTAAAAGATATTCCAAGCTAATTTTACCAAGCATAGTTTTTAGGGAAGTAGTGGTGCATATAGTGCATGTATATATAACAAACTTTTTTTTTTTTTTTAATTAGCCACCTCATTCCATTCCTTACAACTGGACACAGGAAAAAACGAACCTCACTAGCCCAAATAAGTTCATCGATAAAGAAAATACCTTACAGTTTCTAATTACTTTGAAACCTAACAATTGCTTAAATATCTACAAAGCTCTGGACACACCACAAGTTACTGCTTACTCTAAGAAATGGAGATTCTTCCAACATATCTAGGAATTCTGGGAAGTAGTCCCCCACTTCTTCATCCACGGCTCCCACCAGGCTGATCTGGCGCATGGGTCCTGCTCTGTAGGTGCCACAGCAGTACGTCCGATTGACCTGGGCCAGACAGAGACACAACAGCACCACGGCTTCAGTTCTCTCACAGGAGGAGAAAAGTGGGATCTAACACAGCTGGGATCAATCTCAGACTCATCTACATCTGTTTCAGCAGATGTGCCTTTGGGAATATGCACAGGGACTGTTTAAAACAGAAGAGAAAGAGAGGACTCCTGCCTATACTCCTGACAGGAAATCCTTCTGGAGTCTGAATAACAGCAAGTGAATATTTGACTAATTCAGGAACAATTCAACACTTCCAGGCTGACTTGAGAAAACAACCACACAAGGTTTCATTGTGACTCAGTTTTTAAGCAGCAAGCTTTAACTCCCCACTAGTTTGTGCAGCTGGACTGTTACTTCAACATTTCAGACTGGATGTTCCTGGGATATGCACATTCCTCATTTCAGCCCTGTCCCTGAGGTCCCTCCCCTGGGACTGCAGTGAAAAACCTCAGTGTCCTTCATGCAGTGGTTCTGGAGATGCTGTCATAGCACACACAGAAAACTGGACAAAAACCAGAGGAAATGAGAGGTTTAGCTGGAAAGCCCGTGCTCATGGAGAAGAATTTCAGAATAACCATTTGCAGTAGAACCTGCTGTCAGCGGTGGGGCCAGAAACACTTCAATCTCACAGCTCATGGACATGCTCTAGGACACTGACTGTCCCACTTTTCCAGGTCATCTGAAAACTCTTCTTGCAATTTCCTGTTCTCAGAAGGGAGCCACTGGCAAGACTCCAGTGTTCTGTAGTCTCAACCTATGGACTGCAGCTGGAACGTGCCATATGGCCACAGAGGAGCTTCTGTGTAAACACCACAGCTAATTGATAGTATAGAGCACAAGTCTGTTTTGCACACTCAATTGTGTCTGAGCACCAGCTTTTCACCACCCTTCAGTGTTCTAGGGGTGAAAAACTCCAGCTGTTCCCCATGGCTGAGTGGTGGGACAGTACAGGCAATTACTGCTAAATTTGCAATTTAACAGCCATGTTCACACAGTGGGATGCATTTTGTAACTCCACTTATGGATACATGGATGCAGCAGCTTAAGTTTAGTTTCAGTTCTTCATGTTTAGCCAGCAAACCAGATGTCATTAAACTACTCCATGCAGTAGTTAAAGGTAAATTAAGAGAGACTAATAAAGGAAGAATAGAGTTACTGCTGCAATTTTATCCTCCAGCAGCAGCCATAGATATTTAACTTCTTAATTACAGGAGTTTAACTTGCTCTATTTGCTGAATGAGCAGGAGCACTGGAACACCACAGAAATATTTTAGTTCTGTGCACCTACAGAAAAACAGTAAGGATTCAAGTGCTCTGGTCACTCTCCAGTGAAGTTTAACTGCCTGGCACTGTTTATGTAAGTGGAGACAGACTCCTTCCAGTTGAGTTCTGTGCTATTGAAACCACCTGGTGAGAGTCACTAGTATTTTACAGGTGTTTGTTATGAATTAAAATTAATTATGATTCCATATGTAATTTTTCCTTTTAATGTCTTCAAAGGAAATGAAAAATTAGAAGCTTTAACTTTGTTGTGGTTTTTTTTTTTTTAATGCACAGGAACAATGAAAAAATAGGCAAGAACTCAGAAGTTATAAAGGAAACAGTAGAAATACTTCAGGGAAACATTGGATTTCAACGCTTCAATAGTTCTTAATAGAAATTAAAGGAATATACAGCACTTGAGGATTAAACCCAGGACATGTTTACACTGACAACGTGCACCAACCACAGCAATCCCCAGCAGGCTGTACAGTTCATTTCAAGCACCTCAAGCACAGGGGATGTAGTCTACTCATTCAATGTACCATAAAAAACTCCTTCACAGTGTCCCTATCCTTCTTAGTTCCTCCTGAGCAGCAAACAGCAATGCCACTGTTTAGGCCAGTGCTCTCAACAGTATGTTGTAATGAACATCTAAAAGGAACAGGCACCTTGCTCTCTCTTTTCACCTGGTGGTTTAGTGTCCCATGAGTAAGCACCCTGCTTGCTGCACTGCAAACTGCTTTGGCCTTTCATTCACCAGGTGCTCCAGATTCCCTCCCAGCTCTATTCACTCCACAGCCACTCTGCGTGCACTCCTCCTCACAGGGAAGAAAGCTGAGATGATTAAATAGCTGAAGTCACTTCCTTATATCCATTAGGACCTCTCTCAGTGTTTTTTTATTTTTGTTCAAAGTTCAACTCTTGTTTAGGAACTTAGCTGGGGTCACTCCAGTTCATACAGCTGCCAGAAGTCAGTAACTTATTACCACAGCACCTCCCTTGCTATAATTTGTTCCCTGTGCTGCTTTAAAAGCAGCAGTGGATCATGAGCAGTCACTGCCACTGTTTTCACAGTTGCAAAAGGACAATGGGGCCAGTAAGATGACTGAGGCAGCCTGTGCCCTTACAAATGCCACCCAGCCATCACTGCTGTGTGAACCCCCCACTCCACACAGACAGTGAGTTATGGGCACGTTTAAAATTAGCTCGAGTGCTCACAGAGACATTTTCTCTCAGCTGCACCATGTGCCTATCAGTGTTTCCCACACTTGGGTGAGAACAGAAGCAGACAGAGACAGTGTTTCCTGTCAGAGGCACAGACCTGGTGTTTATTTGCATGTTGCTGAGCCACCCCAGCCTCACCACGGGTTAAGTGAGCAGCACAGGATGAGAAGAGGACACGCAGATGAGGCATCAGCTGGAGACAAAGGAGGTTAAGTCTCAAGTTTCTCCCCAGTTACAACAAAAGCATGAATCACTTGACAGCAATAATATTTCAGCGTGTCAAGTCAGCTATAAAACCAACCACACAAACACTTGGCTACAAGGAAGAAAGCAAGAGCACAAGGCCGGTTCCTGCTGAAGGACAAGACAGTGACATACCAGCACAGCAAGGGTGACATGTTTGACTATAATCTGACATAGTGCAGGACCACTGGGCATTGTTGATGTGGCTTTAGTGACAAACAAAAAAGTTTGCAGTACAAATGCACAATTTTTCCAATTTCATACTTTGGTAGCTACCGCTAAAAAAAAAAAAAAAAAAGAAAAAAGAAAAAAAGAAAAAAAAAAAGAAGAAAAAAAGAAATTGTGCTTCCAGAATCAGAGAAGTTCACATAGGGCAGAAAACCAAACTGTGATGTGTTCCATGAACCAAAGCTGTCAGGGCCAGAGTAACTTGTTCTGAACAGCAGGTGTAAGTAAACTTACCCAGTTATCACCTGTTAGCTGCTTCTCCCACCTTCTTTCCAGGAGGAAGAGCAGCTTATACAACACCTACTTCCCCCAATTCTCTTTCCTGGCCTCTTCCCAGAACCCCCCCACACACTCTGTGACAGCCTAACTGTTCTCTGGATCAGAGAGAGAATTCATCAGGCAGTTGATCAGTCAGGAAAAAAAAAAAAAAAACAAAAAAAAACAGTTTAAGTATATTCCCATTCACTGAGTGGAAGCAGTTGTACTGAAACAAGTGATAAGGAAAATAAGAGTTCATTCTAGCTGCACTGCAAAGAGCTTCCAAATTAAAGTGTGCCCTTATGTGAGGAAAGCTTACAAATTATTGCTCAGTGATTTGAGTCTTGAAAGCTCTCACCCCAAGTGAACAGCTCCACAGTAAAGCTGAGCTCCAGCACTGAAGTATTAGAAACAATGAGAACCAATGCCAGGAAAAAATCCACAGGACACTAAAGCTTAATTATTTTAAGATACTGAAACCAAACATTTACATAGCAAGCACATGTTGGAGTGCTTTGCTATAAACTCACTGCCCTGAGAACAAAGGAATTCACCTTGCAAGGCAGTTAATTATCACTAGACTTCCCAAGTCCTTCACATTAAACTACTTATTTTGAATACTACAATTCAGTTTATCGAAACACACAAAACAGCTGAATGTCATGCAAGCCAAAGATCCCATTAACTTGCAGTTTACACAACAAATTTTGATTTCTTGACACTGAATCTTCAGGATTCAAGACTCCCAAATACCCCAAATCCACTTGGCACAGGTCAGTGCAGCAAACAAACTCATGCACAGAGAAGAAACCCAGAATGGAGGCAACTTAAGTATAAATAATCATTGCTGCAGCATACAGTAGTCCAACGTTTAATCTGCAAAAGCACAACTATGAAGGGCTTCTGTACTGCACAGTTCTCATACAGAAGGGTGAGAACTGAAGCTTGGCCAAACTGTTCATCCCTCACCAGAGCTGCCAAGGAACAGCAGCACAGCCAGGTTCATCACCCCAGGCCTTGTGCAGGGCACTGCAGCCTTCCCCATTCCAGGGGAAGCCAGCCTGCAAAACTTGGGTGAACCCACCAATTTCAATGTTTCCTTCAGCTTTTCCATCATCTGTATTCCCTGAAGAGCCCTGCTCCAGCTGCCTGTGACAGCTCCCCTGCTCTGTTTGCTCAGGGAAAACTGCACTGACACTTCAGCCAGAGAGGATTAGCCAGGTCATGCTGGAGCTGGGTTTAGAGAAGTGGTTTAGACCAACTGAACCTTATGTCATGACTCAATCTTAATCAAGTTTAGACAGTACTTAAAATAGAATTAATTGAAGCACCAGCAGACTATAACCCAGCAAAGCCTCTTATTTATTACCATACATTCCTCATATGTATTTATAGTGCCAGTGTTCGTGTTCACAGGACATTCACCAACAAAAAATGCAATAGCTAAACATTCCAGAGGCTCTGTTTAGCCATTTCAGGGGTCATCACATGTACTCAAGTCAGAATACAATCTGGATGCTAAAGAACACAGATAAATCATTAATACAGAAGACTTTAAAGCCTGATCTGTGGACACATTTCACATTTGCAGCACACAGGTGTGTGCTGTGCAGAAATGCTATTGCCCAGAGCAGTGGTTCATATGCTCAGAGACTGTTTTGGGGTACTCTGCACCCAGACACCTCTGTCAGCCCAAACAACTACTTAAACCAAGAAACAGAAGTTGGTTGAAATAAGCACTGCAGCAGCTGTCAAACAAAATGCCAAGTGTCAGAATTATTCATTTAATGCTATTCAAAGACTCCACAGTGACCAGGCAGTAATTTTCTGTAAAGCAGTAATTGTTTTTCCAATGCATATGTTGCTCATAAGCATTTGTAGGGTAAACCCTGCAGAGATCCAAAAAGCCCATCCACAAGCACTAACACTCCAAAGTCTGCTGTTAAAGGTGTACTGAACTCCATTGTATTGTACTCTACTGTACTGAACTCCACTACAGAGTTTTAGATTTATCCTCCCAACATGTGAACTAATCAATGTAATTAACGTCTTGAGTAAAGACCTCAAAGGTAATCAGCAGTTTGGATCCATTCTCCAACTAAAGAGAAGAAGCTTTAGTCCATCAAAAAAATGTATCTAAGCTGCAATCTTGTGGTATACGCATAGACACTTCTGAATTTGATCACAAGACTGAAATCCAAGAGATTTTCATATGGGAATATTGATATTAGCTTAGTTTTTACTGTTGCATCCATTTAAGTTACATGGAGATACAGTTCTAGAATTTAAACTAGTTTAAGCCTACCATGGAAACCAAGGGAGCAAATAAAATGAAACTGCTTTTCCACAGCAATTAAAAAGATTCTTTAACCAGCTTCAAGTTAGAAAGTTTAAACAGTATAAGGTATTGAGGGAATTAAGATGGTAAAAAACATTGTCAATCAAATATATTGAAACATGAAAAGTAATATCACTGCAAAAAAACAAACCCCAAGACCCCAAATCCAAACCCCAGCTGTTGACTAGAAAGGCAGTGTTAAGCACTCGCAGTCGACACAATCCCAGTGTTTCCCCAAGTTTAGAAAAAGATGCTCACTGCAGATCTTTGCTCAGGTCACAGGTAGCAGTGTCTGAGGTGTGAGTCACCAACTACCAGGGAGTACAGAAATGCTTTAAGCAAAAGCAAGAATAAACAGCAGAGTAGTGCAGTCCTAACATCACCTTTCTTCATCTGCTTAGAAAATACATTTGTGACTTGCCTATTTTAAGTCATGTCTGGTCTGGGTTACTGAGATTAATCAAATCTAAGTATTGCACAAAGTTTACACTTTTGAGTAGTTCTTACCTGAGAGTGAAAATTTGAAATTGTTGTTGTTTCAATGTCCTTCTTGCCCAAAATTTCCATTTTCACTGGAGTGTTTGGAAAGTTAAAAGCAAAGTAATCCAGGAAGTCTGGTAAGTAGGCAGCTGCTCCGTGCACTATGGCTAAAGCATAGTAAGCTGCATTTTTATCATTTTCACTGAATGACAATGCAAGAAACTCTTCTGCAAATCTCTCCATCTCCACTGGAGACAAAAATGAGAGTTCATCCATGTAAGCATGCAGGACCAGGGCACCTCCATTGGACTGATGCTCCTCGTGAATGAAGTTACTGAATTTAGTGCCAGTCTTGAGGAAGCTGCTGCGCACAGAGTGCTCCTGGTGTGTCACAAACGGGGTTTGTACTCCCTGGGGTACCCGGTATTCCTGCATGCCCAAGTTCAGTCTGCACAGCTGCTCATCCTTCAGGTACCTGAAGGATTCCTTGCTCATTTCCAGGTTGTCACACTGTCCTTGAGACAGAGTCTCCTTGTCAATGCGAGTGAGCCCAGCACACACTGTCTGCACCTCTTTGTTGTACATCTTCAGGCGTTTTCCCCTCACATCTTCTCGGTGTTTCTTTTTCTTTTTTTTCTTTATCTTCTTCATAATAAGACTGTCTGCTCGCTGGGTTTTGCCATTTTCATCTGGAGTTTCTGGCAGCAACAATAAAGAGAAGATTAGAGTTCTGCAGTTGCAGCATATTCACCCCAAAAGAATTCAGGCCTCTCACTTGCTGAAGGGATCTACTCCCAGGGAGACTGACCAATAGTAAAACATTGCATTTTCAGTTGTAAAATTCAGTCAAAAGTCAGGGTACCTATAATTAAACAAAGCCCTAAATTAAGGAAAAATTCTAGCTTAATATTTTAGAAATACCTCCATTCTTATTATTAGAGTACTTTTAAAAGGAGTCTCTATTTCAGAACATCTATAATTAAGTACATTAATAACTTCTGACATTTAAGGCTGTGCCATACAGAGGATAAACAAGTATGTGTAACATTTAAACATTAAGACTTTCATTACAGAATACTTCCCTGATTTTGGATACATGATACAGAAGCAAAGAGTAGTACTGAAAAGCTACAAGCTTTACTTACACTTAGAAGTAAAAACACTTAAGTAAATCTTAGACTGCTCATCTTTTAAAATTAAAGGACCCAAACCATCACATCAACAGATTCAGCCTTATAGTTAATGGAGAAAAAGAAATTAAGAGCCTGTTTCAGTTGTTTGGGGGGTTTTTTTGAGGTTAATCAATCTCTAAAAGGCTGAGAGATAAAATGCAAAGAAATAGTTCTGTCAGGCAAAATGGAATAGTTTAAGTTGTTCTTCTTTCAAGAATAAAAACCAATTCAAATAACATTTAGCAAGGGACAAATGTAATTAGAAAACTCAATGCTTCAGCTGTTAAAAACTCAATTGCCAAGACAAGATTTTAATGTGCCTGAATCAAGGAACCATTTCATGTAACAATGTCCATAAAATCTCCTGGAGCTGTGTTAGCAGGATAGCCATGGGGATGAGAACAACCTGCTGCTGAAGAGAACACCTGACCAAAGATGCAGGAACTAAAGTTTTACCATTTCCCCTCAGCAAAGGGGTCTGTCCTAAAAAAAATTTCCTTTCTTTGGCTGCACATTGGTATTCCCTCTTCATTCTCTTAGCGCACTTAAGCTAAAGAAAAATACCACTTTACACTGTTTCATGAGAAAGGGTGTAGTGATAAACACAGGCAGCTCCAGGTTCTTCAGTGTAACCAGTGTTTAACTGGATCATTACTGGTTTGGTGTCAGAGCTCGTTAATGGAGAGGGTTGACCTTCATAACAGCCTGGAGTAAGGAACAGAGTTACTCATGGAGCAAAGAAAGCGCTGATTGTTTAATCCCCACTTCATACAATAGTCTTAGGACCTGAAATACAAGTTTTCACCGTGCTGCTGCAGCCCTTTCGAACAGCAAAGGCCCTGATCTTTCTGTTTCAGAGAAACCAGGAAAAGCAGGGCGGTACCACTTGTTCTGGGAAGTCAGCTGAAAGGGTGCTTGGAATGAGACTTTGTGCAAGACTCACATGCGAGGAGTGCATGGTTTGCTCAGTCTCTGGGCTCTCAGGCACAGACACTGCTTTACTCTCTGAGGGAACGTGCAACTCACACTCCAGGCATTTGTCCTGATGGGAACAGAGATCCCAAGCTGCAGCTAAACAAGAATTTCATGCCACCACTGAGCTGTTGGGAATACTTCCCCATGCACGTTTTAGGAACATTTGGTTGTTAAAGGTCTCTTATTTTAAGCATTTCTGATTTTAGGTATAGTTTTTAAACCTCACACATTTTAATTTAGAGCATCTTCCTGTTTGAAGACATATCCTAAAAACAGACAGAGGAGTCCTTGCATTTGGGAGTTTCCAGTAAACACCTGTCTGTTTTCAGGATAAAAACTGCCCTGGCTGCTGCTGGATCCACTGAACACAGCAAAGTCCCACTATTACAGTAACTGCTGTATTCAGTGAAGCTAAACAGTGACATTATAATAATGCCTGGCAACCTTAAAGGAAATATAGTTTTAATTATTCCTTTAAATAATTGGAAAGCCTCCAGCAAGTCAAACACAAAAAAAGCTGTGGACAGGTCACTAAACTCAGCAGCGAGGCAGTGACAGCAGCGCCAATAGCTCAGCTACTCTCAAATGATCACACATCCCACAACAGAACCTGAACCATTACTAAACAGCAAAAACAGTGGGGGTGTTCACTGCCACCTGGGGCCACAGATAAGTATGGTATAGTCAATGTAATAGGCAATTTAATTAGATCATACATCAAAATAAAATCTGATAGTCAGGAAATACAGTCCCATCCCAAAAGGTACCACCCCAACAGCTGAGGACAGGCAGTGAAGAGCTTCAGATGAGCAAACAGCTTTCCTTTGCAAATCTGGAATTTTGATGCTCATTTCCACGCTGTTTAAGCTTTCATTAAGAGGCCTAATTTAATTCTGGGTTAGAACTGATACAGTGACACTCCAGTCTACAAAGTTACACTGCTCCAAACTTCTGCTTGATAACCACTGATAGAACTGCCGAGGTTTACAGTCAGAAGCCTTTACAGTCATTATTCAAGCACAGTAGTAACCAGTGGAGAAAAGCCTCTCCTAGTAATAGTTTTGTCTGTTCTTAAGGCAGTCCTATCTAGAGTTAGTTTACTGTACAGACACTTGACTTCTGAAAGCAAGTCCATGTTTGGTTTCTTTGGCACAAACCTGCCCATACACTCCTCAAGCAGAATTCACCACATATTTTTAATTACAGCAGCTTTTGCAGTAATTTTTTATCTGTGTTGCTCTCTGCAAGCAAATTTTTATTGTAACACATCCCGGAGCAGAACCAAAACAATCACTCTGTACTGCTAAAAAAAAAAAAAGTAAACAAAACCACACACAGCACACATCAATACCCAGAGATACTGTGGCCTTTTAGTGAAAGAAAGCACAAATTAATTCGGATTCAAAGGCACCTCTGGAGATGATCCAGTGAAATCCCCCTACCAAGGCGGGGTCACCTGGAGTAGGTGACAAAGGTTTGGAATACCTCCAGACAGGGAAACTCCAGGACCTCCCTGGACACCTGTACCAGTGCTCTGCCACCCTACATTGACAGAAATTCTTCCTCACGTCGAGGAGGAACTTCTTGTGGTTTAGTTTATGGCTATTCTGCCTTGTCCTGTTGCTGGGCACCCCTGAAAAGAATCTGGCACCATCCTCTGACACCCGCCTTAGAAATATTCGTATGGAATCACGAGATCCCTTCTCAGGCCCCTTATTAAAACCAACAATTAAAATTAAAAAAAACAAAAAAAACCAAAAAAAACCCCCAAAACTCCAACAACCCAGCCTCTCACACGCTAATGCAAACATAGAGTGAAGAAACCTTCACTCCCACAGCACCTGCAAATCGAACCTGCGATGAGGGCGATTCTGACAGCAGCAGGAGCAGCGCGGCCACCCCGCGCTCCGCGCCCGGGGCAGCACCGCCGTGCCCGCTACGACACGGCCGGACCAGGGCCGAGCTCGCTGCGTTGCCGCCTCCCGCTCCCCTCCACAGGTGCCCCGGGGCTCCCGGCGCGGCGCTGCCGCCCGCCCGGCCCGGCCCTCCCGGGGCACCCGCCGGCCCCGCTCCCCCCGCCGCTCACCTCGCTGGCTGGGCCGCCCCGCCGCGCCGTCCGCGGGGCTGCCGCGCCTCGCCTTGTGGCCGGCGGGCTCGGCGTGGTGCCGGTGGTGGTGTCGGCGCTCCCCGGGCGGCGGAAGGCTGAGCGGGGAGAACGTGAACAGCCCCGCGGCGGCAGGGAGGGCGGGCGGGGGCAGCGGCTCTGCCGGGCCGGGCCCCGCAAGCAGCGGCTGGCTCGGCCGGGCCCGCTTGGCGGCCGGCGGCTCGCCGGGTGCCGCCCGCCGGCGGCGGGGCCCGCGGGGCCGAGCGGGCCTGTCCGCTGAAGGCGGCGGCGGCGGCTCCTCGGGGGCCCGCGGCACCGCGGCGACCTGCGCGGCCATTTCAGGGGCTCCCTCACACACATTTAAATGGCCCGAGCGCCGGGCGCCGCCGCGCACGCGCCGCCGCGGGGCACGCTGGGACGTGTAGTTCGGCGGCGGGGGCGCGTGCGCGCGGCGCGGGTCACGTGGGCGGCGGGGGGAGGGCGGGAAAGCGCTGAGGGACCGAGGGCCCGGGCAGGGGGGAGGGGTTAAAATCTTTTATTTTAGTGGAGTTTGAGGCTTGTTCTGAAGTGCTTCATCCATTAAACAGCGACCGAGGGGTGCTGCGGCGGCTTTCCCCGTGAGGGAGACGTCGTGGAGCTGTTGGAGCGAGCCTAAGGAAGCCATCCCTGCCCATGGCAGTGGGACAGAATAAAATCATTGAATCATGAGTGTTAAGGGTTGGGAGGGAACTGAAAAAAATCTCAGTTTCAGCCCCTGCCACGGGCTGGGACTCACACTTCCACTGCACCAGGTTGCTGCAAACCCCATCCAGCCTGGGAGAAACAGGAACATAATTTAGTTAAAGGTTTTCACTCTTCTGCTGTTAAGAAAACCCGTGACTACAGTAATAAAAAATATTGGCTATTCCCCCGACTTTAAACCAGCTTAGTTTCCCATTCCAGTAGTGGTCAGCAGATTATTCTTGACCAAATTCCCCAAATCCCACCTTGGTTAGTGGTTTGTTTTTGATTTTTTGTCATTACAGGAAAAGAATCATATACAGCAATTTTCAGCATCTTTATCCCTCCACGCTGATAAAAACAGCAGTGGTGTCTGGTGAGAAATCTCATCTTCCCTCTCCCCGTCAGAAATTCTGTGCTGGAGAAAAACAAATCCTTAAAAACATTGTTTTAAAAATACAATAATATTTCGCTAGCTGTCATGGTGTTTTCGGATTATTTTTTTTCCCCCAGATTGAAGAGAAGCTGTGTCAGTCAATTGTGTGGTCCAGTTACACCGGTTTAGTTCCTATGGGATCAGTCACCTTCTTAAGTCTTATTGTCCCAAAATCCAGACAAATGCTCTGATTCACTCAGATGGGAAAAAGAAAAGCTTATATTATTTCTAAAATTTGGGATGCTAATTCCATTTTAGTCCAAGTAACGTAAATATTTCAGTGTCTTTGATTACAGTAGACCTACAAACGTGAGAGAGGGACTTGGTCCACCTCACTCTGCTCCGTTGGCTTTCCAGATCATTCCATAGTCTTCACTGGGTCCCATCATCAGTTTATGCTCAAATCCATCCTTTTGAAGTGATTGCATTCCAAAAAATGACAAAAATATGTCCCTCCTTGGGATAAAACTTGTATTCCAAGGTTTGCCTTCTGTCCCATTGTGAATTAACTGGAAGCTGCTGGTACTTTTACATTCTTGACTTTAAAACTCCAGTTTTAAATTCAGTGAATGTGCAAGAAGTGCCTGAGCTGCCAATACTGTGTAACAGCTTTGGATGTGTTTATTTTGGTGGAGGCTTCACTGGGATGGGCATTCTGAATATTTCAGGATGACTTCACAAATCTGCAATGCCAAGTCTATAAATTACATCTAAATATTCCATGCTGGGGGTGGATTTCTTGGTCCTTTAGGTTTTGAAAATCGATTTGCAAAGCCTAGGAAGAAATAGTGTATTTTTTAATGCAACAAATTCTGTATGTTACAGATGCTGATTATGTAATCCTTTAAAATAACACAGGAATTGAAAATACTTGTAATTTCAGATTGTTCCCAAGCTTTAAGATATGACAGAAAAGCAACACCCTGTAGTTGCAAATAAAGTTGTAAATGTGTAAAACCTAAATATGTAATACCAATGAGCATTATTTGAAATATTTGTCATTTGTACGTGTTCTGCCTGACATTTAGACTTGCAAGAACCAGGTTCTTCCTACCAAAACACAAAGAGGAAAACATACCAAAGTTAAGGAAAGACCTCAGAGAGTTTGTCGGGGCAGGTTCTGATGACTTTGTCAGTGAAGACGGGCTGCAGATGCCTAGAAATAAAAAATGAGACTGGAGCAGTTGGTCACTGGTAATTCCAGAGCCAGACTTGGTGAACCATGGAATTTTTTAGGCTGGAAAAGTCCTCTAAAATCATTAAGTCCAACCATCAGACCTGCACCAAGCCCCATCCAACCTGGCCTTGGACACTTCCAGGGATCCGGGGGCAGCCACAGCTTCTCTGGGCACTCTGTGCCAGGGCCTGCCCACCCTAACAGGGGAGAATTCCTTCCTTGATTTCTGCAATCCCATAGTTACAAAGAGTGGATTTACTACTGCAGCAAGATCTGCTGAGAAAACGTTTGCTCAGAAGTCCTTTAACCCCTTTTTGCAGTCCTGTTTTCAAGATGAACATTTTAATTTTACATCAAAGGGATTATAGTGGGAGATTCCTTATTTTTGCTCTGAACAGCCTGGTCAGAATCTGGACTGGGGCTCACATTCTTCCAGAACTCATATCTCCCATTTGTAGGGTCCTGCAACACAGGTTTGAATGACCTGAAGAATTTGATAATTTGTCCCAAAGGTCCCCAAAGGGCAGCACAGCATCCTTATGACATTCCTACAACAGCTACAGCTCTCCAGGTGAGAAGGTGCTCAGCTGGCACAGCTCTGTGTGTCCTGCTCCAAACTGCAGGGAATTTCACACTGGAAAAGTTCAGGTTCTTGGTATTTCTGTCCCACACATTTAAATACTTGTTTAAATCCATCAGGAAGATATTAGCCTGAAAAACTTACTTTTTCTCACGTTTTTCAATATTTTCAAACTCTGTAAAAAAATAAAAATAGAAAAAGAGAGTC
The DNA here is from genome assembly GCF_963662255.1 of Cinclus cinclus. Lineage (NCBI taxonomy): Eukaryota > Metazoa > Chordata > Aves > Passeriformes > Cinclidae > Cinclus > Cinclus cinclus. The sequence goes on from NC_085072.1 coordinate 4,751,777, forward strand.
AGAAAAAAATGTGTGAAGCAGTGGATCAGCTACTGTGATAAAGGGAATTCACTGGTAATGTACATGTATAAAAACACTGATAAATGTACTTGTATAAATAGATCAGCTACTGTGGGAATTCACTGGTAAATGTACAAGTATCACATTTCATAAAAAGCAAACTTGTGCTACTCTCTTTGGCTTTTTCCATGTCATCCCAAATGCCTCCAGTTTGTATTTTTCTTGCTGTTTTCCTCAGGTGCTCTTCTGTTCTACCATAACACCCCAAAGTACAATCTCATGAGGATAATTTACAGGAGGCTCAACAAGAGGAGGCTGGTGATGGTTCTGTCCTTGTAGGACTTGGACTCAGACCCCACTCGAGGTACTTTTCCCAGAGGAACTGGCACTCCAGGTGGATGGAGTGCCAAGGCACAGCCACTGGCATGGGCAGGGCTGGGTTACCCTGTTCCCACTGCAGACAGGGTGGGTGTTTGCAGTTCTACACCAGAATATTTTTCTTACCTTTGTTTTCTTGCCCTAAACACAAGCTCTCTCTCAAAGCAGGCCCTGTTCTCCCAGTGACCAGTGAGAGAGCAGCACCAGCTGTGCCAGAGCTCTTCTCTCTTCCTCTACAGTTTCCACACCTTTTGTTTCTTTTACCTTGCTCCTCCTGAAGCATTTCATGAATTCTTTGGATGATGTTTCTGAGCCCTTGTTCTCCAAACCCACAGGACTCGAGGAATTTCTTGCAGCAGGCTGCAGACCTGGGAACATACATCATACGTACATTTTCAGTGGTCATTCACAAATCCTCCTGCTTTTTTCCAAGTGCTTTGTTGTTGCTTTTCATCTCTTCTAATGCAGCACTTCTAGAAATTTTCTGCAGGTTCCCTGCTTGTGTTTATTTTCATTGTGTTTACTGAACTCTCCTGCAGGGAAGTGCTGGAGCACTACCTGATAATGCTTTGAACAAGTGGGCCATGCTGTCAGAAACCTACAGGTGTAGGTGTGAGTGTAAAACCTCAGTTACATCCTGAGAAAAGAGCTCAGCACTTACTTGCTGCCTCAGCGAGAGCAAATGACTCCAGGGTTCTTTCAGGAAGTGGAGGAGGAGAATTAAAGCGATCCTGGGCTGTCTCTGAGAAAGCAAAGATAAAAGGGCTGCTTACCTAGCTTTAAAATAATATATATATTATAAGCAACCAGCTTATCTCAGTTGTCTCAAAGGAAACACACAACATGCAGCCAAAGAGGAGGCTGATTAGGAAACATAAAACTACCAGTTCACTTGTTTGCAGAACTGTCTAGTTCTGGTTAGAACTATTTAGTTGAAGAACTATTTAGCAACAATTTCTGTTGCACTGAGCACATATCAAAAACACATTTACTAAATAAAGCAGTTTCAAAAAAAAAAAAAGGCAGCAAAAAAAAGCAGCAGGGTTTAATTCCAAAGATTATCCCAGCGTTAAACTTATACCTGTTCGTGGGCTCCAAAGCTTCACACTCTGGAAACAAAAAACAAGGCAGGTATTTAAAATTCCCACATCCAAATGTTGTTTTCTTGAACACACGGAAGGCAGAGAAGATGAGGAAAGGATGTGATGTGCAAACGCCCTCCCACATACACCTCCATGCTCGTGTAAAGGAAGACAGACTTGTGCCTGATTCTTCCACTTCACAGAGCTGGCACTCAGCTATGGGATGATCAAGAGATGCCTACATTTTGTTCAGCTCCTGTTGGTTCCACAGGGCTGTGTGTAGTTCAGCAGAACACTAATGTCCTGTCTTCATTATTCTTCTCTAAATGAGGGACAGTATGTTTATTACCCTGTACTAGTCTTAGAATCTCAAGAAATAATGTTTGGGGTAAAGTAGATGTTGATAAGAAAGGGCTGGACTGAGGCCACATCTTTCCAATCCTGAGCCCTGAAATCCCTGGAAGTGTTCAAAGGCATATTGGACAGGGCTTGGAGCAACCTGGTCTAGTGGAAGATGTCCCTGCCAATGGCAAGGGGATGGAATGGGACTATTTTAAGAGTCCCTTCCAGCTCAAACCATTCCATGATTCTGTGATCCTATGAAATAATTTATGGCATGTAGAAGGTGTCCAAACTAGAGTCTTTCTCACAGAAGGAAATGTGAATAGGATTAGTGCCAGAAAAGAGGTAAAAAGCCACTTAGTTACCTTACATGGTCTCAGTCTCACAGGGTCACGAAACGCCTCTGAGTGAGACTCACCACTCCACTCCCAGGACGTCCCAATATTTGGATTTCTGTCTGGAAGCTGGAAATCCGAAGTGGCTTGAGGAAATTGTCCTAGAAGCAATTGAGCACCAGAGAGCTCATTCCTCATCCCAGGTACTGCCAGAGGCCACGGAACCACCCCGATGTTGGATGAGCCCTCAGCGCTGCTCAGACCCACCTTTAGTGTTGATTATGACCCATATTTAATTTTGATTATCACTCACCCGACTCACTGGCCACGATGAAGGACTCGGGGGTGCGCTGGGGCAGGGGTGGAGGAGCATCATCATCATCAGGCTGTGGCAGGGGGGCTGGTTGGGGGCACATGGACAGGTTACTGGCATGGCAGGACACGAGGGGGACCACAGACCTGTGTAGGGGAGGGGGCTGCTCCTGTCCCGCCACGCGCCAGAGATTAAGGTTAAACACCTCTAAACTGTGCTTAAACACCCAAATAACTCCCAGCACCAATTGCACAAGGAAAGTGAGCATAACTCAGCACAGAGCCAGGCACACAGCTGGTGGTTCTGCTGCTGCTTGGCTTGGGCTGCAACTCCCAGGCCTTCCCAAGGGCACTGGGATAAGGAACATGTCTTCGTGGTCTTTAATGCTGAGAGGCCTGGGCAGGACAAAGTGGAGCAAATGCCAAAGCTGTGGACAATAGGAAATGTCTGATTGGACCAGGACTAACCAGAACAAGGAATAATTCCACCTTCCTCATGTGACAGGTGATGGATTTCAAGCTACAGATCTGGGCAAAACACTTGTGTTGAATCATGGAATCATAGAATGGGTTGGGTTGGAAGGGACCTTAGAAACCATTTAGATCCAACACCCCCAGCATGGGCAGGGGTATCACCGAGGCTGCTCAGGGCCCCTGAAGTCCTGGATCTCTCTGTCTCAGTGAGATTTCAGTGTCCCCTGCATGACACTCTGCAGCAAAGAGTGGGGTTTGACCTGAAATCCTCAGAAAAAACAATTTCTGGGAGTTTTTGGAATGTTTTTTGGAGCACCTTGGTGTAAGAACTGGTCAGCACCATCCCTGCCTCCCTGTGAGAGCTATTCCGAAGTGACACAGTGGTTCGGAGCAGCTGTGTAATGCACACACCAAAAATTACACTGTTCTAAAAACATTTATGGGAAAAAAATTCAGGCAGGATGAAAAGAGTGTGAGGATGAAACCAGCTGCTCCCTCAGGTCCCATGGGAGCCCAGTCCTGAGGAGCAGCTACAGCCCTGCCTGGACACCACACTGACCACTCCTTCCAGCACACCCCAGTCCAGAGTGACCGGGTCCCACAAGTCCCCTTGTCCCAGTAGCACTCACCCGAGGGGAAGATCCTCTCCTGGCTCGGGGGAGCGTGGTGGGATGATGAGGAGCTGGCTGTGCCGGGCTGCAGCGGGGCACTGGCAGAGCATGGAGGGAGGAGCTCATGCTGCCCTTCCAGAAAGGGAAACACGGGGGACACGGGCTTGTCTGGAGAGAGCGATGAGAAGTAGGGGTCTTCTGCTGAGCACAGGTGAGGGTGAGGGCATTGCCCCTGGTTCCTGTGGCCTGGGGGGACATCTGCTGCTCGTCTGGAGGGGTTCAGGTCCGCAGGGGAAAATCCACCCTGGAAGCTCAAGTGACCAGCTTTTACCCACTGTGGACTCCAAACAGGCTTGGCATCCCCTGCATCCCATTCCCAGCCTTCTTCCTGCTGCCCCAGAGCTAGAGGGGTCGATACAGTCCATGCCAGAGGTGCTCTGGCACCAGGCTCCCTCTTGCCTGCTCCCTTTGGGTCCAGCTCCAGCGCCCAGCTGCGGCGTTTCTGAGGGGCATCCCCAGCACCCCAGGGCTCGCTGGCTGCTCCTTTCCTGCAGCTGATGAAGTTCAGAGCCCCGAAGGAGATGGCCTGTCTGATGGGGGGCACTCTCTGGGCAGAGCTGTGCTGTGCTCCTGGGGCACATGGCGAGGGTAGGGATGCTTTGCTCTGTGCCCCCAGAGGGAGATGTTGGTGGCCATCCTCGTGTGGAGGGAGATGTTGGTGTGGAGCCCGCTCCTCTGGCTCAGAGCTGCAGGAAAAGCAAACGAAGTGGTGTGGAGTCAAAGCCATGGAGGGCTCAGAAAATGTTAGCCCACTAACAGAGCCCACAGGAGCAATTCCCTCAGGAATGCATAGCCCAGCCCAGCCTCAAGCAAGGAGCACAGGGAAGGACTGTGCTCCATTTCAACACTGTTAAATGGTGAACAGAGGAGGCCCCTCTATGTCAGCACACTGAACCAAAAGGCAAAATTAATTACAGAAAGCAGACACTGCAATCCCAAACATGTCCACAGAGAGATCCACCACTCTCAGAAGCTGCTGTTATCGGGAAGCTGGACCCTCAGGATTGCTATTCCTGCAGCAAGGGGCACTGGAGTGGAATGTGCAGATGGAAGATGGGACCAGTGTGGGGGCATTCCATGCCAGGCAGAGGGCTGGGATGACCCAGCCTTTGTATTCATGAGAACTTTTTAAATACTGTTTTATGCTGTTTTACGATGTTTTCAGTTCATATGTGAAACACTGTGTGACACAAAGCCCAGGGCAGAAGGGGATAGATAATGGCACACAAGGAGCAGGTTGAGACACATCAGTGAGAAGAGCAGGAATTGTTAGGAAATTAGGAAAAGTTTCTTCACTGGGGGGGTGATCAGGCATTGCAACAGGCTGCCCAGGGAAGTGGTGGGAATACCATCTGTGGAAGTGTACAAAAAACATGTAGACGTGGCACTTGGGGACATGGATTAGTGTTGGACCTGGCAGTGCTGGGTTAATGGTTGTGCTCAGTGGTCTCAGAAGACTTTTCCAGCCTTTATGACTCTATGAATTATGTTAGGAACAAACAGAAGAGTCAAAGTGGGACTCAAGGGAGGCAGAAGATCCTGATAGCTAAAGTCTTCCAAAGCACACATCAAAAAGTTAATCTCTGAAATCTTGTGGGTGACTGCAAATAACCAAGCAGGGATATTTGTGCTGAGGCCTTACCAGGTAAGTAAACTCAGGCCATAAATGTCTTCTACTGGAGTCAGGACTGGCTTGGCTGCAGGATGCCCTGCTCCTTCCTAGGGAAAGGAAATGTTTGCAAACAAGAGTGAGGAGGCAGAATGCAAAGAACACCAACATGCTGCTTCAGGAGCTGGGATGTTTGCCAAATACTTCTAATTACTAAAGCACTTGGGAAATGACACCAAGATGGAGCAGAAAACTGCAGACAGAACTTCCTGAAGAGCAACTCCTGCCAGCACCTTTCTGAAGTGAGAGTACAGCGGGCCCTACAACCATCCAGCTGTGCCAAACAGCTGGCAGGCAGCCTGTGCAGACACCCTGCTTTCAGGAACCCATACTGGGCAAGCTGGGTGCTGGTTTTGTTTGTGACACCAGCTCATGGCCAGCCCCATGTTCTGCACAGTGTCCTCAGAGAGCAGGGAGGTTTAGGGGGGCAAGAGGTTTGGGCAAGAGCTACAAAACCACATCCTGACTTGAAACGTCCTCTGCATTTTGTGTCAACCCAGCCTTGTGTGGCCTTTGCTCACAGACTGTCCTTAACCAGTCCAAAAAGGCTTTTTCCAGTTCTTTTCTCATTCAGCTCTGGCTTGGAATGTCGTGCAAACCCTATAGCAAAAAAACTGAGGCACAAGTCCCATTGCAGGATCCCCTTCCCAATTCTTTAGATAAAAGTTTCTGACAAAATGAGCTCACTGTGACCTTCCAGGCTTTGCTGTGATGCATTTACTTTCCTGGTTTTGATCCAGTTGGGCCCACGTCAGCAGTCACAGAACAGCAAGAGCAAAGAAAACCTCAGCCTGAGATGTTTTGGCAATTCCTGTTAATATGCAACTTCATACCAAGCCCACATTTCTTTTCCTCAGAAGTGTAACAGATTTGTGAGACTTTGTCATGTTTTTTTCACAAGATATTTCCCCCATGCCCTACCACAGACAGGCTGTAGTGCTGATTCACTCACTAGCACACATGAGGTAACACTTTTCAGCCTCACTGCTTTGTGATCCCAAGCTTCCCAACCTGGACCTTCCCAACCTGGTCTGAAAATCCCTCAGCTGTTTGCAAGCACTCCATGAAGACAAGTTTCACTGGCACATCCTCACGGAAATCAGTCACTACTGTAGAAAATTCGTGCTGTGCTATTCGCTTGTGACATTAAACAAACATAAAAATATATAGAAAATAGAAAATGGTTTTGAGACTGAAGAAAATCTAGGTCTTGTTTGTGATGAGCATTGCACATTCAGGGGAAGAGGTGGATTCTCATTAAAACTGATTAACATCAAAAGAGACTCAGTTTGGGTATCAAGAGGAGCAGAAAATATGGGAATTCATCCCAGGTCTGCAGCAGGAATTGAGGTTAGAGCTGGAGTGCCCAGGCTGCAAGGGTGTTTGTCCTGGGACTTTTACCTGTGAAGCAGCAGAATCTTTCTGGGCATCGAGTTCTTGAATCTGCCTTTTGAAGAGCTCGATCACCGCATCGTAAACCAGCTCATACTGCTCCTGCATTCCAGACAGGCAAAAAATGTGACAGCCAGCAGCAGTGGGACCTGTAAATGGTCACCTCTTTTTTCCCCAAGAGAAGCTGCCTTTCCTGTCCGTTGGCAGGGTGTGAATTCTGAGAAGAGGCAGAAGCCTCAACTCTCACAGGGTTCACATTGAAGCATTTGGGGGGTTTTTGGGTGTGCAAACAATGCTGTTCTGCATTGAGCTTCCTCTTCAGTCTGTTGCAGCTGAGAAAAGTTCCCACTTTATTGCCTGGACAGTCCCTGATTTCACAGAGTAAGCATTCAATAAATCACACTGTGAGCACTGGCCCAGCTGTCCACAAGGAAAAGTTCAACTACCAAATTAATTTCTTCCAAATCACTCTTCTGTTCAGAAAAGGGACTTTGCACAACATCTCCACACCCCAGCTCCCACCAGCACCACTGCTCTGGGTTTCCCTGCTGTGAACCCTCCTGGGAAAAGGTGAGGTGCCAGCATGGACCAGCTGGTGATGTTCCCCAAACACACCTTGGTCTGCACTATGCAAGGTCTTTGTGTGCGCATTTCCTGGATCAGACTGAAAACACTGAAATTCACTGGAAGAATCTGGCAAGAAAGAGAAAAGACAAAATGGTTTCAAACTAAAAGAGGAGAGATTTAGATTTAGTATTGGGAAGGAATTGTTCCCTGGGAGGGTGGGCAGGCCCTGGCACAGGGTGCCCAGAGAAGCTGTGGCTGCCCCTGGATCCCTGGAAGTGTCCAACACCAGGTTGGACACTGGGGCTTGGAGCAACCAGGGACAGTGGAAGGTGTCCCTGCCCATGGCAGGGGGCTGGAAGGAGAGGGGGGCTGGAAGGAGAGGATTTTTAAGATCCTTCCAACCCAGATACTTCAATGATTTCTATGATTTCTCTGATCAAAAATTACACACAGGTCTAATTCCATGAAGCTTCCAAGTCATGACACAGTTCGGAGCACTGTCTGAAATCCAGGCCTGCTACTGCAATAATTTTTAACAAAGTGCCTGCTTAAAGTGCTATTTTATTTATTACAAACCATCCTCCTCCCTCCTGTCTCACGCTCCACAGAAAATACCCTTTTATAACAGCTGTGGCCAGCACGATGGACGTGACACTGATTTCCCAGTTGGGTGGGTTCAGGGAGCTACAGAACAGAAGACAGCAGGCTCTCCTCTGAGTCCCAGCACCTGCCCTGAGGCCAGGGATTACTGCCTGTACCATTATTGGAAAGTCAGAGTAAAGCAAAGACATGGTTTGGAAACACTGAATATCTGATGTGTGAGTTTGGAGAGACACATGTAGACAGTAAAGATGTATTGAAGAGTGAAGGTCAGCACTTGAGAGCTGAAGGCCTGGCCAGAGGGAGCAGTGGAGGGGGGATTCTGCCCCACTGGTGTATAGACAGAGGAGTGGCACAAATTGGGAATGGGGAACCAGCACTTCAGCCAGTGCCGTTCTCCAGTCAGGCTGTGGGGAGATCCCATTCACCTGGAATCCACCTGAGCACAGTCAGAGGGGGTGAAATGAAGAGGGAAGGCTGGGGAGGGACACAGGGGTGCAGGGCTGGCACTCACCCCATCCTTGAGCAGCTTCTGGGTGTAGTCGACGGCGCAGATGACGCCGGTTCTGCCGCAGCCAGCACTGCAATGACAGCCCAGGCACAGGGTGGGCACGCTGTGTTTTCTGACAGGGATGTTTGGAGAAAACCCACAGCCACCTGTGACCCTGCTGTCCCACACACATCCTGCAGACCCGCAGGATGCTGCAGCTTCAGCCCACGCAGGGCTATGCTGCACAGGGCTGGGAGGCACAGCTCATCCCCTGAGAGCAGCTCTCAGTCCTGCTGTGGTCACCAGCCACACGTGGACATGCCCGGTGGTGGTGGCGGTCTCTGACCCAGACACTCTCTGCAGTTCCCTGACAGGAGGGTGTAGCCAGGTGCTGGTCTCTTCTCCCAACTTACAAGGGACAGGACAAGAGGAAAGGGCTTCCCTAGGGGAGGTTTCAATTGCATATTAGGGAAGATTTCTGCACTAAAAGCATTGTCAAGCACTGGCACAGGCTGCCCAGGGCCGTGGTGAAGTCACCATTGAAAAAAAGGTGTGGATGTGTCACTTGAGGACGTGGTTTAGTGCTGGCCTTGGCAGTGCTGGGCAAATGGTTGGACTCGACCATCTTAAGGGACTTTTCCAACCTAAACAATTCCATGGTTCTGTGATTCTGTTGCTGGCCTCCTTCCCTGCCCCCTGGCCATGCTGTCTGTCCTTTGCCTTAGAGCTCCCTACAAGAGGAGCTTGGCTATGGGCTTGGCCAGTTTCCCTGCCCTGTGACCCCTGGGGACATGGCAGCACGGGGGTCTGGGGCCAGCAGCCCTTCCCTGCTGGCAGCCAGGTCACCCACCTGCAGTGGATGCAGACAGGGACCTTGTCATCGGGCTGGTAGCAGCGAATGTCCCTGACGAGCTCCAGGATGGGCTCGATGGATGAGGGGACGTGGTGGTCTGGCCAGTTTTTGTAGTGGAAGTGGTAGATGGTGCGGGTTGCCTGCAGGAGAAGAGCAGTGGCAGGATTTCTGCTGGATTTCTGCTCCATCCCCAGCTCCCACCTGCATCAGCAGCAAAGGACAGAGCAGTCTGCAGTTGGTTTTGCTGCAGGAGCTGTTTTATGACATTCTTGGCCTCACTTACCCGGAGTCTGATTTGCCATGACTGAAAAACAGCTTCAGAAATTGAGGTCTGAGTTAATGAATTTTTTACTTCCTTTGTTCCCTCAACTGCTGTCAAATCTAATTCAGCAGCCTGAGCAATGCAAAATTTTCTGCACAAAATGTACCATATTTTTAATATATTATTTATATAACAAAGCCAGCCCAGGTGCATTTTCTGCCTTGATCTTTCCTCCTTACCTCGTTCAGGGTCACCTTTAAAGTCCTAATCACATACTCATTCCTCTTCTCCTCAGCCTCCTGCAGAAGAAGGAGTCAGAGTCAGATTTTCTGTGGCTGCCCCGGGGTGGGGCAGGGTGCTGAGGTGGCTGCACTCACACAGGTGATGGAGAAAGGGCCACAGTGCAGGGGGGAGCTGTCCACCTCTGCCCAGTACCGCTCACATTTCTTCTGTTGGAACAAGCAGGATGTGTTTGGTTATTCCCCACTGGCCCAGCTGTGCTGTCTCCTTTTTCACTTTTCAGGACAAAATTCATGCTGGGAAGAGGCTCAGCTCTTGCTGCTGTCCAGCTCCAGCCTCCCCTTCCTTGGAGCTGCCACTGCTGGTTTTCCCTTTCCAGAGAGATTCCCTACACTACTGGAAATGGCCAAAGGATTTCATGGTGTCAGAGACTGGTTTAGTTGGAAAGGAGCTTAAAGATCATCTCATTTCACCCTCTGCCATGGGCAGGGACATCTCCCATGGGACCATTTGCAGCTGGAGACCCAAAAACCAGCTTATATCAAAGAGAAACTCACTGTCACTAATGGGATTTAATAAAAATCTGCATCTCTCACCCTGCCCTGGCACTCAGGGCTACCTGTGACACACTACTCACCTTCCCCATTTCAAACTCCATACAAGCCATGACCACGACCTGCAGGAAGAAGATTCATTAGGAAAGTCTGAGCACAAGTTTCTTATCTAGGCAGCAAAATTAAACTCATCTCTTGTGGGTACTTTTCAGTGATAAGGAAACTCTGTGGGCTGCCTTCTGTCAAGCCCCAACTGCCAGAGGAGTCACACTGGGACATCACCCACAGCCTCCCCAGAACCTCCCCAGCCAAAGCCCAAAGGCAGGGACAGCACCAGCAGACTCCTGCCCTGGCACAAGTGGCAGGAGGCTGACAGGAGAGCTATGGGGCACACAAAACATCTGGAGAGAATCCCTGACACTCCCACTGGCTCACAAAGGACTTCTGGCTGGCAGGACAAGTTTTCTTTTTTTTTAAAAAAAAAGGACATATAAGGTTTAAATATAAATCTGCACCTTACCAGGACTTCATACTCCCAAATCATCCTCCAAAAGTCAGTGACAGTAGTGGGGAGAGGACCCTGGGTTGCAATGTATGCTCTTGGCCCATAGACACCCTGGAATATTCAAAGCAGACATGGACACGTCTGTGCATAGTTCACCAGCAGAAATAAAGTAATTCCTCTCTCTGAATGTACTTCTATCAGCAAGCTCATTAAGGATTTAGAAGGACTTCCATGTAGTTGAATTTTGGGCACATTCATTAACTCAAGCAGTGGTGTGCAAACCAAAGGCAGGGTCAAACTGGGGAGCTGGGATTGAGCTGAGATCTCCTCCAGAGACCAGCACCAGTTCTTACAGTGCCTCTGGGAGTTTGGAGGTGATGTGGCCACAGCTTTGTTGCTGACGGCCAAAGAATGAGCTGTGATCCTGTTGGGAAGGTCTGTTCTTCTGCAGACAGGTTACACAGGGCCCTGGGTCACTGGTCACTGTCACAGAGAATGAAGGGAGCCTTCTATCTATCTATCTATCTATCTATCTATCTATCTATCTATCTATCAATGTATGTATGTCTGTATGTATGTGTATCTGTCAGTCAGAGAAGGGTTGCGGGCCCAGGACAGTCCCAAAACTCGTGGAGCTGCAGAAGGAGCACTGTCCCACACTGGTCTGCCCCATTGCTCGCCCCAGCAGCAGGTCCCAGCCATGCAGCACTGCAGTTTCCTGCCTCTGCACTGCTCTCAGCCCAGGTGACTCTGGCCACAGGCAGTTTTGCACCCACCAAAGGCAGCAGTGGCAACGAGGAAGCTGGGGCTGTGAACCACAAATTGTTCCACCGCCGGCACGAGCGTGTCCCTTGCCCCACAGCCCAGTGCCTCTGTGCTGCAGGGGGGGTTTGAGGGCTCTCTCATATTCTTACATCAGTTGTCCCTGAGCACAGCCCAGAAACTGCTGCAGAGCCCTTTGGTTCACCAGAGCCCCCGACCTGCTCCCCCGGCACAACCCACCGAGGCGGCACCACCAACACCTTTGCAGGACAAAACACCACAAAAGAGGCAAACCTTGATGAAGCTGGCATTGATGTAATGAGAATCTGTGTCCGATGTGATCAGGGACAGCTCCACTCTGCTGTGGTCGACTGCAAAAGCAGGGGAAGCAGTCAGTGTCTGTCCTTCATGGTCACTGAGCCTTGGAGGGCAGCACAGGGGGCTCTGGGGGAGCACTCAGGTCAGAGAGCTCGCCCAGGGTGGGGAGGTGGCTGTGCAAGCAGCTGATGTCCCCCCCACACCTCCCACAGCCCTGCTGCCCACACACACAGGGCATGGAGAAGATCCTTTTGAAGAGCGAGGGACGTTTTAGGGGGAGCTGCAGGTGCTGCCACTGCCCCAGTGCAATGCTGATCCCCTCTGACCATGCAGCAAGCCAAGCCCAAAAACACCTAAATGCACTCCAGGCTCTAACCAGGTCTGTGGGGTTAGGCACAAAGGTCTGAAAGCTGGACTCGATCTTGGAGATCTTTTCCAACCTTAATGACTCTGTGATTTACTTTCTTTACCAAGTTGGAATGCATGAAAGAGACAGGCTGCTCTGATCCTGGGACAGCATCCTTTGGAGACCTCTGCACCAAGCCAAGACAAACCACAGCAGGCTTTGCCTGTTGTCTGCTTTGTGCATCACGGAGACATCGCTGTCCAAAGGACATTGGACACAAGTGGTTGCAGAAATGTTGCAATGATAATCACTGGAGGATATGTCTCCTAGTGAATAGAAATTCTGTCTGTAGAAATAGCACAGAATCACAGAATATCCTGAGCTGGAAAGGACCCACAGTGATCATCGAGTCCAGCTTCTATCCCTGCATGGGACTTCCCCAAAATCCCACCACGTGCCTGAGAATGCTGATATGTGCCAAAGTCCTCCAGAGCAGGCACTGCAGTAGCTAAAGCCCTGAATCTGAACAGCAGGACTCAAAGCCAACCGACAGCAGTGAGATGCTCACAGACAACTGTACAGGCATGCACCAGGGGATGAGAACAAGAAAAGCAAGAAAAACAAAAGGCTGAGTAGGAACATGTGCCATTTCCAACCTACAAGGTAAGATGTCCTTGTATCTGTTCTTCTTGATGTTCTCTGGCTGCTCAGACGCTGCTGTAGGATAGATTTTATCTGATTTGTACTTTGTTGACTGTCTCTTCAGCTTCTGTGATAAAAGAGTGGAACAAATTACAGCAGACGTGCTACAGCCAGCCCACCACTACAGAGCACATGAAGGTCTCCAGGGGTCACATTTGCTACCACAAAGCAGGGCTGGCACCATTAATTCTTTCCTGAGTGGCTTTGCTCAGATCAAGAATAGAGACAGAACCACCTAAGGGCCCCAGCAGAGGCTTCTGAAGAATGGAAAGTGTGTGCTGAGGCAGTGCCCACACGTCAGCTTGTGAAGTGACACAAAGCATCTCCCTCACAGGTGAGCCAGGCCCAGGGGAACCACTCAGTATAAATGGCACCTGGGTCAGAGGAGGGACAATGTCAAAGCACCTGCAACAACTGATACCAGAAAAGACAGGTAAATCCACTGATTTTTCTCACTTTGGTAGAGATGCTCCCATCTGTCGCTGGAAGCAGCAATGCTCAAGTCACTAAGGGAGCACGAGCAGCTGGAGCAGAGTGGTTCCATGGGCTGATGAAAGAAAAGGGAGAAAGAGTCCTGGGACAGACCCTTGGGGCTGAAAATCTCACATCTCTTTCCTTTTCAGGATAAAGCTGCAGCACTCACAGAGAGTTAAAGCATCTCTCTCCTGGCAAAGCACAGAATTTTATTTCACTGCCACCAGCTTCTGAATAACACACGCTATTTTTTTACCATCAGCTTCAGAAGCACCATTCTCTCTGTATGTTTTCTTTCATATTTTTGTGTCCAGGTTTCTGTTTTTTAATATTAAATTGCAGTTTTGAAACACTAAATTCAGCCACAATAGAAGTTAAATCTCAGAGATCTGATGGAATGAGTCAGGGAGGAGGTACAGGAGGCTCAGAATAGTCCATATGTCCAGTCTCAATTAAGAATGTGGGGCAGACACAGTGGGATAGAAATTATGGGAGCAGGGTGGGTTTTGTAGCCTCCACATCCCTGTAACCTTCTGAGCAATTCTGGTGTTGGTCACATCCTCCCCTTCTTCCTTCCAGTGCACCCCCAGCTTCCAGGGAAATTTTTCATGGAGAGGGCATCACTCCATACTAAAACCAGTCTTCCCAGAGCCAAGGCCCTGAATCATCTGACTTTTCTGGCCCTGAATAATGTGACACGAGACCACCTGGGAAATGCCTAGGTATGAAAAAGGAAGCAGGAATCACAGAACCATGGAATATCCTGGGCTGGATAGGACAAATAAGAATCATTGAGTCTAACTCCTGGCCTTGCAGACATCCCAAAATCCCACCCTGTGCATCCCTGAGAGTGATGTCCAAACTCTCCTGGAGCTCTGGGCTGTGTCCATTCCCTGGGCAGTGTGCAGCTGTGAGACTGCACAGAGGGAAAAAGGGAAGAGGGAAAAACCTCTATAATTTATAGTAACATCACCACAATTTGCACGTGAAAATGCTTGGTCCCACAAGGAGAGGGCAGGAATTGGGATGGAGGAATGGCACTGAGTGTTTCTATCACATTTGGAAGCAGAAGCCAGCACAATGGCCTGCTGAGGCCACTGCCTTGCAAAAGTAGCTGCAAATCAGGTCATTCTCAGAAAATCTTATCCCATACAGCAGAAAATGCAGCCTTGACCATTTCCACCTGCCATTTTGATAAAAAAATTAATACATCAGGCTGCTGGAGCCAGCCTGAGCACCAGGGCTCAGAGCCCACTGCCTCACACACACAAACAACCCGGCAGAGAGAAGGGAAACTCAGCAGGCTGTGACAGCACTTTGTTCCATGGAACAACAGACTGTCACTGCAGGCTCAGATTAATCACTTCCCTCCACCCCAGACACCTGGAAACCAAGCACACTCAGCCTTCCCTGAGTGTTTGAAGTGCCAGATTTTGCTGGTACAACAGAGCAGGGCTGGAGCTTGTGGGGACCCCTCAGTAACCCAGAGCCCACTTCCAGGTCAGTGCAGTGTTTGACACATCTCAGATCTCACAGAGGTACCAGTTTTACCCTTCCCTATGCCTGTGAAAGCTGGGCAATGTCACTGCCTCTCTGAGCAGCCCAGACAGCCTGTCAGAGCCACCTGCCTCCAGCTGATAGAGCAAGAGCCACCTCCAGCCACCAGCTTTAGTCATGAGTTGGTGCATTGGCATCTGAGCCTCCCCCCTGGCACTCAGACCAAAAAATATATCAGAGAGCTTACAAACTCAGGTTAATGCACAACACAGGGGCTGCTGGGAGCCATCAGCATTTTGTGCAGGTTTTGCCTTGAGGGAGAAAGAAAGTTTCCAGGAGGGGCCAGGAGCAGAACCCAGAATTATTTGGATTGGAAAGGACCTTAAAGCTCTTCTCATTCCACCCCCTGCCATGGGCAGGGACACCTGCCACTCTCCCAGGTTGTTCCAAGCCCTGTCCACCCTGGCCTTGGACACCTCCAGGGATGGGGCACCCACAGCTGCCTTGGGCACCCTGGGCTCTATAGAAACAAGGACAAGCTAAGTCAAGGCAAAACCGGAGATCCCTGACAGGAACGTGTGCCACAGATTGCAATGGGGAGAAGGGCAGAGGCTCCATATTCCTCCCTGTGTCCTCAGTTGTGTCACCAGGGCCAGAGGCTCCATATTCCTCCCTGTCCCCCCAGTTCTGTTACCGGGCAAAGTGAAACCGTGCCTCGACAAGTGCATTCACCAAACAGAACAGGAAGCACTCGGGTAATTAGTTAAAAAGCAAACAGCTCAAATGCAAACTATTAAATTCCTACCATGTCTTTACATTCCTCTTAGTCCCGTTAACTTCTGGGTGTCTGCTATAAAACTCCTAGAATACCTCAGTGTCACAGGTTTGAGAGGTGACAGAGCTTTTCCCTCCGAAACACTGAGCTGAAACACCCAGCCAAGCCTTGAGCGAACTCACCAAAAACTCCTCTGCAAACTCTCCTGGGCTGAGCTTCTTGCCTTGGGCCCTTTCCAGGTTCTGCAGCAGGATGTCCCTTTGGTCCATGGTGCCGGAGCGTGCCTGGCCTGGCCCTCCTGGGAAGGGACATGTCAAGTGATCCGCAGCGGAAGGCAGCGCCGGGGAGCTGCCTGTGGTTTTCTGACTTCATCACAGCCCCAAAGGAAATTAGTGCGCAGCAGATCATCCTGGTCAAACAGCACAGCACAGGCACGGGGCCCTGGCACCCCCTGCTCCAACCACCCCCACCTGGCATGGGGTGGGCAGCACCGAGGACAAGGGTAGGGACGTGTTGGACACCAGTCCAAACCCCCCCACCACCACCTCAATTCCTTCAGCCACCACTGCCTGGGGTACCCAGGGATGAGCACGGGGGGCAACCGTGGAGGATTCACATCCCAAAGGGCTGTGCTTCTCCAGGAAGGCTTCAAACCCGGAATGCGACTGGAAGAGTCCATAAGAAAGCATGGAAAATCCACAGCCCCTCTTCACACTTTTTACATAGAATCTCAGAAAGGTTTGGGTTGGAAGGGACCTTAAAGCTCATCTCATTGGGTAGGGACACCTTCCAGTATCCCAGGTTGCTCCAAGCCCCATCCAACCTGGCCTTGGACACTTTCCAGGCATGGAAGTTTTAGTCTGCTTTCCACATCAGCTGTAAAATATTTTGAAGGAATCCTTCAGGCAGATGCTGACACCCAAGCAGATGTTACTGCATGACTTCCAGAGAAAACCATCCAGGTGCTTCAGGTCAACTCTTCCAGCCACCATTCCCCACACCTCATGGGTTTTGCCAGAAGAGAGGATCACATCTGACTCCAGCAGACTATAGAAGTCAAATTAATGATGCCAGCCTGATTCACCTCTCTCACTGTGCAACACTTGAAAAACCCCATAAGCAAAGGGGAGGCCATAGCCAGGTGGGAAGAGGAAGCAGACAGCAGTTCTGGAAGGCCATCCATCTTCTTCTAGTGGGGAAAACGAAACAAAATTAAGCTAAAACAAACAATTTTCAACCAAACTCCTCCCCCCCAGTATATATGAGAATCACATCTTCCACATTTCCAATACCTCACATGTTGCACAAAGGCTTCAGATTCATTGAACCAAGTCTGATTCTCTTCCTGAATGCAATTAGGGCCATTCAAGGCGTCCCCTTCTGTGTTTTCTTGCAGAGGGGGTATAGACCAGCTCCAGGATTCCTGTATTCAGTAGCTAAAAGGCAAAGGGCTGCTAATCACTCTTAGTTTAAAATATCAAATGCTGATTTTGCAGAAATAAGCCTTGGAGTCACCTGAGAGGAAGAGAGACCTTTAGAATAACTAATGGAAACATTTGAAACTAAATATGCAACCTTCTGAGTCTGCAGCACCAAACACTGACCTGGAGGCCTTGAGTACGAGTGAAGCCCCCTTTTATGGCTAAATTTAAGAGAAACTCAAGAAGAAAAACCAATTGAGAACAACAAACATTACTATTTTTGCTTGTAGTGACGGAGAATCTGTTTTACACATTGCTTAGTGTCAGGTTCTGCTTGTGGGATCTGGAAGAAGCACAACAGCTTTCCTCCAGTTACATCAGTGAAAAGCCCAAGTTCTCCTCTGGAAAGTAGCACAGTCTTTTCTCTCAATTGTCCATGTTCTCCAGAAAACAAACCAAACCCTCCTGTGCATGTGTTTTAGAGAAACAATCCCAGGCAGGTTTAAAGGCAGGAAGAGAAGGATGCAGAGGGCAGGATGCGTGACCCAACATCAACTGCAACCCTCTCCCAGGCTGATTTCATCCCTTCCCCTGGCAAAACACCAAGTGGGGTCTGTTAAACTCCTTTTTTATGGCACATCAGTCATTGTCTTGATTCTCCTTCAAGGGGCAGGCTGAGCTCCTGAGTTAAGGAATTAAACCCTGAGACAGAGAAGCTCTTAGAAGAGAAGTTTGGTGCTGACTCCAGTAGGACTTTTTTTAACAAAGCCATGCTCCTGGGCTGCACACAGCTATGGGCATGGTTTAGTTCCAAATTAAGTCACTTCTGTCAGATCAGCTGAAATAAATATTTAGAAGTTACTGGAGTCTGCTGACCTGCTCATTCCTCAAGAATGGTCTGGATGAAAGAAGCTCCAAGTCCCTTCTGAGACAGAGCCCAATCTTGGTGTGGCCACAGCAGAGTAAACAATGGACCACCAGCAAGTTCTCAGCTATTTTCCCCAGAAAACTGCACCATGCCAATGCTCCAGTGCAGCTCTCCCCAGGGACAGGGACACAACACAGCTGTGGAACTGTTAACAGGAGCCCTGCTACAGCTGACTGATGATCTGCCCTTGAGCTCACCTGCAGGTTCACCCTTTACAGTAATTTGGCATTTGAGACTGAGATTAATTATTGCCCAATTGCTCCTTAAAGTTTAGCTTCAAGGAAGGTCAAGAGGGAAAAGCCCTGTTGGACACAGAGGCTGCAGAGCTGCCCTGATCCACAGCACTGATCAGATCACTCCATCCACAGTCCTGAGGGTTGAAGGAACAAGAAACTCCAGAAATCAGCCAAGAATGATTCATGTTTTTATTAGGAACAGCAGAAGTCTGTTTAAGAGTGACAAGGTTTCACTGAGGTGCATGGAAGGCATAATGCCATTTGAAGGTACAATCAAGGCATTCAAAGAAAGCAAAAATTACAAGAAATCTGGCAGAATAGGGTTAAAAGATGCTTGTGCTCCTCAGAGAGTACCCTAAAACCCTGTTAGATCAATCTCACCCTCAATCAAGGAGCTTGGCAAAGCACAGGGAGCTGGGGGAAACTTCAGAGAGGGTGATTCTCACCTCAGTACCACATTTCAACCAAAAACCCATGTCTGTCTCTTGGAAGAGGAACATGCTGGTTTCAGTGAGCAGGATGTACCCTGCCCACCCTCCTCTGGCACAGCAGAGCTCTGTTCACCCCAAGTGAAGCTCCTACTGAAATCAGCTGAAGGCAGCAAATTAAAACAAATGTAAAGGGAGCCAAGAATGAAATATTCTCTCCTCACTGCACTGTTCCTCTTAATGTGAGATAAGTGGCAGAGTCCTGGTGCCTCTGGTGGTTTGTTTTGGCTTTTAAAAAAATTATTTATAATTCTCAGGAAAAAAACTCTCCAAAACACACTCCTGAATTCAGCTCTGTTCTGGATCCTTCAGTGACGTTTGTGCCTCATGACAACCACCACGGATGCCACCACTCCTGTGACTCACACCAGAGTGACCCTGTCCTCTCCCCAGCCCAGGGGAGGGCAGACCCTTCACCCTGCCCTGTTCCCCAGCCCCAGCTGCAGCTTCCCCCACACCACCCGGGCTTTCCAGGCAAACTGGAACCTCTGCAGTTTGAAACTACCAAACCAGCACTGGGTATATGGCAAAAGAAGCAAGAGAAATCAACTTTTCCTGTGCCCTGAGCATGCAGCCTGCTGGGAGCAGGGACCAGTCAAGACTCCAGTCCTGCCACTGCCTCCAGGACTGTCCTCAAGGCTGAGATGAAGGACTGCAGTGCCTCTGGCTTTGCTTCATTTTGCTTCACTGAAACCTGCAGCTCTGAATCTGGTGCCTGGAGCAGGAGCTCTGTGAGGAAGAGGCAGCCCGAGTCATCCTGGGCACTCAGATAAGCTTTCCAGGGCTGGGCTCCAGCTTTGCTCATGGCAATGGTCTGGATGTGCACAACACAAAGGGCTGTCTGGATGGTGTCTGCATGGACAGGCCCACACCAGGGCAGAGAGAGCTGGCAGCTCGTGTCCAGGCTCAGCCAGGTCTTCTCAAACTGTTCTGCAGTCAGGGAAACATCAGGAATCAAGGTTAGGCTGCCTGCATCAGGATGAGCCTTGAGGAGTTCTTTATTCCCTTCAGACATCGGAGAATCAGGATGAACCTTGAGGATTTCCTTATTCCCTTCAGAAACCAGTGACTCTGGAATGAAAGCACAAACACAGGTGAGATGCAGCTCCCAGCTCCACAAAGTCCATTTTGATGGAGCAGAGGAAGGCTGGAATCCCAGTGCCACCAGCAGCATCCCCTGGGCTAGTGAGTGACCAGCCACACGCTGCACAAGGTGATCAGAACACCAAATTCCAAAAGCACTCTGAACTTCCTCCAAACAAACCCACAGCACATCTTGGCTGCCCAGAGCAGCTGTGGCTCTGCCCCTGGATCCCTGGAAGTGTCTGAGGCCAGGTGGGACAGGGCTTGCACTAGCCTGGGAAAGTGTAAGATCCCTGCCCATGATAGGGGGTGGAACAAGAGGAATTTCAAAGCTCCTTGCAACCCAAACCGTTCTGGGATTCTGTGATCTGCTGGCAAGGGGAGGATGGCTCCCAGAGGAAGGTGAGGCAGGTTTACCTGTGTCTCTGTTCCTGGAGTCAGCACAAGCAGAGCAGGAGTAGGAGGGTTCCACAGGCTGCTGAGCAGTGGCGAGCGCCCAGCGCTCTCTGCCATAAACTGTGGCCAGAGTGTTGAACTCCAAAGCCCAGGCATTGATGGGCTGCTTGCTCTGGGCCCCCAGGAGCCCCAGGGAGGGGTCAGACTTGGGGCTGCACAGCACCCGCTTCACTTCCTCCACCCCAGCCTGCAGCAGGCGATAGTAGAACAGCCCACGGTCCCGTACAGCCATGTCCTGCTCCTCCTCTGGGAACCACAGAGATGCAATTCATGGAGAATCTGTCAGCCGTGTTACCCCACAGTATTAACACTTAATTATTACAAACAGACTTTCAGGGATACAATGCAAGGCCGGTTACAGGCTGAAGAACAAAGAGGAGTGGTTTTAAACTAACAGAAAGCAGGGTTAGATGGGATATTGGGAAGGAATTCTTCCCTGGGGGGGCAGGGAGGCTCTGGCACAGGTGGCCCAGAGAAGGGTGGCTGCCCCTGTGGCTGCCCCTGGATCCCTGGCAGTGCCCAAGGCAAGGCTGGACAGGGAAGGTGACCCTGCTCAGGACAGGGGATAATCTTTAAGGTCCCTTCCCACCCAAGGCATTCTGATCCCATGACTCTAACTCCACACTCGCCAGCCAGCCAGGGACCAGGCAGCAGCCTAAGGCAGAGAACCAGCTGACCCTGGCAGAGCAGGTCCCCCAAAGGCTGTGAGGACACAGGGAACCCACCAATGCAGTAGTAGAGCAGCCTGCCCAGCATGTCCTGGCACTCGGCGGGCCGGGCCAGGAACAGCCGCAGCAGCGCCGTCAGCAGCTCCATCTTCACTGCCGGGAACGTCTCGGACTTCACGTTCTCCACAAAGTCCTCCAAGACATAGGGAGCATTCGGGATCTTCTCCCCATGTGTGCCCAGGAGCCAGATCAGTGCCTGTTTGCCCTGCAGGAGCCACAGGAACACCAGCAAACAGCTGCTGTGTGCCACGTCTTCGCATGAAATAAGCACGCTGAGAGAACAAATCTGAGGATTTCTGATTTTTGTCCCCAACCTCAAGGCAAAGGGAAGCTTAACAGTCCTTGTCCAATCTGCCCCAAGCATTGCCCCCTCACCTCGCTGTCCTGGATGGTGTCCTCACAGCCAGGCAGTGCCTGGCACATGGCATCTGTGCACTGGGGACACAGCCAGGCCAGGTCCCGGAAAGCACGGACCACAGCTGCAAGGAAAACAAATTATCAGCTATCAGCACCCCTCAGGAGTTACTCAAGAGTTATAAAAACCACTACGGGAAAAAAAATCATTTCAACCCCCCCCCCCCCACCACTCAAGGGGCTTTGCAAATCTCAGCCAGGAGGGTCAGTGCCCTGCCTGTGATTGTGATTTGAGGCACCCTCCTTCCCAATCCCATGACACTGCTTTTGTCAGAGCAAAGCTGTATCAGGTCTAAAATAAAGCACTGAGAATTCAGATTGTTCCTCTGCTGGAAAGCAGCCTCTCTTCTGGCCACTGCCAGCCTTTAAAAAGCCTCTGACTCATGATGCTTCAGACACATGAGGTTAGAATGACAAATTAAAGCTGACCTCAATTCAAAATGAGGCTTGTGAACTTTAGGTCAAAACTTTAAAGGTTTTGCTGCCCACTCAGAAACATCAACAGCTCTTGAGATGGAATTCAACAGCTGAATGCAAGTGTGTGGTTTTCAAATCTGGCAGCAAGACCAGTGAAAAGAGAACAGCAAGAACAGCAGTGATGTGAAGGTGGATCTGAGGGCACAAGAGAAAAAAGGAAGCTCAGGTACAACTGAATCAGACTTTCATGTAAGGAATAGCAATCATAAGAGATTTAAAAGATATATTAATCATCTGGGCTCTCAAACACACAGTAAAATGTTTCTGCTGAGCCACTCACTCCCTGAGTCAGCAGGTGGCAGCCAGAAAGAAGCATGAACACAGCTACAACCACCTTCCCCTTTCCCACAGAGAGCAGCTCCTGCAGAAGGAACACTCTTTGCACCCCTCAACCCACCTGGAAAACTTCCACCTGAAGGTGCCAATTAAACTGAAAGCCAAGTGCTTTTGAGGGTGTTGGGTTTGGGACCACGAGCCCCAGCAAGGGCACCTCCTGAGAGGATAAACCAGGCAGCAGCCAAAAATGGTTACCTGAGGTGATGTGCTCCTGCTGAAGCCCCAGAAGCTCTGTCAGAATCCCCACACACTGCTCTGTGTATGTCCTGGCAATACTGGCTGCAAGGATGCCAAAAAAGACATAAAAATCAACCTCCAATCAGAGTGAAATAGGAATCATGAGCCCAGGTATTCGGTACAAACTCCTTTTAAAAAAAACAATCTCCTTCCCTTCCTTTCTGACAACCAATTCTGAAAGTATGGCCAAATGAGCTTGTTCTCCACACCAGGAACGTGTTCCTTTTTTTGAGGCCATGCCTCAGAAGATTTCTGAACTTTCCTTAAATGTAATACATTAAAAAAGGCGTTTTATCATCCCAAACTTTCTCCTTACAAATACAGTAATAATTCACCTAGTTTTAAAGCTCACAAAACCAAAACAATCACCTTAACTCTGCCCTTATCAAAACTCAAAGAACAAGCAGGCATTAGAGCTCCTCCACCTCCTGCACAGCTTCACAGAACACTTCAAGGCTCATTAGCAAGAAGAAATGACACATTTTCCCTAGAGCATCTCCTCACAGCACAAGATTCAAGGACTTTGCACAACCTGAAGAAGTTCAGTGCCAGGACTTCTGAAATAATCAGCGGTTCAGAAACACTCTGACATAATCCACTCCTGGGCAGGTTGGTGTCTGTGCTGCTGCAGCACAGAGCAGTGATCTGGTGCTTTCCCAGGTAGGGAACAGCCTCCCTGAAAGGTGCAGTGCTGCAGCCAAGCCAAGCCCAGCTCTCACCGATGGCAGAGATCGCTCCCTGCGCCAGCTCCACTGACACGTCAGTGCAGTAACTCTTCAGCTCCTCCAGCACCTGCTGCACGTTTTCATCATTCACCAGCTCACACAGCACCTCCATCTTCTGGCATTTGATGTAGTGGGGCTCCGAGTAGGAGCAGAAGAACTTTTTGTAGTGGCTGCTGAAGTGACCGGGCAGGCTCCTGAGGATCTGGCGCACGTGGCAGAGCGCGGTGAAGCAGAGCTCCCTGCTCTCCGAGGTGCAGGCAGACAGCAGAGGGCCCTTCACCCGCACCAGCACATCTGCCTGCACATCTGGGTACTCCCTGGCCAGCACCAGGAACAGCTTGGTGGCTGCCATCACGACGCTGGGGCTGCTGCTCTTGAGGTAGCCGTCGAGCAGGTTGAGGATGTCGAAGAGCTCGTCCTCGCTGCGGGGTGTGTAGCGCAGCAGGAAGGTGAGCACCTCGCTCTGCCCCCACTGATCCAGGTCAGGCATCCTGCCAGGAACACAGGGAGTGGGGAGTCGGGGAGGCCAGGATTATCTGTGCACAACAGAGGCCTCAGTCTCCGACCTCCTTACGGCCTCTGCTCCCAAGTGGATGCCACAAGAGAACTGCCCTGTTATTAATTCTGTATCAGTCACATGCATTTTTGCTGGTGTTTACACCACCCAGCAACACTGACAAGAACCCTGGGCAGAGCAATACCCCTCTTTTCCCACATCACATGGAATTACCTGCAGAAAAACTGATTTCTTCAAGCACCACAGTTGTATATCTTTCAATGGATCTGGAAAGACAAGCTAGAACATACCTGTCCCACAGATATATTGTGTGCATCATCACCAAAAAAACCCCAAAAGTCTAATTACATTAACCTACAATTCCAAATCAAACCACCAGCTGAGGCAATGACTCCCTGGAAGAGCAGGGCATCCCAGATTTCTCTGAAGACCTTAGCCTGAAGTGGTTTAGTTTAACTTAGGATGGCCCCCTGCATCTCAGGGTGCCTGACAAGAGGTCAGAAGGCTATGTCCCCCAGTAACTGCCTCTCTGCATATAAAACATGAAAAGGAGAAACTTTCAGCATCATCCTAATAGCAAAGAAAACAAACCTGTTGAGGAGATGATGGGCAATAGGTTTGTTGATGACAACACCTCCCTCCTTCTTCAGGATCTCTTCCAAGGCCCTCAGACAGTTCACGACCACAATGGGGTCCTGGTCACGAAGCAAACTATAGAGCTCGTTCACCAGAGCACCATCTGCAAAGCACAGAGCTCCTGTCATCAAGATCTGTTGGCACACTGCAATTTAATCACTGTATGTGAACATTTATCATTAAAGAAAAAGACAAATAAAAAGACACAGCTTGAACTGGGAGAAGGGATCAACAAAACTTCAAGCTCTACAGGAACACCTTCCCTTGGCATGGCTTTTCTCCAAGGGTCTGCGTGCGGCACAGCGGCCCTTGGCTGATCAGAGACTGGGGATGGAACAAAGTCACTGAATTATAGAATATGATGGGTTGGAATGGATTTTAAAGCTCACCCAGACCCAGCCCTGCCATGGGCAGGGACATCTCCCACTGTCCCAGGTTGCTCCAAGCCCGAATGTCCAACCTGGCCTTGGGCACTTCCAGGGATCCAGGGACAGCCACAGCTGCTCTGGGCACCCTGTGCAGGGCCTGCCCACCCTCCCAGGGAGGAATTTTTTCCTAATATCCTAAACCTGCTCTCTTTCAGTTTGAAGCCAATGCCCCTTGTCCTGTTACTCCAGCCCTTCTCTAAGGTCCCTCTCCAGCTCTCTTGCAGGCTCCCTTCAGGTACAGAAGCCACAGTCAGGTCTCCCGGGAGCCTTCTCTTCTCCAGGCTGAACAATTCCAATTTTCAGTCTTTCATTAATTACCCTCCACTTTCTCTCTCTTTCTGCCCTGCAGCCACTACAACACAGGGGCAACGCAGGGACCCCAGGACAGCCCTAAAGGCTGAACACGCATCACGAACACAGCACGTCCCCAGGCCCAGGGCCACCAGCCACGCACCCACTTCGCAGTCTCCCTGCAGCTTCACCATCTTGGCACAGCCCAGCACGGCCGCCCTGCGCACGTAGGACGCCTTGTCCCGCAGCCCGCACACCAGGGGCTGCTGCAGGTACTCCTGGATCCCGGGCATCCTGCGGGAGGGCAGCGGGGCATCAGCGGGGCACTGCGGGCAGCGACAACCCGGGGAGGGCAGGGACAGCACCGGGGAGGGCAGGGACAGCCCCGGGGAGCCCCCGCACCTGAGGCCGCACATGGTGCGCAGGGCGAGCCCCCGCACGGCCGGGCTGGGGTGCGCGCAGTCCTTGCGCAGGGAGTTCACGGCGAGCAGCGCCAGCTGCGGCTGCAGCGGGGCCTGGGCGCGCACGTAGAACGACACCAGCTTCTTCTGCACCACGTCCGGCACCGCGCCCGCCTTCACCATCTCCGGGAACAGCCCCGACACGTCGGCGCCCTGCGCCATCAGCCTGCGGCGGGCACGGGGCTCAGCGCGGCCCGGCCCGGCCCGGCCCCGCTCCCCCCGCCCGGCCCGGCCAGGCCCGGCCCCGCCGTACCGGATCACGCGCAGCACGGCGCCGCGGTACCGCACCGGGTCCGCCTGCACGTGCGGGTTGGACAGCGCCCGGCGGAGCTCCCGCTGCGCCTCCTCGCCGCCCAGGTACGGCATGGCCCCGCGCCGCTCCCGCTCCCGAGCGCCGGGGCCACTCCGAGCCCTAGGACCCGGTGCAGGTCGCAGCCCCAAGTCCACGTCCCGATCCCAGGATACAGCCCCGGTCCCAGATCCTAATCGCAGATGCCAGTCCCGCTCCCAGCCCTATTCCCAGTTCCCGTTCCCGGTCCCGATCCCGGTCCCGGTCCCGATCCCGATCCGCTCCGCCCGCCGGCCCCACCGCCCCGCCCACGTGACCCCGCGCCTGTGACGCCGCCCCGCGCCACCCGCGCGTGCGCGGCGCTTCCCGCCAAAACCGGCGTGAGGGGAGCGGGGTCCCGGCCCGCCATGAGCGGGACGGTGCTGCCCGGGACTCCCATCGCCGTGGATTTCTGGAGCCTGCGGAGGGCGGCTGGCGCCCGCCTCTTCTTCCTGTCCCACATGCACTCGGACCACACGGTGGGGTTGTCCAGCACCTGGAGCCGCCCGCTGTACTGCTCCCCTCTCACCGCCCGCCTCCTGCATCGCCGCCTGCAGGTAGGTGTGTCCCGCCCGCCCCGGCCCTCATCGCCTCGGCATCCCCACCTGCCACACCCGACCCTCATCTCCCGGACACCCCCACCTTGCCTGTCCCAACCCCTGTCACCTGCCCTGCCCAGCCCTCACACCTCGGCCCCTGCAGGTGCCGATGTGCTGGATCCGGCCGCTGGAGGTGGGGCAGAGCCATGTCGTGGGTGAGGTGACAGTGACGCTGATCGACTCCAACCACTGCCCTGGCTCCGTTATGTTCCTCTTTGAGGGCACCTTCGGCACCATCCTCTACACAGGTACGGTGCAGGTTCCCGCAATCACAGAATCACAAAATGGGTCAGGTTGGAAGGGACTGCAGCGGGTCAGCTCCTTGCTCAAGCAGGGTTGTCCCAGAGCACACGGCACAGAATTGTGACCAGATGGTTCTGAAATATCCTCAGCGAGGGAGACTCCACTCTTGCCCTGCCATCCCTGTCCTTGCAGGAGACTTCCGCTACACGAGCGCCATGCAGTGCGAGCCGGTGCTGAGGGGCCGCCACATCGACCGCCTGTACCTGGACAACACCCACTGCCACCCGCAGCGGGTGCTGCCCTCGCGGGCGCTGGCCACCCGCCAGGCTGCCCGCCTCATTCGTGCCCACCCGCAGCACCACGTGGTCATCGGTGAGTGCTGCCCTCCCTCCTGCCAGCACGGCCCCGGCAGGCCTCGTGTCCCCTGGCCCTGAGCCGCTGCTCCCCTGGCAGGTGTGTACACCCTGGGCAAGGAGACGCTGCTGGTGGACCTGGCGCTGGAGTTCAGCACGTGGGTGGTGGTGAGCCCCTGGCGCCTGGAGCAGATGCGGCTGCTGGAGCTGCCGGATGTGTTCACCGCGGAGGAGGGCGCGGGCTGGATCCGCGCCGTGGATGTCGCCGAGATCCGCTGGGACACCCTGGTCACCTGGAACACGCTGCACCCCACCATTGCCATCATCCCCACGGGCAGGCCCGTGAAGGTCACCCACCCCAACATCCACCTCATCCCCTACTCGGATCACTCCTCCTTTGCGGAGCTGCGTGAGTTTGTGAAATGGCTGAAACCCTGCTCCGTCATCCCCATTGTGAAGGGCGACATGTGCCAGGTTTACTTTCAGGAATACCTGAGCTCTGCTCCCCAGGTACTTCCTGACTTCAAAGTCTCAAAGCCCGTGCAAGAGTCTGGACAGCGGCCAAGCCAAAGGAGGGGGCTGAAACCCACAGGTCTCTGGAAAAGAGCCCCACGGAGTTCTGAGCCCCGAGGGGTTGTTTATGAGTCCCCAGAGAAAAGTACTGAGGAACTTGAAGTGTTTATAGATGTTAAGGTTCCTCAGGACAACTGTGAACCTGCACTCTGCTCCAAAGAAGGCTGCACTTGCTGCAGGGGTGACACGGAAGAGCTGAGTGGAGAGCAGCTGGGAACAGCAGGAGCAGCATCTGTTTCTACTGAGCACCTTGCAACTGGATTTGCAGAGCAGTATTTACTCACTCCCTTAAATGTCCTAAAGCAGAATTCCTCACAGACATTTGATCAGATGGTAGAAGACTTTTTTCGGAAGGGAGACACACCCTGAAAAACTGTGTGACATTGCTGGTGCCAGTGCAGCAGGTAGCAGTGTTTCATTCTTCTCCACGTTCAGGTTTCTCATTAGGAGAGAGGAGCTCAGCTCAGCTCTGGGGCTCTACTCTCTTTACCTCTTTATAGACGACAAAGAGGAAACTAGATGGTAGCAGAATGTAGATGGTACTTTAAAACTGTTTTTTTTTTTTTTTTTTTAATCTCTATATCTGCTGGGTCTCCACACTACACTGGGCACTGTGGTCCCACTGTCTTGTGTGCCTTGTGTCCACCTTTTGCAGTGACTTGCCTGTCCCCTGTTAGGAAAGTCACTGAGAGGTTGATTCAAGCCGAGCTGCAGAGGGTTTGAGCTGTCTGCAGCTGAGTAATTGATGTTTAGAATGTGATGAAAAGAGCGAGAGGGGGAATCTGAGAGCCTCGAAGATTCTAATTTCTCTAAGTCTGTGATACCTCACTGACTATGAGCATTTCATTCCAAAGTGAATTGCAGATCTTCTTTATTAAGGTTCTTTTTAAAAATGCTGCTTAAAGAAACCTAGGAAATGAAGTGCCTTAAAGTCCAATAATCTGCTTTCTGACTGTTAATCTATTAATACTTCCAGCTTCTGCATGCAGCCAGCCAAGTTGCAGCTGGATGTAGTCCTGGTCTGAAAGTGCCATCTCAATGCTCATTGTCAGTGCTTTTCAGGTTTGTGGCTGGGAAAAGTAGGAATTATTTGGGTTCTTGAGTTGTAGGCCTTGCAGAGTGGGTCACTAAATCCTCTGCAGTCTCTGCACTCAGCCTTGCACTTCTGAATTATGTTAGATTGCAAAGCACTCCTGGTAGCCACCAGTGTTCCACCTTCCCATTCTGCCTGCTCTTGTCTTGCAGTAGCAAATGGAATTGGAGATAATGAAACATCTGCTTGGGGGTGTGAAATGCTCAGTCTGAGCAGCATTGTTTGGAAAGATTGTGACTGAATAGCAGAACTGGCTCTGTCAGTTAGAGGTTGGGCACTTTCCCACTCTGGATCAGCTGCAGAGCCTGGCCTGGCACAGCTGGGAAGGGTCTGTAGTGTGACAAACCACTGGGTACCCCCTGCAGCTGACTGTGCCAAACAGCACTGCCAAGGGTTCAGTTTGGCCCCTCATATGGGCAGGGCAGCTGGAGTGGAAATGGTCACTGGACACCATCCCGGAACAGCAAACCAGTTTGTTCCTCAGTTCTCTTATCCTCCTTATGTTACTATCTAGGCAAAATGTTTCAGAATTTCTGAACACAGTGCCCTGCAGGGCCTTTCCAAGGGTCATCTACATGGGTTGAATTCTTTGAATTGAGCCAGAAAAGGAAGTTTGCTCTTGGAGTAGAGCCAGGCCTTGTAAAAAGCAAAGGTGGCCCTGGATGCAGTAGTTGCAGCAGTCAGAAACAGGGCTGTCCAGAACAGTGAGAATGTCAACAGCCAGAGCAGGGATGTTTGGAAAGCTGTTTGTTTGGCAAACGTGAATCCTGACTCCCAACCCTGTGCTTTCCCAGACATGGCAATATTTATCCCTGTTACATAAGGAGTGCCTGTCCCAGGACTGCTGTGGCTCTGCCTGCCAGCTGCCAAGGGGACGTTGGAAGTGACAGAGCAGTGTCCTGTGAACTGCACACAGGGCAGCAAGGGCAGCTTGAGCCTCCTGCTGTGGGCCCTGTGTCCTGCTGCTTGGAGTTTTCTGTGTGGGTTATTTCCTAATCCAAGGAGCTCTGTCAGGTGGGTGTGAGTGGAGACACCTGCACGTTTTGTAACATGGAAATGGTAGTGCTGTGCTTGTAGTGTGCTGGCTGCTGCTGCTGCCTGGGAGATGCAGGCTGTTATTTAAATATTGTTGAAATTCAAGTGATTCATTTGACAGGCAGGGGAGTGAAGCACTGCCTGAACTCCCAAATTCCACGTCCTGCTTTGAGCAGCTGGGGAGGAATTCTCACCTTCTGAGTCACTGCTCCACTTGGGCATGTTGCAAATGACCTGGGAGAGCTGATGCTTTGTGGCATCCAGCCTTCCCTCTTTTATTCTTATCAACTATTTATTAAAGTAAATGAAGTGGAGAACCTGGTCAGCCTCTGGGAAAAAGGAGTTGTAAATGGTAATTCTTTACAGAGGTAAATCTGAGCTTTAATCATGCACAAACAAGGGAACATTGTAAACTTCAGAGTCTGGGGATCTGCATCCTATTTCTATGTAATAAAACGCTGGCTTTACTTTCTAGAGCTGAAAAGGTAATTCCTGCCACTTGAGGAGGGAATTATCCATCTTGCAGAGCCAAGGAAGCCTAGAATCTCTCTGTGGCTTTGAAAGCCGGCAGAAGCAGGAGAGATTTGACCCACAGTCAGTTTGCTGGAGACCTTTGCCTCAGCACAGCAGGGTGCACAAGGCATGTAAGTGCCAAACATTTTTTCCCTGCTAGGTGTTTAAATACTACTTTTGTGTGCTATCCTAAAATGCTGGAAAGTAAAATGTGGCCTTCTGGGGAAAACTGGAATTGCTGACTGTTGGGGCTTCTGGTCATCCTTCACCTGGCTCTGAAAATGGGTTTAGTGATGGACCTGGCAGTGCTGGGTTCATGGTTGGACTCTGTGGTCTTAAATTAATTTTCCAACCTAAAGGATTCCATAAAGTCTCTCGGCAGTAAATATTTGGCCTCTTACAAGCCTTGTTCTCCCTCACGTTCCACGATCTCCCTGTTTTCCTGCCCCCCAGCCTGGCTCACAGGGGAGCAGCTGAAGGCTGGAATGTCATGGAGAGCAGGCTCTGAGCCTGCTGCTCCCAGCTCACCTGCACTGCTGCCCACAGGTGTGTTTTGCTCACAACAGGGACAAGGAGAAGCTGCAGCCCAGTATTGGCTTCACTGTAGGGGATCTGAGGGCCACATGCTTGGAAACTTCAGGTATCCTGACAGGGAACGTGCTCCGAGCAAAGTCCTTCCAAATCTACACACATAGAGCATGCTCCAGCTGCTTATCTCTGCTCCACAGTTGGGAACCAAGCCCCAGTGGGGGAAACAGCTCAGCCAAGGAGGAACTTGCAGAGGAACAAGGAATGAGCTGAGTTCTCTTTGGCAAGTTTTCAGTGCTGTTTCACCAAGCTGTGATCAAATGCTGGCATGTTGTGAGGGCAGGTTCTGGAGCAGAGCTGCCTGGGGAGGGTCAGTCACTGCACTGGGAACAGCTAAGTTGGCTCTAACTTCTCAAAACACTAGGAAAGCATGAAGGAGTGCCCTGTTTATGATGTGGAGAGGGGAAAATTGCTCTCTAGGTTGTTGTTGAGAGGCTGAGGTAAAACTTGCCTGGCTCCTGTGCTCCACAGAAACAAGTGTAATGTCAGCTTGCAGGGAGCACCCCAGAGCACTGTTGGGTTGGGTTTCTGACTCTGCTTCCCCAATTACAAGGCCAAAGCACTTCCAACAACTTCTCTCTTCCCTGCTGCAGGACTGCTCTCTGTTCCTTCTTTCCTAGATTAGAAAAACTGCAATGGTAATAGCTTTCCTTCAACAGAAAATGAATGAGTTTATATAATTACCTCTACAGTGTGTGGTCACTTTGGGTTTATTCCAAAGCCTAAGATTTCTGCTTTTTTATGGAGTTCTCTGAAAAGGTGCTAGAGTCTGTTGAAAAGGTAGAGTCAACTTGATAATCATGTGAGGTGCTGCCTTCAAGTGAGCTCCTGTGAATGTTCTGTATGTGTTTGTGATTCTTTCTGCTGATTTTGGGATCTCTTCTCACAGACCCTGCCGTGCTGAAGTTTTTCTGGCTGTGGCTTTGCCCTTGGCCAAACCCCAGCCTGAGGCACAAGCAGCCGTGGGTTGTGCAATAAAACCTTTGGGACAGACTTCAACCAGGAGCCTCTTGGCTCTGGCTTGGGGAGGCTGGGACTTCCTGAGCAGGTGCTGGGGAAGGTGGGAATCACATTCCACACTGTCTTGGAGGTCACTGTGAGCCTGCAGAGAATTGTGCCAAAAGAACTGAGTCCTCCATGCAGGACTGAGCCCCCTCCCTGTCTCAGAGGGTACAGAGTTCCAGAACAGTGTTTTGCTGGAGGGGGTTTGCACTCCTTGTGTAAACCTTGTTCATGTGAACAGGAAGCTGTGAGAATTGCTGAGGTTTTCATAGAATCATGGAATGTTTTAGGTTGGAATGGACCTTAAAGATCATCAAGTTCCAAACCCTGACGCAGGCATGGGCAACTTCTACTACACCAGGTTTCTCCAAGCTCTGCCCAGCCTGGCCTTAAGCACTTCCAGGAATGGGGCAGCCATGACTTCTCTGTGAATCTTACTGCCCTCTGAATAAATAATTTTTTCCCAGTATCTAATCTAAACCTACTCTGTCTGATTTTTGGTATTTGTAATTTATAATTGTTACTTTTTAATGTTTTAAACTTTTGCAAGAAAGCCAATAAATGTCTCTGTAACATTGACTTTGGAGTAGGCTGAATTGAAATGCTGTGGAGTTCTCGAGTGGGTGTTGGTGACATGACCGGACTAAATCCCTTCTTGGAAGCCTTTGACCTGGTCCCACTTCCCTACACCAGCAGGGTCATCCCCGAGCACATGGCACGGGATTATGTCCAGACGGTTCTGGAATATCTCCAGTGAGGGAGACTCCGCACCCTCTCTGGGCACTCTGTTCCCTCACAGGAAAGAAGTTCAGGAGGAACCTCCTGAGCATCAGTTCCTGCCCGTTCTCCTGGTGGCATCGCGGGGTCCCGGAGCAGAGCCCGGGGCTTGCTCTGACAGCGGGAGGGCAGCGCGGCCCCGCTCGGGCTCCCCCCGGCCCCGCTCGGGCTCCCCCCGGCCCCGCCCCGGCGCTTCCTGCGGCCGCCCCGCCCCGTGGTCACGTGCGCGCTCGCCCGCTCGGGGCTCGGCTGGCTCGGCCTGTGCGGGCGCTCGGGGCCCGGAGCGGCGGCGGGAGCGCGGCGGGGCCGGGGGCGCTCGGGCCCGGGGCGGCGGCGGCGGCGGGACGGGACGGGGGGAGCCCGGCCGGGCCGTGAGGGCGCGGCGGAGCCTGGCGGCGGAGCGGCCTGGGGGCTCCCCCCGGCGAGCGCGGGCCGAGCGGGCCGGGCCGGCGGCCGTGGCGGGGCTATGATGAGCCCGCTGCGGGGCTCCGCACCCCCGCGTGTCCCCCAGGCAGGTCCGGCCCGCGGCTGAGAACCCCCCACCGGCGGTGAGTGCGGGCGGCGGGGCCCGGCGGGGCGGGCAGGCCCGGGCCCGCCCCTTTCCCCCGCGCTGGGGCTGCGCCGGGCCGGGGAGGGCGCGGGGCGGCGGCGGGGCCGGGCCCGAACCCCGGTAACGTCCCGGTGCGGTCCGGCCCGGCGGGCTCCGCTCCCGGCGTTCCGGGCCGCGCGGCGGGCGCTGCCCCGGGGGGAGGTTGGGCCTGCCGGCGTTGTGTTTCCCACCGACTCTGTTTTTACAGTGCCTGGGAAACAGGCCTGGGGACGGGATCGTAATTTTCGCAGGGTCTTCCCACTTCCTGCGCTCCCCCCGATCCTCAGTATTGTTTTCGTCAGTACAGGGTTTTTTTTTTTTAGCCTGGAGAAAAGGCGGCTCGGGAGTGACCTTATCACTTTCTGCAACTCCCTGAAAGCAGGGTGTAGCCAGGTGGGGGTCGGGCTCCTCTCCCGGGTAAGGAACGGCAGGACAAGAGCACAGAGTGTTTAGTTGCGCCAGGGGAGGGTCAGGTTGGACAATAGGAGGAATTTCTTCACTGGTCAGACATTGGAACGGCCTGCCCAGGGAGGTGGTGGAGTCACCGTCCCTGTAGGTGTTTGAGCAACTGGACTTGGCACTGAGTGCTCTGGTCTGGGTGGCAGGGTGGTGTTTGGTCACAGGCTTGGACTTGATGATCCCAGAGGTCCTTCCCAACCTAATTGACTCTGGGATTCCTGTTGTGTCCTGGGATTCCTTTAGCCCTTAGAGAGCTGGATAAAGAGCCATGTGCTAATTCCACTGCACAGCCTCACTTGGTGATGCCCTTAGGAGCAGCAGTTACAGAGGGTCCCTTCCACATGGTGTTGAAAAAATGCTCATCATTCTGGTTTTTGCACAGATGGGAGGATCTTGTCCATTGCAACCTGCTGCCCCTAATGAGTTCTCTCCTTTTCCAGGTATGGCCTCACAGCTGCAGGTGTTCTCCCCTCCGTCAGTATCCTCGAGTGCCTTCTGCAGTGCCAAGAAACTGAAAGTGGAGCCGTCTGTCTGGGATGTTTCAGGACAGAGCAGTAGTGACAAGTATTATACCCACAGCAAAAACCTCCCAGCAGCTCAAGGGCAAGCCAGCTCCTCTCATCAGGTAGCCAATTTCAGCATCCCTACCTACGACCAGAACCTCCTCCTCCCCGCTCCCTCCGTCGAGCACATCGTGGTCACCGCGGCCGACAGCACCGGCAGCAGTGCCACAGCGTCCTTCCAGAGCAGCCAGACCCTCACCCACAGGAGCAACGTTTCTTTGCTGGAACCATACCAAAAATGTGGATTAAAAAGGAAAAGTGAAGAGGTTGACAGCAACGGTAGTGTGCAGATCATTGAGGAACATCCACCTCTCATGCTGCAAAACAGACCTGCGGTGGGTGCTGCGGCCACGACCACCACGGTCACCACGAAAAGCAGCAGCTCCAGTGGGGAGGGGGATTATCAGCTGGTCCAGCATGAGATCCTGTGCTCTATGACCAACAGCTATGAGGTCTTGGAATTCCTGGGACGAGGGACGTTCGGGCAGGTGGCAAAATGTTGGAAACGTAGCACGAAGGAGATTGTAGCCATCAAAATCCTGAAGAACCACCCTTCCTACGCCCGGCAGGGCCAGATCGAGGTGAGCATCCTGTCTCGCCTGAGCAGTGAGAATGCTGATGAGTACAACTTCGTCCGCTCCTATGAGTGCTTTCAGCACAAGAATCATACATGCCTTGTCTTTGAGATGCTGGAACAGAACTTATATGATTTCTTAAAGCAAAACAAATTCAGTCCGTTGCCCCTGAAATACATCCGGCCCATCCTGCAGCAAGTGGCTACTGCCTTGATGAAACTGAAGAGCTTGGGTCTGATCCATGCTGATTTGAAGCCAGAGAACATCATGTTGGTGGATCCTGCACGCCAGCCCTACAGAGTGAAGGTGATCGACTTTGGGTCAGCCAGCCATGTGTCCAAGGCCGTGTGCTCCACGTACCTGCAGTCACGGTATTACAGGTAAGCACTGCCCCTGCTCGCTGATCCAGGTCAGGCTGATCCTGCTGGGGTTTCCTTCTACAGACACTGAGCTCTTCTGTCTAACCCCAGCTGAGGGGCAGCAGGAAATCATCAGCTCTGCATGTTTCCTGGAGACTTCTTCTGAAAGTTGGATATAATAATAATAGAATATCTGCCATGCAAGGGTGGCCTAATCTGCAGCCCAGCACCTTCCTTCCCCCCCAGATCAGTGCACTAAATTGCTTTTACCCTGTCCACTGGCTTGTGGTACTGTATGAAGTGGCAAACTGGAGAAGCAGCAGGGGAGTGTTAAGTAGTGCATTTGGGGTCGTCTGCCATGATCTGAAACTAGTCCATTAACCTTGAACATTTAGAAGGGAGAGAAGTCAAAGGGCTGCCAATTTCTATTCACTCTTGTTTCTTCTGATTCCTCATCCTTGTCTGAACCCCCTTCATGAGCACATGACTTCCTGTGTCAACCCTAGCTAAGTCATGCTTTCATGGAACCTGCAGCTCCCTTAGAGAAAGATCTCTGCTTCCCTTAGCAATGTGTAGAGATGTCTTCTACCCTACTCCTGCCCAAGAATTAAAAATAAATTATGGGCAGAAACGTTAAAATTCAGAGACTGAGCTGTGTTGTTTCTTCCAATTATTCCTCCAGCTTGACTCTGTTAAGTGTGTATTTGAATTTAAGTAGCAGCAGACTTCAATAAATGGATGCAGAAAGAACTTCTGGCTTCAAAGAGCCGTGAAGAGTCTGTGCTGTGTTGTCAGGGCTGCTTTGGGTGGAATGTGAGCTCACTTGATGCAAAACTCAGAGCTAGTATCTAGTCCTTCCAGCTGGGA
This sequence comes from Cinclus cinclus, assembly GCF_963662255.1. Taxonomy (NCBI): domain Eukaryota; kingdom Metazoa; phylum Chordata; class Aves; order Passeriformes; family Cinclidae; genus Cinclus; species Cinclus cinclus. Next base: position 4,787,755 of record NC_085072.1, read on the forward strand.
CCAGACAGGACTGAGACGCTCCACCCCACCCTGTGTCTCTGCCCTGTTTGATGTCGTCCCTGGCTGCTCACTTCAGTTTTAAAGCCTGGCTTATTGTAGGTTTGCTCTGCTCATCCCTCATGCTCCCTGTGTGCTTGCTCCCTTTGTTTTTGTGTTGTTTTTCTTTTTAACTCTTAACACCCAGTAGCAGCTTTCCATGACATTCCTTTCATGTGATACAGACTTTTCTTAATCCATTGCTCATGATCTTTGCTCAGCTTGTTGGCACAAATCTTTCCAATTCTGAACTATTGATTGTTATGGTTTTTTGGTAGCACAGTTGTCCCCTATGCCCCAGAGCTCTAAAAATGCTCACTCTCTAAAATACACCATCAATTTTGTTGTTATTGCATGGAAAGAGGTGACCACTGGTCAGGAATCTGCTCTATCTGACTTGTCACACGTGTCAGCAAAGCAGTTTGGGGAGGCCCATGGTTCCCTCCAGCTTCTGGTATCTCAGAAAACAGATTTAGCTGAGGAAAAGCAGTGAGGGGTGATAAGAATCTTCCAGGGGCTGCAGGGAGGGGAATTCCTGCTCCATCTGTGTGTGGGGCACTGGAGTCCCAGCCCCTTCCAGCTCCCTGGGGTGACTGACTCTGCCAGAAAGGCAAATAACCTGGGATTAGGTGGCGTTGGACTGTCTGCTTGGCTGGAGTGAAGAATGCTGTGATGTGGAAATCTAGTATTTAGTGATCTGTAATTAGTGTAATGGTGATGATTACTAAAATCCATAATCTAGGAATTTACAGAGAGGGTGCAGAAACCAGCTTGTTGTGGGAGAACTGGATTGCTTTACCCATATTCACATTAAATGAGTGTTCAGATGAGTTCCAAGTTGGAATTTTTTCAATGCTGTGTTTAATGTAAGAGCATAGACCAGTTCTTCATATGCTTCCCTGTCAGCCACTAAAAATAAACTCTGTGCTCACTTTTTAGCTTTCAATTCCTGTTACTGACACTTAGGTAACCTCTGTTGTAGAAACGTTTAAACCAGCCACACTCAAGTGGTGTAAGATGGATTTTCTGATTTATGTACCCTTCAGGAAAATACCTTCCTTTATTAATTCCTGTCTGTGCTGTTGGAGGTGATCCTGTCCAGCAGCCCAGCTGGCTCAGGGGCTGGCTGTCCTGCTGGCAGTGACACCTTGCTCCAGGTACAGCTCTAGCAGCACTGTCCTGTTGGGGTGTCACGCTGGGTTTGTCAGGACAGGTGTCAGGGCTGAGGCAGGATCCCTTCCCCACAGACATTGCTGCCTGACCCCACTCAGGAGGGGCAGTGCTACTGCTCACACTTGAAAGAGTGAGTAGAAGTGCCCACGAAGAATTCTTTGGCTCTGAAGCCCATCATGAAGTAGGAGTAGATCAGCTGTCTGCAGTGAACAGTTTCTGTGGCAGTTCTAGGATGTTTGTGCAATAATTCCTCACCTGAAAACGAGAATACCATCCTCAGGTGAGGTTGCTTTTGTTCTGGGGGAGGATGAACAATGGAAAGAAACCATGCAGAAATAAGAAATCCCTGGAGTACAGACGTGGATCTGGGGGATCTCCCTGCTGTACAGAGTGGGGCTTACTCATGTCCTGTGTTACATGTGAGTGCAGCCATCCCAGGAGTTTTACTCAGCTCCCTGCCTCCTGGTGCTGCCTGTGGGCCAGTGTGGAGCACAGACTGAACAATTTGGGCCATGAGAAGGTGGCCCTGAGCACTTGGGGAGCTGCAGAGTTTAGGAGTATCCATTTCTCACCTCTGCTTTGGGCTCCATGACCTACTTCTGTCCCAGCCATGCTGGCCTGGGGAGCAGCAGCGCCTGCTGCCAAGTCTGGCTCTGCTAATCCAGCTCTCTGCACTGCAATCCTGCATTGCTGCACTTGCACAGGCTCTGTGTTCCCACCATCCCAAAGCACAGGTGTCAACATGGGGTGTTTGGAAATGCTGGGAGGGAGTCTTTCAGTTTTCTGGGGCTGCTGTGAGTCCTTTCTCTTCTGGGAGTGCCTGAGTGTATTTGTAAGCTTTGGGAGGCAGTGCTTGGCAAGCATCTGTGCAAAGAGTTTTGTTGATTTTATTTCAAAGATCTTAAGATGGTAAAATCACTTTAATCTCTGGCAGAGCAGCTATGGAAGTGACCTCTGCCTGCTGTCCTGGTTCAGCTCACATCTCATAAGGCTGCTAATTGCAGTGGTGTAAAAGGAGATGAGAGAAATTCTGATTTCCCAGCCCCGTCCTGCAATCAGAATGAAATCAGGTGGCTCACGAGAAGTTTATTTATTTAGTTGCAGGGAATAAAATACAAGACTTTGCTTTCATAATGGTATTGAGATTTAGGAATACGTGAGTCTATTCCATCCTGGAGTTAAAGACCTACAAGCTGCCACAAATCTATTTCCATTGGAATTGGTGGGGCTTTTTTAGCACACTAGAGAAGGATTAGCATGCTCTGCCTATTCCACAAGCCATCTATATTTTAATTTGTTTGCCAGTCCAAATGCAGCATTCCTTATATGACAGGTCTGGGTCCTTTCTGAATTGGAAGTTCCTGCATCAGGATAATCAAGAGGGGCAGTACAGTTTGTTGATGATGTCTTATAAAGTAATGGCAAGGGGGGTTCCTGTGTAAATGAGTGAACTGCATTTTTTTCTACTTGTGAAGTGAGAGGTTCCTCTGGTTTGCACCTATTATCCTGTAGAAAGTTCTATCCATTCTAACATATTTCCTTAAAATGTAAATGTTAGCAGGACAGTCAGCATTCAAATATCAGGTACTGCTTGTATTTGCATAATCTTATATTTTCACATGTGAGAAACCTTTCCAAAGTCAACAACTGCCAGGAACAGCCAAACAAGAAGGTAGAAACAGATCAGTGTTGAGTAGAGAGTATCATTATGTCTTAGCTTGAATGATCTGTTATTCTGATTACTGAAGGTCTATCATGGCTCTGGTTTTGGGGGCTCAGACATAATAAAATCTGGATAATAAGGAATAAATGGGACCTCACTGCAACCGGCAACTGGTTCAGCTGTTTATCTTTTTTTATAGAATCCCAGACTGGTTTGGGTTGGAAGGGAGCTTAAAGCTCATCCCATCCCACCCCTGCCATAGGCAGGGACACCTTGCACTGTGCCGGGTTGCTCCAAGCTCAATCCAACCTGGCCTTTCCTGATCTTGTGCTTTCTCAGGTGCCCTGTGCCTGAGCAGCTGGGCTGAGTGCCTTTGTTTTGGAGACACCTGTGTAGACACCTAAAACAAAAGATGCATCTGTGTCACCACAGCACAAAGGGTGATTAACAGGGGAGTCACTTCTTGCCGTGGACAAACAGTTGGGAGGTTGAGCAGTTGAGGAGGGTGAATGTCAAATTTACTGACACCTGTACATTACACAAGCCCTGGTTTTTAGAATTCTGTAGAAGGCTCAGAGCTGGTTTCAGTCTTTTTTAACAACTGAAGTGTCCATAGTATAATACCAGAAATGCCACACAAACCCTGGGGCATGACCAGGAAATGGATAGCCTGGAGTTCAGGGCTTTTCTCTCTTCCTTTGCTCTTGTGTTAGTTATGCATGGTGAAGGTCAAGGCTTTCGTATTTCCTGTACTTTCCAGAGTAAATTCCCACAGCAGCTCATGTGGAGTTTGCAGCACCTGGGGCTTTGTGCTCTATGCAAATGTAGGACCAGAATTTCTCCTGCCGGAACAGCCTCAGTTTGTTTCAGAACTCTGTGTAGGTGAAGAGCTGTACTAAAACATCCTTCTGTGTTATGAGTCAGCTCCAGACTGAAATCTCCCTGAAATTCCAACCTGTTAGAGAAGCGGACCTTGCTTGGAGTGTGAGCTTTTTTTATCACCTCCCCAAAAGGCTGGGCCAAACAGGTACATTTTCCATTAGGTGTGGTTGAGTGCACAGAAACCTGAAACACAACCTCCAGCTGGGCTCTCTGCCTCCATTTTAAACTCGAAACTCTCTGAGCAAAGCCTGCGTGAAAACCTGCTGGTAGAAACCCAGCAGCTCTCTGAGGAGCTCCTTTTCCTGGCTCTGCAGGTGCTTTTCTTCCCACATGAAGCAGGCAAGCCTCTTCTGCAGCTGCTTGCCTGGGGTCTCAGGACCTTCTCCTAGCAAAGTCTTTGTTTGCCAGAGCTTTCCTTCCCTTCTGTTAGGATAGGCTGGACTAGATTATCTTGAAGGTCTCTCCATAATTCTGTGATGCTGTGTGCTGTCTCAGGGAGTCCTCACATGCTGTCAAATATAATTAAAATGATTACTCAAGAAGTAACTTTATGCAACTGTGATATAAAGGCCTCCTAGGAGCTTGGGGGCACCGTGGCAATGAAAGAATCCACCAAAGTGATAAAAAGATTGGGATCCATTAGGCCACTCAAGGAAACAACTTCTGTTTTAAAGTGAACAATTTATATTCAAACAGATTTATTTGTGCATGGAGGAGTTTTACCCAGAGTGGTTTACAGGGAAGAAGTGCAGCTTTCAGAGTAAAAGATTTGACTTTGGCTTTTTCTTTCCTTTCCCTTCCCTTACCAGAGCTCCTGAGATCATCCTGGGTTTGCCATTCTGTGAAGCCATTGACATGTGGTCCTTGGGCTGTGTCATAGCTGAGCTGTTTCTGGGCTGGCCTCTGTATCCAGGAGCATCTGAGTATGACCAGGTGAGAGCACGTGGAGGATGTGGGATCTTCACATGGAACCACGATTTTCTGTGTTCAAACCCTCCTGAACCCTCCTGCCCTGCATCATCTTTCATCAGTGCACATTGCTGCTGTCTGAGCTCATTTTCTCTCTGTGATATTCCCATTGTCTCTGGGCAGGGAGCACAGAGTTCTGTGTGTTTTCACTTGAGCTGAGTGTATCCTGTCCACAAAAAGGGGCCAATTTGAGATTAACCCCTGGTTTCCAAACCCAAAAGCTGTTCAAACACCTTCCTGCCAAAGCAGGAGTGAGGTGTGTGTGTCCTGGTGCGAAACACCCTCTGTAATTTCACCATGAGGGCAGTTTTTCCATGTGGGGATAGAGCAAGCCTATCATTCCTGCCCTGTTAATACCTACAGCAACCCTCAGTTTTTATGCAAAGTGTGAGCCTCAGGCTGTCTTTGGAATCCAAGGGCAAGACTCTGAGAGGCATCTTGAACTAATTAGTCCTTTCTGTGGATACTTGGCATTATTACCTGGCCTAGTCAGTGCCTATAAAAGGACAAAAAGTCTATGAGAGGGAGTTTTTTTCAGAGTAGCTTTTCCACTGGGGTTTTTGTGGTGGGATCTCGTTACAGTGCTTGGTATGGTTTTCCTAATGTGATAAAATATATGAAAACTTACTAAGTTTGAAAACTTACTTGTCATGTGTCTTCCCAGCACTGTAAATTTCCAAAGGAAACACAGTGGCACCTTAATGAGCAGAATGAGTTAGAAAGTAGCTGGTGGTTTCCTTGTGCACTGAGTTTTGTGTAATTCTGAGAACCTTATCTGCTCGTGTAGGTGGCTGGGGAGGAGCTGCTTTTTCCATTTCTTAATGACAGGATTTTGCAGCCCTCTGTGATGCAGTGTGAGGTGTGACTTCATGGGGTTCATTTTGATGTCCCCTTGAAGACTGGGGATGACTTGACTTTCATGTTTTCTGAGATTCTGCAGCAGCAAGTGAAAGTTGAGGTAAAACTTGTGAGAGTACCTCTCCAGGAATGAGTTCATGGGCTGGCATGGGATTTACAGCTGTTTCTTTAAACACCCTCTGGCTGTAAAGGTAACGTTAAGTCCTGTAAAAATAGAACTGCTACCTGAATTATTGTGTAGATACAAGAAATACTCACGTGCAGATGCTTGGATCCACCTTGGCTTAACTGAGAAGTGAGCCCATAAATTCATGTGATCATAAGCTGTGACAGTGCCCTGTTTTGGCACAGTGGCATAGCAGGAGTTTGGCAGACAAGAAGATCTAAGGATCTCTAACTGATGGCTTGATCAAGGCATAGCACTGTGGAGTTTTACATCAATTTGCTATTTTCTTTCCTTTTGAGCATACCTTTTTATTTGTTTTCTCTTTACCGGTGTCTTACCAATACCATCACAAGGATTCAGGTGCACCTTCCTAAATTCTGAGCCTTTTTTCTTTTTAAAATGCAAAAATAAGTATATTGAATGTGTTTGAGGATATTTGGTCTTGGTTTCTTGGTCAGTGAGAGCTTTGCCATGACTTTATTCTGATTTTGTGTACCTAGTGTATTGTGTAGGCAGGCACAGCAATGTTGCTTGGATAATGATACCTTTAATTATTTATACATACATGATAAATTCTGCAGTAGTTTTCCCTCAAAATATGTATTTCTTACACTGATAACTGCCTTTAAAGCCTACAGATTGCTTAAATATACATTAGCCAAAAATATTTCCATAAAATAAGAAAGATGCATTTAAAACCTTAAATATTCGTGTGATTACAAAAGTGGCTTTATAAATACTTGGAATGGTCCCTTTAATTGTGCAGTTTTGAATATCTGGGCAGTTACAGGTAATTTCCTATTAGCTGTGAACAAACCTGGCTGTTAATTGCCCCCATTTGCTGTGAATTCTTGATGGGAATCCTCACTCTTGGAATTTTCTTTCCTAGATTCGTTACATTTCACAAACTCAAGGCCTTCCAGCGGAGTATCTTCTCAGTGCAGGAACGAAAACAAGCAGGTTTTTTAACAGAGATCCAAATTTGGGATACCCACTGTGGAGGCTCAAGGTTTGTCTGTCTCTTCCATCCCAAATGCTCTTTTATTCATTGAGGATTTGATAGAAATTCCCACCCAGTTTTGGTGTGCTGTGAAAGCATTGTGAGTGAGGATTTGGGGTCTGTGATTGCAGGAGCTGTGCAGAGCTCCTGGTGCTGCTCTGACAAAAGCAGCAGTGCATGATAGCACCAGCAAAGAGTGGGTGTTCCATCATTGAGATAATTGGGTGCTTATTATGGGCTGCTCATTCTCAGGGAAGTGTGTCATCTTGTTGTCATCTCCTGACAATCCAACCAGTAAAATATGGAGTATTTCATGATGGGTTTGTTAGTTTAACAGCAATCTGGTTATGGGTTGGCAGAGGACATGAAGGAATGAGATTTAGGCCTGATTTGCCTTTAAAGCTGAGCAGCAAAAAGAAGGGAATTTTGCCTTTCTTTGTAGAAGAGGGATTTAAAATATTTATAGCCTTTTCTCTTCCTAAATCAGAAAACTTCAGTAGTTTTGGTTAATGCACTACCCAAGGAAGCCTTGAAATGAAATCATCCTGTTGTTAATTCAGCTTTGCAATGAATGATTTTTCCAGCTGAGGGAGTGGGATCCCAGGGCTCTTTGGGTTTGAGCTGCTGATGTGTGGTGTGTCTGAAAGCAGCAAATGGTCATCTGCCTCAGCAATTCCTTGCTGCTTTTTCCTTATCAATGTACAGTATCTCAGTTTGTTCTGTTTTCTTTGGTAGACTCCAGAAGAACATGAGTTGGAAACAGGAATAAAATCAAAAGAAGCTCGGAAATATATATTCAACTGTTTGGATGATATGGCGCAGGTGTGTGGGGATCTTGGGACACAAATAACTCTTTTTCACGTTTAATTTAGTAACTTTAATTTTTGGGGGGATCTCTAAAACCGGTGCTCCTTTGTTGGAGCAACCAGTCCTCTTCCAGTGACAGTTCAGAGCACTGATGGAGGTTTACCATTGTGCCAATTTACATTAGAAATCAGTGGATGAAAACCAGTCAAAATGTTAATTATGAACCTGTTTGAAATGTTTTATGTTTTCTTATGTCCCTCAGTGTGTTGGACAGGAGTGTGCCCAACTTGTTCCCAGTATAGTAGAGCAATAGGAGAGCTGAGCCCCTTCAAATACATTTGTAGGACTAAACCTCTTATTAGACCTCTTTGGAAATAGTGACAAGAACTACAGATCATTCTTCATTTCCTCTTTAGAGGTGAAATGAAGGAATACCTGAGTGGCTTTAATATCATGAGGCCTTAAATCTTAAACACCAATTTTCTATTGCTTTTGTAGCTTTTACCATCAGGTTACATTTGTGCAGAGAAGGTGGAATCATTCTGGCTTGCCAGCCCCTCATAGATTCCCCCAAAACATGAGAGCATTTTGCCAGAGAGTGGAGAATGAAGCCTGGCTGATCCCTCTGAATAGACCCAGCTCCCTGCTGAGGAGAGAATTCCACATGCAAGTTGGACTTTCTCTCCTAGAATGAGCAAGGGAAAGGTGGTGTGTTAGCATGGTAATACCTGAAATTAGTCTGGCTGAGAGACAAATGCTTAAGAAATATTTCTGTGTGATGTGAAGTTATTGAATTGTTAGGCAGCAATTAGTTTGATGCTTGTGTGGTCTGCTCCCATTTGATTTTCCAGGTGAATATGTCTACAGACTTAGAAGGGACTGACATGTTGGCAGAGAAGGCTGACCGAAGGGAATACATTGATTTGTTGAAGAAAATGTTGACAATTGATGCAGATAAGAGAATTACTCCACTGAAGACTTTGAACCATTCATTTGTTACAATGGCACATCTGCTGGACTTCCCCCACAGTAACCAGTAAGCTCCCTTGGATGGGTTGTTTTGTTTCTGTATTTGCTGGAATCACAGAGCAGCACTTCCCAGCTTTCTGTCAGCGCTGTTTTCTGCAGTTCCTGGCTGATCTGAAAATAGCAATGGCATGTGCAAGGAATGGAATGTTCATAAGCTTCCTTTTCGTGTTTTAGGACATTCTTTGTTGGTTTGAAAGAACCTAATCCTAAAGCACGTGCATGAAGTTGGGAATCTGTCACATCTGTGTGCTGTTTTTACAAATCTGATGTTTTGCTTCTGTCATTCTGTTCCAGTGTGAAATCTTGCTTTCAGAATATGGAGATCTGCAAGAGAAGAGTGAACATGTATGATACAGTGAATCAGATCAAGAGCCCTTTCACCACTCACGTTGCTCCTAACACAAGCACAAACCTGACAATGAGCTTTAACAACCAGCTCAACACAGTACACAACCAGGTATAGCATCTTTCACCTATTTAATCCTCATAAAAGACATGGAGTAGGCTGATTTGGCACCTTCAGGCCAAAATTGAAACTACTCTCCAAAATTCATAGTCTTATCTCAAAGTCTGATTTCCAAAACTCAGGCCAAGGAACCTCTTTACTTCATGTATTGAAAATTTGTCAGTTCATCAACGTAAATAAATTGGGTGCGATAAATGGGTTTCTTTCTGTGTCGTCTTAAGCTTTTAACATCAAACATTTTCCAGGTGCTTTCCTCCTAGCTTAATATTGATGGTTCCTGTTGTTTGTTTTATTAACAAAGAGAGATAAGATTACAAGAGATAAGTGATTTTCTGTTTATTTTTATAGGCCAGTGTGTTGGCTTCCAATTCCACTGCTGCTGCTACTCTTTCCCTGGCCAACTCAGACGTCTCCCTGCTCAACTACCAGTCTGCCCTGTACCCATCCTCTGCAGCCCCAGTGGCAGGAGTGGCCCAGCAGAGTGTTTCCTTGCAGCCTGGAACCACCCAGATCTGCACACAGACAGACCCCTTCCAGCAAACCTTCATTGTTTGTCCTCCTGCTTTTCAAAGTAAGCCCAGAACCCTTTGTGTGATGCTGTGCTTTCAGTCAGTTAAGGCAGGAGAAGTTGTGATTTGCACTAAGCTGAGACACCCCAGAGTTGAGCAGAGCTCTCTGTGGGTGTCACACAGGGTTCTTGGATCAGATGGAAGTGTAGAACCAGGTCAGACATGTGCAGGCAGCTTGATTCCCTTCCAGGTCGTGCTGGAACAGGTGACAGGATCTTGCCTGCCTGGGTTGCAGGCTCCAGCTAGTTGCTCAACCAGTTTTTCCCCCCAAACTGAGCACAGCAGCATTCCACAGAAAGCAGGGAACAGAGGAGCCAGACCTGCCTGAAAATCGGTGTGTCTTGCTGTGCTTGTTATCTCAAGAGCAGATATCTGGTGTTTGAGCCTCAGTTCATAGCCCTGATCCAAGTTTTTGCTACCAGCAGATTGTCACAGGTTGTGGGTCAGTGAGCATAGCACAGGCAGCTCTGTTCATGCCTGTGTTCATCCTTAGGGCTCTGAAGTTATGCTGATACCTGGATTGTTTTAGTCGGGAGGGTTATTTGTGATCTCGGAACTGATGGTGTAAGGCTTGAACTTTAAACTTTTCTCAAGCAGGTGGGAATTTGGGAGTCTGTGTTACTGTTCCTGCAAACCAGACTCCACAGAGCCAGGCTGGTGGGGGCTGGCTGTCCATCATGGCCTTGCAGGATCCCAGGATGCAGAAAGATTTACTTCAGCTGATGCTTAACTGGGATTTTGTCAAAGCTTTCCTACCCCTTAATCTGACCCTATCCTCTGCCCTTACCTAGTAGGAATTTGATTTTTTGGGAACAAATGAAAGAATAATAAAGCAGCTTAGTGATGTATCTTGTCCTCCACAGCTGGACTTCAGGCAACTACAAAGCATTCTGGGTTCCCAGTCAGGATGGAAAATGCTGTCCCAATTGTGCCACAAGCACCTGCAGCACAGCCTCTGCAGATCCAGTCTGGAGTTCTCACACAGGTAAAAAAAACACCCCAAACCCCTCATAGGCTCAACTGCAATTCCACTGCAAATCCAGGAGAATCTGCCTGAATGCAGGGGGTTCTCAGGACCCTCTGAAAGGTTAAATGCTGGTCACTTCTACGACAGTATTTTCTTGTTTTGCTTTGTTTTGGTTTTCTGCAATATTTGAAGTCTGAGCTATTTTATGTCATGTGCCTCCCTGGTTTTAAGAGTTTGATTTAATAATGGGAATAAATATGTGGTTTTCAGCTGCTAAAAACAGGCTGTATTTTTCAGGCATGGACACTGCCTTACAGGCAGTGCTGGTCATTTTTGCCTACACTTTAAAATCGTGGCAGGAGAAATCATTGCTGTGAGAAGTGAGATCCCGGTAAACAGAGGTGACAACACAGATTACTCCTGCTAAAATTTCATCTTTAAATCAACAAAATTATTTCTGAATCCTTCTCAGCTAGTTATATTCTTAGTGTGAATTAATGTGTAGCAATGACGTATCTATGTCTGCAGTTTGCAGTTTAAGCAGCATGCAATACCAAAATTCACAAATCATTCTAAAAATGCTGTTTTAAATATTAGTAATGTGTCATAAATTAAAACTATTTTAATTTCCAAAAAGTAATCCTTTAATATACAATAAGTGCCTGGTGATTCACAAGTCTTATTTACTGAAAATTTGTAGTTGCCTTTATAATTAAGTGGTTTTTTATTTATTTGCATAGTTTTAGTTTCTGCTGGCATTAACAGGTACTCTGTTAGTTTTACTCTTCAGGCAGTATATTGCATTTACTGACCTTCTTGTAGAGGAGTAATTTTTAGTTTGTTCCAAGTATTTAGGTGGCACTCTGTGATTGCTGGTTTCTTTAGAATTAATGATACAGGTCACAGTATCCAAAAAGCAGAATCCACTTGAAGGCCTACCTGAATCCAAGAATGCAAACTGCACACCAAGAATCTAAATTTAATTAGACATTTGATGGACTAATACTTGTCTGGGTGGTTTCATCACAGATGACTTTGCTGTTTCCTGACACCAAAGTGTGCCTTCCATGAAATCCCATAGTTTACCTTTTCTCAAGGGTTCTGTGTGTGGATTTGAAGGTCTGACAGCAAGTGCAGGGAGCTGCCTGGGGTGCAGTCTGTGCCATGGCTAGTGCAGCGTGGCTGTCACTTGCCCTCTGGGACCCAGTAAAGTGCCAGTGGCTGAACTCACTTTGACTTTTGAACTGTGTCATCAGAGAGACATCCCGTCCCCAAATTTTTCCCCAGCTCATTTTGACTTTTGAACTGTTGTCATCGGAGAGGTCCCGTCCCCAAATTTTTCCCCAACTTGTTTTGACTTTCGAACTGTGTCACTGGGCTGGAAATTCCCAGTTCCTAATGCTCTGCTCAGGGCCGTGAAGGTGCCTGTGGAGGAGCTGCAGGGTCTGGGTGTTGTTGGTGTCGGTGTCGGTGCGTCCCTTCCCTCGCGGCGCGGTGCCCCTCGCCTGGCCCTGCCGCCCCGCGCACCGACCTGCACTGACCTTCCTCAGCTCGTGTGTTTCACTCACTGCCTGATCTACATTTCAGGGAAGCTGTACACCACTAATGGTAGCAACTCTTCATCCTCAAGTAGCCACCATCACGCCGCAGTATGCGGTGCCCTTTACCCTGAACTGCGCAGCCGGCCGGCCGGCGCTGGTCGAACAGACGGCTGCAGTACTGGTAATTGCCTCCCTTGATTGTGTTCACTAACTGAGTTTTTGTTTTAACTTAGACTTGCAGAGGGCATGGAAGCATGTGCCATCTTGTGGCTGTGTTCTTGCTACATCTTAATGTCTTGTTGTTTTCCTCCCCAACATTGCTGAAGCACTGTCTGACTCTGACGTTTAGTGTGGCTCTGTAAAGAATCCAGATCCATTGACTATTACCTCTGCTAGCCTAGTATTGAAAGCTCTTCTAAACTAGACCCTAGAAGAGTTGTAATTGTTCTTGTTCTTTGCTTACTCTCCTATCTTTGCCTTTTGATTGTGGAATACAAAGGAATCAGTCTTTAGCTTGACTCTGCTACAGGTACCTGGATGGCCAGAATTTGACCTACTTGGCAAGTTAGCTCCATATTTTGTTTGCAACACATGTAAAGCTGCTTTGTATGGAGAAATGTTTCAGATCATTAAGCACAGGCTAAAATCCCTGATGACAGAAAATCCTTTAATGTATTGCTCTAGCAGTTGATTTTTCTTAACCTCTGTTGAACATTGACAATAATTTTCTGGCCTTTTGTTATTTATAGCAAATCGCACATAGCTTGCTTCATGAGATAAAGATTCTGTTCCTCACAGATACTGTTCAGTTGATAGGTATTTCTTGGTTGAAATTAAAGGTGAGCTCTAGTATCCAAAATGGCAATAGCTAGCATTTAGGTCATTTGGAACAATTTTTTAAAAGGATGGGGGAAGGGAATGAACACACCTTTAAAAAGTGCATGTTTGTAAAATTGTCCTCTTCTGTATTCTGGCACCTGCATCAGAACAACTTTGCAAGTGCCACAGAGAAGTCATTGTAAAACTCCAGAATCAGATCAGTGAAGCTTATGAAAACATTGCAGTGCACTGAAGTGCTGGTATCCTCACATGTCCTTCAAAGCACATTCCATTGTGTGAACCATGTTGTTTCATGTGGCTTTAAAGTGATAGTTTGAATGTAATTTTCTTCTGAGAGGGAGGCCTCTGCTGAAGTAGAATTTTGCTCGAGTCGTACCTGTCCTGAAATTTAAACCCAATAATTTGAGTTCTTATGAACCAAGTGAGCTGCTCCCTGTTTCTGGGGCTGGGAAGGCAGGAGAGTGGGGTTCTCCTGGTCACAGCTCTGAGCTAAACAGACCCAGGGGTGCTGCTTCTTTCCTCCTGTTGAATTTTGTTTGCTGAACGGCTGCAATCTGGGCTCCAAAAACAGCAAGGGGTGACTATAGCAGAGCTTGGGACACAAGTGAGTTGTTAGTGATGTTTTCCAAAGTGTATTTGGGCTTTGATTCAACAGGCAAATTCTGTTCTGCTGTGTGTGTGCAGTGGACTTGAGATTCAACTCCCCTGTACAGCAGTAGAGATCAGAGCTGGCTGTCTCCAGACTCTGAGCCTGCGTTCTGAATTTCTCTGGAGGACTTGACTAGTTCTGTTTGGATTCTGGGAGCCTTTGGCGTGAATTTGCTCACCTTTAGTGCTTCCAACACTTCTCCCTTGCTGCTTCCCCTGAGTTTGCATTAGCCATTTGCTAAGCTTTGCATATTTTTGTCCTTCCTCTGTCAAAACAGTTCGTCGCTTGGAAGGCCCGATTTCTGCCTCTCATTGGGAATTTATATCTTGCTGTATTAAACTCTCTGCTTTGTCTTGTGCAGGTGTTGGCTTTTGGAAAGACGCATGGTGTGACTTTTAACATATTTCTCTTTTTATTTTTTATTTTTTCAATGTTATTGTTGTTATTATTATTCCGCTTATGTTGGCAGAGGTTGTAGCAGCTCTCTGCTTTGAAGGCTTCTTGTTTGGAACTGGTATTTGTACTAAGTGGATCTGTTACTTGCAGAGATGTTGAATTTGAAACAACAGGTTTTGCAGTTCAAGCTGCAGGAGAGAAAGCCATATATTATCAAAATCATGGAAACATTTCACTGTCAAATTTATTTGGACAGGAACATTGATAATATTAATGAATTGAACCCGCCTAAATTATCTCTCAGTGTGGCTTTTCTTAAATGCTTCAGTTGAGGTGGGTGAATTTCCATGATAACAACACCATCTCAGCTCTCTCAGTGTGATCCCTGCAAGGTAGAAAAGCAAAAGGGACCAAATTGGTTTCATATTTTGGGACCTTTCAGCAGAGCAGTGGTGTAAGTTTATGTTGAGAAAGAGTCCCAAGCACTGCTGCTGTGCAATACCTGGCTGCATGTGCAGCACGATATAAACACTGTTTTCTCCAGGCAACAGCAGTGATAAAAGAGATTAGCAAAATGTTGGGGAAGCTCATTCCTCTGGCTTTCTTGTCCTTGGGAAAACGTGCAAGGAGGAGCTGTCCCTCTGCAAGCTAACAATCCACCCCAGTGCATTTATTGCTTGGACAGATCTCTGCCTGCCCCTGCAGGAACTGAAGCCTAGTGAGCCTCGTGTCTGTGTTTGTTGTTTTGCAGCAGGCCTGGCCCGGGGGAACCCAGCAGATCCTGCTCCCTTCCACCTGGCAGCAGCTCCCAGGGGTTGCTCTGCACAACTCTGTCCAGCCAGCGGCCGTGATCCCAGAGACCATCAGCAGCAGCCAGCAGCTGGCTGACTGGAGGTAGGGATTGCAGGGCTCCAGCTCCCTGCCAAGTGGGAATACATCCATCACAGTGCCCACAGTGTCTCCCTTCCCCTCCCTCAGGGGCTCGCTGCAGCTCGTGGTTCCTGCAGTGGAGTCATGGGATTTGGGTCTCTTGTTTTTTCTCTGCTCCAGGAATGCACATTCCCATGGAAATCAGTACAGCACTCTCATGCAGCAGCCATCTCTGCTGACCAACCACGTGACGTTGGCCACAGCACAGCCTCTGAACGTTGGGGTTGCTCATGTTGTGAGGCAGCAGCAGAGCAGCAATGTGCCAGCAAAGAAGAACAAGCAGCCAGCACCGAGCACAGCCAAGTAAGGATTCCTTGCTTCCTTTCCCAGTCCTAGAAAAGCCACAAGTTTGTTTGTGGGGGTTGCCTTTGTGGCGTGAAAAGCACATCTTGTGATCGAAGAGGCAGTGAGGATGTAACTTTATTGTGCTACAGTTGCATTTAAAGATGTCTTGGCCTTTGTGCTGTAGTCACTGATTTAAATTACATTAATTTCAGGGAGTGCGAGGCCATGGTTGACCAAGTGCTTTACTGTCCTGGTCAGAGGGCTCTTACACTCCCAGGGTGTTGGTGCCATAGCAATGCAAGTGACAGAGCTGTTGAATGAGGGGTGGCAGTTCCTGGCAGTGTTCAGGTGGATCAGTCCCATGGATTGGATCAGTCCCATCAGTCCCATGGTGGATTCGGAGCATCCCTGAGTGCCTTTGGGCTGTGTCTGTGGCACTTTGCTGTTTGAGTGTCTGCACTGAGGTTCTGTTTATGTAGGTATGTTTATGCATGTATGTTCCTAATGCTGTTTGTCCAAGCCTCTGACCTGGAGCTGAATCCTGCTGTGCTTTTCCTGCAGGCCCAGCTCATCTCTAGAGCCTGTGCCCACCCAGGTGTACTCTGTGATTGGGAGCAGCCCCCTGCGCTCCACCTCCTCCTCCTCCAACGTGCTGGTCCCAGTGCAGGAGCAGCACCAGCCCATCGTGATCCCTGACACTCCCAGCCCCCCTGTCAGTGTCATCACCATCCGCAGCGACACTGATGAGGAGGAGGACAGCAAATACAAACCTGCCAGGTGGGATGTTTGTTTAGCCTGTACTGGGCTGTGCTGGGCTCACCTCACACATCAGGGAGAGTGGGGAACACAATGTGTGATCCCTGGGCAGACTCAGAAGAGCTGCATAAGAAAGAATATTCCCCATCACATCTCTGTGCTGTTGTGCCTGTAGTTAATCTGAGTTTTATCTGACAAGGAGGGGAGGGTGTGAGATCCTAGAGGGAGATCTGTATTCTGGTGGGCAAAACTTGAATGTTTCCCATTTGCATTTTGTCTTTTTTCCCCCCGCAGTTTGGGTATGAAGCAGAGATCCAACGTCATCAGCTACGTCACTGTTAACGACTCCCCTGACTCAGACTCATCCCTGAGCAGCCCCTATGCCCCAGACCCCCTGTCCTCGCTCAGGAGCACTGGGGGAGCCCTGGAGCTGCCCAGCAGAGCCCCTGCTGACAGCTCCAGCTCCCGCACCATCATCGTCCCACCCCTGAAAATGCAGCTCAATGACTGCATTGTAGCCACCCAGGCTTCAGGTGGGTATCTCAGCATGTTTTGTCAAGCCTCAGGTGTTTTCCTGTCCCCGTGACATCTTCATCCTCACAGTTTTGCACTTCCACAATGGGTTTTTCTAAGCTTTAGGTTTCACAGCTGCTGTTGTGAAAGCCTTGGTCTGTTTTCATAATAATTAATGATTAATGATTAGATTTACCTTTCATTTGCATTTGGCTGCATTTAGGAAGATCTGTAAACATTCCTGATGATTTCTTAGTCACATTTGAAATCGTAATTAAAGCAAAGTCTCTGTGACAGAAACATTCAGTTTGGTGCCCAGAGCTGGTTACCACCAGCATGGGAAGGGGAGGAATGGACTAAGCCTGTGCCATCTTCCAGGCATCCTGAGCAGCACCAGTAAGACCAAGCCAGTGGCCTCGGTGAGCGGGCAGGCGTCGGGATGCTGCATCACACCCACGGGGTACCGCTCCCACCGCGTGGTCACCAACGGCGTGCAGCCCCTCAACCTCAGCCAGGTGAGCCTGCCTGCCTCTGCTGGCCTCGGGGCTGCTCAGAGCTGCTTTAGGAATGGGTGAGGCAGGGAGAAAGGCTGGCTTGCACAGGGTCAGTAGTTGCGAGTGGTAATTCTTTGGAGATGATTGTGTCCTGGGGTGGTGTAGGGTAGGACAGGCTCTGTGGGGGGAGTACAGGGAGGTTTCTCAAGGAAAAGGATTTGTCCCTCTACCAGAGGGCAGGAGAAATAAGTGTGGTTGTGTCCATAGTCTCTCTTTGTGCTCCTTGTCACACCTGACTCACAGCACATCCTTCTTGCCACTCGGGAGGGTGACACCCAGATCCAGCTGTTGAATTAGAGTAACTTTGAAGGCACAGTATGAGGAAATTCTTTAGTTCTTTTCCTTTCTCTAGACCTCACAGAGTTCCAACCAGTAGATTTAAGACTGGGCTTTCTCTCTCACACTGACGTTTGGCACCTGACGTCTTTGAATGTTTCAATTCAAAGATTGGTTTCACTTCATTTTGTGTTAGTGCTTTGGATCACACTGCAGCAGCCTCTCAGAGGAGAGGGGGTGTTGTTACCCCTGCAGTTCACTTCTGCCATGGGCACCGGACAGGTTTTGTGGTGCTAAAACAGGGCAGCCCTGCTGCCACCCTCCCAAGGTGCAGAGGAGTAGGTGTGTGAGGAGTTGTGGGGCTGGTCAGATCTAGGATCTGCCTGCACTTGTCCAGCTGTGGTACCCCCCGAGTGGCACTTTGGTCCCTTTGTAGAGGAAAAGTGTAACCTTTGTCCCCTTCTCAGATCCGCGGGAGGGTGTCACGAGGGAGGATCTGCAGGTGTGTCCGGGGGATGGAGGTGTCCATCAGTGGGCTCTGGCTGCCCCTTGCTCACCTGAGCTAACCTCATTTACTCCCTTCCCTTGCAGAACCAGCAAACCACAGTGCTGGCCTCCCAGGAGAGAAGTGGCAATGCTGTCCCACGCCGGCAGCAAGCTTACGTGGCTCCCCTCACATCAACGATTTCTCAGGCTCCCTACACGTTCCAGCACAGCAGCCCAGTGCATCCCCACCTGGCAGCAGCCACGGCCAGTGCCCACCTGTCCAGCCAGCCCCACATGTACACTTATGCCCCCACCAGTGCTGCCACTCTGGGCTCCACCACGTCCATCGCCCACCTGTTCTCCCCTCAGGGCTCGTCACGCCACACCACCTACGCTGCCCACCCCAGCACCCTGGTGCACCAGGTCCCTGTCAGCGTGGGGCCCAGCCTGCTGACGTCTGCCAACGTCCCCCCTGCCCAGTACCAGCACCAGTTCGCTCCCCAGTCCTATATTGGTGCTTCCAGAGGATCTGCTATTTACACTGGATACCCGCTGAGCCCCACCAAGATCAACCAGTACTCCTACTTGTAGTTAAGTGAAGCACTGTCCTGAGAGGGGCTGAGAGGTTGGAGAAGGATTTCAGGTGAACCTTTGCCTGGGAATGACTGCCTGGTTCGTGTTTCTCCCTGATCTGGTTGTATGTTGTTCCCAAATGTCTCTGGTGAGTTCAGTCACTAACTGAGCAGCATGCTTTGTTACCAGTACGAGGGTCACTAATTAAGTTTTTAAAATTTTACTTACTTTTTATAGATGCTTTTAAAAAGTTCATGGTCACATTTATTTAAAATTGTTCTGTTGTGCTAATCAAAAGGGGTGTCAAATCAGTGTCTCAGAAGACAGATCCTAATGTCTTTTTTAACTTGTGTAACTTAAACAAAAAGATTTGCAGATTCTATTTTAGCAGCTTGCACAAATCCATGTTGCCACTAAAAATGTAGTGCATGTTTATCTCATTATGTTGCTGGGGCAGTTTTAAAATCAGATTTACTATTTTAACATCTGTTCTCTAATTCACTTTGTCTTTAACAAATTGCTGGTTCTGCAAAAGCCATTACATCTCCATATATGTTTCTGTCAAAGGTGTTTTGTTTACTCCTCTGCTTTGTTTAAGGACTGGTAGAGGCAGCTGCCTTATGCCAGCAACATGATACATTCAGGAGTCCTGTAAACCCTGGAGTCTGCTTTGTTTTCTTGAAAATTCTCCATAGCCCAGCTGAATTTTTATTGTGTTCATTGCATAATTCTTCTAAGTGGTTCAAACTGTATTCAGGATCTCACTGTGTGACAGAGCTCAGCAGCTCTGTCAGGGTGGTGGTATTGTCTCCAGTTGAGAGTGAATAATGCAGCATTGCTCTAAAATTTGGTTTCTGCAGCTTATTAGATGCTGGCCCTATAATGGAGCTGGATTCCTTCACAGAAGCACAGGGCTTTGCTTTGTTCTGTTTTTCTCTTAATATTTTTGCCTCACGTGATTCATTTAGGAGGGAGATGAATTTGAAATACCATGAAACATCACTGTATTGATGTGTACAGCTTTTTATACTCCTGTGAGCGTATCCTCCTGGATATGTCAGCAGCTACTCTAAAGCGCTCTTAATAAGACTTGTAAACAGTACGTGCATGTAGGAATTGCAACAAAAGAAAAGAAAAAAAAACAAGACAAAAAAAGAGAAAGAGAAAGAAAAAAGGAAAAAAAAAATCCAGATTTTAAAGTTTATTACTGAATTTAAAACTATTTTAGAAGTTTTGTATTGGTGGTGTTTTAATATTTTACAGAAAATGAAATATGTACATATTGATTAGAAAAATATAACAAGCAAAACTTCCTGCTAACCCCAAATGTTCTGTCTTTGTAATCAAAATGTGTAGTGATTATACTTGAACTCTGTACTTAGTGTTTGTCTAATTCTTAAACGTTCCTGGGGATGGAAGTGTTGTATCCTTTGTATTTAAACCAAAATGAATTGATTCATGTTGGAATGTATGTGATATAATGCAATGGTTAGAGCTCATCACTGTAGCACTGAGAGAGGAGTAGAGCTTCACGAGAGGAAAGGATACCTTGGATTTGTTTTGCACAGGTATGTGTGATGAAGAGTTGTTTGGTGTGTCCCCTTATTGTAGTGCCTTAAATGATGATGTAGTGTGACTAGAGTTTACAGTGAGCTTGCCTTACGAGGGACCAGCAAGCCCCCGTCGAATTGAAGCAATTCACCCACCCAGCTTTTCCCCAGCCAGAGCAGCAGGATGGTGCAGAGCCCTCTCCCTGTCACCGCGCTCGTCCCGGCTCCGTTCTTGTTCCCAGTGAAGCGATGTCCCCTTGAAGCTTTCCCTTGAAATGGCACATGTACTGTTAGTGTCTGTCAGTGCATTTCGGATAAGGTAGTGCTGGGAATGCATTGGAATGTTTAGTCTAATATTGCAGAAGTGATTAAATACGTGCAATCACTTTTATTAGGTTTAGTGTAGCGTTACCTTCCCCCACAGGAATAGCAGACGTGTCGTGTAAAAATATTGCTAGCTTGGTGATAGAATATTTATACCAAAGAGAGCCTGCTGTAAAGCACATAATACCATTAAAAAGTTTTGTAATGCTACTGCTAATGTGGAGTTATTGGGAAGGTCAGTCAGCTGTAGCCCTAGCGTTCGGAGGAAATACTCACTTTGGATAATCAGTGCAGGTTTTGGACTACACTTTGTTTTCTCGGGTCCCTTGTACTAGGAATTATTTCTCATCTAACACATAAAATACCTTGTCCAAAAGGATGATATAAACTGGTTCGAGCAGTTGTGTCACTGCAGCAATAAGAGGTTTGGTAACCTTGAACCCCAGTTTATGTTCCGTCCCAGCAGGAAGGAGGCCGGTCCTGACCTGGCTGTGGCAAGAAATGCCCGAGGCATTTCTGCAAGCCCACGTTCCTGCTAGAAGGAAGGCTGGGCTGGCCTGAGGTGGGTGGACTAGGGAGGGATGGAGGGCTGTGGAACTGGACGGTAGCATTAGCCCACATTGATGTTCAGTGTGTTTGTAGTCGGAGCACTTCCGTGAGCGTGCAGAAAACCAACCTTGCTGTGCCACATCGTTGCTGCAAACGATGCTGTTTGTTGCTGTAGGCACTTTCTTGCTTTTTTTGACATTGCTTGTGTTCAGTACTTGCCTTGAGATACCTCTTGGGTACAGAGTTGTGCCTTTCCACCGAAAGGCAGACCAAGCTCCAACTCCCTGTTTCACAAATAGGACTTCATGGAAAACACTTCACTAAGAGGAAAAAAAAAAAGAAAAGAAAAAAGACCTCTAGCAAAATCTGCTAAAAATTTTGAGAAATTTCCCACTTTCCCCTAAAAAAAAGGCAGCTTGAAATGTCCATTTAGAGACCTTGTAACACAATTAATCCCAATCAAATGTATTCCCAAAGCACGGTGTCGTCTCCTCCACTGCCCGAGTTCCCAGGAGTGTTGGAACAGGGAGGATGAGATGGAGATTATGTAGGTAAAATCAAACGTGCTCCATTTGGAACAAGCTGTCAAGCAATACCCCAAAATTCCTCTGTGATAAACAGCAAACCCCACCCCAGCAGGGCCAGGGCCTCCCAGTCTGGCCCCAGTATATGATGCCCAATTTAGGTGTATTGTGTTCTGCTATAAGGTGATACATCCTTCTTCCTTGCATATCCAGCCTCAATTGGGTTCAAGAATTGACTCTCCTCATTGTCAGAGCCTGCTACACATTTTTGGAGAGAAATCTGCTATCTCTGGATAGGAATTGGCATCCTTTAATTTTCTTTACAACTAGTTTGGGATTCACCTTTGGAATATTTGATAGCCGTGGTCCCAGCTAGGTTTGTCTGTGTGATTCTTGAGCTGTTCAATCAGTTTTCTCTTACCTGACCTGTATTTGCAGCTGTGATAGCCCCTGCAGAGGCAACTCCTGAGGCTTTCCTGCTTAGCACCTAATTGATGGGATGCAGTAATTTACCTCTGACTCAGCAATTTCTTTTAGTACATGAAACTAAATTGCTTCTAAATGACAGGATTGGCACAGCCCTGCTTTCTTTTTTCTAATTTTATTTAAACTTCTGAATGGTGCCGCATGTCCACATGGTTGTTTGTTGCTAAACTTTATATAATGTGTGATTTCAGATTCAGCTTGAACTATATCTATCTCACTACATGTAGCAGTACATTATATGTAATGTTAGTATTTCTGCTTGAATCCTTGATATTGCAATGGAATTCCTACTTTATTAAATGTATTTGATATGCTAGTTACTGTGTAAAATTTAACTTTCTTTTATGGTTGTGCTCTTCCTTTTTACAAGCCGCTAGATACAGGTAGTTTCTGACAATTACTGATCTATGTTTGTATTGCTGATGTACTTAGGGGGTATGTAAAAATCATTTTAACAAAAGAAATAGATATTTAAAAATTTAATACTAACTATATGGGAGAAGGGTCCATTGTGAAAACATAGTTTATCTTTGGATT
This sequence comes from Cinclus cinclus, assembly GCF_963662255.1. Taxonomy (NCBI): domain Eukaryota; kingdom Metazoa; phylum Chordata; class Aves; order Passeriformes; family Cinclidae; genus Cinclus; species Cinclus cinclus. The sequence continues at coordinate 4,810,109 of NC_085072.1, forward strand.
CAATGTTTGTCTTTGGTTTTACAAAGTAGCTTGTATTTTAAGTATTTTCTACATAATATGGTAAAAATGTAGAACAATTGCAATGCATCAATAAAAAGGGTTAATTTTCTGTACTCTATTCCTTTGGTCACTCGTTCTGTTAAGGGGAGCGGGAGAGGGATTTGGAGGGCTCCAGGAGGGGTTGATGGTGCGGGATGCAGATCCAGGGTATGGGTCCGGGATGGGGATGCGGGTTTTGGATGCGTGACGCAGATTTGGGATGTGGATGCGGGACCGGGATGTGGATATGGAGGTGGGTTTTGGATGCGGGATGTTGATTTGGGATGCAGCGGCACTAGGTGGCACACGCGCTCCACCGCAGCTCCGCAGTCCCGGCTCCGATCGGTCCCTGGAGCCTGCGGCCGGTGCCCGCAGAACCGCCTGGCTCTGCTGCATCCAGGGCACGGAGCTGGACCGACCATCCATCCATCCATCCATCCATCCATCCATCCATCATCCATCCATCCATCCATCCATCCATCCATCCATCCATCCATCCATCATCCATCCATCATCCATCCATCCATCCATCATTCATCCATCCATCCATCCATCCATCCATCCATCCATCATCCATCCATCCATCCATCCATCCATCATCCATCCATCCATCCATCATTCATCCATCATCCATCCATTGTCCATCATCCATCATCCATCCATCCATCCATCCATCCATCATCCATCCATCATCCATCCATCCATCCATCCATCCATCCATCCATCCATCCATCCATCCATCCATCCAACCACATCTGAGCTGACCCCATGCCAGGGCTGTGGGAGCTGCCAAGTGGCCCCACACCAGTGCTTGGGCCACCTCGGGCAAGCTGTCCCAAAGGCCAGCGAGTGGCTGGGCAGCCCGGGCTGAGGGCAGTGACGAACCTGCCATGTCCCAGCCCTGGCACCGATGACTCTGCCCAGGGGATCCTTGGGACCCCAGCACGGGGAGCCAGGCAGGAGCTGCCGGGTCAGCAGCCAGGACAGGGGGGGGACACAGGATCGGGGGGGACATGGGCTCAGGGTGGGTATGGGATCAGGATGGCTATGGGATCAGGGGACACGGGCTCGGGGCTGGTCTGGCTTTGCCTCCGCCTGGATATGGCCGAAGTTCAGCTTGGCCGCTGGCCTTGGGCAGCTCTGCGGACAAGGAGCCAGGGCCGTCCCCTCGCTGTCCCACGGGCTGTCCCCTCACTACGACTCATGAGGACGTGTCCTCTCTCTCGAGGCTCCTTCGGGGCTCCCTGCACCCCAAACTCCTCGCAGCAGCCCCTCCCCGGGCTCGGGAGCACCGCTGGGGCACGAAGGGGTTAAAGCGCCCGGGGCTGTTCTACGGGGAAGGAGCAGCCTCCCCTCCCTCCGCACATCTGGATGCAATAAGGGCTGGGGAGGCCGGAGCATTCCTGAGCACTGAGCTGGAGGCTGCTCTCGCTGCCGGCCATGGGGCCCTGGCGCTGCCTGCTGCTGCTGCCGCTGCTCGCCCCGGCCCTGCGCTCCCAGCAGCAGCAGTTCATGGAGTACGTGGAGCGCCGCCTCACCCTCCTGGAGGTACAGCCCCGAGCGGGGCCCCGCAGCCGCCCCGCACCCCGAATCGCCCCGTGACGGGGCTCCCTCCTCCATGGAGGCCGGCGGGGCTGGGAAAGGGGCTGGGTAAGGAGGAGCTGGGATGGGGATGGAGCAGGGTGTGGGGTGCCCTGGCATACCCTGCCAGGGTTCTGCACAGCCCAGCACGAGGAGACAGCGGAGCAAGATGGGCGTGGGAGCACTGTGGGACAGGCGGATGGTGGGAGCAGGGACACTGAGGGTCTGGGAAAACCATGGGGACATCACAGGAATGGGAACATCACAGGAATGGGAACGTCATGGGAGCAGGGGCATTGCAGGTCTGGGAGCTTCACAGGGTGATCACAGGAGTGAGGGCATCAAGGATCTGGGAGCACCGTGGGAGAGTGGGGGGCACTGTGAGTTCAGGAATATCTTGGGCGCATCCTGGGGGTGGCACAGGAGAGCAGGGCCTTGCAGATTTGGGAGCAGCACAGGAATGGGGGCATTGTGGGGTCTGGGAGCATCGTGGAAGAGTAGGAGCACTGTGGGTCTGGGAACATCATGGGAACATTGCAGGAATGGGCATCACAGAGCTGGGAACATTGCGGAAGCAACACAGGAGCATCGTGGGAGCACCGTAGGAGTGGGAACAGGGTGGGATGGGACCCAGAGCCACGAGCCCTGCATGGCTCCGGGTGCTCCCACAGCCTGGGCAGGCTGGGACAGCTGCCAGTGGTGGGCTGTGAGCTTTGGAGACCTCAGCGTCCCCTTGGCCTCCCCAGGAAAGGATCTCACAGTGGCACGACCAGAGCAGCCGCTACTCCACGGAGCTGCGGGACTTCAAGAACCAGGTGCTGGGGATGCTGGAGGCGGCCGAGAAGGAGCGGGAGGCGATGCGGGCGGAGGCCGAGAGCGCGGCCGTGCGCGTGGACCGGCTGGAGAGGGAGGTGGATTACCTGGAGACACAGAACCCCGCCCCGCCCTGCGTGGAGGTGGATGAGACGCTGATGGACAAGCAGGTGGCCACGGCCAAGCAGAGGAAGAATGAGAAGTACACCAAGCTCACAGGTGAGGGGCTGCCGTGGCTCCCTGGGGGATGGTCCTGTCTGAGCACCCTTCCCAGCCCACCCCAGTCCAGGCGTCCCCCAGCCATGGGCCGGGCCATTGTGTCCCAGCAGGGCATCTCAGATCCCTCTGGCTCAAGCTCCTGCATCCCTCCTGGCCTGGGAGCTGCATCCAAGCCCCGGGGCCGGAGCCTTGTGCGTCTCCAAAGCCACTGGGGCAGGGCTGGGGTGAGGGTGGCTCCCCTGCCCGTGGCACGGGTGCGGTGAGGACTTCTCAATGCCACCAGGGATGCACATAAACCCCTTCAGCGAGTTTCCAAGGCAGCTGCCAGAGGTGGGGGGTGGGTCAGAGAGAGAGCCCTGCACAGGGCAGCAGCAGTCCCACTGCAGGGCCAGGCTGTTCCCGGGCTCTCAGGGCCGCCCTTCTCTTGCAGATTGCAGTGACACCATCGCCAGTGTCAGGGCCATGAAGATCCTGAAGCGTTTTGGCAGCGCCTCGGGGCTCTGGACCAAGGACGCTGCGGGGAGCTCGGAGAAGATCTACGTGTTCGACGGCACCGCCAACGACACGGTTTACGTCTTCCCCCGCATGCGGGAGTTCACCCTCTTCTCTGCCACCCGCAAGGCCGCCCGCATCAAACTGCCCTACCCCTGGGTGGGCACCGGGCACCTCGTCTACGATGGGCACCTCTACTACATCCGCCAGCAGGGCCCGTCCTTCCAGGTGATCAAATTCAACCTGGCCAACAAGACGGTGGTGGACAGCTCGGTGTTCCCGGCCGAGGAGCAGATCCCCGTCTTCGGGCTCTCCCCCTCCACCTACATCGAGGTGTCGGCGGACGAGGAGGGGCTCTGGGCCATCTACGCCACCAAGGAGGACGAGAAGAACATGTGCCTGGCCAAGCTGGACCCCGCCTCGCTGGACATCGAGCAGATGTGGGACACGCCGTGCCCGCGGGAGAACGCCGAGGGCGCATTCGTGGTGTGCGGGGCGCTGCACGTGGTGTACAACACGCGCCTGCCCAGCCGTGCCCGCGTGCAGTGCGTGTTCGATGTCAGCGGCACGCTGGCCCCCGAGGACGCCTCCCTCGTCTACTTCCCCAAGCGCTACGGCTCCCACGCCAGCCTCAAGTACAGCCCCCGTGAGAGGCAGATCTATGCCTGGGATGATGGCTACCAGATCATCTACCGAATGGAGATGAAGAAGAAGCTGGAGGTCTGAGGGGCTGCCCAGCCCAGCCCAGCCCTGCCTGCAGGGTGGCGTCTCTGCCCCTTCTCCCATCACTGTGAAATGAGGAAATGCTGGGCCCCCGCCCCAGCACCGGGTGTCCCTGCCTGGGAGCACCCAGCAGAGTCCTGGACTAATTTAAGGAGGTTTTCTTTTCTGATATAATGAATAAAAAACACGCAGCGAAGTGCAGCGACCTGCCTGGGGAGAGTGGGGTGCTGGGCAGGGCTGTCAGAGCCCTGAGCTCCACCTGAGACACCCCAAAAGCCACTCCCCGAGGGTGGGGTATCCTCACAGGGCTCACAGACTGACCTTGGGTGGGAGCCTGGGCAGAGGGGCTGGGCTGGGGCTTAGGGCAGGGGTTTGTGATAAGGGCTTTGGGTGAAGATTTTGGAAGGTTTTAGGGCAGAGATGGAAAACGAGGCTTTGGGCAGGCTGCTGGTCAGAGCCAGCTTGTTTTACATGTGCAAAACTGTGAGCAAACAGCAAAATCCCTTAATCTGGGAGGACAACAGGAGATTTCCCTCCCCTGCCGGGGCGGTGCCCCAGCCAGCAGGCTCCAGATGTTGCTGCTTTACTGAGTTTGTTCCTAATGAAGCACAGACCACTTCCCCCTGCAGCCACAGAATCTCCACCTTATGTAAGGCCCTGGGTTGCCCCATTCCCTTCCCCTCCCCTCTGGCACTGAGTTCCTGCACAGAGCAGCCCCAGAGAGGATGGGGCAGGCCAGGGCAGGTGCTGGGTGCCCCTCAGGAGCTGGGGACAGCCCCACATTGTCCCCACACCTTCCTGTCCCAGCAGAGACTGTCCCTTGTGCCCTCCCTCACCCCACAGCCCTGCAGCGAGCAGGATTTGCCCCATTTCTGTCCTCGCGTCCCCCAGAAACCCAGGATTGCTGTGATTTGTCCCCATCACAAGATCCTGAGAGCACGGAGGATGGATTAGGCAGTGTTTTGGTGCTGTAAGCGTCCCTTTTTCCCATCAGAGGTCACTTCTGGGGACAAGGATTGAAGCCAGGCTGGATGGGTAAGGGTTACATCCTACTGGTGCCAGTGGCAGGCTGCCTTTGGGATGAGAGGCCAGGAGCAGCTTGGACACCCCAAGGAGGTGCCAGCCCCATGGGGAGCACCATTGCCAAACACTTGAGGGGCCCCTGGGGCCACCTGCTCTCCCAGGGCTGTGGCCATGCCAGCCCCTGCCACCCTAAAGCCTGTCCAGCATCCCCCTGTGCCCAGCTCAAGCCAGACTGTTCTGCAACATGGAGGGCACTTGGGATTTGCCTTAAGTTCTTTGGTATTATAATCAAATTTGTTGCGTAAGAAAAATCTTCAAATACACACTTTGAATGACTGTAATTGGCTGGTGCTGAAAGTTCAACACACAGTGCAAGTCAGGCAGAGAAATTATCCAAGTGTGAAGGACTCTGTGAACTGTCAAGTTAATTTATGGCCCTTTTCAAGATCAATAAGGGCACTAACAGAAATATAATTTTCAGAAATCTCACAGTAGTAAATAATTACACCAATGATTTCTCCAACTAGAATTAAACTTGATGGGGCAGTAATGATTCTGCACCAGAAACCATCTCGTAGCCTGGAACAAGCTCTACACAATCAGACCTGCACTTCCCTGTGACACCTGGAGCCTTCTCTCCTCCAGGTGAACACTCACAGCTCTTCCAGCCTGGCTTCAGAGGAGCTCCAGCCCTTGGAGCAGCTCTGTGGCCTCCTCCGGCCTCATCCAGAGTCCTCCCTGTGCTGGGACCATGGTCAGAGATGCCACTCACTATACCAGGTCAGTCAGAGCCCCACAAGCTCCTGTGGGATTTGTTTTGTACAAACAGTTTGGGAGTGAGGAGTGAAAATAACTGCAGTGCCCAATGGGCTCCTAGAGCACAGCACTTATCTCGCACTCCACATCTTCAAAGTACTTCAGGAAACATCAACTAATTAATCCTTCGAATAACTCCCATAAAGCAGAACAGCCTGATCTCCATCTGCTGACAAACACTGAGACAAAACCCACGTGTTTGATCATGGGGGTGGCTCAGCTCTGAGCTGGAGGCACATTGTGACACGGGCAGGGGACCAGGACCCTCCATGCTCTGAGTGCTCCCAGCTCCTGGGATCAGGGAATATCCTGAGCTGGGAGGGAACCACAGGGATCATCCAGTCCAACCCCTGCCCTGCACTGACACCCCAAACCCCACCCTGAGCATCCCTGGAGCATTGTTCAAACTCTCCTGGAGCTCTGGCAGCCTCGGGGCTGTGCCCATTCCCTGGGGAGCCTGAGCAGTGCCCAGCACCCTCTGGGGGAAGAAACCTCCCTGATCTCCAACCTAAACTCCCCCGGCACAGCTCCAGCCCTTCCCTGGGTCCTGTCTCTGTCACAGAGAACAGGGATTGTCCCCAAGCTGCCTCCAGGATGGGGTCATCCTTCTCCTCCTGCCAGAGCCGAGTCCCTGCCATCCTCCAGTGCCAGGGAGGGACCTCAGACCTGTCTGGGTGACTCTGCTGCCAGATACCCCACAGGAGAGGGGTGAGTCATGGAAGAGAGGAGCAGCAGGGCTGCAGGTTCCTGTTTGCCATGGGATGGACACCCCCAGCCCCACGGGGTTCTGCAGGTGCCAGACCTCACCATCTCCTGCCAGGGTTATTGATTCCTTTTTCTTCTTGTTTAAGTATTTATTGGCCCCATTAGGAGAAAGCAAGTGTTGTGGTACAGCTGGGGTAGTTGTTGTCAGGTGCCCTCAGGTGTGTTGATTGTCCCCACCAGCCACCCTGGCACTGCCCAGGCCCAGCCAGGAGCCCCAGTGGGAGCAGCAGCACCTCCAGCCCTGCCCATGGGACCCAGGAATTCCTGGTGGGATGCAGGGACCCCAGCAGGATCCAGGGACCCTGGCAGGGCTGCCTCAGGTCTCTCTGCCCTGTGTGGAAATGGATTTTTGTGGCTGCTCTCATTGCCCTGCTCTGCCTCTGCCCTCCCAACCATTCCTGCTGCACTGACAGATTTTCAGGAAAATTCAGCCTTGACTCAAGTGGCCGAGACTCCCTGGTCCTGTGCAGGTTACCTGGGGCTGACCTGGGCAGCCTCTTCCCCACAGAAGGTTGTGAAAAACCTTCATTCCTTCAGCTCTGGGGCCAGGATTGCTCCTGTCCCCCCTCCCACACCCAGCCCTGGCAGGGGCTGTGGGATCATCCTTTCCAAAAGGAGGGGTTAGTGGAAAATGAGCTAATGGGGCTGCTCCAGCCTTCCCTGGGAGTCTGCAGCTCCTCGTGCTTTAATTGCCAAGTACTGTACCTCTTTAAAGAAGAGCCTTTATAAGTAATAATCCCTTTCATCTCTGCTCCTCTGAAAAAATACTCTTCTTTGCAAGGCAATCTGGTCAAGTAAATTGAGAAGTTGTGTTATCAGTGGGAAAGAGAAACTGAGATCTTTGGGCTAATTTTTTCTCCTTTGTCTCATTCTCAAGGATATTGACTTTTTTTCCCCTCCCTGACTCTTTTCCAGCTCACAGGAGCCATTGATAAAGTGAAATGATTCTTCGTGTCCCATTAGAAACGTGGGAACTAAAATTAAAACCCGGCAACTTAAACAAGTGCATTATGAAGCTCCTATTGTATCGAAACAGGAAGAGGGGGATAATTCTCCATTTAATACTTTCTTAATGGCTGGTTGGCAACTCTAATCACTGGCTTTTAACTTCAAATAGGTTCTCCTGCCCACGGAACATCTGGTTGAGGTGTAACTCATCACACACGAGTCGGGAGGCAGCAAATCTCCTCCCGGGGGTTCACAGCAGGGCTGGGGGGACACCAGGCTTGGGCTGAGCTCGGACAGCCAGGGGGGACACGAGAGGCAGCAGCTCAGTCCTCGGCATCTCCTGATGGAAGTGCAGAAGAAGCTAAGGCAGATAGACCCAAAACACTTCCCGAGATGGAAATCATCCCTCTGCCAGGGGGGGGTCTGTGATGAGTCCCGGGGATTTGGGATGTGTGCTCCAGCCCAGCTCTGCTAGCTCTGATTTTGGCACTGTCACTGAGCCCAGGGACCTGCAAAGCACTTGGTGGCTTTGGGGGACAGAAGGGCTGTGGGTGCAGGGACAGGAGCTCTGGGGTGCCAGGGGAGCTTTTCCTGGCACTTGTGCCCCTCTGGAGCTGGCCTGGCAGGGGCAGAGCCCTGGGGCCCTCAGCCATTTCTGCCTGTGCAGATCCTGATGCTGCTGCTGACACTGAGGACAGGCACGCTGTGCCCCAGCTGGGTCCAGCCCGTCCCCACTTCCCCCTGCCCCACTTCTCCTCCTCAAACACCAAACCCAGCCCTTGCCAAATCCTCCGTGGCACAGAGCTCCCCTGATCCCTCCCCATCCCTCCGAACCCTCCAGAGCACTCACAGCCCCTGCACTCCTCTCTTCCTTTGGCGTCCTCCCAAAGGGAGGGACACAAACTGAAATTTCTTTTGAAAATATTTTTGCAGAATGATAGGGACCCTGCAGATCTGGATCCCTGCTGCCTCAGCCAGCCTGGGGATGCCCTGGCTCTTCTCATCCTTCCCAGTGTTGTCTACTCCTTCCTCCCCTCTGGAAAGGAGGAATAAAAATAAAGCCATCAAACTGGGAGCTCACAGCCCTGTCAGAGGAGCAGTGGCTTGTGACGCACCAAGTTTCAATATTTTCTGGACAGTTTCATTTACTAACAGATTTTTCTGCTATTTTGGTTCTTTGATCAAGATGGATCTGAGCTGCTCCCATTTGTGGTAAAGTGTCTCCATCCCATGCAGAAAGGATTTTGCTGACATGAGCAAGACCCACGCCCCATCCCAGGGATTTCACACATCCTGCAGTCTACATGATTTCACCAGGATTTTCTTTGGGGTGTTATTATTACTAATGCTATTATATCAAAGTTGTTTCCTGAGGACAGAAAAATACCAGCTCAGCTATTCAGCTTAGCAGTCCCTTAATTTCTTGCCTCTCAAAATCAGCTCCCCAGTGCCGTTTTTAGAATAGATGTGAATTTTCTACTTTAATCCCTCTTCCTGAGGCAAAAGTGCTGAGGGGTGAAGTGACTCTCCCTGGGGAAGGAGGGTTGGGGTCTCTTTCTCAGGGCTGCAGCTCAGGGATCGTGAGCCAGCTCCAACAAATACCAGGTAGAGTTTTTTGTCTCTTTGCCTCCAAATCCCTCATCCCCAGATGGGAAGCAGCAGCAAATTTGGGGTTCCCAGCAGTCCTGATTTTCCATCTGCTGGCTGGGGAAGGGTGAGCGGTGCAGGCAGGACACGGGAGGCTGGAGTGGCACAAGGACGCAGAATTTTGTGGAGCTGGAGCAGTTCCTCCCAGCACAGCAGCCCTGGCTCTGCCCATGCTCCTGTGTCCTCTTGCTGCATGTGGCCAAGGACCTGGAGGGAGATATAACCATGGTAACTGGGATTATCCCGGAGAATTGCTGCCGTTGCTGCAGTGGTAGGGTCAAAACAAACAGAAATTATCAATTTTTTTCTTTCTAATAAAATTCACAAGTGTATTATTGACTCGTTAATTGCTCAGCTAAATGGATTTCTCCTAAATTACCTCCTAATCCATGTAAATGAAAATGGTGCAAAGATTAGCACTTCCATGGATTTGCTCAGGGGAGGAAAAATGAAAGGTCTGATTCCCTACCCATGGCAGGGGAGGCTGGAATTGAATAAATCTTTAAAGTCCTTTCCATCCCAAACCATTCCATGATTCTATGATTCCCTTTTAACCTAAAATTGCTTGAAGCCTTGCTACCTGGGGGATTCTTGGCACCACACAGGCCGTGGAGCCACACTCAGCTTTGTGAGCAGTTCCTGCAGGAGATTGCAGCTCTCAGCTCGGCTCTGAATTGTCAATTCTCCCCTGAGTGCAGGTTTTCAGGAAATCAGAGGTTTAAATGAGAAGTATTCCTCTCCAACTGAGCCCCCTCCAATATCAGTATCAGCTTCCACCTCCTCCCATTCCCGACCCGGGCTTGCCTGGGAAATTGAAATGTTCAGCTTGTTAGAGAATAAATGAAGAAAGAAATATAATTTAATCAAGAGACATCAGTACCAATAAATCCCCTGAAATTTCGCACAGCTGGGGTGTAGTGTCATCATCCCCCCGGATGCTCAGCTGCACGCTGCCAAGCCTGGCAGTTCTGAGCCCGCTCTCCCATTCTCCTCTTCACTGCAAGAGCCACTTCCAGAGGCTCGCAGGGACGCGGAGGTTTAGGAAATAATTATTTTTAATTGCACCATCAGCTCCATCCCTGCTGCCAGGATTGTTTTGGGAGTGGCAGCAGCATCCAGGAGAGCCCCAGGGCAGAGCCGGGGGGACGAGCTTGGAAAGGTCCCGATCCACGGCAGCGCCTTCCTTTTTGTCCGGAGAACCCAAAGCAGCCGGGTCTGCAGAGCCAGGGTGGCACCTGAGCAGTCCCCGGACACCGCGGGTGTTCCCACTGCACAGCCTGAGGAGGAGAATCCCGCACGCCCGGGGGATGTTCCCTGGAGCGGGGTCCCGAGGAAGGAGGGCACAATTCCCCCAGCACTGCGGGAGCATCCCTGCAGAGGGAGCAGCCCTTGGGCAATTTAGGGTCGTTGGGCAATTCAGGGTCTTTGGGCAATTCAGGGTCTTTGGGCAAAGCCGAGGTCATGCAAACGACAGGAAGGCGCTCCTGCTTTCTGTATTCAGCACGTCCCAGAAAAGTCACCTGAAATGATCTCGGGGAGGTGGGAGCCCGGAGCGGAGATGCTCCAGGGGGATCACCCTGCCCAGGAGCAGTGTCCCCACTGCAGCGGGACAGGGACTCTTGGTGGGGCGGGCGGGGTGGTCTCCAGGAAAACAGCAGAGCCACCAGCAAAAAAAATCCTCCCTCGCTCCTCTCAGACATCCGAAAGGAACGCCGGCAAAGCGACTTAATTAAAAAATTACCGCTCCTCACCGTCCCTGCCGACAGCCACAAACCCTCAACCACGGCAGTTTGAAATGGAGAGGGATGTGCAGCTGCTAATGGGAGATGAGGAGAGATCTTCCACTTTGGAAGCAATTAACGAGCCGGAAAAGTGTTTGCATATGTGAATTGGATGGCTGGGTCGCACTCCCCATCCTCCGCTTGGCTCTGCGGTGTTTCCCTGCCCGTGCCCGGTGCCCAAATTCCCCCCAGGCTGCCCCACATGGCATTCCCGTGGGGGATCCAGCACTGGGATCGCCCCTCCCGACAGCTCCCCCAGCCTCGGGAAACGGGATCTGGCACAGATGTGCCACATCTGGCACGGTAGCCAGGAAAACTGGCTGCTGGGATTCGGGCTGGTTTTGTCCCCTAATCGCATTTCCCTGTTATTTCGGGTGCCGCAGGTTACCGCGGCTGCTCTCGGCTTTGATGCCCGCTGTTCCCACGGCAACGGAACAGGCTCTGCGTTTGTCCTGGCCCAGCCAGGTATTTTATTAGCTTTAACGAACTGCATTTTTAATAGACGCCTGTATTGGATTTTGGAAATATATGTGCTTTAAATACCACGTTTTTAATTAAAAATGACACGGGAATATAAAATATATAATTATATTTGCATGACTAACACACTGTCTTAAATATATATATATATATATATATATAAAGCTGTAAAATATAATTACAAATTATCTTTGGGAAAAGTCCAGGGAAAATACATTTTTTGTGCATTTAAGTAGCATTGCTGCTGAAGGCTGGCTGCCGGGTTTGGGAGCCAGGCAGAGCTCCTGGGATGCCTCTGGCTCCTGGACAGAAATCCAAAATACCCAAGTCTGTGTATCTGCAAAGAGGAGACTAATTCCAGTTCTCCCAGGCTCACCTGCAGCTCTGGCTTCTTGTCAAAGTGGATTTTGGAGTGATGCTCACCCCAGCAAAGGAGTAAACTGCATCACTCTTGTTGCTGAAAGAAGCATGGAATCACAGGATGGTTTGGTTTGGAAAGGACCCTAAAGCTCATCCAGTTTCAACCCTGACACCATCCCAGGCTGCTCCAAGCCCCAGTGTCCAACCTGGCCTTGGACACTCCCAAGGATCCAGGGGCAGCCACAGCTGCTCTGGGCACCCTGTGCCAGGGCCTGCCCACCCTCCCAGCTAAGAATTCCTTCCCAATATCTAAACCAAATCCACCCTCCTTTAGTTTAAAACCATTCCCCCTCGTCCTAACCCAGCTGGCATCCCTTGCACAGTGCAGAGGCAACCCAGCTCTCCTGGGATATCCAGAGCTGGGAGGAGCATCCCAGCCCCCTGTGCCCCCTGGGTGTGCTCAGCCAGGAGCTGAGGCTCCCTGGAAGTGACAGACAGGGTTTGCATCCTTGTGTGAAGCATTCGAAGCAGAGATGAGATCCCTGACCTGGCATTTAAATAAGTGCACAACTCTACTGATGGATAATCTTAATGGCAGGAAGAACAATGAGGGCCCTGGGGGAGAAAACTTCTGGCAAAATGAGATTGAGAAGTCTGGGGTTGCCTAATTAGGGACACGATTAGGAGGGCAAATAGCAGAAGTAGTAAAAGTGAAGAACAAACAGATGACTGAGATCAGAATCTTGAGGATCAGGGCAGTAATTTTCTCCAATGAGCTATATATAATTTTCTGTCTAATTTATTATCTTGCAAGCAAAGATAAAATTATCTGGACTGACATTGCTTGAACTAAAGTCTGAAGGAGGACTGGGATGTGTTTGGGACTGAGGCCATTGACTGAATGCTCTTCACAGGCTAATCAAGAATTATGTGTAAATAAAAGGTTTGTGAAGAAATAAAGTCAAAATCAAAGAACACAAAGCTGCTCCTGCCAGAGAGCTGTGCCCAGGGAGGAGGCAGAGCAGCTGGAGCTGCCCTGCACCCACAGAGCTGTGTCTGCCCCCACTGTCACCCTTTGGAGGGGCAGCAACTGCTGTGAGATCTGGGAATGTCCCCAGTGTCCCTGCCCTGCCCTCTCTGCTGCTTCCAGCATCCCATGAAGCTGCACAGAGCTGGGTTTGTGATCCAGAGTCCCAGAACCCTCATCTGTCAGGCCTCGTCTCCAGCTCCTGGTGGGGTTTGCCACTCTTGTTCCCAAAAACTTCATGTAGAGTGATCCCCAGCCACGGGGACAACCTTACTGTGACACACTCCCCTTCAACATCAGCGTTGAGGTTATATTTATTTCTTAGCTGCTATATTTTCCCCTAAGAAAATCAAAGACCATATTTGTTTATTCCTTAAACCCTTACAAACCCCCAATTGTTTTCTTCCTCTCTGGAGGAAGAAACTTTTTTTTTAGTGTGTGTGATTTGCCAACCTGTGAGCAGCATTCTGTAATTAGCAATTAAAGGCCACATTTGGAGACTAAATATAAATTGTTATGACAAGATTCTTCACTTTGCCAAACAAATGTGTTGCTGATGTATGAAAAAAAACCCCACCACACAATAATGTGATCAGTGGGAAGCCAGTATTGGAGAATATCACCCTGGCTGGATTTTGGGAAGGAATTCCTCCCTGTGAGGGTGGGCAGGCCCTGGCACAGGGTGCCCAGAGCAGCTGTGGCTGCCTCTGGATCCCTGGAAATGCCCAAGGCCAGGTTGGATGAGGCTGGGAGCAGCCTGGGACGGTGGGAGGTGTCCCTGCCCATGGCAGGGGGTGGCACGAGATGGGTTTTAATGTCCCTTCCAACCCAAACCATTCTGGGATTCCATGTCTGGAACTCACTTCCCACTGGATGTTTTCCACTTTTTTTTCTCCGATACAACTCATTTCATTCTCAAGTTGATGGGAAGGAGCAAGGCTGGGACAGTTCCCAGCCCTCTGACCCCTTGCAATGAGCTGGACCCATGGGATTTCCCTGAATCTTCACATTAAACCAACCACAGCCACCCTCCCTTCAGTGTCCCCTACCCTCCCTGCAGCCAGTCAGTCACTGGTGAAACTGGAGATTGTGAGATTAAAAATGAAAAGAAAGGAGGAAAAAAATGAAAGGAAGGTCTGGGAATGCTCCATGTGTTTATTTTGCTTGCAGTACTCAAAAAAACAGAGTATTCATTTGTGGCTGCTTGCAGCAGCATCCTCCCCTTTGCAGCAACTTTCAAAGGAGCCCGAGCGTGGCCAAACCTCCTGTGGGATGTGGCTCTGGGGTGACCCTCCTTATTTTGTTTGGAAATAATTGAAATATCTCTAGGACTTGATATTACAGGGTCGAGAGCAGCAAGTGAGGAGCAAGAAAACAACTCAACAAATCTTGGCATGGCACTTGTGCTGGGCTCAGCTCCTTCCCAGGGTTCTATTCCCCCCGGATGAAAGGGAAGCGTTTGCCCTGGTGTGTGGAGCTGTCCCCACGAGTGTGACCAATCCCCCCATGACAAACACACAATGGGCTGATTATCCCCTGGCTGAGGGATGTGGCAAAATCTCAGCATTTAAAATACAAATGTAGGGGGGCTGAGCCAAGCAGGCGTGGGTGTTATTCACCACTGTGAGATCCAGTTTTCCAGCAACGCGAGTGACAGCCAGTATTGAGTGGAAATTGATTATCTGTGTGAAGCAAGGATTAAAAATAGCAGCTTTGTGTCAAACCCCACGTATGTTTTGACTAAATCCTCGATAACAAGGAGAATGGATAAAAGATGGAGATTATACAGGGAACGCCAAAACCCAAAAAGCCTGGATTAGAGAAGAAAAGGATTTGAGTGGGTTGCTGCAATTAATGATTGTCAAGTGCCATCAGCTGGGACTGCTGTGGCTTCTTCTGGGGACGTCTTGCCCTTTGGTTTGCCAACCTGCCAGAGGCACTGCCAGCTCACTGCCCTGCTCCCCTGAGGCTCCCCCAGCTCAGGCAAAGGTCCAGGGGCTCGTGGCCAGTGTTTGACCCACCCAGTCAATCAGTTTTAATGGCCAGAAACGCTTCCCTTTAATTAAACACGAGGCATTCCCAGCCAGGGTGATGGTCTCAGAAAGGTTGCCCTCCCCTTGTTCCCCAGCAGAAGCCCTCAGAACGCTCTGTGCTGGGACACTAATGCAGTTTTACCACTTCTTTGTTGCAGTGTGCTTGGAATGCACTTTTTGCTGCTGCAGCTGGAGCTCAGCTGCTGCCCTGGGGATGGTGTGACTGTCCCAGCCCAGCCAGGAGCTGCAGAGCCCAGGTCTGCTCCAAATGACACTGTCTGCCCTTGCCCAACCCCACACCGTGCCAGGCTCTGTCATTATCACATTTTATGGCACCCACTGTGATCACTGCACCCATCCAAAACCACACAACACACAATTCCTGCTTCCACAGGAGGAAATATTTCACCAGACAGGGCAGCGCTTACAAATAAAATAATTTTATTGAGATTCTGCTCCTATCGCATGTGGCACATAAAGAGAATTAAGACACGAGGTGTGATGAGGAATGATGTATTTACCCTTCACTGAACAAAGGATTCATCTCACCCAGGAGCAATGCAAACAGCCCTCTCTGCCAGCCGTGATGTGCAGCCAGGGGTGACGTGGTGACATTTGGGAAAATGGAAACTGAAGTTGACCTGAGGATTGTGGCTGATGAACACAGTCCTGCTAACCTGAGGGGAGGAGAGCCGGCTGCCTCGCTCTCAAATTCTACCTTGAAACCAAAACATTTGCTTTTGCCTAATTTAATTAGGGTGGAATAAACAGCACTAATGCACTTCTTAACTCAGAGAAAAATCCAGGATGAGAAAGTGTCCAAAATCCACAGCTGGCTGATAAAGATCAGCTGATTTAGCTGTAAAGCCAGTACTTGGGATATTCTAACTTCATTCTTGGCCTCTGCAGCCAGGAACCAGCAAAGCTTCACTTTTTTTTCCCCCCCAAAACTTGACCTTCTTTCAGGGCTTGGGCTGAGAAATTTTATTCTTTAAGGAAGTGCTGACAGTCTTAAGAAAAAAGGTTGGAAGCTTTTTTTAGCATTGGTCGTGTTTCTGTATTTCCCTTTCCCCCTTGGGTCACCCTTTATTACTTGAATGAGACAAGAACTAGAGATCCAGTGGTCATGCAGGGCTGTCACCCATTTCTGCAACATCTTCCCCCTTTTTGCCTGACTCCCACCTGTGGCAGTGCTGTTCCCTCCACTCCAGATAACACAGGGATGTCCTGGGGGATGAGCAGCAGCTACAAAGGGGGCTGAAGAAAGTGTTCATGCAAATAGCTCTGGGGAGACTTGAGATACAGGGAAAAAACCCAGGGTTCCCCTCCTGAGGAATCAACAGCACTTTTTTTTTAATATATGACAAAAGGAATTGTGGGGTACACACTGCACAAACTTCTAAGAGCTCATGGACACCTCTACATGAACAGGAAACCCAGGGACACGCTGCAGGGCTGGGGCTGACCACGAGGATGGAGCTGCTGGTGGCTTGGAAGAGTGTCTCCCATCTTCTGCCACAGCTTTCCAGTGGCCACTGTCCCCTGTCCCGGCCACCTCTACTCTCTGCAGACACCTCCTCGCCCCTTTCCAGCCTTCCAACACACTAAAAACTATTTTACACATTATTTTACAGACCAAACTCCCAGCACGTATCTCAGTCCACCTTCTCCCTCTGGAAACAGATCCGTACAGCAAAAGCCACAAAAATAACATCACCTTGGGAGACATATTAGACAAAAACATATTTGACCACAAAACTGTTTCTACCTTTACTTACGCAGGAACAACTAGACCGGAAAGTCCCGCTGCTGCCACCGCCCCTCAGCAACCACTGAGACTGAAGGCCAAGTGCAAAAATTACTTGGTTTAGTCCCATTTTGCTGTCCCTGCTCCGGATCACGGTGTGGGGGGTGGTTTGGGGGAGGGACAGGAGCCCTGGCTGTCGAAGCTCGCTGCCCGGCCGTGCCACTGGGGGACAGAGGAGAAATCAAATTAAGCAAACAGGAGAGATTATCTGGGATCATTCCCAGTCCTGTACTGTGTTGTCCATCTCCTCTTCCTCAGTATTCCCATAAATCCCATCCCATCCCATCCCATCCCATCCCATCCCATCCCATCCCATCCCATCCCATCCCATCCCATCATCTCCTGTCCCTGTGTTCTCATCTGCACTACAAGTTCCAATTTATGCAATACCCGTGTTTAACCACTCAGGAGGAATTGCTGAACAATTTACTCTTTTGCTTCGTAAATCAATTCTCAATTGTGAGGATTCTTCACAAAAAAAAAAAGAAAAAAAAAGGAAAATAAACAGTGTCAGTGTGTGCTGTGAAGACAAAGTGCTCTCAGCTCTTCCCTGCTTTATTGCAGTTGTCTTTTCAGTTTAAAAATACAGTCTAAGATCAGAAATACTTGAGTCTTTCCAGTCTGGTGATTTTACTCCACAGCAGCTCTGTCCACAGCACTGGAGACATTTTTCAAAGGGAAAATCAGATCAGAGACTGGGTGGATGGAGCAAACATTTTTTTTGCCATACTTAAGGGATCATGAATTATTTGTCATCTGCCTTGGGGGCTATTATCATAATTCTAACCCATTATTCCTGAAGGTTTTGAGCACTTGCCCATCTCACCATCTTGTTTTATTAAATTCCAGTGACAAATGATAGGCATCTTCCAGAGACAACGGGAGGCAGAATTTCCACTGCCTCAATCAATTCCCTCCCTTCCCACATCAACAGAAACTTTTTGCTGGCTGATATTAATGTTTAAGCATGTATGAATTTCATTTCTCTGGGTGAAAACTCACTCGGGGAACCAGACCTCACCCTTGCCTTGGCAAATGAAAACAAGAAAACAGCAGCCTGGTGCTCACAGGGAGGCTGAGCAGAGCAAGCAGGCTTTGCAGATGTTCCAGGGGTTTGGAGTGGTCAAAAATTTGGCCAATTTGACCAATTTCCTTCCCCAAAGAGACCAGTGAGTGTAAAGTAACTCGCTGCACAGGTTTGCATTGAACAGCCTGTATTTCATCAGGGCTGAGCAGAAATTAATGAATGGAGAAGATGAGAACAGCTGCCTTAAGGTAAGGAAACATCATCTTCTATGTTTCTCATGTCAGAAAAATTGGCTAAAATCCCTGAGGAATTGATAATAATGGTACAACCTCCCTATGAGAATTGCCAACGAACAGATTGCAGAAATTACAACAGAAATGGGCTTTTGGCAGAGCCTTGCCCATGCTCTTTGCCTCGTGCTGTCTGCATGACGATGGCGGTGTTGCTACTCCAAAAATGTGATGAAAACTCTTCCAAGGATAGTTCCAAACAACCAGAGAGGAACCTGGAGATACTTTCCCTTCATTTAATTAGAATAGGTGGACCCTGCATTGTGTAGCCAACAGTCAGAAACCAGGACCAGTTCAATCAAAATCAAACAGACCCAGAAGTCTGGAAGGACTTATCCTTAAAGACAAATTATTATTCTTCATTACTGGCATGACTTGGCTCTCAGCAGAGTTATCAGTTTTTATCTGGAGCAGTGTTTTAAACAAATAAATGCTCCCCTGCTGAATGTCAGAGGCACTTGGCAGCATCAAGGACGTGTTTTGCACCGCACTGATGACACGATACCAGGGTTTGTCTTCCACAGACAACAGGGAAAATCCCCATTCCCAGAAGTTCCCTTCCAAGGCTGGAAGAAGGAGCTGTAATTTTCTATTTCCCTGTGTGCACACAGCCCTGAGCCTGGCTGATGTGTGGAGGAATGCAGAAGGAACACGGTTGGGGTGGATGAAGCACTCGGGGAAGGAGCAGCTGCCAGCAGGGCCTTGGGGCTGAACACTGGGAACAACTTGTGCTGAGGGGAAGAATTTATTGTCAGAATAACCCCACAAAGAGGGATTCTCCCTTTCTGCTCAGAATCTCGCCTTCTGAACATCTGTGTGAGGAGGATAGCGCTTAAAAGCCTGTAATTAATGATTCATTTGCACATGTTCTCCATGTTCCCTCTTTAATGATGATGGTCATTAGAGAAGTGCAGTCATTAGGGTTTGTTATTCACTGTTGATAAATATGGAGCAACCAAAGACATGATGTGCATCCAAAGCGTTTCCCTTTTCACGGGAGCCTTTTCCAGTAGTGAAAGCAAAGAGCGAGTGGCACCAGCTTATGGAGGAAGGGCCCAAGCTGCTGTTGGCACAGAAATGAGGGGCTGTGAGCCATGTTAGCCCAGCACTGTGGCTGCTGGGACAGGCTGGAGCTGCCCAGGTCCTCAAAGAATGGCCCAACACAGGAGGAGGCCACTGGTACAACACCATGGATGCAACCATCCATCCATCCATCCATCCATCCATCATCCATCATCCATCCATCCATCCATCATCCATCCATCCATCCATCCATCCATCCATCATCCATCCATCCATCCATCCATCCATCCATCCATCATCCATCCATCCATCCATCCATCCATCCATCCATCCATCATCCATCCATCCATCCATCCATCCATCCATCCATCCATCCATCATCCATCATCCATCATCCATCCATCCATCATCCATCCATCCATCCATCCATCTATCCATCCATCCATCCATCCATCCATCCATCCATCCATCCATCATCCATCCATCCCTGCTGTGGCAGGGTGAGGGAGTCAGGGCTGGGCCATCCCCCTGGAGCAGCACAGCTCTGGTGACATTTTCCTGGTAAATTCAGCAGAAATTGTGACTCTGAACTGTAGTCAAAATATGGTGGGAGCTCCTTCTGCTGGCCAAAGGTTTTCCAAGGCAGGGTGTTGGTTAGAAAAGAAATTCCACATTCCCACAATTTTCTCCCCCCTGAGTGGTGGGGAGTGGAGGTGGGACCCCAACCCCAGAGTGGGGAGATGGCAGTGCCTGGAGCAGCTCCAATCACCCATCCTTCCATTCCAACATCAAAGGGACAATTCAGTCCTGGCTCCTTGTTTGAGGTGAAACATTCAATCAGGGAAGACTTGGATGGAGCCAGAGGCTGTTGCTGATAGTCAGAGCACACAGAGATCACCATGAGGATCAACTGGGAAGCAAACACTGCATTTGCTGCTGTCCGGCACAAACACGCTTGACGATGAAGATGAAGACAAAGAGGAAGATGAAGAAGACAAAGAGGAAGATGAAAATGATGGCTCAGGATGCCAGCACAGCCCAAGTTCACTCCCACAAAGGGTGAGGGAGGCATGAAGGGCCAGCAGCTCTCCCCCAGCATCCTCAGGACAGATGGACAGAGCCAGCAGCCCACAGAGCCTGGAAGGACAGAGCAGCTGTACAGAGACCCAGAGCTGGGATTACAGGAACAAAACCCCAAATTTCTCTTGAAAAATACCCTAACACAACATGGAAAAGATGATGCAATATCTTGTAGCTAACAAATGCCATTTCCCATTATTTTTTCTCCAGGAGCTTGTGCCTTTTCTGCTCAGTTTTTCTTTTAGGCTGCACAGGGGATTTGCAGACAGCAGTGCTAAAACCTAAAAGGGCAAATAAACACAGGGACCATTTGCTTGCTGGCTCTGTGCACCAGTTTGTGGCAAAAATACCAGAATAGATGATCAGAGAATCTTTTCTTTCCTTTTAAGCAGAGCTCCTGACCTGTGCACTGGGGGGTGAAATGATTCACTTAGTTTTTTTCCAGAGTCTTGGGGGCTCAGCCATGGTTTTCAAAATATATTTTAGAAGGTGAGTCATCTTCCATGTCTTCCTTGGTTTCTCTGTGTTTCATCATAACAATAATGCCTTTTTTTAAACTTTTTTCTTAGTGATTTTCAAAAACTTTACAGGAGTTTTCTTTCAAAACTCCACCTTCATCTGAAAAAACAGTGCAGCAAAGCCACAAAAAATTGCAGCCTGGAGAAGGAATTCCTGCTCCTGGGTCAGCCATGGCAGCTGGTGTCACACTGTGAGGTGCTACAAGATGCCAAGGGACCCAAGGAGAGATCAATTCCATTTCTGCTGAAACCTTGTGGCTGCTGGTCCCCAGCTCCCCATGGCAGTGGGAGGTGACACGTGAGCCTGCCCAGGGCCAGCAGGGGAAAGGGAATGAAATTCTGGTGCTGCTCGGCACCCAAAGGCAGCGTTAGCACTGAACACCAAGTGCACAGGGGTTTAATTCTGCTCTGACTCACCCCAGCCCTGCACAGCTGATCCCTGTGCTGACTCACAGTGGTGCAAGGTGGGCTCACAGATCACCTCAAATGAGGGAGGGTGAATTTTCAGGTGTCCATTGTCTGAAGCTAAAATATCAGCTGCTAGGTTTTCCTTTGTGTAATGGAGCTGGGCTGGGACAGAGGGCACTGAGCACAAACTGACTTCATCAGACCATGGTTTGGGTTGGGATGGAACTTTAAAGATCATCCAGTTCCAACACCTTCCACTATCCCAGATTGCTCCAAGCCCCTTCCAGCCTGGCCTTGGGCACTCCTAGGGGCAGGACAGCCACAGCTGCTCTGGGCAACCTGTGCCAGGGCCTCCCCTCCCAATCTTGTTGGAGGAAAGAGCAGATTTCAAAGAAAGACAGGGTTTATACACTAATTCACACTGCTGTGGAGTCTCAGCAAGCCCAGTGTCTGCCTTTCAGTGCAGCTCAGCACTGAATTCAAGGGGAAAATGAGATGCTTTTTAAGTACTTATTCTGTGGCTTTGAGGGAAAATACCTCCTCAGCCCCAGATACAGTGGGAGGTTTTATTGCCTTTGTTATCGTATCACTGACCTCAAATGTTGGTGCTTTTTTCTCATACTTGAAGTGTCAAAGGCGTGTGTGCCCTTTTCCACATCTCTCTCCTCCAGAAATTATGACCTAAATCAGGCAAAGCCAAAGAGCTCTATAGAAGCGTGAGAAATTGGAGTGCAAGGGGGAAGAAAATGCCAGAGATGGTCGAAATGGTACCCAGGCATTTCAGCCCTGTTTTATCATCTGGGGCTGCATCAAGTCAATCTCTTTCTCTAGAGATGCTTAGAGCAATTACATTTGTTCTATTTATTCTCCCTCAAAGGCTCGGAGATGAGTCAACAGAAAAATCTTTTAGGATGAAAAATTGAAACTTGAAATAGGCAATATCCCTGGACAATTTGTTCTGCAATCAGAGCAGCATTCTCTTTCCTTACTGCTCTCAATCTCTAATTTAAAATGGAAAAGAAAAAAAAAAAGAAAAGGCAAAAGAAAAGAAAAAACCCAAAATGTAACAGTCACATCTGTAAATACAGTTCTCCTCAGTCTTGCTTGTGAGCTCGAGGAGCTATTTTGAGGCAATACAGAAGTGCTTGTCTTCTAGAGTTCATTTCTGGTGAGAAAATTCCCTCAGCTCTGCTCAGAACATCCCAGGCGAGAGCAAGAGCTCTTGGAAAGCCTGGAGCCAGCCCACTCCCACACAGCACAGGCACAGGAAAAAAGGACAACCCCACACACCTCTTTGAAGGATTTCTTCACCTCCACCAGCGGGTGCCAGTGGGCGATGGGCTTGCGGGGGTAAGCCAGCATCTCGTTCCAGTGGTCTCTGCCCAGCCCCTCGGCGTTGACCCCCACGCGGCAAACCCCAATGATCTCATTGTGGCCCACCCTGAGAATGACAGAGAAGCAGCACCATCACCATCCATCCCTCCAACACCCTCCCTCCCTCCATTATCCATCCATCATCCATCCATCATCCATCCATCATCCATCCATCATCCGTCATCCATTCATCCTTCCATCATCCATCCATCCATCCATCCATCCATCCATCCATCCATCCATCATCCATCTATCATTCATCCATCATCCATCCATCATCCATCCATCCATCCATCCTTCCATCATCCATCCATCCATTCATCCTTCCATCATCCATCCATCCATCCTTCCATCATCCATCCATCCATCCATCCATCATCCATCCATCATCCATCCATCATCCATCCATCATCCATCATCCATTCATCCATCCATCATCCATCCATCCATCCATCATCCATCCATCATCCATCTATCATCCATCCATCATCCATCATCCATTCATCCTTCCATCATCCATCCATCCATCCATCCATCCATCCATCCATCCATCCATCATCCATCCATCATCCATCCATCATCCATCCATCATCCATCCATCCATCCATCATCCATCCATCATCCATCATCCATCATCCATCCATCATCCATCCATCCTTCCATCATCCATCCATCCATCCTTCCATCATCCATCCATCCATCCATCATCCATCTATCATTCATCCATCATCCATCATCCATCCATCATCCATCCATCATCCATCCATCATCCATCCATCCATCCATCATCCATCCATCATCCATCATCCATCATCCATCCATCATCCATCCATCCTTCCATCATCCATCCATCCATCCTTCCATCATCCATCCATCCATCCATCATCCATCTATCATTCATCCATCATCCATCATCCATCCATCATCCATCCATCATCCATCCATCATCCATCCATCAATCCATCATCCATCCATCATCCATCATCCATCATCCATCCATCATCCATCCATCCTTCCATCATCCATCCATCCATCCTTCCATCATCCATCCATCCATCCATCATCCATCTATCATTCATCCATCATCCATCATCCATTCATCCATCCATCATCCATCCATCATCTATCCATCCATCATCCATCCATCCATCCATCCATCCATCCATCCATCCATCATCCATCCATCCATCATCCATCCATCCATCCATCATCCATCCATCATCCATCCATCATCCCTCCATCATCCATCCATCCTTCATCCATCCATCCTTCATCCATCCATCCATCCATACCTCAGGCTGCCCACACCTGGCCAGGCAAAACCTGGACCCTGCTGCTGCTGAGCTGTCACATTGCACACTGCATCTGGCCTAAAGCTGAAGTCTAAACTTAAACCAGCCTGTAAGCAGGCAGATAACTGGGTGAGTGATGATGGGATGGATTTGAACAAATACAGAGAATCCCAGCCAATCTATGGAACCCTAAGTGCAGATTTATCATTGGCCAAGGAAATGAGTGACTGGGACCGTAACCAACCATATCTGCATACCTGAGAAATCCAAGCCCTCTATTTAAGGAGGGTTCACAAGAATAAAGTGCTTTTTGGCACATGGATCCCAGGGAGTCATGTCGTCTGTCTCTGACCCAGCTCCAGTCAATATTATAGTGAGCCTGGGCTGTGGTGTCTGCCCCAGCACTGCCATCACCACAGGTAATTACAGCAGTTTTTAAATTATTTCTGGAGGTCAGTACAGACACAGAGGTGTGAGTAGTGCTTTACAGGAAGAACAACCCCAGGTTCAGTAATGCATAATTCATACACCCAGTGCTGCTAGGACTGACATTATTTGCTTTCTAAAATGGGTTGCAGGACAAGTAAATAACCAAGGGGAACATGGCACTTGCTCAAGGAAAGGCCATAAAGCAAGGACCAGCTTTGCCAAACTTGTTATTTTTCCATAACCATAAATATCAATGTCACTGTAGCAATAAATCACCACAGATAGGTGCTCTGCCATCGAGGCTGTGGAAAACTCTGTGGAAAATTGCATTTGAGCAGGAAAATCACCACCCAATGGGATGTTCTCCCCTCCAGCTCTCCAGAGCCTCCCACCTACCGATCATAATCCATGACGGAGATAAGGAGGCTGACTTGATCCATGTTCTC
Organism: Cinclus cinclus; assembly: GCF_963662255.1. Taxonomy (NCBI): domain Eukaryota; kingdom Metazoa; phylum Chordata; class Aves; order Passeriformes; family Cinclidae; genus Cinclus; species Cinclus cinclus. The sequence continues at coordinate 4,834,550 of NC_085072.1, forward strand.
AGGGGGAATGTCAAAGATTATTGCTTCATTGTAGGTGGGATTAAGTGTGTTTTTCTTTATGGTGGTTTTCTTCTTTTTCAGCCTTCGCCCATCACAGAGCAAAGACACTTTGACATATGGATCTAGGGAGGAAGAGATAGGAAAAGACCTTTTGTTGATGGAGGTGTGCTCTGTTACCTTTGCAATATAGAAACAGCTTTATCAGAGGATGGTCTGTGAGTTCCCATGAGCCAGAGGTGTTCTTCAAATGGACTTTTTGAAAAAAGCTTCTTTGCAGACCAGTAAAATTCTCTATTTCTCATACTGGTGTGGGTGGTGACCTGAGGTTCAGGCACCAGAGAACCAGCACTACATTATTATTATTGCAGAAGGGCTGAGCTGGCTCTACCTGAAGTCTCAATTCTCAGATATTTCATATGGCATTAAGCTCCAGCTGAGCAGAAACATTTTCTGCAAAGGTCTCTGCTGTTACTGCTCTTTGTACAATGAAATTCAAATACCCTGAAGTTGGTGTACGGAAAAGAGACTGGGTTTTATGATGAAAACCAGAATTTGTGCACTCTGATTTTGCAAGTCAGCTCTTTGAAACTGCAAATGCAAACAGTCTTCAGGTGGCTGTGATCCTCAGGTTTGACTACTGGCCACTGTACAGGGGAATGCACATTCCAGTGGGATTTATCCAGGTGGCCCATGATCCTTTCCTGATCTTGGGGTGAAAGAGTTGATTCTGCCTATAAAGTGTTCCAAGAGATCTAAGTGTGAAACCCAAGTGATAGATTAGAGCTCTGGCCCTGCAAACCCTCCAGTGGGATGGGAAACAAGTGACAGATAATTCTACTTTAAAAATCTTGTTTGCACTTAAAACAAGGACGAAGCTTTTCCAGGTATTTCTGTGATGGTTCACCCACCATCTACTGGGGAATCCAGTGAAGGAAGAGGAGGAAATGTGGATGCCAGGGTGCCCTCCTCAGTCACCAAACACCCACCTGAGTAACCTGTAATGTCCATAGCTTTGAGATTCCTGCATTTAATGACTGTTAAGGTGAGTCGACCTGCAGTTGGCAAATAACAAAGGGAAAACATGATCTCGCCCAGGTCCACGCTTTCCTTCAATAAAACAGAGAACACATTTTATTGGAAACAGGCAGAACCAGCCAGGTGCCTTCTCCTCCACCCCAGCATTTCCTCTGCTCTGCCATTTGGAGCAAAGGGCACTTTGTGGTGGTGGTGGTGAATCCAGAGCTCCCCAACACCATTTGGCTTAAAATGAATACAGAGAATGGGAAAAATCAGTTAGACCTCCACATCTTAGTTAAGGACACTCTTCTTCTCCCTCACTGGAGCCTGTGTTTCCTATTGCAACCTCCCAGTTATGCACAGCTCATGCACAGCTGATGCACTCCTGCTCCACTGCTCACACAGAGGAGATGGGATATCTCACACCAAATCAATGCACTGAGGAAATCAAATTAGTATCAAGTCTTCTTTGAATGTACAGTACATGTCTTTAGTGCCTGGATCCTCTAGGAATGTGCCAAAAACAGTAAGGAGACAGAAAGATGAGCTCCTGACATGCAGTGGTGTCATGTTCTCTGGCTGGGTACTAGAACAAACTCCTCAGAAACTTTCTGTGACAGCCAGTGCCATCAGTCCACAACATCACAGACTGGTTTGGGTTGGAAGAGACCTGGAATATATTCTAGTTTCAACCCCCTGCTGTGGGCAGGCATGAATTCAGTAATAAAGGTTTATGACTGACAGTGCCCAATATTTCTGCATAAAATTAAAATGTCTTTGAGAAACACAGTGGTTTTCTCTGAAGCTGGGTGAGTTTTGGGGTAGTTACCAACTGGGGGGTCAAAGTTTTAAGCCAGAAGACAACCAAGAAGGGGCCATTGGGCTTTTAGTTAGTGATGTGCCTACATTTGGAGCACCAAGCCCTCTGAGATGCCCCCAAGGAGCTGGCACAACGTGGAGCTGTGTGTGTGAGAGTATTAATGGGGAATTAACCAGCAGATGGCACTCAGAAATGTTTGGTACTTCTGGATTACTCAGAGGCCAACACAATTTACTCTTTTAGTGCCCCATCAAATAACTTTTATCCATGGCTCTTAGCACTTCTTGTACCTGCAGCTTCATCGACTACACCTCCTAAAAGCTCTTTCCATCATTGTCTTGCCCATGGGAATTCAGGGAAAAATAAACAAACCAAATGTCTTATTTAAACTAGAAAGCATCATTATCCAGAGTCAGCAGAACAATTTCCAAACACCTCCTAAAAATGGATCTTTTAAAAAAATCTTATTTTCAACATACAGATCCCACATCTGTAGAGCAAACAACCCATTTATTTTCAGAAACTGTGTTTGGTTCCTTTCAATGTGATATAATGATCTGCTGAAAAGAAATTGTAGCTGTTAGGGGTAGAGTGATGGAACTAGAAAGACAAGTAAATGCACTTAAAGCTTTGCTAAGTGCTAGGGGAATAGATCTTGTTGATGGATGAGGTTTTTGCCAAATTATTTCCTGCTCATTCTCAGGTAAGGCAAAGATTAAATCTTTATTCCACTTAGATGTGCAGAATACTAATGAATATTATATAAAATTTTGATTGGGTCTGTTCTTTCATGCATTCTTTGTTCTTAGTTGGTGTGGGAGGGACGAGGGCAGGAGACCTTATACAAGATGTCAGAAGAGAGCAGCCCTGTGTGAGATGGTGACAGCACCCTCTGGACACTATCTCATCTTCTATTCCTCTCCTTGCACTGAGAGGACCCATTCAGGGTATAAAATGAACATAAATTGTTCTTTGACCTCACTGTATCAGGTCAAGAGATTTTTTTTTTGTAACCATAAATACAAGAGAGCAAAGCATGTCCTGTGGGTACATTATTTTCTTGCAGATTATAGGCATTGGGACATTTCCAAAATTCATATCAGTACCTTTCAGGAAATAATGGAAGCTCTGAATCAATAGACTTGAAACCAAAGATGTTTTCCTGATTCACAAGCTGTACAGTCATTAATTAAGTAGCTGAGTGCTGGCTATTTGACCAGATCAGTGCTTAAGTGTGTTCCTACCCTCCTACCCACACCATTGATCTCATGCATTATTCGGCACCCAGAGCTTTCTTGGGGTTTTATGCAAACTGTATTTACCCTTCTCAATTTTGATTAAACAGAAATGTCCTTGGGTGTGCTACAGCTGGCTGAGATGTTCCAGGAGCAGCACATTCCTTAAGAATGGCACAGAGAGGATGAGAGGATGGAGCCAAACGTCGTGCTGGACATGTCTGTGCCAGGCTCCTGCTCAGCACATCTTGGGCATGGGGTTGGCTCTACTCCCCTGACACCTTCTCTGGAGGCTTTTCCCTCAACAACCCTCCTGCTGCTGTATCTCTGTTTTTGTGGGGAGATAAGGGCTTTTCCTCCATTAAATGAGATTATTTAGCCAGGAAAACATCCACTATTGCTTGCAGAACCAACAGGCGGGTTCCTCCAGAAGGCATCAGGACATCAGGTGCACTTTGCTCCCCTTCCAGGAGCCCCTCTCCGGGTGAAGGATGTGCCTGGTGCCTGCTTGCCTCTCTGCCACCATTTCTGCCTTCATTACCACCCATCAGTCATAACAGCCGTGGCTGTTTGCGTGTTGGAAGCCAAGAGCTGTGAGCACCCTGCTAACTCAAACTGCTGCTTTCCTCATGACTGATCCTGTGCCTCCTTCCCACAGCCCTCGAAGGCAAGATGCTCAAAAGGCAGCAGAGCAGCAGCTCCCAGCACGCTCCCAGCGCTGCCCCAGGCTGCCTGGCAGGCACCACCTCCATGCCTGTGTCCTCAGGCTGGCAGGGCAAAGCTCTCCGTGCCCCCCAGGACAGCTCCAGCCCCTTCCAGGGTGATGAGCTGCGTGCACCCCGTGTCCCCCGAGTGCCGTGGGACCGTGTCCCCATTGGGCACAGCAGCACAGGACACAGGGCTGTGCACACCTGCTGGACTTCACAGGGCTGTCAGAAAGTTCTGAACATTCTGCAGCAGAAGAACGAGCACTAGTGGAAGTCACCAAGGGGTACAGCTGGTGGGGAACATGGCGGCGTGAAAAAAAAGCACTGGAGTTACAAATCAGCTGTCTTGTGGCACTGCTGGCCACAATAAATATTTATGTTTGACAGATCCCTCCTCAGCACAGAAAGCAGGGGAGCAAAGGTATGAGATGAGCTACGAGGGAAGCTGCAGGACAGATTTTTGCAATTTGTGGCATTCTGCCAGTCACCAGGAAAGATGTGACAGGGCCCACGCTTCCAGCCACAGGGGTGGGGATGTCTCATCTTTCAGTCTCAGAAATAACAATGTGAAATGACAATGACAACGGCTGATTTGGTGTCCAGCTACAGAGCAGTTCAATTGTTCATTCTCCCTGAGGACCAGCCAGATCCTCCTGGGAGGGCAGTGGAAGAGCAGACAGCTATTATGGAGAGGTTAATGTCACTGCTCTGCACTCAGTGATCAATGTGAGCACTTGGCTTCTCCTGCCCGCTCCGTGTGACACGGATGGGGCTGGGACTTCTCCTTTCTGAGGCTTGGCTTCTCTTCCAGAGGGAATTCAACAGAATTACTAAGAAACACAAATCTAGCTCTGGAAGATTTGCCAACAGCACTTCAAACATCTCTCAGCACCAAGGGGCTGGTGCTGCCCGCAGAGCTCTTCCTTACTGTGATCATGTAATGCCTTAAGCTTTTAGCTTTTATATTTTTCAGATCCTGTACTGCACTAGTGTATAACTCTGAACTCCATATATAGTGTTAATAAGGTCTCTTCACATTTTTGTCAGCCCAAATAATCCTTCCACACCTGAGAACCAAGGACACCCTCTGCCTCAGGCGCCAAAAAGTATAAACAGAAGTGAACTGGGGGGTGGAAGCAAACTGGGGAAATACGACTTCATTACCTGAAGCTATAATTGGACAATTAACCTCTGATATGCAAATAGATCGATATTTCCATCTGAGATAACTCATGGCCACTGCCCATCTTGGGTATAGTCTCTGGGAGGCTTTGACTGCCCAAGGTGTATCTATTGAAGGCCTTTAATAAACCCCCACTTTATTCTCTTAACTCTGATCTAGGTAGCCACTCTAAGGCATCACATGTGCACATGGCAGAGAGCTGTGCCACGGCTGGGGGTCCCTGGGGCTAACAGGAGGCCAGGAACCCATCAGCTGGGAGCCACGAAAGACTGAAATGAAGGAGAAATGAAGGATTTATCCCCATGGAGAACCCCCACCATGCCCAGCAGACGCTCACCGTTGTGGCGTACTGGATGTCCCTCCAGATGGAAGTCTCCCGGGAGAGGTCTGAGTCCTCGAACAGGTTCTCCAAGATAACTTCTCCAATCATGTCGTGCCTGGAGAACCTGTCAAAGTCAAAGACGCTCAGGTGGAGCTTCCTGCTCGCCAGCTCCTCGTGGGGCACGGGGAAGTGGAAGGACTCATCAAAGGTGGGGTTCAGGGTCTTCCTGTGCACTCGTGTCTGGAACTTGCGCTTGCGGTCGGGCAGGAGGTAGATCTTCACATAGGGATCCGAGCTGCCGCACAAGTCTTTGGCTGGCAAGTCAAAAGCCCTGAGAATTCGCACGGTCAGCGTCTCGTTCTCGTAGTCGTACTTGAGGGTGAAGTTGATTTTCCCACAGGTTTTCTCCGCCTCTTTCTTGGGGTCCTCGGTGTCCACGGTTTTTTGTTTGTAGAGCTCGGGTTTGATGCGGCCGATGCTGGTGGGCTGCTCGGCCACGGCCGGCGGCTCCAGGCCATAGTCCATGCTGGACACGTGCATCTGCCGGGGCAGGTGCCTCTTGAAGGAGATGTGCCTGCGGGAGGGACACACCAACAGCTCTCTGGGTTTCCAGGCACATGGCTCTGCTTTTTCACCCCTGGACTCAGAAAGCAAGAGAGCACAGGACGAGTTCTATCGGTGTTCCTGAGCTCTGCATGGAAACCATGTATGGTATGGAGGTGAACAGAGGGGAGCACCTCCAAAACCCCTCAAGGAACCAGTCCAGCACATCTCTTAAATTCCTGGGTATTTACCACAAACTGTGTTTCCTCACCTGTGGCACGAGTCACAGCCACAGCTGAACAGATGGGCCCCAACAGCTCCTTACCCAAACTGCAGACAGACAGACAGACAGCACCACATGGAGACTTTCCCCACCCTTATTATACTTTCAAGATACTGGCACTAAGCTCTCTCAGGCCAAAAATCCCCTTTTTTATTTGCTTTTTTTTTTTCTGGAGAGAGAGCCACAACCAGTTCAGAAGGTGAGGCTTTATTCGTAGAACCACAGAATGGTTTGGGTTCAGAGGGTTTTAAAACTCATCTCATTGTATCCCCTGCCACAGGCAGGGACACCTTCTCTTAGATCAGCTTGCTTCAAGCCCTGTCCAGCCTGGCTTTGCTGGGCATTGCTGCTTCCAGACTTTTCCAACAGACTCATCAGAAATTGATAGATAATTGTTGACAGGGAGGCACAGCCTCGTCGGGAAGCATCTCTTGCCTTGAGCTCCCCTCCTGCAAAAGCTGAATGTAAGCAAAGCTTTATCTGAACAAAGCATAAAAGCTTTCTGTGGACTGAGGGCATTATTTCAGATTATCTGGTGTTTACAAGAGCAGTTTATAGAGTTATTTAACCAAACTAAGAACTCTACAGCCTTCAGTGATATGTGGTGCTTAGAGATCTTGGCAGGTTCCTCAGAGGTATTTTGGACAGGGTTAGGCTGGGCTGTGAATCAGAGGAACCTGCCAAGGAGAAAGTGAGTTTGAAACCTGCCCACGTACAGCCAAGTCCCACTTTGTTTGTCCTAATTCAGACTGGCTGAGGGTTTTTTCTCCTCTGCTGGAAAGGTGTAATAAAAGCAGAGGGAGCGTGTGCATGCAGAGAGGGAATCAGCTGCCCAAAAAAAGCAGTGTGGATAAATAAAAGAGTGTGGCTCACAAATGGAGGTGGCACCGTGCTGATCTAACTCAGCTCCTTCAAACAGGGGGCTGTTATCAGTGCCTCACTAATCCTGCAAAAGTGCAGCCAATTTTCTGAGCAGTGCCTGATTTCCCTGTCACACTCCTGTGCACATCCCAGGCATGGCCAGCCAGGCAAACAGAAGTGCTGGGGCACAGCCAGGACCCTGTGATCCTTTTTCCTGTCCTTGTCTCACCGCCCTCTGTGTCAAGGAGAGATGCTGCATTTCACAGAATGGTTTGTGTTGGAAAGGAATCCCAAAGTTCACCTCATTCCACCCCCTGCCGTGGGCAGGGGTACCTTCCACTATCCCAGGTTGCTCCAACCTGGCTTTGGACACTTCCAGGGATGGGGCAGCCACAGCTTCTCTGGGAATCCTGTTCCAGAGCACTGCCCAGTCTGGGTAAAAAACCCCTTTCTAACATCTAATCTAAATCTCTCCTCAGTAGCCAAGCTGAGAGGGTGTCCTAAGGTTCACACAGCCTTTCCCTGACTTCCTGAGGATGATGTTGTCTCTGTCCCCATCTGAGCACAAGCACCGAGTGCAGCTGGTTCTGGGCTGGAGCAGCGAGCGATCCATCAATTGTGCTGATCTAATTGTTTCTGCCAGGAGCCACAACAGTGAGGGAGAGCCAAAAGGTCTAATTCTGTCTGACAGGGTACATCATTGATGCTTCAGCATGCTTCTCATGTTGGAACAAAATTAAAGTGGCCAAAGTGTGCGGGTGACTTGACACAATGAGGTCAAGTTGCAGTAATAGGGCTCAAATCCCCGATTTTTTAAAAGGGCCACAGTGAGCCAGTCATAACACATTCACAGGTTAATGGCCAAGCTTTGGACAGCAATCTGGTATGTAGGTGCTCTCTTTAGTTTCCCTGATGGTATACGAACCTCTGGCTCCATCCAACAATCCTCCCACCTCCAGCTGCTCACAGAACAGTGTTACTGCTGAGCACCCCATTCCTGCCGAGCACCCCATTCCTACCCAGCAGAATCATGAAATTCCTAGGCTGGAGGGGATCCACAAGGATCACCAAGTCCAGCTCTTACTCCTGCGCTGACACCCCAAAATCCCACCCTGTAAATCCCTAAGAGCAGTGTTCAAACTCTCCTGGAGCTCTGGCAGCCCATTCCCTGTGGAGCCTGGGCAGTGTCAGCACCCTCTGGGGGAATAAACTTCCCTGATCTCCAACCTAAACTCCCCTGGCACAGCTCCAGCCCTTCCCTGGGTCCTGTCTCTGTCACAGAGATTGAAGCTGCCCCTTAGGAGCAGCTGCAGCCCCCGATGAACTGCAACCTCAGGCTCCTCCAGGCTGAGCATCCCATCCCATAAATCCCATAAATCCTATAAATCCTATAAATCCCATCCCATCCCATCCCATCCCATCCCATCCCATCCCATCCCATCCCATCCCATCCCATCCCATCCCATCCCATCCCTCACCTGGTGGAAGATGCTGGCTCTGTGGTTTGTCTCTGGATCCGCGTGCGCCTCATGATGTGATCCTTCATGGACATCTGCACCTCTGCAGGGATGTCTGGGGACGTGTGGCTGATCTTCACGGCCGCCTCCAGGAAGCTGATGGCCCCCGTGTCCTTGAGCTTGTCTGCCATGCTGTCCTTGTCACCTGCCTCGCTGCGCAGCACGGCCAGGTGGGAGGAAAGGGCTTTGTTCCTCCAGGGAACCCAGCACAGCTTCCAAAAGAGAAACACAAACACTGCCACCAGCGCCAGGCCACACACTACAACTATCACTGCGAGGAGGCTGACGGAGAGCTCTGAGGGAGAGAAGGACAGCGACAGGGAGGGATGGGGAAGAAGAAAAGAACACACAGATGGTGAGAAGATCATAAGTAAAAGGAAGAAATGGTCCAAACTGACTTAAATCACAACTGATGGAGAGCTCTCAGTATATTCCTCAAGCCAGAGCCAAGCTCAAGTGAGCACCCCCTGAAAGGCTCGGGACACACCTGGGGAGAAAATGGGTGTCTCCATATGGGCAGAGCTGTGAAGTTTTACACCCTGATGCTTAAACTGGCTATAAAATACCATCCCTGGTTTGCTCTGAGCATCAGCAAACTGCTGAGTCTGAAATCAGGAAGATCTGTACAATTCCATGATAGAAACAAGCGGGTAGATAGAAATGGGTAGAAACGAATGCTGTACCACAGAAAGTGCCTTTGTGCTTCGTGTCACAGCTGCTCAGGCACAGTAATGAAAAAATCCATCTACCAGGGTCCTGGAAGTGGATTGTAACTGTGCAATCAGCACCCACATCTTGTCCAGATGTGCCCACAGGGAATAAAAAGTAAATACCAACACCAAGGGAAAAATAATCACAAGCTGCTGATGCAGAGAAACCAAACATAGCAGGAGAAAGTGCTACACAGCCTTCCTCACTCTGAACAGCACAGGAGCTGTGTCTGTGTGCTCTGATGCTCTGAGACACTTTTACCTCATGTGTGGTGTATTTCAGTCTTTCCCTGGAGAGGAAAGAACTTCCATACGTGTGGCTGGTGAATCAGGAAAAATGGAATATATATATATATGTGTGTGTGTATATCAATATATATATATACATATATATATATAATCTAGGCTGTGAAATGATTCACAGCACTGCACAAAGAGAAAACATTGACTACTTTTGCTTCTCTTCCTACAGTGCATTAATTCCCAGATTCCCATCCAGACCAAAACTCTGAGAGCTCAGGATTCCAAGGAATACCAGCCCCCAATGATGGAAGCAGGTTTTGCTCCGGAGGCAAGCCTGCAGTGTCAGGACTGTGGACAATTCCAACAGGGATTGCTCTGAGCTCATGGACAATTCCTTGATTGCCTGCTGTGTTATTTGCAGTGCCCAGTAAAGCGACACTCCTTAAATTACCCAAATAAAAGAAAGGACAGAAAGACAAACAAAAAAAACACCAAATCCCCCCAAAGTTTATATGGAACAAGCATTACCTCTTACCCACCCTATTTATGTCTATTCTTGGACCATAAATGTTTTGTGTGAATTTGAATTCCCTACCTGAGCCCCAAGGAACGGGGTGGGTGCCCTGAGCATTTCTGAGTTGCAGAGCTCCCCTCTGTGCTGCATCACAGCTGCTCTAAATGTGATTCCTGGTGTGCTTTACCTTAAACAGGAGCCATAAAACACCTTCTGTTCTCTCTGATTATATAATTTAGTTTTGTACAGCTGTAAAAAGGCATTTAATCATAAAATCACAGGATGGTTTGGGTTGGAAGGAACCTTGAAAATAATTTCATTCCACCTCCTGCTTCCTGCTCACCTTCTACTAGACCAGGTTGCTCAGACCTCCAATCTAACCTTGCCTTGATGTTAAGGCTGAGAAAAATCCATGAAATATGAGGAAAGACTAGGTTTTTAATCTTGAATAAATAGCTGAATTTAAAAATTATGGAAAGAAACCCCACAACCACAACAAAACAACAAACCCCCCACCCACCACTGGTGAACCACGACAGCAAAGTGTTCAGGAGCACTTTTGTATCATCAGATTTTGCTCAGGTCTCTCTGGGAATGCAGCAGCCACTGCAAACTTGGGATTCTCACATAAGCTGCTGTAAGTGAAATCTCCAGGCAGCATCAAACACAAAATGTGACATCCACACCCCAACAAGCCAGCCTGGGAAGCCATCTGCTGTTCTGATGTCCCGGAGGATTTTGTTTTTCCACAAAATTACTGAGCCTAGCAAATCCAGAAGGAGCCCAGGCAGAGCTCCCTGGCTGCCTGTGGGGTTTTGACTGGGATGGGATGGGATGGGATGGGATGGGATGGGATGGGATGGGATGGGATGGGATGGGATGGGATGGGATGGGATGGGATGGGATGGGATGGGATTTATGGGATGGGATGGGATGGGATGGGATGGGATGGGATGGGATGGGATGGGATGGGATGGGATGGGAAGTATAAATGTCACCCAGAGATTTTTGCAACTTCTCTTTCCCTTCCCAGCCTCCTGTGCAAGTAATTTATTTTCTGTTGTAACTCCAAGGTGGAAACACAGATCGCTACTGGGGTGAATAAACAGGTCCCATCTTACTCAATAATAAATAAGGTTGTACCAGTCAGCAGCAGAGCTTCCTCAGAGATTTGCCTAAATGTATTTTCACCAAAGCCAAGAGCACAGAGGTTCCACTTCCCTATCCTTTGAGTTAAATCTTGGAATTATGCCCAGGAAACTCAGAGCCAAACATTCATAAGAAAACTCAAGAACCTGGACTTTTTGCAAATATGTCTGTGTTGGTACAAAGGAAATCATTGCAATGCAGAATCTCTCACTTCTGGGAATTGCTGCGTGACAGAGAAGATTTTTAAAATATATTTCCACCCATTCCAAGGAGTTTTATAGGCTGCATGTCTCTGCCAGCACACCAGGTTCATTTATGGAAACCATCAGAAATAATCAATTATCCTTTCAGAAAACCTGTTGCCAGCTTGAGAAAGATCCTGGTTCCTGTCACCCCTTGCAGGGCTGGCATTCATAATGTACCTGACAGGATTCACAGATACTTTTATGCATGACCTCCTACTCCTTCCTCTGACAGCTGACACAAAGCACGAGTGGAAGGGATCAGGATTTTACAGACAGTTTTTAAGCATCTGCCTGCTTAGAATATTGGATTGTTGGAAGATGACATTGAATTCTCCAAGACTTTCTTGTGACTTATTAAACTTAAATATCAGTTGGGCAGAGTTGACCTTCATTGATTTAATGAGCTTTCTCTTATTAATTTAGAAATACCAGTTACTTTCTTAAAAATACCTGGTATCGAAAATGCTATGCTTTAAATGTACTTTAACTGACAAGAAACTGTAAAAACAAGGTCATTCTTCACTTATCAGGAAATGCCCCAGGGCCAGAGGCTGCTTTGGTATTCCTGGTGGAGGCAAGGCCAGTTCCCCCAAAAGGACACCTCAGCCCAGGGAAAGAATGAGCTCCTTGGTTGATATTATCCCCCCTTTTTCAAGGTTTGGATTCAAGGTGTGAGGAAAAGAGGGAAAAGAGGGATGTGCCTGCATCCAGCAGCGAGGGAGGGTTTGAATCTGAAGACAGATTGAAGAATCCTGTCTAATGCAGGAACAGCTCAGATCCCAACTGCTCACAAGGGAGAGTCACATCATCATTCTGAGCAATGTCCCACAGGGAAAAACACAAGAACTATGTTTTATTCTGTTGCCCTCTTAAAAATTCGCAGTAATTTGCCACTTTGTTATCAGGTGAGTGCTGTGGTAGGAGTGCAGGGCAGCTCCAGCCATTCCTCACCCCGGCCCCGTCGAACTCAGTGCTGCTCCCTCATCCTCCCCCAGCTCCCGCAGGAGACATGGGGGAAACTGGAAAGTAGGTCTTATTACAACTTGTAATTGAAAAGATAAAGCCTAAAAGAAGGAGGTTGCAAACACAAATTAACATGGCTGTTTTCCAGCCTGGCTCCCCTGGGAGCAAGCGCTGCTTCCCTGAGGAACCTTCAGCTGGAAAATGCTGTTTGGCTGCAGGGCAGCAGCGACAGAGCTCCCTCCTGAGCAACGAGGGACAGGGAAGGGATGGACATGGCCACTGACAGGATCCACCCTTGGAAGTGCTCAAAGCCAGGCCTAGACCTTAAGCAACCTGGTCTAGTGGGAGGTGTCCCTACCTGTGGCAGGGATTTGGGACCAGATGATCTTTAATGTTCATTCCAAGCCCTCAACATTCCACAATTCTGTGATTCTGTGATCTACCTGCTTGAGCTGATACATTTACGAATGGCCATCAAGCTTATGTATTTATTATATACTTATTTTATAACCCACTGGTCACCCAAACACCACAGAAAAGACCTGGAGCTGACAGTGATGGGGACACCAAGAGCACAAACGAGACAGGATTCTCTCAATGTCTCCCAAAACTGATCCCTTTTCTCCTTTGACTTTGACTTCTTGATTTGTGTTCTTACTGGTTTTGTAACACCCAAACTCCTTGCTACTGAGCCACACCAAAAAGCTCAAAACTGCAACATTTCCAAGGTCACTACTTCCTACTGCCTTTAAATCGAAGACAAACGGCGCAGGGCAGGACAAACAAACTGTGGTTTGCAGTTTAAAACTGTGAAGCTAAAAGCAAACTGAGGAAGGGGCAAACACTCCTTGGTTAGTCCAGCCCACCCCACCACGGTGTCCATGGACTCATAGAGCAGCTCCTCAGCACAACTCCCCCTTTTTGTTTCATCCTGGATGGGAGCTAATGAAGAGATATGGCCCAAATGCCTTTCAGCTTGATGTCCCTGCTGAATTCCTAATGCCTAAACTGAGTTACCAAAGGGGATAATTAGCAAAGTCCAACCCGAAAGCGATTAATAATATGACAAAGTCATGATTAGAGCAGTCTATTAACTGCAAGACAATAGTGGTCTAATTGTGGCAACATTGACTTTTACTGCTGTGAAGTAGCTTGCTCTGTCATTAAAGAGATTCATGGATAACTCCGAGTTTAATGTGCAGAGTTATATTTAATATCCCAAAGATGTAATTTAGCTTTCCTTCCACCCACTCCCCACAGAGAAAACACAACATGTTTGATGGCTCTCTCAGCACTCCAGCAGCCATTAGTCATTCCAGCTACCTGTTGCATTGAGACAAAGTTGGAGTGGCACAAGTGGAAGTTCGAGAGGCTGGAAATTCTCAGTGAGGTGCAGTGTGGGACCAGGGTGATGCCACCATCCCCCAGAACCTGGCTGTGCCCTTCCCTCTGTCAGGAAAATTAATCCAAAAACACCAGAGGTTTATGTTCAAAAAGGAGACAGATGAGTCCTTTTGCTTTATTCTAATAAAAGGAGAGGCCATGGGGAATTCCCCTGAGATTTCTTGAATTTTTGGAGGATGCAGCCTCCTTTTTATCCCAATTTCCCACCCACATTTCCCTCTCTCTTTCCCATGCGCTGAGGTACTTGAGAGGTACAGACTTCCCAGAACACCTGATGCCTGACACCCCTCTAATAATTTTTAATTCTTATAGAAGTCATGAATTTTCCTCATTGCTTCTTTCATCTTTCAATATCCAATTTCATTTATCAGCAAACCTACAGTTTCTTTGTAAAGGCAAATATCTTTTCCCATGCATCAATCAGTGGAATCCTTCCCATTGTTTCTTTTATCTCTCAGCGCAGGTTTTATCTACCAGCAGACCCACAGCTTGTTTGTGAAGACAACTCCAACAATCCTCTCACCCCCTGGTCACCTGTGAGGGCACAGACATTTCCTCAGGCCCTGGAGCCCCTCACCAAGGCAGTGGGGACACTCTGACCCGACCTTCTGCCACCTTTTGCCAGGCACAGCCACCAGCCTGACCCCGCCAAGAGCCCAGGGACACCTTCCCTGTCAGAGGTTCCTCCTCCCAAACTCTCTGGTGATTCATGGAAAATCTGGGCATCAGGGAGAGCTCGGGCTGCTTTGCTCCCTGCTGGGGTCCCTTCAGCTGTAAAAGCAGCTCCTGGCTATTCTGAGCTGCAGCCTGGAGCAGGGAACATCCTCCCCCAGCCAAGGCTCCTGAAGGGCAGCTCCAGGAGGTGGAGAGCCCCGAGCAGGGGTGATGGTGATCACCTCACTCACCCTGGCTGGGTGACTGCCTCCCCAGTGCCACACACCAAGCATCACTCACACCACCCCAGCAGACACTTCCAGGCTTCCCTGTCCATTTTCTGCTACATTCCTCTCTCACAGGAGTGTTTGTGAGGATATATTGTTCTGTTTCTTTGCAGGGAGCACACACTCAAGTGATGGATTACTACAAGAGGCGTTGCTGGAGGAGAACAGGCAGCTCTGGGGCTACCACAGACCATGTGAGGCACCCACCAACTGCTGATCTCATTTTCTGTCGATTGAGGAGCATCAGCAACATGAGCCTGATTAGCTGAGGGCCAGAAATTGGGCACGGGGATCTGTGGTGGGACTCAGGGGAGAGGGCAGGGGGGAGCACAGGGCAGCAGCTGCAGAGGAGGAAGGGTTCCATTAAACCCCAGCCACGGAGATGTTTATTTAGCAAAGCTGCTCAGCTTTGGAGGAAGGAACAGGGACTGGGTGGAACAGAAATCAAGTATTAGAACCCCACAGCAGCATCCAGCAGCACTGCAGAGACAAGAGGGGATGTCCCCCTTGGGGACACAGCACGGAGCAAACCCTGAGGGGCACCAGGGAGGGCAGCAGCCAGCAGAGCCCTTAGCAAACAGGGATTCTGGAAAGGAAGCTGGCTGGCTTATAAATCCTGGGATGCTGTGCTGGTGAGAGGTGAGCTGCAGTGCAGCGCCGTGCAGTCCCCAGCCAGCTCCTCATCCCTCTCCAAGCCTGCCATGGCCTTGGGAATGGTAGCAGAGCAAAAGGCACAGACCAGACTGTCCCTGCCACCCCCCACAACCCCAATTCCTGCAGCAGCAGCAGGCTCTGTGTTCCCAGAGCTCACAGGCTGTGGGCACTGGGGGCTGCACAGGGCATGCCAGTGACAGGGAAGCACTGCAGCCCACTGTCCGATTGTCCCTCTGTGCTGTGGTTGTGCCCGCTGTGCCATCCCCTGCTGATGGCTTTGTCACCACATTTCAGGCCCCCTCGCTGCCATCTGGCTGCCATTTGAAACTTCATCAAGTTCTTGATTTGCTGGTGGTGTTCTCCAGGCAGGCAGGAGCTACAGGAACATGCCCTGAAATATTCCTGAGCTAGACGAGTCATTAGGAGCTGTCACTTCAAAGTCTGGCTGCCGTCAATTCGCTTTTCACAGGCAGCCTGGCAGCGCAGGGGGTGCTGCTCAAACAGCACAGAGGTGGGTCCTGGGAGGGGGAGATGTTCCATCAGCTTCTCAGCAGATGTTCGAGGGCCAGGTCAGGACACAGTTGTGGGTGGGACAGAGCTCCTGCTGCCCCTCAGACTCATCTCATGCTGTGGGAGGTGGGAAGGGCTGCAGAGCATCCCCCACACCCGACCCCATTGATCACCGAGGGGTCTGAGGGGCAAAAACTCAGCTTTTTAGACCCTCACAGGGTTCAAAAAAGGGATCTAAAAGGGTTCTCCTGTCCAGGGAATGATCCCAGCTGTCACTGTGGACACCCTGCTCAGAGCAGCCAGAGCCCAGCTGTGGTCAGGATCCCTCGGGGGCACAGGGACCATCGCCCTGCCGAGGGCAGAGCTGCACCCCGAGAGTTTGGGGTCAGGGAAATGGAGTCACAGAGGAACTTGACTCCATGGCCATCCAGAAAGAAGCAGAATCATAGAATTATTGAATATCCTGAGCTGGAAGGGAACCACAGGCATCATCCAGTCAAACTCCTGGCCCTGCACAGACACCGCAAAATCCCATCTGTGCATCCCTGGAGCGGTGTCCAAACTCTCCTGGAGCTCTGACAGCCCCGGGGCTGTGCCCAGCACCCTCTGGGGGAGGAACCTTCCTGATCTCCAACCTAAACTCCCCTGGCACAGCTTCAGCCCTTCCCTCTGGTCCTATCCCTGCTCATAAACCAGGATGGTTTTTTTCTCTTGGTAATGAAAGTAAAAAACCACTGATTGCTCCTCTCAGCTGTCCAGGGCTGAACAAGGGTATGAAATATCCAGGGAGACCCTGAAAGACCCCTCCCCACCACTCTGTGCACACTCCCAGCACCACAGGACAGGTTTCTCCAGGTGGAGGTAGCCAGTCCCAGCTGCTCTGGACAATCCTTTTGTTTTTTATTCCGTACCAACCACAAGTAATTCCACAGAAGACAGCACAGGGAATGTGAATTGAAAACAAGTTCTCACAGTTTGTTGAGCACTTTTACACTCAGTTAATCACTGAGAGCTCAGTGGCAAAGGCCTCTCTCAAAGCAGGGGGGTGGGAATGCTCAGGGGGGAGATGTTGTGGAAGGAGGCATTCAGAGAATCGTGGAATCATGGAATGGTTTGGGTTGGAAGGGACCTTAAAGCTCATCTCCTTCCACCCCCGGCCATGGGTAGGAACACCTTCCACTGTCCCAGATTGCTCCAAGCCCCATCCAGCCACGGAGTCTCCCTGGAAGATAAAATGAGATTTTTCCTGTTTCTGTGCTTCCCCAGTCCTTGGACACTGAGTCCTGCACTATCAGCTCCCAGCAGCTTCCTCCTGGCAGCACATGCTCCCCAGGAACCCTGACAGAGCCTCCTCATCTCCTGCACACACGCAGCCAGGAAATGGATCCTGGGAAGGTCAGGACAGGAATGCTCCAACTGGCTCTGCCAAAGTTTCAGTTAGACAGCAAAAAACTTCTTAAAAATTAATTTGCTGCTACCACAGGGTTCCTGCCATGCAAGAGCTTATCAGAATGCAAACTATAAGCTTCAAAGGGGAGGATGAATCAGAAGCTATTTTGAGAGTAATTATATAAGACTATAAAACTCAAACCATCTCATTATTGCACGTTGAGGATGGAGACAACCCCTCCTATGGAGACCTCGCAGGGATCCAGTGTTTCCAGTGGCAGATCCATGGCCCAAGAGCAGACAGCAGCCTCATCCCTCCCAGCCAGGCAGAATTTGATTCACTGAGCAATGCCAGGGCTTTCCTCACTTTTTGCTGTATTTCTTGTGGGGATGTGGTTCTGTAGCTGGGAAATGAACTGGAACAGGAGACATGGACAACTTCATCCCAAGTGTTGTTCCTTTAAGTGTTTCATAATTTAGAATCACGGAATGCCCTGAGCTGTAAGGGAGCCACAGGGATCATCCAGTGCAGCCCCTGCCCTGCACAGACACCCCAAAATCCCACCCTGTGCACCCCTGAGAGCCTTGTCCAAACTCTCCTGGAGCTCTGGCAGCCTCGGGGCTGTGCCCATTCCCTGGGGAGCCTGAGCAGTGCCCAGCACCCTCTGGGTGGGGGAAGAACCTTTCCCAAAATCCAACCTAAACTCCCCTGGCACAGCTCCAGCTGCTCCCTTGGGTGCTGTCAGTGGTCACAGAGAGCAGAGATTTCTCTGAGAATTTGCTGTCCTGGAGAGCAGCTCTCAGCTCGTTAGTGCAAATACTTGCAAATTCCCCAATTTCATAAACTCCAAGTTATAATTAAGAAGAAAATGCTTAAACCATAAACCTGCACATGGAATAAAACCTTATTCCAACATCCCCAGCCACAGCCCCGAGGCTTTCCCATGTTGTGCTGGAGCCTGCAGCACCTCAGGCTGTGAGAGGATAAGCTCCTGGGACAGCCCCGAGCTGTCACCTGCATTGTGCCCTGCCTGAAAGGAGCAAAGAGAGTTGTTTTTATCCTTGCCTACATATCCAGGCTACAGCTGAAGCTCCTGCTGAGGCAGCACAGGGGTGTGGGTGATGCCAGTGCTGTCCCTGTCCCCTCTGCACCTGGATGGGCACTGTCACACCTCCTGGTCTCACAGGGCTGATTGAACGAGTGCATTAAACAGAGAAAAGACACTGTCAAACCCTTTGCCACCTGGTGTTCTTCAGTTCGTGGTTTGGTCCTTCTTTCACCCAGGGAACGAGGAAATGCTCTCAGACACAAGAGTGGGAGCTGCTCCAGGCCCCAGGGGAGTTTAAAAAACCAGAGGGAAATCGGAGCAGAGTAATTCAGGGGGACACATCAAAGGTGATTTACAAGTGTAGAATCAGCTGTGAGGCACTTCACATCCCTGTGTGAATATGTAACAAAAAAAAAAAGGAAAAAAAAATCAACACTTACAAATTAGAGAATCACTAAGGTTGGAAAATGCCTCTAAGATCATCGAGTCCAACCAAATGGAAGTGCAGAATACACCAAAGAAAGGGATGTGAGGTAAGATGAGAGTTTGGTGGCCTGGAGCATGTGCTTTTCCCAGTGAAATAGAACAGAGAAAGAGTTAATTGCCCAAAAAGAAGGCAAAAATCCTGAACAGCTGACGAGCACTTTGTGCCTCTCCGGGCAGGAGGAGCCTCCAGCACAGCAGCCAGAACAGAGCTCTGAAACCCCACAGAAGCTGCAGCCCTGCGGGGCTGCAACACCAAATCTGAGTATCCGACATCCCAGATTCCCTCCTGGACCTTGGCTCTGCCCATGGACAGCCCTCAGACCATCCTCAGCTTCCTCTCCCCAGATGGACCCGGAGAAAAAACTCTGCTCTCCCACCACCACCCACAAATCCCACTGGTGACTGTGGGCTTCACACGGTGCTGAGAGACATCAGGGACAAGAACTGACCCCTAGTAAAGTGGCTGGGCCAGAGGAGACCCATCACAGGCTCCTGAACACAAAAAATGTTGGTTTTCAGCCATTATTGACCAGTTTGGGCTTTCCCTCCAGGCTGCAGATTTGTCACTGAAACTTCTGCTGGCATGTGCAACCCAAAGGGGAACTTTGTGCTGTCAGAAATGCAGCATTTCTGTTATCAAAAGTGACAAAAAAAAGAGAAAAAACTTTTTCAAGCCGAAGGAAACATTTCCTGGTGATTTATGTCACTTTGTGACTTAATCAGCTGCTCTCTAGAGCATTATAAATGTGATAGGAAGAGTTGTCATTGCTTTCTGCCTAACTGATGACAAGCTAATGAACTATTATAAGCCACAGTGAATGCAATTATGGCACAAAGCTGTGTGTTAATCCCATGACATTTTATCACAATATGCTGTAGCAACATCTGTAAACAACCCAGTGGTGCTGAACACACACGGTGGCCAGGGCTGGGGTTAAATCCCTGCCGAGCATCCTCATCCCCCTGGGCTTTGACCCTGCACAGACAGGAGCTGAGCTGAGCCCTGTGTGCCAGGGGAGCCTGCCTGAGGCTGCCCAGCACGGGGGAAGCCTCTTAGCCAGAGCTGGAGCTGAGCAGAGCCAGGCAGAGAGGAAACCACAGAGATCCAGACACTTCTGGCATGCAGAAATCCCATTGCGACTCAGGGCGCAAAGCAAACGGAACAAGTGAAAGTTCTCGCTCTCTCCCCAGCTCCCTTGAGCAACCAAAAACCCTGGAACTTGAAATTTCCTTTCAAAAACTTGACCAAAGCCCTGTGTGCTGTGAGGCACCAGCGAGGCTGGGCTCAGCAGTGCCTCTGTGCCCAGACTCTCCACCCTGGAGCTGCCACCTCGCTGTCCCTCACTTCCCGCAGTGGGATCCAGTTCTGGGGAAAGGCTTCCCTGTGTCTCCCTCTCAGACTCCATTTTGGCTCAAAAACCCACTAAAACCGGGCTGCCTTGAAAAGATCTCAGGGTAAAGCTTGGCAGGGAGCAGAACTGGGGTTTCTCCCCATCCCAGTGCTGGAAGTCTCCGCCTGGGATCTAGCTCCACAATAGGACACAGTCTGGGGACCCCAAAACCTCAGCCAGGGTGGGCAGAAGACCCCAAGCATGGGACAAGGCAGCTCTGAAAAGCTTCCCAAAGGCTTTCCTGAGTGTCCCCTGCCCAGGACATGGAGCCCCACCAGCACCAGGGGCTCCCTGAGCTCCTGAGATGTTCTGGAGGAGTTTATTGCCTGGACCTCCCCCACGGGAAACCCAGAAACTGGAGGTGCAGGATTCTTCCAGGATTGCCCTGGCTCCAGGTGCTGTAAAGGCCAGGTGAGACCCTGCCTGGTGCCAGCTGGAGCCACCTAGACCCAAAACAGCCACATAAACCCACACCAGTCCCTCTTCCTCTGTGCTCTCAACTTGCCACACTCATAACACCAGCACACAAGGGGCAGAGCAGCACAGGCAGATCCAGAGCTGGATTCAGATGGAACAGCCAGGAAGGACTCACCTGCCTGGAGCCCCCCAGCACTGAAATGCAGAGGTTTGGAACAGAGCATTTCTTTGTTCAAGCTGCCCTGAGTGAGGGGGGATCTTCCTCCCCATGGCTCTGCTCCTGCCATCAGCTGCTGCTGCTGCTGCTTCCATTAGCTTGGAGCAAAACCAGGATCTTTAACCCCTCCAGTGTGCTGCTGTGCAGCAGTGGAGTGTGCAGGCTGGGCTGCCTGATCCTACACATTGATTAAATGGATTCTGAGATGCCCTTTTCCAACGGTTCCTACCACTCCATACCCTGCAGCTCACAATTCTTTCAGCATGAGCATTTTGACCAGAGCCTGGATTCGCAGCTGGGATCAAACAACTCGGAGTAAACGCTCCAGCATCCAGGAGGTGAAGTGCTGCATCTGGACAGAGAAACTGAGGAGGTGTCACCTCACACTGTGCCACACAACTGTATTCATTTCTTTGCAGCAGCTACAAACGCACAGAAAATCAATTATTACAGCACCAGGGTCTAGAATTCCTGGGCAATGATTATTCCAAACAGTCCAGGACCGTGTGCCTTAAGGATGGTTTGGAGAGGGCTGGTGTGAAGGGAGCTCCTGGCGTGCTGCCTTCAGGCTTTGCTGCACAGTTTGCTGTGATGTTGTCAAACATGAACCTGCTACAGCACAACAAACCAAACTAAACAGACAGACACCCTCAGTCAGCAGCTGCGGCTCCGCCGCGCGCGGGGCTCCCCGCAGGAGAACTTTCTTTTTCCCCCTAGGCAGGGAAAATGTACAGTTAATAGACAGTCACTCCAAAAATCCCCTCTCTGACCCTCCAGGATACCATTTTGCAAGGTACAAATACAATTAAAGACAATACGCGGCAGAGGGATTTAATTGCATCTCTCCCCAACAACTGCCAGCATGATTGCTCTGTCAAGGAGTCGCTGGATGGAAACACTCACAGACAAGATCTCTGATTTTCCAACATGCAGACGGGAAGGGGAAATATAGATTGTCATCTCTGAAAGAGAAACAGCAAATGTTAAAGGTAGAAAAAGCTGCCTAACCAAGATGAGATGGAAACCTGAGGTCCTGAGAAAGAATATTTGATTGTACCTGTAAATGTGAGCAGTGAGAAGAAACAATTATGGGAATCAAGGGTAGTCGAGGCTACAGTTAAATAAAACAATTGGATCAGACACGAGCCCCCGCTGTGGGTCCGGTTTATCCCTGCACAATGAACGCACGCATGGGAGACGATCCAAGGCTGCCGGGAGCACACGGTGAGTGCAGCAACTCCAGCACAGCCAGGATGCCGAGCAACAAACACCTGCAAGCCCAGGAACACCAACCAGCCTCCCGGAGCCATCCCACAGAACCGTGGGGAAGATCGGAGCCGGGCTGTGCCCTGGTTTGAACCAGCTCGAAGCACACGCTGGGCTCTCAGTGCAGCATCGGGAGAATACTGAGAGCGGGGGAAAATGTTTCGACGGCAAAGGCATTTTGCCGAAGCGAGATTGTGAAAATATATGCTTCGTATCATGAAAATAAAAAGCAAAGAATGACTAAAGTAACTTCAGAAATGTGGACTTACCGGAGAGGTGGCAGCTCCTCAGCGCGGTCCCTGCTCGAGCATCAATCAGCGGCGGCAGCGATCCCGCTGCTGTTTCTATGGAGTTGGGGATGCTGGTCCCTGACTGTGCATGAGGCTACTGCAGCTGCATCCGAACAGGCTCCCGGGTCCGCACGGAGCTACAGACACCAGCAGCCCTCCCTGCTCTGCCTCGGGAATGAACCAAGCAGCAGCAATGAAGCGGCTGCAAAGCTGCGCCTATGCAGAGAGCTGCTCACAGGGCTCCCGAACACGCACACTCCTCTCTACTCCAGAGGGGCATTTTATTTACCAGGACCATCACAGAGCATAGCCACAGGCAGCTGGAGAGCCACAGATCCTCACACAATACACGAGCAGAGACACATGTCTGTAGACAGGCGATTTAATCCGTTTTTACCTCGATTTACTTGGTCGGTTTCAACCTTATTTCAATACAGTTTTACAAAGCTTCCTCTGGCAGCAAGGTTTGAACCTGATACCTCCAGGATTCGAGCCTGGTTTATCCCGGCTAAAGAGCAAATCTACTGCACGTAGCTCTGGCAGGCTCTTTCATGGGAGGAAAGGCAAGATCCATTTTGCAAGTGTATTACTCTGTGATAAAAAAGATATTTGCCCTAAGGAGCTGCTCCTCACATGTCAGGCCTCTGGAAATTCAAGCTTCAGTGATTAATATTAGCTTTGCCTGGGTGGCTTGGAGCATGTTTACTGTTATATTGACTTAAAATACACTTGAATGGCAATTCAGAAAAGTGTTATTACGCCTGGTGAGTAAATTTAAGACATGCTCATATTTCACAGGTAGTGGTTGAAAGCATCCCATAACCATGAATGGGGGTGCCATCAGTTCTCCCATTAGTCTAGCTAATCTATCAGAGGAGAGTTTTTTCCCAGAAAATACTCCAGAAGCAATTTCTCAATTAAAAAAATGATCTTTCAGCACCAAAGTTCCTGCGATTAAAAATCCTCTATTGCCCAGAAATCCCCCCCATTTTCTGCCCACAGCAGGAACACTTCTGTGCTTGGTTTAACATTTGAATAGTCTTTTCCAAGTGCCAGGAGGGTGTTCAGTGCTGTACAAGCTGTACTCTCTGCACCAGGACCTTCAAAATGAGCAGTTCACACAAGGGGCAAGGCAGTAAATGTGCTCTGAATTCTTGGGGGCTGGAACACGGCACAGCCGACACGGTGTGCTGGGGTGCAGGGATTATCAGAAGGTATCTCTGACTCTGTGTCCTCCCTCCCCAGCTGTCCTGTTCCCTCCTCTCACTTCAGCTCTCTCCTCTTGCAGCAGGAAAGAACGGGAGAGTTGTGCTGGGGTGGATCAGCGCATGAGAGAAGGTTTGAGGAGGGTTCTCACCATGCTGAGATGAACAGGGGACAACCTGCAGCCCCTCTGCACATCAACCACTGCCTCCTGCCCTGGTTCCATGGGCAGCAAAGCTTCAGACAAATGGATCATTAAGACGAAAAAAAAAAAACCAACTTAGGTTGTTTAAAGAAAGTGGCAGCACAGAAGTGCTGAAGGTAGAAATCAAACCCAGACGTTTTCTCCTGGATGTGCCTTGATCCCAGGATAAATTCCTTCCTGTTCCCAGGCACCCTCCTTAAATCAATGTCACGAGACACTGGCTCCAGACACAGAATCTTGGAATTCCAGACTGGTTTGGGTGGGAGGGAGCTTGAAGATGATCCAATTCCACCCCTGCCACAGGCAAGGACACCTCCCACTATCCCAGGCTGCTCCAAGCCCTGTCCAGCCTGGCCTTGGGCACTTCCAGGGATCCAGGGGCAGCCACAGCTGCTCTGGGCACCCTGTGCCAGGACCTGCCCACCCTCCCAGGGAACAATTCCTTCCCAATATCCCATCAAAATCTGCTCTTTTTAGTAACACTCAGCCCTGCAGGATCATTTCAGAGCAAGTCAAGCTTTCCCTTTCCCCCATATGATCTCCTGGGAAGGGCTGGCAGCCTCTGTCCCCACCCCGGCTCTGTGAGCCCAGAGGGAGCAGGACCCAGCCCAGGGAGCTCGGAGCAGGCTCTGGGGAGCCACAGGAGCACAGAACATCCTGAGCTGGCAGGGACCCACCAGGACCACTGCAGCCCAGCCCCTGGGCCAGCACAGCACCACTCTGAGCACCCTGCTTCCCAAAAACCCCCGAGGCTGCTGCAGCTCCGCTCCCATGGGTGGAGGGGATGGGAAGAGGGGACAGATCACTGTCCCCATGGTCCTGCGGGGTCCTGACTCCCCTGCTCCACAGCCAAGGACTTTGCCCTTCAGTACAGCTGCACCACAAACCCTCAGCTGCAGCCGAGAGCTCTCACTGCCCCTGCAGGGCACGGAAGGGACGAGCCCGTCCTCTTAAGGGCCATCACCTGTGCTGAATGCTGTCCCCACAGCACAGGCAGTGCCACTGCCCACAGCACGGGTGACACTCCCAGCATCCCCGCACGGCAGCTGAGGCCTGGCAGGGAAGAGAGCGATCAGATGGAGGGAGCTCCGGGGGAGAGAGGAGACAGGCACAACAAAGGATGCTGCAGCTCGCTCCATCAGTTCTATTCCTGGCATCACCACGGGCCCAACTGCAGGGAGAGCTCCCCCTCACAGCCCCACTGACAAAGCAGCACAAAACCTTCCCCAGACAAACTCCTCTTTTTTGAGGGGTTTGGCTGCGGGCAGCAGCCTGCAATCCTCCTTTGCTGGGTGTACTCGAGAGAAATGCTGCAGCTCGGCTGCTCTGCAAGGAGCAGATTCAGCTCTTACATAACCAGGGAGTAGAGGTGCATCCACTTCATCCACAGCAGCCCTTTCTCCCACTCGGTCCAGAGTGGTTTAAAAAGAATTGAATCACCGCACAAAAACTTATTCTTACATAAACTATTTAGTAGTATTTTTATAGTCGTGGGTTTTTTCCACTCTTGGATGCAGTTCAAGCCTGGTGATACCTGGCTCCACACATTCCCTGAGGATGCTGCTCCTCATCCACGCATGAAACAGCAGAAAAGACCAAACTGCCCCTGTGCTGAGCTGTGCAGGAGCAGCCTGGCTCCAGCTTTGGCAGCGCTTCCTTCAACCTGAGCTTCAGCAGGACATTCCACAAGCCAAGCTGATCCAGCCAGTAGTTAATAGATTTATCCAGGAGGCAACAAACTGCCCGAGAAGCCGGAGACTCCACACGATGATGACAAATAAGGCCAGTTTGACTCCAGCAAATCTGGCATTCGGCTGCTGGGGCTGCGCTGCCCGCACGGGGACACTCCAGCAGGAGCCAGGGCTCCTCTGCCCTGCTCCTGACACAGCACCTGCCTGCTGCCATCTGCTCACCTTCACACAGCCCCACCTTCCCCCTGCCTGCCTTTCTGAGGATGGGCTCGCTGGGTCTGAGCACGGCAGGCAGCCCAGAGCAAATCTGCTCAATGTGAGATTCAGGGTAAAATGGACAAAGCATCAGTGCAGATAATTAGATAAACATCCAGACACTGATGGGGAGGGCATCGTTCCTCTGTAACTGTGTTAGTTAACACTTGATGCAAACAGATTTTTTTTCCCCCCTTGCTGGAGCAGCTTTACAGCCAGGAATTGAGAAATATTTGTACATGTCAGGCCCAAACTGTGTCCTCAGTGCTGTCTAGACATAGAAATGGGCCCAGCTGAGCAGAGCAGAGACAACAGCCCTGGCTGTTTGTGCAGCCAGCCCAGCACAGCTCGCCCAGGGCACTGGGGCTGGCACTCAACCACAGCTCAGAGCACACAGATATTGGCCCTGCTAAAGGCAGATGAGGATGGTGTGATCCCTCCTGAACACGAGGTCCTGGACAGGCTGCACAAACAAATGCAGATCTGTCATATCAGGGTGGACAGAAGAAGAGCAGGTCAGAGTATTCAGAGTATTTCTGCTGCAGAGCCGGGAAAATGTTAATGTTGGTGCAAGGTAAAGAATTTCAAATTGATGCAATAAGTTTTCAGGCTGCTTGCTCTATTTGCAATACAGAAAGCTGCTGCACGGGATGTGATGTGTAAGGACACAGGCATCTATAAAACAAACTCATTTTAAGAAGAGAATGAAGTTACAGGTGAAGTAGGATGTGAAAGCAAGGGGTTTTTCTGGAGGTAGCAGCAAAGCAGTGCTGGAAGCATCACTGCAAACCAAGGGCTGGCAGAATCCTGGTTCCCTGGGCCCTGGGGGTGCCAGCTGCATCCCAGCAAGAGATCCTGGCAGAGAGGGGCAGGAGAAAGGGAGGGAAGGTGACACAGAAAGCTTTGACAGGGACTGGTGGGCAGCTGTGCTGCACAGGGGCTCTGCACAGTGAGCTCAGCAGAGGAGGAAAGTTTGGGAAAACTCATGCTATAAAAAACCTGTGAAATACATTGGATTTACAGATCATTGCCTACAGGAACCTTAGAAGAAGCCCTCTATGAAAATGTTGGAATACACAAACGACTTTCAGCAGGTTACTAATAACTGTAAAAGCTGTGAGATTTGGGGATTTGCTCTTTGGGACACCAGCCTGGGGTTCCAACTGCCCCAGCCAATGTCTTCTGAAGTGACAGCAGGAGTCTCTCTGGAGCAAGCAGCTGTGAGAACAGTTGTAGGGACAACAAAGAGCTGCCCCTTTGCTGCTGGAGCGGAATTCCTGCTCCTGACTCATCCCTGATGCACCAGAGTCCCTCCCTGGCTCTACAACCTGACCAGGAACAACTCAGGCAGTTCTTAGGGAAAGTAGAGCACAAGCATGAAAGTACATCAAGACCCCCTAGTGATGAACAGAAATCCATACAATCCATGTGAGTCCCTCCACTTCTGAAACCAGGATAGCACTGATCAGTTCCTGCCATCCCAGTGGCTGAAGTGGGCTCTTTACTGCTTTTTCTTGGCTTGGTTTTGTTTCATACATGACAGGAGTCTGTGTTTCTGAAACAGGAACTTTCACAGGAACTTTATCTTATGAAGCAGCCCAGAATATCCTGGCTGTGTCCCCTGAAGCCATCCCATTCCACATCAACAGGTGAGCCAAAACTTCACCATGGAGCTTGTGGAAAGGGAAGGAACCCTCCCGGAGGGGTGCCAGGACCAAGCCCTGGGTCTAACACGGGGGTCCCAAACATTTGCCTCCCGCTGGAGGGGATGGATGTCCCTCCTGCCTTCCACGAGCACCCTCCAGCAGTCGGGAGCAGGGGCCGTACCTGGCTCGGAGATAATCAGGCTCCGGTCAGAAGGCAGCAGGAGGAATTCCCTGCAGGTGTCCAGGTCCAAGCTGGGCAGGCTTTTCTTCTGGCACAGCTCGCTGAGGATGCTGATGGCCCTGCGACAGCGGCCGTCCTCCCTGGGACCGCTCATCGCCCTCTCCGCATCCTCCGCTCCTCTGCTCTCTAGGAAACTCACACTAGGAGCAGAGGGTGGGCCTGGGGCTCATCACAGGAGCAGCTTCACTCCAGTTCCATCCTCTGGGGTGGCAGCACCTGCTGGGACACGCGGAGCTGCCCCGGGGCCGCTGCTCGGAGCGGAGCCTGCAGCCCCCGGCGCTCCCTCATTGCCTCTGAGATCACAGCTCTGTTTACTGCCAAGGCTGCTCCAGACAAAGAACCTCCTACCAAACTCAGTTTCGTGCCCTCCACACGAGAGACGTATTAAAGCTGCAGCCCAGATTATTCCTTTTAACCCTTTCATTGCTGCCCTCTCTCCAGGTGCGGAGTTTCGCGTCCCAACCCTGGATTTTGCAAACAAAATAAGTGGTGAAAGCTCCTGGCTGAGGACAGCACATCACCAGAGAGGAGGAACCAGAGTGCTCCCACAAACACTGCACAAACTACTTACAACTGCCAAAGGCAGCAGGAGAAAAGCTGCAGGTTTTATTGATTTGTTTGTGCTGGTCCTAACACACCAGGCTGCAGATGGCAATAGAAATTGAGAACGCCATTCTAGCTCATAATTAGATTTTTTTTTTCCTTTTACTTTCTGCAGTATTTTTTTTTTCTGTTCCTGTTGCAATTTAGCAGGCAGGTCATGCCACGCGACAGAGCATGTATTTGACAGGCAATTGTGGAGCAGGCAATTAAAATTATGTACAGCAGGATGACTTCTCGCAGCTTGTACAAACCTAATGAGCATTGTGGAGAGCCAGGGCTGAGGCTGCACAGGTCCCTCAGCCCCGCAGCACTGCAGGGTGTGCTCAGATCGTGTTTGTGTTCCCTGTTAATGACCTGCTGGAGCACTGGGAGCTGGCACAGCCCAAGCATCCCAGGGGTGACCCCAGCACCAGGACAGCACAGGCTGCCCTGAGCGCAGAACCTGCTCCACACCCCATCCTCAGGCTGGATAATTCCTCCAGCTCTTGGGCTGGTGTGACACAGAGGGTCTGGGTGGCACCTGAGGAGCACAAAGGCATTGTCCAACATCCCTGGGAAGCTCCATCAGGGCCCTTTTGGCCACTCTGGTCCCTCCTTGGCCAGAGCAAGGTTTTTTGGACACGTCACCACCACATCCCTCCTGTTCCCACGTGGCACCTGTGTCTGGCAGAGCGACCCTCCGAGCTCTGCTTCTCCCAAAAACTTCTGTTGCCAGGGCAACGTGAGTGAAACCTTTTATTAACCCAGTAACTGGTCACAAAGAGAGCCTTTTAATTAGCCATTAGCCACCCCCAGCCTGGCCAGGGCTCCTGAGCTGCTGCTGCAGACAGGCTGAGGCAGAGCTGCACACTGAGAGCTGCTCCTGAAGGTGTTTGTCACCTGTCACCTGCAAACCAACACCAGCAGCCTCTGAGGTTTGTGCTCAATGGGGAGAGATTCAGACACTGGGAGCTGAAGCAGTAACTTACCAGAGATAAAGCTCAGGTAGAAGCTTTCATTACATTTAGATAACAAACACGCTAAACCCACCCACCCATTTATTTTTTAAGAAGCTTGAGGCTCAAATTATGCCTCAAACCTGAGATTTTGGTCCATACAACATCTGCTTGGCTGGGGAGGGATAAAGCTCCTCTTCTCTGCTCCTCTTTTCACTGCCTGCCCTGGGGCATTTGTGTCTCAGAGTCCCAAAACTTAAGGATTTGTACCCAAGGGGATGCAATGAGCCCCAGGCATCACGTCATGTCTCCAGCACAGCAACAGTTTCTGCCTGAGCCACCGAAACTGGCAACAAGAGAGGAGTTCCTGGAACATATCAGTCAAGTCTTGCATTTGAAATTTGAATTTATCTTAAAGAGATTTCAACAGACAAAAAAACACCCCAGCTAAACTCTTTGAAAAAGGTTAATGCCCAATTGAGAGCTTGTAACACAGAGATCAATAATAAAATTCAATTGTTTGGGGGAAAAAAAAGGCTAATTTCATTACAAGGGTAATACCAAGAACTTTTACTTTTAAGTTTAAAGTCACCTTGGGTCAAATATTCACCTTGATTTACATATCAGAGGATTCCAGGCTCACTGGATTCCAATAACAGAAAATCCTGCATCCATACTCTCAACAAATGTTCATTCAGGAAAAGAAAGAGAATTTTTTTACACCTTGTACTTTTGAATTTATATCTTACACACTCTCTATTGTCCAGCACAGAAAGCTGGGAAGGAGCCCGGTGGCAGCTGAAAATCCAAACACTGCTTTTCCCAAGCAGGAATTCTGGTTCCCAATTCTCCTCTCCCACAAACACACAAACACACACACACACACACACACACAGAGCAGCTGCGACACAGATTTTCCTTCTCATGTCCTGATGAGAAGCTCCCACTTTTCCCCAGGGAGCAGAGAAGTCAGATCCCATTCCCAGACCCTGCAGCCCTCAGGGCAGCCCAGCACAGCTCCTGGGCTGGCAGAGCTCCCTTTTCCAGCTGCCTCTGACTGAGCTGGTGCTTGGAGGCCAGGCTGCTCCCTAAGCTGTGTTTCCACCTCCCAGCACGAGAAGGAGAGACAATTCCCCAAACCCCAGGGACCTGGCAGAGCTGCTGGTCTCTGCAGGGGCTCAGTGGTGTTGTCTCATCCACATCCACCCTGGCATTTTTTGGGTTTCCTGTGTCTGGCAGAGCTTTTCCCTTCAGCTGCATGCCCTTGGCACTTAGGGAAGCATGGATGCCTCTTCCTTACAGGACAGCTTTTATCTCCTCCCTGCTCCTGTCCCGTGGCCTGGTGTCACACTTGGAGAGGCAGAGCCACAGTTAAACACAGCAGCAGCTGCCCCAGAAGGGCTGGGAGTGGAGTAAACTTTGGGAGAAAGTGGCTCAACAAAGAAATGAGTTACAGGCAGCACAGCAACTCTTGAATTACCTCTGAAATAATCCCTGCGGACAAGAGCATAAAATGAATGAAAACTGCAAGGAAAGAAGGAGAACTGCAGCTTGTGGCAGCTCGAGGCTGCTCAGTGAGCAGGGCAGGGAGTGGGAAAATTCCTAAAATCTGAGAGGGACAAAAGAGGATCATTCTCCCTGCAGCAAAGTAGAAGTCAAGCACCAGAGACAGCATTGCACAAATATTTGAGGAACTGGGGGGTTTCACAGCACGCTGCAATTGGATTTATGAGGGTGGTGTGCTCCAGATCTATCCATTGGAGGGGATTTATTTTAGGGCTGGAGCAACCTGGGCTGGGGGGAGATATCCCTGTCCATGGCAAGGGCTGGAAGGGGATGAGCTCTAAGATCCCTTCCAACCCAAACCTTTCCATGAGTCCATGAATGTGTGCTACTAAGTTGGAATCACAGATATATTTGTCCAGCTGAGACAGAACATGCTGTTCGTTTAATCCGCATTAGGCTCTATTTGAAGCTGATATTTTTATTTCTTAATAATAATCAAGTCTGGAGAGGGAGCAGCAGCATTTATTTGTGCCAGCTCTATCTAATAGCATGGCATTGTTTACTTTCCCAGTTAATATAATAATTGGAAACAGCTCACAAAGGATCCAGAGCTTCTTGCCAGGAAAAATGACGCGGATCTGGATCCTTTGGCAACGGCGCCGAGTCATCTGTGGATAAACACCACGTGCATTGCTGTGCCCCTCCACACACTTCTCCAGGGTGGCTGTAGGTGTGTGAACAGCGACAAATCCCAAATCTTCACCTCATCCCTGCCTGCACAGAGGGGGGATGTGCCCCTCACCTGCACAGAGGAGGAGAGCACCTGATCCTATGGAGGGAGAAATAGTTGAAGTCCAGTACAATCAGTTTAAAAAACAATTACTTTGTGCTAAGTATCAAATCTGCTGCACAGAGCAATGGCAGAAATGTAAAGGAGATGCTGGTTCCCTCCTCGTGTGTTCTGGGTCTCTCCTGGCTGTTTGTTCCTGGTGGAAACTTGGGGTTTGGGAGAAGTTATTTGATCGTAGACACTCTGCTCCTTGAATATCCAGAAAGGGAGATAGGGAGAAAAAGAGGAAGGAAAAAGGGATGGAGGGAAAAAAGAAGGGAAAATGAGAGAGAGGAAGAAGGAAGGAAGGAAGGAAGGAAGGAAGGAAGGAAGGAAGGAAGGAAGGAAGGAAGGAAGGAAGGAAGGAAGGAAGGAAGGAAGGAAGGAAGGAAGGAAGGAAGGAAGGAAGGAAGGAAGGAAGGAAGGAAGGAAGGAAGGAAGGAAGGAAGGAAGGAAGGAAGGAAGGAAGGAAGGAAGGAAGGAAGGAAGGAAGGAAGGAAGGAAGGAAGGAAGGAAGGAAGGAAGGAAGGAAGGAAGGAAGGAAGGAAGGAAGGAAGGAAGGAAGGAAGGAAGGAAGGAAGGAAGGAAGGAATCATGCTAAATTTGTAGCCTAAAATGAAAATCCCTGGGCTGTGCCACGAGCACACTCTGAGATGAGGAGTTCAGAGATAAATAACACATTTCCCTCCTGGGCACAGCCTGGGAGGAAACTGCTCAGCCCAAAGGCCACAGTGGCAGGGGGTGGCAGTCCCTGCTGCCAGCTCCTGTCCTGCAGTGCCAGCGAGGCATTCTGTGCAGGGCTGGCTTCGTGTGATTCAGGGCAAGGAAATGTGGCTCTGTGTCCTGAAAGGCTCCGATTCCAAGAGGCATCTTGGAATATGCTGTGCTGCACACAAAGCTGGAGCTGGAGCCAGGGGCTTTGGAGCTGTGTGCATCCAGGCAGGAAGAGTTCCAGAGGCAGGACTACCACCAAAAGCTCTGTCCTGGTGCTGAGACTTCCAAAATACATTTTATTGACCTGGGATCTTTGCACATCCTCAAGGTGAAGAGTCGGAGCCTGACTTGGCAGGGCTGGAAGCTCTAAAAATCCATTTCTGCTCCGGCAGCATCAGATGGCTGCTGATATCAGCTGAGCTGGGATCAGGGAGGTGAGGATGAGCTGTGCTCAAAGCCATTGTCCAGAGAGCTCAGGGAGTCTGACCTTCCACAGCTGCCTTTAACACAAGCTACAACTTGAATAAAATGATTGAAGTGAGAGCCTGGCCTGGCTGAGGTACCTGCCCAAGGACCCAGGGAAGGGCTGGAGCTGTGCCAGGGGAGTTTAGGTTGGATCCCAGGAAAGTTTCTTCCCCCAGAGGGTGCTGGCACTGCCCAGGCTCCCCAGGGAATGGGCACAGCCCCGAGGCTGCCAGAGCTCCAGGAGAGTTTGGATGATGCTCCAGGGATGCCCAGGGTGGGGTTTGGGGTGTCTGTGCAGGGCCAGGAGCTGCACTGGATGGAACTGGTGGATCCCTTCCAGCTCAGGGTGTTCCATGATTCCACCTCTTGGCATCCTGGTGCCACCCAGGGCTGTCAGCTTCTGTCAGCCTGGCAAGCTGAGATTATTTAAGACATAAATTTCAGGAAGATTATGGCAGCAAATCCCTGGAATGAGCATTAAACTGGGATTAGACCCAGTTCTGTTCCTCAGCCTGTCTCCAACAGTTAATCCTACCTCCCCCAGGTCAGAGTGGACCTTGTTGGTCCAGGCTCTTTGTTGGTCCAGAAAGCTCAAGCTGACTTTTGCCTAAATGTTAATGATCAATATTAACACATTCTTCCTCTGAGAGCAGATGAAAAACTGCTGGTTTTAGGGTCTCATCTCAGCCTTCTGTGCCATGGACACCTCTATCAGCATCACTGCATAATTCATTTTTAAAAGACTGCACTTTCTTTGAAGGCCAATAAAGTGTCAGAACCCAGAAGAGAGATTAAAATTTGTCCTTGGTTATAAAGTGCTACAGATTCCTGGGAAGCTTTTGCTCTCAATCCTCCTCAGCCTCTGCAGCTTAGGGAAGCAGGAGGAGCCCTTTGACATTGAATCCCAGCAGGCTCCAGGTGCCATTCAGGGTTTCCAGAACAGGACAAGGATTTGGCCACTGATCCCCAGCTCCAGCAGCCATGAAATGAGGGATCTTTAGACTTGAAACAGCCCCAGTTCACACAGCATATGGCTTTATCTCAGCACCATTTCCACCAGGAGAGAGGAGGGGGTTGGATAAAAGGCCCTGGATAAATTCCATGTGTCTGCACAGCCAGAGATTGAACACATCCATCTGCAGCCACCTTCCAGTAACACCTGGCAGGGAGGGCAGGAGGTCCCAAGCCCCAACATTCCTTGGAATTAACCCAGGCTTTAAACCATGAGTGCTTTCATGGAAACCAAAAAGCAAAGCAGGATATCCTTAATTTCAACCCTCTGGAAGAACCACTCTATGTTGCTGTCTGTAATGGGAAATAAGGAGTTATAAGCTGTTTTTTTTCCTTCCCCCTGTGTGCTAACAAAGTATTTGCTGTATTCTGGTTATTTTTATCTCTCCCAGTGGAAATACAAGTAATAAAAATAGCAGTATTTTATAACAGGGAAAACAAAACCTCTAGTGCACAATTGTGCCTCAGAGAGAAAACGCTGTAATGTTTTTATTTCAGGAGAATATTAACATGTGAAAAGAAACCTGAGAGCTCCTTGATTAACCTGCTCCATCAGCCTCCAGAGAGGAGCATGGATGTGCAGGAGCTGCTTTTCCTGGGCTGCTGCTTCCCACCCAACACCCTCAAGGAGCCAAGTCTTCAGCCAAGTCTCCTCATCCCCTGTCTCTCCTGCCCTCCCAGGCACCTTCCAGCCCCTGGGAATGTGGTGTGGGTCACAGCCATTCCCAGCTCATCCCATTCAACCATCCCAAACCTCTTCCACAAGACCCACAGCCAACAATCCAAGTGTTTTTTTCTGGATGGAGACGTGTGGATGTGCACGGAGGAGCTGTTTGCATCCAGCTCACCCTCAGAGCATCCTCTGCAGGGAGCTCCCCTGGGAGCCCAGAGCAGCATTTGCAATACTCCTATTAATAAAAAGAAAAAAAGAGAAAGCACTTGTCAATCACTTCACTACTTAATAATCTCCTTCCACAGGTGACAACAGACAGAATCCTAAATGACAGATGTGCTGGCAATCGTGTCCCCAAGGACCCTCATGGAGAAATAACTGTGTTCAGCTGAGCCATGCAGCACGTGGGCCTTTCCCAGCTTTGGTTTCTGCTGCATCTTCTTTCCCAGAGCTCCATATCCCCCAAAAGAGGAACATCAGTCTGGAATAAAGGTGTTCTTGCCAGCTGCCCATGGGCAGGGACACCTTCCAGTGCTCCAAGCCCTGTCCAGCCTGGCCTTGAGCAGTCCCAGAAGAAAATT
This sequence comes from Cinclus cinclus, assembly GCF_963662255.1. Classification (NCBI taxonomy): domain Eukaryota; kingdom Metazoa; phylum Chordata; class Aves; order Passeriformes; family Cinclidae; genus Cinclus; species Cinclus cinclus. Next base: position 4,869,434 of record NC_085072.1, read on the forward strand.
GACAGGCTGCTTTACCAAACACAAAGGTTCCAGCCTATGAGGACTCACTCTGGAGAAAAGACTGGGACAGTGGGCAAAGGGATAGTGTGGGGGGACTCTTTGTGGGGTGTTGGCTGCCCCTGCCAGCATCAGATCCCAGGGCCAAAAGAGTTCACTGGGACTTTTTTATTGTTGTTTTTGTTGAAGTACCTTTACTTACTGATAACATTATTTGCCAAGGCTCTAAATGACAAGAGACAAGGACACCCTGCTGTTAGCTTTGGCAGAAAGTTGTTTGCTGAGTTCATCTGCTGAGGTGACAGCCAGACACTCTCCCAGCACTGCCCTCAGAACCCAGCACCCAGGGCAGGGCTGCAACAGGATGGACTTTAAGGTCACTTCAACCCAAACCACTCTGTGATTCTGTGACTGGGAGAACCTGGGAACAAACAGGAAAGAGCATCCTTTGGTCAAAAGGAAGAAGTAACTCATCAGGTAACTGAGGGTACAGGTCTTGATTTGGATGAAACTCTGTCATCTTACAAATATGGCCCAAATAAATTGAGTTTCAGCCATGAGTCTGCACCTAGAAATCCTTCCCATGAAGCCACTTGCTGTGCCCATCACTCAGGAAAGGACAAGAAGGACAGAGATCCTTAGAACCACAGGGCAGGACAGAGTCTCCAGACCCACCAGTGTAACTGAATTACTTCCCACAGAATTTAGTTTTCAACAGCCAGCAGCAAATAAGATGGCCTGGCACACTGATGCTCTGCTGAGCCACTAGAAGGAGCCTGGGTCTGTATCTGGAGGAGAATTAGGCTGATTATAACTGGGCAGAATATTAAACTGGTTTGACATGTCCACAGTCACCCCCTGAACAAGCAGCACACCAGATCTCCTGCTGGGTAAGGGAACAGGGAAATGAAGGAGTTAACAAAGACCAGATTGAGCTCTGGGCGCCTAGCTGGGACAGAGAAATCCCAGACAGCACAGCAGAGGATTGAATATATTGAATATATTGAATATTGAATCACACACTCTGATCAGGTTTTCCAGAGGGCAGGAGAGCATGGCACAAGGCAGGTAAACCAGGAACACGCTGCAGACCACACACAGGTACCTACAGCCCCATCAGCTCTCCTGTGAGTAATGAAGGAAGAGCCAAATATCTCAGTATTCCAAATTTTGGCTCTGCCTGTTCCTTGACTCATTCCAGGTGGTCACAGCATTCCTTTCTATTCAGTGCAGGGCAGCAGGACAGGAGATGGACACAGGGGAAGTCCAACCCACCCCACAGTTGTTATTAACACTTGGTGTCCTGAGCTCCAAGCAGAATAAGCACACCCAACGTCCATCACAGGGCCTGATTTGACCCAAAAATCCAGGGCTGAGACCCCTGTCAGGCTGAGCTCTCCCCTGCCCTCAGCTCTGCTCAGCACCAAGGACACACAAGCCCAAGAGCAGCATCAGACCCAGGCTCCTGCCTGCAGGTGGGCTCAGAGCTCAGAGCAAACCTGTGCAGCAGCAGCAGTGACTGCTCTGGGTACCTGCTGTGCTCATGGAAAGGATCCCAAACCAAAACTGGGAGAGATAAAAAGTGGCTGAGGAGCATCTCCTTCCTGGACAGGTCTCAGCAGTGCAGAGAGCTCCCAGAGCTACACTGCATGCCTGGCTCAAGTGAAGTCCAGGAGATTTCAAATGAGAAGTTCCTTGGTGGTGCTCGGCCTGGAGGAGAACAAGGGGAGCCCTCACTGCAGTTACAGCTTCCTCGTGGGGGGAAGGAGAGGAGAGATGCTGATCTCTGCTCCCTGAGACTGGGACAGGAGCCAGGGAAGGGCTGGAGCTGGGCCAGGACAGGCTCAGGCTGGAGGTCAGGGAAATGTTCTCCTCTCACCCAGAGGTGCTGGGCACTGCCCAGGATCCCCAGGGAATGGGCACGGTCCCGAGGCTTCCAGAGCTCCAGGACACTGCTCTCAGGGATGGCCAGGGTGGGATTTGGGGGTGTCTGTGCAGGGGTAAGAGCGGGACTGCATGGTCCTTGTAGGTCCCTTCCAGCTCAGGATATTCTGTGATTCTCTGGTTCTGTGATTCTGCTCCGTGGCACTACCTGGTGACATTCCCACACCAGAGGTTTTTCACTGGGAACGGTTCATTTACACCCATCAAGAGGCAGAGGACAAAGCTGGTGACCTGCACAGAGCTCCAGCTGCCCCTGTGCCCCGCGGTCCCAGCGAGGAGGGGACAGCAGGGCTGCTCTCACATCCATCCCCTCCTGCCCTCCCCAGCATTCCTGCCTGACGGAGCTGCCCAGGGCAGGGGGGATAGAGCACGGCTGCTGCCCAGCACCAACACCGCCAGCTTTTCCCGTGCGGGGCTCAGCTCTGCTCACGCTCCCGGGGCTCTTTGAGGCTGACAGGGAGAGAAGAGAGCGAGGTGGAGCCGCCCAGGTGAGCGCCGGCAGGGCTGCGGATGGTACCCAGCGGAGCTTTTCACTCCGAGTAAATCTCTCTTTCCAAAGCTCCTTCGGGGCTGGGGGATCTCTGGGGTTCACAGCACAGGTGAGCCCTCAGCAGGTGCCTCCCCACCGGCAGAACCCGAAACCAAGAGTTCCTGCCCCAGGAAAGCGGCTGCTCCCTCGGAGCTGTGTTAACAGCACCATCTGGTGAGCGATGCCTGCAGGAGATTTAATTCCGGATTCCTGGCAGGATCCGTGAGTTTCACACGCCTTGGTCCCTGCCTTCACGCAGGGGGTGTGGTTGGTGCTCCGGAGCTCTCCGGGATTCCCGGCCCATCTTTGGGCTGCCCGCAGCTTCCCTGGGCTCTTGAGCTGGTTAGAGCCCAGGCTGGCAGGTGAGCTGTCTTCATTTAGGGAGCAGAATTCACCCTGAGCTTGGCACTGGTTGTTGCAACGTCTCCTTCCTCTGGAAAGGTTTAGTGCAAACAGAGAAGATAAAGAACTTACATTTGGGATTGCCTGGAGACACAAATTCCAAGAGGAAACGAGACTTCAGTTTGGAATTTTGCGCCTCGTTCTGCAGTCAAAGGCAAACCCCCTGTCAGGTCCAGACCTTGTTCTGTGCCTGGTGGCACCTGCAGAACTGCACCGAACAGGGCCCCAAAAGAAAATTCCAAATGAATGGGTGTTCCAGGCACTCTCAGAGCTTTCTCTGTCCCGACAGGAAAGTGATCTGAGCCAGATCCACACTGCAATACAGATCCCATTGTCCACAGCACAGCCCAAAGGTGTATCCCAGCCCCATGCTCCCACCGTGGTGGAACACCTCAAAAGGTTTGAGGATTGGAATACAACTCAAAAGTTGTATTTCCAAACAACTTCTGAGCAATTCTTCCACCACAAAAGGCTTTTGGGTTTGTCTCTGATATACAAGACAAGTAAAGGCTCTCTCACCCAGGCAGTTGCTGGACAGGTTTAGTTGGGGTGGCTCATCCTGCCCAGCCTCAGAGTTTGTGGCTGTGGCCCTGAGGGAGGGCAGGGGCTGAGCTGCACAAACAGCAGCAAGTTCTGTCCCTGGGCAGTGCTGGGGGTGCAAAAAGGGCCAGTCAGCAGATCACAGAATCCCAAAACAGTTTGGCTTTGACGGAACCTTAAAGCTCACCCCATTCTACCCCCTGCCATGGGCAGGGTCACCTTCCACTCCCCCCAGCTGCTCCAAGCCCTGTCCAGCTCTTCCAGGGGTGGAAGATGAACATCAGAGCCAGGATGAAGCAGCAGGCACAGCCCTGCACACTCTGCTGCTCCTTGCTGAGGAGTGCCCCAGCACCCCCAGCCACTGTGACCCAGTCCTGTGCCATCTGCCCACCGAAGTTCTGTGCTAAACGTGCTCATCTCTGATGTGTTAATGAGAGGAGCAGGAATGTGTATCCCTGGTTTCAAACCCTGCTAATTTAGCAAACATTATCGTGGTTCCTAAGCATTAACCCAAGAGGAGCTCAGCCAGCACTGTGCTGCAGCCCATGGGAAGCACTGGAAGGTAATTTGGCAGACAGTTTGCTCAGCCTTAAGCGCTTTGTTCTGCTCAATCTGCTCCACCAGCACTGAGCAAAGGACACAGGAGCAGTCAGGAATGCAGCTCAGCCCCTGTGAGCCTGTGCATGCACTGCAGTGACCCAGAGCTCACATGGGGAGGGAGATTAATAAGGGGAAGGAAGGCCAGTGCTCTGGAGAAGATCCAGACTCATCATCTCAACCCTCAGTCAGCAATAACTCCAAAATCATCAGTGTCTACAGAGACATCCACACCCCTGGCCAGGTTGGAAGGGGCCTGAAGCAACCTGGGCTAGTGGGAGGTGTCCCTGCCATGGCAGGTGTGGAACTGGATGAGTTTAATGTCTCTTCCAACCCAAACCATTCTGGGATTCTGTAATAGATATGAATTCTACAATAGCAGCAAGCGGGTGAACAGTTTAGCAGCCGTTTCTAAACCCTGGTAGGATTTTGGAATGGGATTTTTCACCCTGGGTTGAAATGAAAATTGGCAACTGAAGTGCAGCACTATGTGATGGGGTGAACAGCTCAGTGTCACTGGAGCAAGCCAGGAGAATTAATTAAAACCTGGAGAATTAAACCCAGGACATTAAGAAAGAAAATCCAAGCGAGCCTGAGCAGATTCAAACAGAGGAGCTGCAAATGCCAGATGCCAGCCCAGCCACAAGGGCCAACACCAACCACCCAAAGAGCTGGAGCAGATGGGCTGGAGGAGCTGGGAGTGCTCTGGACACAGCCAGGCAGCACCTGGCAAAGAGAAACAAAACCAAAACCAAAACCAAAACCCGCTGTGAAACCCCTGGCTGCTCCTCTGGCAGCCCCAGGGGAGGCACAGAGCCAGCAGCACGTCCTGCTGCCAGGGCTTGGGCTGGAAGTGCAATGGTCTAAGGGCAATGGTTTAAGGACAAATCACCTGCTCCTCCGGGCAGGGAGCAGAGCCCAGCAAGGGCAGCAGCGAATGAATGCAGGTGTTCTTTGTTTCAGCAAGAACAGAAGCTTCAGTGAAGCTCACTGAACCTTTTCCTAGAGCACAGCTCTCATCAAGGAGCCTCTGTGACACTTCAACCACCACGGGCACTTAGAGAATAAACAAACAGTGAGAGAAAAATTGGAGTTTGTTATGAGCCACAGCCTGGAGGGAGCTGCTGGTACATAACAGACCTGCCTGGATCAGAGCCTTCACCTGGGTTTGGAGGTTCAGACACACCCCCAGGCTGGGAGGCATTCCAGGTTACCCGAGCTCTCCCTCACTGGCTGCAGAGAAATTCTTCCAAGGGGATTTTAGCTGAGGTGCAAACTCACTCCTCTTCCTCCCCGCAGGGCTGTGCTCAGCTGGGGCATTGCAGGAGCTGCTCCTGTCAGAGCCAGCCAGACAAGTCCCTGCTCCAGCCCCACATCTGCAAAGCTCAGCTCTGCCTTTTGTTCCAAGCAGGAAAAGCAGGACCCTGCTCCAGCAGCAACATCCACCCCCCAAAAAAAGGGATTTCCTAGTGGTGGGGAGCAGCTCAAGGCACATCCACCAAACTGCAGCTCCAGGTGAGGGAACACAGCAGAATTCCAGGTGTGCAGCTTTTTCACTGCATGCAAAAGGTCCAGAGACCTCCAAACCCGGAGTTTCATGCCCAAGTGAAGATAAACGTGACAAATCATTTTCTGTAGCCTCACCTGGGCTCCTGCAGCACAAGTTTCACCCTATTTCCACACTGCAGATGTTGTCAGGAAAGTCTTTTGCCAGGTGTGGATCCGGATCTGATGATGTTCAAGAAAGAAACTCAAGTTGAAAGAATGATTTTTCTAATTTAATAGAAATAACCAACCAAAATGGGTTCCAAACAATGCTTTAAACTGAGCTAATACAACTTCTACAGCACATTCCAGAGCACTTAACAAGAAATATTTACAGGCAGCTAAAATATTAAATAACCAGAGAAAGAAAAATTTCTGTTTTTTAATTACACACCAGCAAAAAACCACAGAAACAGAGCAATTAGAAACAATAACTTTTTTTAGAAAAAAAAGTTAAATAGGATGATTCAGATAATACACTATCACAGAAACAGCACTTGTTTTTTTTTTTTGAAGAATCATATTAAAAGACGATGCAAGTTTATTATGTGCAAAATGAGCCAGTTCCAGTACTGGAAGCAGGAAATAATTGAAGAATCAAAAAAAATGCCATGATTTAACCCTTCCAGGAGAATGTTTACATGTAAGACAAGCTTTGCACTGCACAAATCTGTATAGGATTATTTACATGTGTCCTGGTGTTCTGAGCCTAACCCCCCCCCCCATTGCAGGTGTGCCAGGGGAGCTCACTCCAGACTGAATCCTGCCAAAGTCCAGCTTACAAAATATTCCAGTACCTCTCTTCGTAGAAATTCCATAAATTCTAAAGGCAGCACCCTCAAGCTGTGATTTTACTCAACAGAATAAGGCCCAAAATGCATTTCATACACTTCATAATTCACTTTAAATAAAGATTCCCAACTTAACTGGAAAGTTGATGCAATCCTGATAGATTAGAAAGCACAGAAAAAAGGATCCCCGTAAGCCAAGTCGAAGTAGGTGGAAGAGTTACTGCACACACACACTTTGAGAAGACAAAATAAATCACCATACCCAAAGATACAATCCATATGTGCCATCTGTGTAAACTGTGGCATTTACATTTTTATTTTTAAAAAGTGCCTCCATTATTTGCTTAAACAGCTACTTCTTAAAAAAATATGGAACTTTCTCCAATCTTTTAAAATAAAATGCCACATTCTATATTGTCAGGAACTGCTGCACACTTTGTTTTTAAAAGCTAGGCTTGTGATTTGCATACAAACTTCCTTATAAAATAATTATCCAAAGGAAAGGATTCCTGTCATGCTGACAGGCAGCTGACAAAGCAGTTTTATTGCTTTTTTTCCAAGGAAGAGAGTGAGAAAAACAAGGAAAAGCCAACTGGAAAAAGCCAGTTCCCTGTACACCACACACTTGGCTTCAAAATACTCTTGCAATCATCTAAACTTTTCCAGGTCAGCCAAAACCAGGTGATAAAACAGAAATTTGGGCTCATTTTAAGGACTTCTCCAGTGGCCTGAAATGTTTCATCCAGCATAAAGTGTCACAGTGAAGTGTCAGATCCCACAGGCAACCTCTCCACACTTAACTGAGCATTTCTGTTTGCAGGAGCTGAGGAAAACCCTCTTTTTATTTTTTTTTATAATAACTCTGCTTTACTTTGCTCTAGGCCACTTAATTCCAGGACACAGCTAAATAAAGGCCCAGAGCCCATTTAGGTGTTGAATTCCCACTCATCACCAGGAATTCCATGGCAGGACCTGCTGAGGTCAGTGAGCAACTCACACTGGGCACTTTGCACTCTCATTTCAAAAGCAAATTGCCTTTTCCTTCTTTGGCTTAACTTAAAACTTCAGGGGCAACAAAAATTCTCAGCCAAAATGGACACACAAAATTTTTGGGAGTATTTTAAATGAGAGCAGAGTTGCACCAAGTGTCAGATTCCTCCTGCCACCCCATGGGATCACAATTTGACAGGATTTCCTGATGTAAACTGTGCTCTGATTCCCCAGGTAAAACACTCAGCAGCTGGCACAGAGAAGATGCCCAGGAAATTAGTGGCTCATTAATACAAACCCAGTAATTTGCTCCTGAATGAGTTACAAACGGAGAGGCACCAAAAATTTGTTTCCACTGAGCAAACCCTTCCCAGCTCTGTGAGAACACCCAGACTGCAGGATCAGGGAGGGGGTTAGCAGAGTTTATCTACCCTTTCAAATAATTTCAAAGAGAACTTTGCTGCTTTCAAAACAATTACCGAATTGCTGCTTTGGGAGTTCAAATATGAAGGGGAAGAAAAAATAAGAGAGTATTTTGTTTCCTTGTAGAAAAGAACACTTGAGATTTCTTGCACACATTCAAAATTCCACATAACCCTAGTGAGCACTGGGGAATGGGGGGGAGGAGCAGGTCTGGAGGGTCAGTGGGGTCTGTGCAAGGGAAGAGCTCAGGCTCAGCAAAGTCCAGCTCAGGCACTCCTGGTGTGCAGAAGATGCTGAGCATGAGCTGGACAAGTTCTTCACTTGGAGTGAAGAGCTGAAGAAGCCACCTCAAAGGAAAGGCTGTCCCAAAACACTGGGAAACTGCTCTGGGGTCTGGGGGGGGGGGAGCAGAGGGTCCTGTTCCTGCAGCAGCCAGGGGGCTCAAGCCTCCCTGGAGGGTTTGGGATGAGTCCTTCCCCCTGTTCTCCATCTGGGATCCCCTGTGCTCTGCTGGGATCCCCTGAGCTCCACCTGGGATCCCCCCATGCCCATCCCATGCTCTGACTCATCCCCAAGGTCTCTGCAGGATCCAATTCCCAGCTGCTGCCCAGGGAAGAGCTCATAAGGTGAGGCCTGAAGGTACCAGAAGTGCCATAAAAACAGGAGCCCCGAGTGAAGAGAGTTCACAGAATCTTATTTTCATGATAATTTTAATAATATTCCTTTCGCAAAATGAAGCTGAGAAACTAGAAATGCATAAATAGGCAATACACAGAGCCATGAAATGATCCCTTGTCACTACCAGTGTCCTATTCACACATCAGCCTTTCCACAGGCAAAGCTGTTGCTCTTTGTCACTTTAATATGTTGAAGTGGAATTTCTTTTCACATACAAACTGGTAAAAAATGAACTTAAAACAGCACTGTTAATGTTTAAGAAATTAAAAACAAACAACCAGTTTGAGTTTGAAGTGTAACATTTGAGTAAAGAAGTGAGCTGGAAGTTACAAACATCTTCAGTCCCCTCATTTATTGCAAGAGGGAGAATCCCAAGGTACGCAGACCTAGCTCTTAGAAAAGAAACCAAATCTGCAGTGATTTGCATAAAAACTGCTGAGAGCATTTCTCAATTTGATATTGTGCTAAAATATTTCACTTTACCATGATGGTAAAGTGTGTTCAATGCCACAGGAATTGCTGAATACACCAAACCCCCAGGGATCTCCCACAGAATTGCTGGATCACACAAATGCAGAAAAACTGAGCCTGCCATCTCGAGCTCATTGGTTACATAAATTCTTCAACTTCCTTTAACAAGATCAATATGAAGGCCAGAAATTGTATTTCTTTACTTGTGTCAGTAAAGAAAACAACTTGTCGAGCTGTAACTCCTTGTGGTTCCATGATTTCTAACCAGGAATGTGGGATGGAGGCAGTGCAAGGGAAGGCACTGCAGAGGTGCCTCAGGGCTTACTGAGGGAACTGGGAAATTGTTCTGTTCCCACTCTTGGACCAAAAACCACTCGAGGCCAAACCCTGTGCAAGTGCTTTGTTCAATGGATGGTCAGGCAAACCAAACTCAGACTGATTCCAATCTTCCTGCACATTTCCCTCACTGCTCAAGCTGCTTCTGAAGAAAGTTCTGAGAAGTACTCTAAGAAAAATAAGACAGAACCTCAAAATGAATGCAATGTTAGAAATAGCATATATTACAAATCTTTTCTTGATAGGAACAATCAATAAGAATACATATTAGCTTAAAAACAGTTCAGCAAATGTTGCTGACCTGCAAGAAATCTCAATTCACTATTTACAAATAAGACAAAGTGAATACAGGAAATTTTACACATTTGGTAGTTAATAGGTTATTGTTTGCCGAGTGGTCTATTAGAAACTGATATTTAGGAAGACTGGAAAAACACCCCAACCAGTTATTACCTCTTCAGTCTATATTTTAAGTACAGAAAACTAGAGAATGAATATTGGACAGAACATTCTGCCTCGTCAGGGGGTCAGGGACAGATGACAACGCTGAGACTTCTGCCATGGATGCCATTAAAATGTTCTGGGTACAGGACTTTAATAAATACACCTTGTCCTACTGAAAGGGATTGGAGCCACCAGCTTAGCCCTTCACCTGCCAAAACCTCACATTCCTGCATTCGCCCATTCAGAACAGTTTAATGATTTTTTTTCTTCCTGTTGCTATACATAAAATGGAGTAAAGAAAGCAAAATGGCAACAGTCGGATTGACACAGAAGATCAGTTATTCACAATCCTGCTCCAATGAGATGATCAAAGCAATGACCAACACACACTTGAGTGGACACAGAGGGGATTTCAGAGCTTTGCTCACACTTCACACTGCAGTGTAATGCAAGATACAGTCACTGAGTGGGTCCAGTCCTGCAGATCGTGTCACTACACAGTCTTATCTGTGCATGGAGCATCTCCTATCAAATCTGCTTCTCTTCAACATTCCTCCACCTCTGTCTGTGAGACCAGGAGGAATGTGTCCCCTCCATCAGGAAAAGAAAGAATATAGCAAGTAATCAAGGAAAAAAAAAATACAAACCACCAAAAATTTACAATACAGGTTTTTTTCCCCTTTTGATGAGAATGTTTTTCTGTACAAGTGTTTTTTGTTATCTAATACTGTTTAAAAAGCTATCAGCTTCTTCAAGATGGCCACTGTAGGCATGATAATATTCCAGGAACACTTAAATAACAGTTTTTACAATAGATTTTAGGTCCATATCATTAGATTACTTTATATGCACTGGTCTCTCATCTGATTTTAGGCGTTTTCTACGTGGTTGTATAAAATCTTCATCGGAGTCCTCAGTTATTTCACCATCATCCTCTTCCTGCTCAAATTCAGGCAAAGGCTGGAAGGTCCTGTCTGAGTAGATCTCTGTAAGTTTATCTTCAAAGTACAATGAAACTGCCTTCCCTGCCTGTGCTACTTCTGAATCAGCCTGTGGATGAAAGAAGACAGGAATATTCACCTGTTGGAAATGCACATCCCTTCACCAAGTGTGCATGGTCTGAAACGCTTACCTTCAAATTAATCTCTTGTGTTTCTGCATAAACTTGAACAACTTTCATCATCTAAAAAGGATACCAGAGTCAAAAAAAATGAAATTATAATCCTTTCTAAAGTTACGAGATCGCACAGGATTGGATGACTAAAGTCAGCCATAACAACAACACAGTTTGTTATGGTTTGTTAGCTTTAGTTCCCAAACTTAGGCAGCAGGTTTAAAACAGTCTTAGGTGGTAAATAAACCTTCAACAGAACACACAACTTTTGTACCAGTGGCTCCCAGCCATTTTCTACTCATGACTGCTTTCTTCAGGATAAATTGGGAGTTGCCTGGACATGATTGTAGGGAAGTCTCCTTTGGAGGGAAGAGCTCCAGGAGATTTCTTTCCTGGGGATTACCCCACTTGGATTTCTGCTTTGGAAAAGCATTTGGCTTAGAGGCACTCGACATGATGCTGCTGTGAGAGGTCAGAGTGACTCAACTTTTGCCATGAGCCAGGCAAGCTGGAACACATTTTTTCTGTTTAAAAAAAGCAAGAAAAAAAAATCACATTCCTCAGTACTTCCTCCCTTGTACTCTGGTCTCTAAGAGCTGCAGCATGTTTTCCTCTAAAGTGGATGTTTCATTAATTGCCTTGATTGAGAAGTTCACATAATTACCTCACAAACCTCCCCTAATGCAGGGACATAAAGGAGTTGGGGCTGTGAAAGTCCCAAATGCTTGTGAGCAGTTCCAGCATCACATCACTGACCCTGACTTTTCCCAGGGAGGTTTTAATTGTAGCTTTGTGCAGTTCCTTCAGTTTCCTTCTGCACAGGGACAGAAATGCAGCCCCAACACTGCAAGTCCAGGTTACATTTTACAGAGAAATAAGAAATATTGGCCGATTTCTGCATTTCTAAGGTCAGAAGAAAGCCATTCCCTGTGATGCCTTTTCTCATCCTTGCTTTAAAGCATCTCAAAGATCAGGAACCCTCTTAGCTCCTACTTAGTTTCAGCACAATATCACCTCTTGGTTTTTTTTTAATATTCAGATTATTTTTTCCATTGCTCCACTAGCAGTAACATTCAGATTATTTATCTCCCCAAGTCACATTTCAGGTGTAAGGTATCCCTTACATTATCAGATGGGATCATTGCAGAATTAGTAAAAAACATGACCCCATACCCAAGTTAGCCACTGAAAACTGATTTTTGTGAGAGCCCAGCTACCAAGGAGTTCAAGCAAGAAGGTTAATAAAAGCTTTGCTAGATTCAGCCTGAGTGAGGTAGTAAAACCAGAATAACTTCAGAAAGGCAGACTTCTCCTCAGTAGAGGAAGTTTCTCAATGGATTCTATCATGTTCCAGAAGTGTGAAACAATTACCTGGGCAGCTTGAGACACTGTCAAGGACTCTTTGGTTATCTTTCTGGCACTTCCTGAGCACTTCTATAATCAATCTGATGCACAGTAACCAGGTCACCCTGCTCCTCACTCACAGATAGCACTGAATGCATTTTAGAAGTTCCCTCTGCTCTCCCAGTTTAGCTGAAAATGAAGTTACTCTGCAATTGCCTTGAGTTTTATTTGGTTTCTAAGTGTCTGATTCAGCATCTGCTCCAAAAGCAGAAGTTACAGCTGGAAGCAGAGCCTTTCAAAGGAGAAGTTGCACAACCAGGTTGAAATAAATCTTCATCTAAAATGACAAATGGTGTTCAGATTGGAAGTTAACATACTTCATTAAACCTTTCACAGTTCTTGAAGATCAACCGGACATCGGCCACGAAGTCCTCAGGGGTTTGGTAGTGTTGGGAATGTTTCTTCTGCAGTTTCTTCTTCACAGTGGATAAATCCATTGGTTTCTTTATGATTTTATAGTAGTTTGGTATCTGTAAAAAACCAACAGTGATTTATCACTGAATGGCTGCAGAATTCACAGCTGAATTTCTACACTGAAGGTACCCACCCTTTAATCTCAACACACATTTCAGGCATGTTCAGCGACGCAGAACAATTTCCTTTCCTCAAACTGTTTAAAAAGTTCTTTATAGAAGTATGGAGTGACAGGGCAAAGGGGATTGGTTTTAAATTGAAGGAGGGTAGATTTAGCTTTGACACTGGGGAGAAATCCTTCCCTGGGAAGGTGGTCAGGCCCTGGCACAGGGTGCCCAGAGCAGCTGTGGCTGCCCCTGGATCCCTGGGAGTGTCCCAGGCCAGGCTGGACACTGGGGCTGGGAGCAACCTGGGACAGTGGAAGGTGTCCCTGCCCATGACAGGGGAGGTACTGGATGTGCTTTAAGGTCCTATCCAACCCAAACCACTGTGGGATTCTGTGATTCTTTCCACCTTTCAGTGTCCCTCACAGCACAGCAAAGCTTTTCAATACAGTTACTTCTTTTACAGCTGAAAACACAGGAGTCAAAGCAGCTTCTTTCCTCCTCCCATTCAAAAGTTTGTCCAAAAAGAAACAAAAAGCTCTCCTAAAGCATTTTGAGTTTCATGGGTATCCTAAGACATCTTGTTCCAATCAATAACTGCAAATTGGAATTATTTTTAAATACCTGTTTTTGAGACTGGAGTGAAGCATCTGCCTGGAGAAGCTTCAGAATCTCAGCCCAGCTTTCCCTCTCAGACCTATGAAAAGCTGGATGACTGCCAGAACTTTCAGACTCATCAAGGGAGACATGCTCCTGGTGAAAGCAGTCAGTTCCTTCCCAAATTCAGCTCCAGACTCTCAGGGTTGTTATACCAAATATGAATCACAAGCTGTTTTTCAGGAGACTCACCGAGGCTGGGACTGGCTCTTGGAACTCAATGCTCAGCTCGTGGCAGTACAGGTAAAGCAGGAGGCGTTCACATTTCTTATAAAGAAATAAACAGGGTCAGATTAATATTCTTAATTCATCCCTAGCCCAGAAATTCACACCTCCCTACTTTAAACAGGCTTGTACTTTAACAGCTTAGTACTAGAAAATTAAAATGCAACTTAATTTAAAAAGGTAAAGTTCTTAGGAGGGCAGAGTTGAGATGCAGAACCCCATTTACTGTTCACAGATTTCCTCCTTGTTTTATCCCCCCTACTCAAAAGCCTAGGGCTGAAGTCAGGCATGGAGAGACATGCTAATATGCTGCAAATGAAAAAATAAAATACCAACTACAACCACTTTTAACTGCTTTTGTCCAATCACGATCACATGCAACAGAAATGGACTGAGCTACAAACTTTTCTCTTCCCCACAAGACAAAATTGAACAGTCTGAAAGCAGAGCCAGAATTTCTATAAATTCCCTGTTGAAACATTTTTCCTTACTTTGCTTGTAATTCCTTTAGAGGAATTTGATTTGATAATACTCTTAATACTACACAGTGTTAAAAATAAAAATAAAGCTAAAATCTAAAAAATAATTCTGATTGTCAAGGTCATTACAATTCCCCAAGAATGCACCTGAATACTCCCAGCACCTCTCACAGGTACTTCAACACACCAAACTTACAGAGCTATTTTATGAAGGTGATACCAATGCTAAAAACAAAGGACTTTTAATTAAGTGCATGTTAAATGATGCATTTAAATACAGAATTTGTGTTAATGCCAAATTTTAGCTCCTAAGTGATTACAGTCCCAATGGACTGGGGCACTCCCACAGTCACCAACACCTGGAGATGTGGCCACAGCAGGAAAAATCTCATTTATCATTTTGGGTTGTTTTGCAAAGCCGTGACTACATTTAATTTGCTTCAGCCAAAGCAAAACCATCTCCAGTCAGTGGAGGGTAGCTGATGTGGGAAAGCATTTTTTCCTGGGAAGCAGATTCCTGCAAGTTTGAGACCCACCCTTTGGTCCACAGGACTCAGGCCTTGTGCTGTCTTCCCCTTCTTGCTGTGCTGGGAATTGTCACAATCATATTCCACTTCAGGTTTGCTCAGGTCTCTGCAGAATGTACATATCCACTCTCCACTAAAAAGAAAAACACAGTTATTCCAGACATCCAGGGATAAATTCCCATCAGTGATGACTACAAATAGTTTTTACTCCCTCTTACAGATTCACATTCTACTGAAGTGAAGACTTTGATACCCAAAGCTAAGCAATGACCCTTAATGCTCAAAATAGTTCTGCCAGTCAAGGCCATTTTTCCTGCCCTCATATGATTCTTTAATACTTTATAACACTTTTCTCACCTTGCCTTATACTGAATTTCACACAACAGAATGGTGAGACTTTACACAAACAAATAAACAGAATGGAATTCTGCTATCAGATAAACACTGAACAGCTACACACAAACAACTCAAAAAATGTCATATTTTTGTAGTGTAATAAACCACCCAGAATAAGCTGATTTTGGAGGAAACATTAGTTTGGGTTCTGTGTGTGTTAAAAATACATATTATGGTATTGGCTTTTCACAAATATTAGGGTGGATACTGTATGTGTGGAGCTGAAATGGTTTTTAAGATACAGTTTTCTTTAGGAGTAACAGAAGCTGATAAAGTGTCTGTAGTAAGGGAACTGCCTGCATGGTTGGGTAACACCCAGTGAAGACACCTGCCACTGATACACCAGCTACCAGCACCTACATTCTACAGATGGTCATCTGTAGAAACTGAAGACCACATTAATTGAAGCCCAAATTAAGACTGATAAGAAAAATAAATTAAAACCACAGCCAAGAAACACACATGCTCTAAAAAGGCAGACTCAAGGAGTGACCATGCAAAAAGTTCCTGGAATATGGAAATTAATTTTTAGAAAAGTCAGAATATGCATGACAGGCCTATAAATATGCAACAGGCTAAAGTATTTAAGGGGTGTCTCCAAAACAGCAGGTGTGCTCTTGGCTGAATGCTTTTACTTTAATAAAAGTTAATAAGAGACTAACAAGAAACTTTTGAAATTTTATCAGGAAAGTGAACCTCATTTTTCACAGTGCACAACCTGAGCCCACACCGCGACGCTGCTGCCGGTACCTGGGGAAGCTGAGCAGCGTGGGGACGTGGCAGGTGAGGTGGAACACCTTGGGGCACTTCTCACAGCACAGCAGGTCCCCCCCGTTCTGGCAGACAGCACACCAGTCCTCGTTGGGGTCATCGTCCTTGTTGTTGCCTTCTCCTGCCACTCGGGCTGAGCGGTGCATGAGGCTCCGCACGGGAGATTTCCCGTTCACCAGGCTGTGCCCAGACTGTTTGCAGCTCTCACTCAGATCTCCTGGCTCTGTCTTCACGTGGTTTTCCAGGCTCCCCAAAGCTTCCAGCTCACTCTCCAGGTGCAGGTGTGTGGACAGAGGTGGTGTCAAGCTGCTCTCGGGGCTGCTGAGCTGGAATGACAGTAGCACACGGAAAACCAGAGTTGATTTTACAGCGGCGTCTTTCTGCCTGTGGTGGAATTCAAAAGCCTCCCACCATTCAAAGGTACCATGCTTGTATCCCAAAAATCCATAGGAAATCATGAGGAAGAGCTGAGTTGCACACAGTAATAAAGACTGCTTTTTCACATGTCCTTTCTTTGAGGGACACACTCATTTCTTATGATATATAATATGAGAAATGCTATAACAAGCCAAACACACTAAGTCATTAAAAGCTGATAATGACAACTTCATTGTCATTAGAAAAAACCATCAACTCTACCACCCTGCTCCCTGTACACAATCCTGTTCAATCAAGCACAGCTGGGAAACACTGAAAAATATTCGTTTGCTAATTATTTGATTTATGCTTTGGTCTAAGAACTTCTGACTGACTGGAGGTTTTCTGAATGCAATTACCTACGTGGCAATGTCCACTATCAGTGGGTGACTCACAGCTTTTATTAATTAGGGATTAAAAGCAGCAAATGCTCTCTATTACACTTCATTTAATCATTAAAGATAAAATTTACATTACAGGCTACCCTGTGCCTGGCAGAGCACTACCAGGGACAAAATACCTCTTAGAATGAAGCTCTAGAGTAAAAATGCCTTTTTTTTTCACCTTTCCAAATTGTTAAACATGATGCCAGGAAAAACACAACATATTGGGCATAAACTAACTTTACCATGCAAGCACTCCTTCTGCCATCCTCTGTTTTTTCCTGCTTTACTGTTCCTGAGAAACTGCAGATCTCTTCTTCTGTGCCTGGCTCTTGCTTTACTTTCACTTGGTCAGCCCTGAAGCCAATGCCAGTTTTGTCAGCAGTCCTGCCCGAGGAGCCACAGCTGCAAAGACATCAGCACATCATGAGATAAAAAAGAGGATAAATCAACAGGGCAAATAAATTCAGTTAACTGCTTCCCAAAAGAAAGGCAAAGGGTGTTAGAACATTTACAACAGCTCCAGTTTACAAGACACAGGAGAAAAAAAAAATTAAAAATATAAATCTTCATGTTAGCATTCTTCCATTCCCCAGTCATGGTTATGACAAGGCACACTTTGTCAACTGCCAATTCTTTTTTGGAATTCTTCATGTCTGATTTTTTTTTTTTGGCCTGACAGTGTTAATGTGACACTCACCTTCCTCTGCTGCCTGTGCTGGAGGTGCTGGGGGGCCTCACAGGAGTGTGGGAGTTGGACAAACCTGCAAAGAAGCAGCACAGAAGCTGATTTTGTACAAGTTTACATTCACTGACTAGTGCTGAGTAACCCCAGAAATGCTGCAGGAATATCCTCATTTACTAAGTCACCTAAGTCAGCTGTTCTCTCAGTCTTTTGACCACAACTAATCCAGCACATCACATTAAATAAAAAAGTGACAACACACAGTTCTTAAGAGTTCCAATAATTATTTCACCTAATCCAAACAATGCTAATTACTTCTTACTAACTGAAATTACTTCTTACTTACTGAAATATTATTCTTACTCATAGAAATAGATATTTTCAATGTTTAAATAACTGAGTATTGGGTACTGGTGACTTAATTTGTTCATGTGCATAAGAAAAGCTCTACCATTAACTGGTTACACTCAGAATGACCCTGACAGTGTCTCTCCATGTATCTGGAACACTGTATCCATGTGCTGGCAGTTTGTTATCATAAAGACATCTCTAAAGGAGGGTAAAATTTAAATTCCCAGAAGAATCTATTTCTGAGCAAAACAAGTTTTAACTAAAACATCACTTTCCTTCTGGCAGGAAGCAATTATTTTCAACAAAAATACCATAAATAGCCATGCCTTTCTGGAATCCCTAGAAAAACCCATCAGATTTACCTGATGACCCTGGAGACAGAGCTGAAGGTCCTGGGGAGGGATTCATGGTGCTTGTAGGCTGTGGGGGGAGGTGGCTGCCTGTGATATATCTACTTAGCAGATTATCTAAACTACTGGAACCAGCATCTTCCAGCTAAGGAGAAAAACAGAAATCTGAATCAGAGAGGTCTAATTCAAGTTTCATACCAGTTCCACACCTCTAAACTGTGATCAGTATCTTTACTGGAATCCCCTCTCCCTTCAAGGACTCAGAACATCAGCTAATATTTTTATCAGTTTCATGCAAAGATCAGGCTTTCAAATCAGAAACTTCAAGTAACATTTCTCAAAAGCTCCTAAATCTGAGTTTTTTCCAGTACAATCCTGGCTGCACTTACATAAAATCACTGCAAACTTTCTGGTTCCCAGCTGCACAGTGTGTTGATCACACACATGGTATTGTGTTAGTCATGAACTACCAGATTACTGAGGCTGCAAAAGTTATTCCATAATTAAGATATTAAGGGAAGCCATAATCTTGTCTTTCTTTAACATGATGGGAAATCTCCCACTCACTTTTCAAACAGATTTTAGCACCTATTAAACCCAAGGAAACAGGGACCCTATTGCTGTAACTGCTTAAATGTGTTAAATGGAGTACTGTGTTTGAAACACTCTGCATTCCAAGTGGGTTTTAATGACTGTGCCAGCAGTTTGGAGGACTAACACTTCCTATCCAGTAAATCCAGCTAAAATCCATAACAACTATTACGTGAACAGGTCTAAAAAGTATTTTACCAGAATACTGCATTTGCAGTGCACCTAGAAGTTGCATGGCAATGCTTTGGATTATCCCACAATTTCTCATTTGGTGTCTGATGAAACAGCCACAACCACTCACACTATTGCTTTGTTCTAAAGCCTCAGCAGTGCAGGCTGCTCACACTGAGATGGGATTCCTCCTTCCCCACCATTCTCACATTAACAAATGACCTGCAGCCTCCAGAGAACACTGAACATACCAGCCCTGAACATTTAAGAGTTGAAAAGTTGCAGCTGGTATTCCAGCAGACAATCTTGACTTAAATGTATTTTTGTTTCCTGTATCGTGACCAAACCTCCTGGTTTTACACATGGGTATTTCAATGTAAAAGTCCTATTCTCAGGATGGAGCCATCATCCTCCTCCCCTCCCAAACACCACATTACTTTTACTTTCTTTGCCTCCATGTGTACATTACATTTGCTTTTCACATCTCCAAATGAGCTTAACTTCAAAATCTATCTCAGCTGGTGTCCCCCTTCTGTGGGACAATGGGACACGTCCCCTCTGTGCTCCCTGATCCTTCTAGGAACATCAGAGAAACTCCAGGCAGCTTTAACCCTGAATAAATCACCATTCAGGGCACTCAAAATACATCACTATTAATTATTCTATTGATATCTTCCCACAAGATAGCCTTGTGGAAAAAAGGGAAGCGAACACACAAGCTGGAATTAATTAAAGTCTTAATTTTACTACAGGACATATTCTGTATTGATTAATCTAAAGGTTACCAGGTGGAGCAGGTCAGCCCTAACTGGATAAAACAGTTGCATGCTGTCCTAGGTTACAATGTAAAGATGTGCCCAAAGGTTTGCATTCTATCACCATGTGCTGCAGCCAGGTGGGGCAGTGATTTTTAATCTCTGTAGGAGATATTCTTTGTTAATGGGCCATTTGTTAGACCACCTGGGCAGTGTTCTTTATCTTTTCCGTAACCCATCCTTTCTCCAGGAGATATCTCCTGTTAATGGCCCACTGAGTCCCACAGCATGACTGATCAAATTACACCATCCCATTGGGAGATGCACCACCCAGGGGCAGGAGCAAGCATTTCCTAACCAGATAAAAACAGATTTGGAACACCAAGGCAGCCCCTACCCACTGGTTTCCAGAGAAACCAGGGAGTTACCAGACCTCTCTACAGGATCTACTGCAACAAGACTCTTTCATCTGGACTGTCACCGCCACCCCAAGCAGTAGGGTGTCAGGTTGTATTCTGACTGTATTCTGACAGTGGTTTTTTTGTTTTTGGTTTTGTTTTTTTTTAGTATTGCATGCATTTTATTTTTTTCCCTATTAAATTCAATTTCTGACTTGGAATCTCCTACTGGTTTGCTTTCAAACCAGCACACACGCCTAAGAGAAGGGCTGAAGTTTTTTAATTCTACAACTTTAAATGATAATTCCACCATTCTATGGAGCTAAGTGTGAAAGCAGAGGGGGGGAGCAGCACTGACCTGGATGGGAGGGATGTCTGGCAGGGAGGGCAGGTTCTCCGGGTTGGTGACAGACGGGATGAGCTCGATGGCCGACACGGACGGGCTGGTGGGGCCACGGTTGGCGCTGGCCATGGTGGCTGTGGTGGGGCTGGTGGGGTTGATGGTGGTGTTGTGCACGGACACCACTGGGAAGGGCCCCGCGTGGCCGGGGTTGGAGTGCTGGGGAGACACAGACACCGGGCTGGGACATGGGGACATCGCAGCTGCCACTGCAATGCTGCCCCGGGGACAGACCTCAACCCAACCAGAGCAAAACTCACACTCACAACTAGCACAGCACCTGCCAGCACTGAGGGCAGAGCAACTGTTACTCTTCTTCACTTGGAAAGGAAAAAATACTTTATGTGGCTTGATTTTAAACACTTTTTTTTGAGCGCTTCTTCCGCCAAATTATTTCGTATACAGTTGTGTTTTCTTAAAGCAATTACTTCCTCCAAAGATAGCTTTAGAGTTTGCATGTCTAATTTTTCTTTATGCTAAAAAGTAACTGTTTCAAGTAATACAAAGTCACTTCTGGTACTTCAGACACATTAATATGCATTGTCAAGGATTTTTGTTCTTAATGGCATGCAGAGCTCTGCATCAATGCTTCAGGTGTGAATTTAAAAACACTTCAGCAGCTGATTGAATCAAAACCACTCAACTACATCACTCTGAACTTCACTACTCCTCACTATTCTCAATAAACCTCTGCATGTTCTTTTCAGCTGAATGCCACCGAAAAGTGCGAAAGGAAACATTTTGCTTCCCAGAACTAAACTGCAAGACAAACATTAGATTTCATTTCCACCCCTAATGTTTGAATTTCCTTACGTTCAGCAAAACTGTCACAGCACAGTAATGCAACATGGAATAGAAGCATATAAATGTGTGTAGCTGTGACCTACAGGGGGACAGAGAAACACATTTACAGCTGGAGGTACCATCTACTGGAATGAAAGTCTGGCACAATGGCACAAATGAAGCGTGTACACAGGATATACTTGTCTTTGAAGGTGAGGTTGCATCATGGAGTATTGAGGTCCATTGTGGCGTGGGATTCCTGGTATACGAGCAGCATTCTGAGCCATTCTCATCTGATGTGCTTGGAAAGCCCCACAGTTCATGTTACCCCTCTGCATGGTCTGCATGCTGATCAACCTGGGAGGCTGCAAGGGTTTGGGTTTTTTAAAATTTGTGCTTTTAACATGGAGAAAAGAAGCCCATCTCTTTCCACAGCAGTAGTAACATAACATCAAGCAAAGCTGTCACATTAAAGTCTCTCAAATCTCAAAAATTTTAGTTTATAAATTGCTTTTTAAGTTTAGATTTGACAGGGCAATTTTAATTCTGTGTTGTGAAAGAAGGCCACATAAGGGACTCACCTGCTGCTGCATGACTTGGGGGCTGCTCTGCCTGGGCACGGATGAAGATGGCTGGGCCATCCTCATCTGCTGCAGCTGCTGGTGTTTTTGGGCATACACTTGCTGCTGCATATGCTGCAGTCGAAGCTGGGCCAGGTTGATTTGTCCTGGAGCTTTGTTGACGTGGTTTGTTCCTGGAGGAGTTTGCCCAACCACTACATTGGGAGTGTAACTAGGGGTTGGCTTATTTTCAATGACCAGGTTACCTAAAAAACCCAAAAGAAACAATCAACAGATCTCATTATCCTCCAAAGGCTGGCATATGTGGAATATTCAGACATTTTTAATGCAGTTTTCTCAGAGCAATTTAAGCTTGAAATTTCCTCTTTATGTCTTCAATAACCATACATGATAAAAGTAAAAAGAGAACTCGGACTACAGGAACTAACTGCAAAATTCAAAACATGATCTGTGAGGGAAGAGTGAATGAACTGGAACTGCACAGCCTGAAAGCCACAACAGAGAGAAACAACTCTGTGCTCACAAGAAGTGGACAAGACGAGAAATAAAGCAGAAAACAACATGTTGAGCATAATGTTTCTATGTCTAAAGAAGCAAAGGCTGAGAAAAGATATTTGAGTGTCACTGAGCGACCTCAAACAGGTTCTACAAACACAACACAAACACTGCTACAAACAAGTCCTGTCTTGCTCCTATGTCATGGACCATGTTGCCTCTCTAGGTAACTCCTGTCCTGTTCTGATATGGAAAAGGCAAAATGTTGATTTTTGACTGTGAATGTGTACCCTGTGCAATCTGCATGTCCCTTTTTATTAAGGTTGACAGTTTCCTTTCTGTTTCTTTCTGCCCCAGAGAACAAACATCCTTGACTGGAGACAGGAACACCCCAATCTGGATGGTGGACTCAGAGCAAGAAGTGAGTACACACAAAAGCTGTTTTTATCAGATTTTCCATGAGATTTTTATCCAACAGAGAAGTTCACAAGCAGGTGCTAACAGGTACCTCTGTCTCATGTGCTCTGCCCTCTTCTCTCATTCAAAACCTGCACTTTGCAAACTCCAAGTAATTATATTTAATATACTGGAAATGGCATAGGTCCAGTGTCCAATCCAGAGAAGCTGTGGGTGCCCCAGCCCTGGAAGTGTCCAAGGCCAGGCTGGACAGGGCTTGGAACAATCTGGGATAGTGGAAGGTGTCCCTGCCCATGGCAGGGGGTGAGAGGAGATGACTTTTGAGATTCCTTTCAGTCCAAACCTCTCTGTGATTCTGTGATTTTTGAGAGCCATTCCCACTGGAAAGCAACATCCATTTAGAGAAAGCTTTGCTAACAGAACAGAGCAGTTAAGAGGATAATCAGGACTGGATGGGTTATGGCAAGAGAATTTTTGTCTCCTGCATTAAGAGATGTATTGTACTGCACTCATTCCTGTTGGATGAACACCTCCAGCTCAGAGTTTTTCCAGTATCACAGAATAAACAAACAGTTTTCTCACCCAAATTGACAACATTCTTGGCCCAGAAGGTGGGGTCACAGTGGAAGCGGATGGCTCCGTTGGCAGCTGGGACGGGATCGCACCGCGCCTTCAGAATGTGCCGCAGCTGGAACGTGATCTGAGACAGAACAAAAACTCTGCTGCTGACAAAGAAATCAACACAGACAAATGACAAGTGTGTGTTTGCCCAGAGTTTAGGCCGTGGAACACCAACAAGGACTGGCAGCAGCAGGTTTGATTCATAGCCTGGAAAATTCTCAACTCATCAGGAAAATCCCACATTGTACAACTTCTTTACCCTGAGGACTGCAGAGCAGCACTGTTACACCACAACATCACTGCAGTGAAACACTGGGGTGCCTTCACAGAGCTGACCCCATTCCTTCTACAATAACACTCCTCAACCCTTATGGTAAAGAGTGAATTGTTGCACAATTGCTTGGCTCTGTTGCAAGATCTCGAGTTGAAGGTACAGAGCCATGAACGGCCATGATGGACCCACAGGCATACTGGGTGTATCCTTTGCATTACCAATATTTGACCTCATTTGTGTCATAATCTCACTCTGGATATATTAGATTCCCCTGCCCCTCTGTGTTTGTGGCTCAGGACACATTCCCAGACTGGGGAAATTGGTGAGCACAGCCCTGGGCCTACAGGTGAACAACATGCACGTGCAGAACTGGGAGTGTTCCTGCCAATAAAAGTGGATTACTCTTTTGGTTACCAACATCTGACTTTGTGTCTTATCTCACTCTGGGTACACTGGAACTTTTCCCCTCTCTGGACACAGGGATTGGGACAGAACTGTGCAGCCACACGAGGAGTGGCTGAGGGTTACTTTGTTCTGCTGGAGAAGAGGGGCCTGAGGTCAGACCTCACTGAGGGCTGCAGCTTCTTCCTCAGGAGCAGCAGAGGGACAGCTCTGATCTCTGTGACAGTGACAGGACCCAGGGAAGGGCTGGAGCTGGGCCAGGGGAGTTTAGGTTGGATTTTGGGAAAGGTTCTTCCCCCACCCAGAGGGTGCTGGGCACTGCTCAGGCTCCCCAGGGAATGGGCACAGCCCCGAGGCTGCCAGAGCTCCAGGAGAGTTTGGACAAGGCTCTCAGGGGTGCACAGGGTGGGGTTTGGGGTGTCTGTGCAGGGCAGGGGCTGCACTGCGTGGTCCCCGTGGGCGAGTCCCTTCCAGGTGAGGACATTCCCTGACTGCCAGCCCCAGGGTGCCCCTCACCAGGCGCTTGCTGTAGAGCAGGGCAGTGCTGCTGCCGCTCGCGATGGCCCAGTTAGTGAAGTTCATCACGTGCTTCACTTGTCGTGACAGACCAGTGATGTCATTCTGCTGCTGTAACAACTTCATCTGCCTCTCCTTCGTTACATTCTGCAAAGAAACAGAAACTTTACTACAATGGGCTTTCAAATGGAGGAGGAAAATGCAAACTGCTGTCTGATTTTGGATCAAAAGGAAAACGTCCCAAGAAAATTTTAACAAATGCTATATAAACAAGAAAAGCCAAAATTAATGTAATTTTAAATTATTTCTTTTACTTATGATCAAGTTACTCCCTTCTTCTAGGAAGATTCGATTTCCTTGCCAAATAACTGTTCCTTAACCAGGAAAAATCTATTGTGATTCATCTGATCTTAAATTTTTTATGTCATGGCAGGCTGGCCACAGGCACTGAACCAACTTCTTACAAGGGATTTCCTCTCTTCAGAGAAAACAGATAATAACAAGTTAAATTTTCATGGACTTTGATTAAATTCAGAATGCAATTATTCAGAATGTGCCACCTGGAAAGGATGCTTGAACTCATGGTCTCCTTTATCATGCTGTATTATACAACCTTAAATACCAGCATTGCCTCTTCATGTACAAACACATGAGACTGCTCTGTCTGTTCTTACATGAACCTTAAAAAGCTATTTGAGGAAATTATTAAAATTATACACACCTTAGAATTATGTTATAATACAGAAACATGACAAACAGAACATGAAAAGGAAATTTTCAGACACTCCTTTACAATGACCCAATTGTGAATAGGAGGCATAGACACAGAACTGAAGGAGAAACAAGAGATTTAAGTCCAGCACAACACTCAGAGGAGTTGCAGCACTACACCTGCAGTCACACCACACAAACCATTTTCAAATTTGAGTCCTCAACAGGGGACTGGAAACTCAACACCATCATGGCTTTTTATTTCAAGTGTACCTCAAGATGCTGTAGGAGAGATTTTCCCTTTTTATTGATTTCATTGATGAGGGTGAATATAGCCACTTTGATTTCCTGTTCTACTCGTTTGTTGGTTTCATTTACCTCTTTTATCCTAAAAACAAACAAAAAAAGCAATGAATTATCAGTCATGTTATACTTCACTGCAAAAAAAATTCACAGCTTGTTTTACTTCAAAAAATAAAAGTCCTTGTAGTTGACATACTTTATATATAGAGAAATAACCAGCCACAATCACATGTTTGTATGTACATTTATACCCAAATTGTGTCACTTAGTATGAAAAATTTATATCTGATGCTTTAAACTTTTAAGGCAATTTATATTAACCAGAAATCAACCCTGAATTTCAAACTAATTTATCCCTTGTAACAAAAAAGTTCCTATAAACCTGTAATTAATACACAATAAAGACATAAGTATTTCACTAATGATGTGTCTAATATTAGTCTAGATTATTCTCTTGTGCTCTACTACTGCTGGGTGACAGATTTTTATACCCTCTTCATCACTGCCATTCTTCCTCAATTTTAATGCATTTGCAGCCTCTTCAGGCTCAAGCAAACCATCTTGAGCTGTCCACAGAATTTGAAATACAGCATTTCTTAAACTCATGGAAATTCTGGATTTATTAGATCCTATACTGCCTTAATCTAACAAGATCACATTACAGCAGAATTCTTTGCCATGAGCCAGTGTGAAAATTTAAGTTGTCCTTTTTTAAAGAGCTTTTTGCTGCCAGATAAAGGATGTGATGTCACTCAGCCACAGGACCAACACTCACTGCCTGATGATGAACAGTGCTGGGGTCAAAGCCCTTCAGGGCACCTGGGACACACGTGGCTTTTCATGTCAGCACAACCAGGTCTTCTACTCCCAAAAACACCCAACCAACCTTTCATTAAGTCCATGGCATCCACCCTTGGCTTTGGCACCCAACAATTATTCCAGCAGAGCTGTTCCTACAACACTTTTGTGCTCCACCATCACAGATGATGGTGGTTCCACCATCTGCCAGCACTGACAAGATTGAAATACTGAATATATTGAATATATTGAAATATTGAATACATCCCCACTCCCTGAAGTTTTTAGGATGATGGATTTTGTGTCCTACACACCAGCAAAGCAGTGGAATGAACTGTCTCACCTGCACCAGCCATTTGGCTCAGCAGAACATTGAAATATTGACACAACTCAATCCCACACTGCAGAAATTCACTGAATTCACTGAAACCAGAAACTCTTGGGCAAAAAACTCCCACCATTACCATGAGCTACTCATACATGCATCACCCATTGCTGGCCTGGAATTCCTATCAGAGAATGTTTTGTGACATTTCCTGAGCTCTCAGTTTAATTACTGCCTATGACTGTGCTTCTTCTCTTCAAGTGTGTAAAACTTCTATTCTTCACAATGGTGTTGTGTTTTAGGACCTTTCAAAGACTTCCATGGAAAATCAGCACATAAAAATACCAATTTTCATTGCTTCCCTCTTCACACAGTTGCTTCTGTCATGCTCTATGTTCTCCCTCCCTTACACTGGGTTTTTTTTGTTGTTTGGGTTTTTTTGTTGTTGTTTTGTTTTTGGTGGTTTTTGTTTGTTTTGGTGGGGTTTTTTTTGTTTTTTGTTTTTTTTTTTTATGTAGATGGCACCACAAGGAGTTAAAAATTTGCATCAGAACTTCTCTTTCTATCTTCAGTGCACATCCTCCTCCTGCCCTGGTACTTTCCACCCCCAGCTGATGTGTCATTTTGCAAATGACCTAAAAGCTGCAGAAGGCTCACAAAACCACTGAGAATCAGGGTGGAATTCCCTGGGCTGCAGCACAACCACGTCACCCAAGTGGGTGCAAAGCCAGCAGAGATCACGTGCTCCCCCTGCCTCCATATTCAGTATTTAATGTGACACTGAATTGCAGGTAACCCTGGAAATCTTAAGTAAAGCTACCTAAAAAAAAAACCCAATCAAAACCCCGCAATCAACCACAATTTCCTATTCAAATTCACACCAAGTTTTTGTTATACAGTTATAAGATGCCTTCCTATGAAACAAAAATATTTTAGCATTTCAACCCTCCTGTCGCTTAGAGCTAACTTAGAAGAAATTATAGGATGGGTTTTCTTGTCTTTTTTATTCCTTTTTTTCCTCCCTCATCCCCCAAGTGTAATAAATGTGTCACACCTTTGGTTCTATTCAAAGCTGTCACAAAAGACATAACCTTGAACATTTATTTCTTGTAAGAACTTTCCAAGAGATGCAGAGTCTTGTAGGGGCAAATAAACATCATGAAAAGTAATTAAGATATAGAATTAACTCCAGTGTATTATTCTAGTCCCACCATTCATCTTACTGTGATTCATTAAAAAGGCAATGTATTAGCTGATAATTTTGGGGAACTCACCTATTTTGAACTTGAGCAGCTGCAAAATTTACATAATTCTTCTTCTCAAGAAGTTTGGCCAACAGGTTCTCAATTGCACCCTTCTGGTTCTGAAAAGCCTCTTCCAGGAACTGGTACCTTTTCAAGAGAAGACACTGCTTACCAAGGGGCAGTGGGCTGGAACTCAGAGTCCCCAGTTCAGGTGCAATGCCATGAAATTTTGAAAAAGTATTACAAAATACAGAGAAAAATAAGACTCTGCATACTCTGACCAGTGTGCAAAACGTTTAAGGGTTGATAAAGTCTTTTGCTGCTGGCCAGGAGACTGAACCTCTGTGGGAAATTATCAACCCCAACCACAAAGGGATGCACTGCTTTGTTTCCCAGGAGAACAGGCTATGGAACAGGAACCTCAGAGTTTGATGAGGAAAATGCATCAATAGCTTAAACACACATTAAAGGATTAAAAAAAAAACCAAAAAAAACCAAAAAACACCAAACCTTAAACTATCCCAAATTCCCCAGTTTTTCAGCTGAGATGATACTGCTCATACTTGACTGCATTAGTTTAATCTGAAGAAAATGTCTCTATTAAAAAACTTGAAGGTTTTTCCACCTCTGCTACTTCCAAGTGAAGAACATTCCCTTCCAAGCTCTTCAACTCAACAGCTGCTATTAATGGTACTTCCCATTTCTTCATCTGAAAAGAGGGTAAGTACCAACAACTGAGGGAAAATAACAGGATTTCCCTGATTTTCCTGCTACCTTCTCCTAAAATATTTGAATTAAGAATGCCACAGAAGCAAAACACCTCTGCAGAAAACGGCAAAGGAGAACTAAAGCAGCTCCATGAATTTCCATCTTTTCTGCTCAAAATCCAGGATTCCTAATGGTCACTTGCTAAGTCTTGTCTTTGCAATAAATAAACTTCATGCTTCTGAAATGTGATTTGTTAACAATAGGGAAAACTTAAGGTTCCAGGACACCTTGGCAATGTTTTCCCAATATTCAAATTGGCAGAAAATTCCTGCAATTAATGAAGCATTCTATAAGGTGCATTAGAAACAACTTACATCATCTCCCAAAGAAAATGAAAAAGAAAGTAGTGCTGCCTTCTGTCACAATCTAGAACATTACAATCCCACAGGAAAAGACTGTCTGGATTGTCATCAAGCTCACAGCAAGACAGCTCTTAATTAAAATTACTCACAACCATGATAACAGGGATTCAGATAAAGAACATCATTCACAACAAAAACAACTCTGCTCCTGTTAATTCAGTTTGTACCAGCAACAGACAAGTCTGAACTCCAAGAGCTCAGATTCTTCAATCTTAGTCTTGGTATTTTGCTTTTTCTAAGAACAGTCTAAAGGCCTTGCAGACAGACAGCAGCACAAGATTTTTAGATAGTATAATACAAAAAAGTAGCATTTCTAAAGCCCAAAGACAGCAAAATTTGAAATGTTTGGGAGCTGCTGATTTTCTGAAATTATCTTCATTAAGTTCAAAATTACACTTCCACTTGAAGGATAAATGAAAAATCTACATTCAGCTTGTACTGCTAAAATGTTGTTGTAGCTCTTGCTACAACCAAAACACTTCTCATTTTTCAGTATTGTACTTCCAGCTCTCCAAGTGTGAGGACTAGAAACTACCCAAATTAGAGGAATCACACAGCATCAGGCTGCTAAAAGAACTGTCAGCTTTCTACAGAATCCCCAAAGTCCCTGGCCATGACAGGGGTGGAACTGGATGATCTTTAAGGTCCCTTCCAACCCCAAACCATTCTGGAATTCCAGGATTGAAACTCTGAACCATGGAGCTACTGAAATGGTGATTCACCCTCCTTTGGTGTAAACTATTAAGATTTCAGGTAAGAAGAAAACAGGGGATTAAAATCAATTATTTTTTCACTTGGAACAATTCTCCACAAAATCTCAGCTGTACTTCAGGCAGACAAAGCAGTGCCTTAATCATCTGTAATTCACACCTGCACACAGAACCATATGGAAAGAATATTCTGCAAAAAAAAAAGCATGTTATTAACAATGAATTCTCCTTCTGGAAGAGCACAGGAAAGCAGAACAAGATCAATCTGTTAATCCATTAGCAACATGCACAAAACAGATGCAAAGAAACCAACTAGACCAAGTTAGTGAATATATCCCAGGAGAGCACCCTTTGTGACAAGGGAGTCACCCAGAATATTTATGACCAAGTCTATGAAAGAACAGAGCAGGAATATTTGAGGGTGTTAATATTTTAATACTTTCCAAAGTAAAAGTTCTCCACAGGCTGCTGTAGCAGTCTGAGAATAATCCCTATTCTGAGAAAAACAACACTAAATTCAGTATTACTCCTTTACAGAGAAGAGTTAAGGAAAAGCAGTGATGCAGTGGTTGATAAATATGTATTATCCCCAGATTCTCTATTTTGACACTGAAAAATATTTGTTCAGACATTCAAACTACATAACAGAGCTGCTAAAGAGCAGGAAGTGTGTCTTAAGGGGGTTCCAACTCTTTTTCTAGCAGAGGCAAACCCAGCATTTCTTTTTTACCTGGAATGAGGCAACTTTTAACCAACTAAACCCAAACCATTTTTCCCCTCTGTACTAGAAGAACTTATTAATGTAAGAGGCAAAATTTAGACTTTCCTTTAGAAAATTCCCCTAAACACTGTTGCACAATCAAACATGCCCTTTCAGAAAATAACCTCACCCATGACTCACTCTATCACTCTTGCTTCTTTTACAGCACCAGGTGTTCAGGGCTGCAGGAATTTCCACTCAAGTCCTGAACACAGTGACAACCCTGGGAACTGCCAGGCAAATTAACACCTGAATCACACCAAACCTCCTCAGCCCATCCTGGTTTGAATCTGATCTCAAGACACTATGGACAAAGCTCAACCAACTGACCAAGTTTCCATCAGTCCACAGAGATTCTCCTTTGGTTTCAGTCCACCAAGGAGCAAATGCAGCAGAATTTCTAACACAACCAGTTCACATCAATGCCACTTGATCCTCTGAGACAGCACACCACAGGAGTTAAGACATGGGAATATTTGTACCTGTGTTCTTTGTGTTCCAGTAACTGACAATCTCTGCATGTCAGCCTGTCACAGGTTTCACAGAAAAGTTTTAACTGCTCTTGTTTGTGGACAGGGCAGAAAACAGGACGTTGACCAGATGCTCCCACGGCCTCTGTTTTTAAAAAATAAACCATTTGTGCATTTTATTTAGACAATTTGAAGAGCAAAACAACTAACTTCCAGTAACAACCAAGAACTTGCAAAGGCACCTCCAGATCTGTTCTCCCACTGAAGTTACTGTGAGTACATCAGGGCAGGGGTTGGACATGATGACCTCAGAGGTCTTTCCCAACCTTCATGACTCTGTGATTTACAGTGCCAGAGGTTAATAGCTGGTTTTACTTTATTCATTCAAGGAGAAGGAGGAATTCCTCTTTTCTCATGAGCACCCAAAAGGCCCTGTAAGACTGCACACAAACACCAGCATTGTGTGCATGTGTTTATAAAGATTTAATTCCATACAAGCTCACCTCTGACACACTGAAGGATTGGTCAAACCTCTCAAACCTTTTTACTTTTTTACCCCATGGGTTTTCCAGGTTATCCCTTCAATCACACACTTGACTTAGTCAAACACAACTGAATTGGGAACTGCAAAGCAAATGTTGCCTGTGTTAAGAGTTACTTAAACCCCCAAATAACAAATAATGGCAAAAAACAGTTCTGGGTTTACTAAAAAAAAAAAGTGCTGCAAAGTGTTCTGAAGATACGTGGAGCTTAGCAGAGAGGAAAGCAGCCTTGGGAAGGTACAGCAGGTAGGGTTTAAAACAGGAACATTTCCCTCACTCTGCACTGTTTCTGAAGCTGGTTATATCATGCAAGTTATTGTAAAGAGCTGATGAACCTGCAGCTCCCACTCACTGAGAGAAATTTAAAGTCTCCAGGGCACGTCTCTGAGTCTAAGAAGAAAAAAAAAAAATGGCTGGCCCTTCCCCACAATCACAATAAATACAATTTCTGATAGAAAGTTTATTTCATTGGAACAGTCACTTTTCAGCCCCTTCCCAGCAGGTATCAAAGGGAAAGATGAGCTGCAATATCACACTGAGACTCACAATTTAGCATTCCTTGTAAAAACATCAGTAATTCTTTCTTGGTCCCTATAATTTGACTGAATTTAAGGGTTTCTCATCTATGAGGCTTAATAAATTTAATCTTAAATTGATAATATTTCTTATGAAAAATGTTCATTAAAACATAAAGAGAAGCTTCTCCAAAATAAGATTTGACAGAGCAAATGAAATAAGATCCTTGTCTAAAAGAACTAAGCTCAACAGCAAACTTTTTAACTATTAAACTATTTCCAGAAAGAAAAGCAGTGTTTGTTCCTTTGAAAGGCTACAACAAAACAATTATTAATATCTTAATTAATTTTAAATTAATTTAAATTAAGAGAGCATTGCTCAGATCTCTCTTCCTCAATATGATTATTCTTCAGACACATCCAGATTGAGGAGAACCTACAAGTCTTTAAATCAGAACTTTTAACCCATTTACAAACAGAATTTTTGAAGCTAAAAACCTGGACCTGTTTGGAGAACATTTTCCACATCACCTCAACAGGCTACAAATGATAAAATCCAGATAGCCTGCACCTGTTCTGAGATGATTTTCCACATTACCTCAATAGGCTACAAATGATATATGATCAAACAACAGTTTAAGAATTTACTTCTAATAAGGTTGCACACCTAAACAAACCCTACACACACTTCACATATTAAATTTTGCTCACTGAGAGATTAAACCTAAAAGAGATTCAAATTCTACATTTACTCAGCAATATCAATACAAAGTAACACCATAGATTGAAGGTAACTATAAACATATACACATTTCTACAGGGAGAACTATAATTGCTTCTTAAAACAAAATACAGCAAAATGTGTAATTTAATTTCCTTGAACAATGGATAAAACCATCAATATGCAATTACTCTCCAGATTCCAACCCCTCCATTTAGTTACTTGTTCTGCTAAACAGAGAGATTATTAGGAATGGATCTAAATCCATTTCAAAGGCATTAGACATCAAACTGCACAAAGTATCACTGTTAAAAATTTAGTTCTTCCTCTGTTTTTACAGCTACTAATTTTGCACTGGAATCATTTTACTGTTCCCAAAACCAAGGGGGGAAAACACACCGAGTTGGATGTTACCTCCATCATCTTTTAACATATAAAGAGAAAATGCTCTTGGAACAGGCAGGACAAAGTGATACCAAACACTCACCTGATGACACATCCTCTTTTTTCCTGA
Source organism: Cinclus cinclus (assembly GCF_963662255.1). Lineage (NCBI taxonomy): Eukaryota > Metazoa > Chordata > Aves > Passeriformes > Cinclidae > Cinclus > Cinclus cinclus. Next base: position 4,902,545 of record NC_085072.1, read on the forward strand.
TCATGTGGTCTTTAGTAAACTTTACTCGCTGGTGAGCTTCTATGCAGGTCTTACACAGCCACTCCCCACACTCCACACAAAACCCCACAGCACTGGCATTGTCCTCACAGCTGGTGCACACCTGCAGATGAAAAAGAACCAGAATTGTCCTGGGGAGCACTGACAGCCCCAGAGAGCAGAACAGGGTTGGGGGAAAGGAACCAGAATTGTCCTGGGGAGCACTGACAGCCCCAGAGAGCAGAACAGGGTTGGGGGAAAGGAAGCAGAATTGTCCTGGGGAGCACTGACAGCCCCAGAGAGCAGTACAGGGTTGGGAGAAAGGAACCAGAATTGTCCTGGGGAGCACTGACAGGACCAGAGAGCAGAACAGGGTTGGGAGAAAAGGAACCAGAATTAATCTGGGGAGCACTGACATGACCAGAGAGCAGAACAGGGTTGGGAGAAAGGAACCAGAATTGTCCTGGGGAGCACTGACAGCCCCAGAGAGCAGAACAGGGTTGGGGGAAAAGGAACCAGAATTGTCCTGGGGAGCACTGACAGCCCCAGAGAGCAGTACAGGGTTGGGAGAAAGGAACCAGAATTGTCCTGGGGAGCACTGACAGCCCCAGAGAGCAGAACAGGGTTGGGGAAAAGGCACCAGAACTGTCCTGGGGAGCACTGACAGGACCAGAGAGCAGAACAGGGTTGGGAGAAAGGAACCAGAATTAATCTGGGGAGCACTGACAGGACCAGAGAGCAGAACAGGGTTGGGGGAAAGGAACCAGAATTGTCCTGGGGAGCACTGACAGCCCCAGAGAGCAGAACAGGGTTGGGAGAAAGGAACCAGAACTGTCCTGGGGAGCACTGACAGCCCCAGAGAGCAGAACAGGGTTGGGGGAAAGGAACCAGAATTAATCTGGGGAGCACTGACATGACCAGAGAGCAGAACAGGGTTGGGGGAAAGGAACCAGAATTGTCCTGGGGAGCACTGACAGCCCCAGAGAGCAGAACAGGGTTGGGGGAAAAGGAAGCAGAATTGTTCTGGGGAGCACTGACAGCCCCAGAGAGCAGAACAGGGTTGGGGGAAAAGAACCAGAATTAATCTGGGGAGCACTGACAGGACCAGAGAGCAGAACAGGGTTGGGGGAAAGGAACCAGAATTAATCTGGGGAGCACTGACAGGATCAGAGAGTAGAGAGGAGTGGGGAAAAAGGCACCAGAATTGTCCTGGGGAGCACTGAGAGCCCCAGAACCCAGTGGCTGGGGCAGGCAGGATGGTCCCTACCTGCTCTGACTTCTCGTCGGAGCTGCTGGGGCTTTCTGAGGTGTCCTTCACAAAGTAATTGTCCACCAGGTCGATCTGCCGGCACTCCTGGCGGCAGATGGGGCACCGGATCACCCCCACTGCAAAACACAACATCCCACAGGCTTTTAGGGCAACAAAACTCACAGACCAACGTGCCCAGAAGCACAAAACACAAAGCACACTCCTCGTTTCACCTGGGTGAAGGATTCCACGTTGGCCTTGTCATTAAAATCCAGCCATGACAGGTGTAGAACAGGTTTCCCCCCCAAAACACACTCCCTCAATCCCAAAAAACTTCCACAGTAATAATTTCTACATCATACTCAGTTTCTCCTACCTTTTTCTTCCCAAAAACTCCTGTATTTTTAGCAAAGTAATTTGTTGTCCCCAAGCAAATATTTAATTCTCCCCTGTTCATTTTAGATTATGAAACTCAAGACACTTGGTGGTTTTAATTATTTTTTTAGAACAGTCTGTGGTCCAGCCTGTCTCAGGACAAGCATTAAGAGGGCCAGATAGCTGGGGTGATTTTAGTGATGCTCCTGAAAATCCCATGGCAGTAGCATGTCCCAGTGTTCTCCCAAATAGCCCAGGAAGATTTCTAATAACAATTTCCATGAAATCAGGGAGGCAGATGAAGCAGTAAAATAGCAGCATCCTGCTTTGATACCCTTTGTAATCACTAAATTAGCAAAGAAGTTACTACATGAAAAAACCTGACATTTAAAGATGTCTACGAATAACCCCCATAAAGGTTTGAAAACTATTTATAACTTAGGTAGTGGCTCACACTTCACAGAAGCATCATTTCATCTTAAATCAAATTCCTATACAATTTATTGAGAATATAATCTTCAAGAAGCTTTCCAAGCCATTGGGTATTTTTATACAATAAAACAACTTTGAGAAGTGTAATTAAATGATGCTCAGCTTCTTTGTGGATATTTAATTAGGCTGCAGGACTTATTTCAGGGAGATTAATTACATTAGTAGTGGAGTAGTATTAATTTTTTCAAGTGCTAAAATTAATGATGGCTTCAGAACACAGCAGAGCAATAATAATCCAACTAAAAATCCCCTGTCTCACCAAACCAAACACATCTCAAGAGCAGGATATGAAAAATAACCAGTACTGAAGCAGCTACACATACAAGAGCTTTCACACCCAGTGAAACCTTCCCAATATGCAGAACTTTGAGGTTTTCTTACAACTGAGAGACAAAATTCTTTAGGGAATACCAGCTAAAAGCCATCCAGCAGCTGATCTGTATATACTTACAGAACAAAAATTTCAGATATTTACCATTAAAACTACTCCATCCAAACCAAACCAAACCCAAACTCAATTTTCAGTGCTGCCCTGGGTCAAACACACAAAATATTTCAGGAAAACAACAAAACAGAAGAAGCTTAAGATCTGTAATATCTGACAGCAAGTCAAATTCTACAGCTGAAAACCCCTTCCTGTAAGGCAACTTTTGTGTTGGTTTTAAAGTAGCCAAATCAATGAAAGCTTAAAAAAAAAAATCAAGCCTTTTGATCCAAGTGAGAGCCCACAGGCTGCATTCTGGCCAGGGGTAATTCCACCTTGTTCTCACAGTCCAACACCCAATTTTTGCACCTCCACATCCAAATAAAACCTGCACACAAAGTGCCCCCAGTGTTCTGCACACACTTCAAGAGATCACAACCCAAAGACAAGGCTTTGCAATCCTCATTTAGCACATTACACTCACTTTTCACATCTCAACACCCTTTAATTCCAACAATATATGAGCTACTAAACATCTTGTATCCTCATCTTTTAATCTAATAAAAAACCAAATTACTGCAGCACCATTTGTACTAGAAAGGAAATGTACTGAAAAGATACAGATGTGGCTAATTTTGTGAGGCAGGAGGGAAAAGTAGAGAAAAATCACACTGAAATAGCATTTATATAGAAGAAAGAAATTCTTAGCTGTAAAAACTTGAGATAATTTGTGAGCTAACATAGTTTATTGCAAAAATTTAGTGAGAATGTATTTTAGGACAAACTGAGATTCAAATGTTTACATAACCTCTGAGAAAAACAAGTTTTCACTGTCAGTTTCAATTTAAAAAAAAACTTCTATAAGAAAATAAAAGTAAATATGAAAGTATCATCCTATTTATACTCCAGCAGAACTCACTACATTGTTTTTCTGCATCAAACAAATCAAACACATTAGTCCTGGTACAAGCATTCCCACTGTAACGCTGCTTTCCAAAAGCATTAGCACATAGTACAAACTACTGTTTAAAGATAAATATTATTTTTCAAATCACAGCTAAATTGGAATGAGACACATTCACACAAATTATGAAGATCAGGCTGGTTTATGATCTCTCTCAATCCTGTTTATTACCATCAAGATTTCCTATGTCCTCAGAGATGGCTTCATCATATTTTTGAGCTGTAAATCGTTGCTCCAGAGGTCAGGAGCAGCACTGAAGCAAAGAGCTGAGAAAAGAGAAGTTTCTTTCAGGAAGTTCTGACCACACCACGTGAAACCCTGCACTGAGGGTCTGAAACACTTTGTGCAGCAGTTCCTTTGTGTCTTACAGAACACTGTCACCAAAATCCTGCCCTCAGCATTAACTGCAGCAACACAGTTATGCTTCAGGTCCTGCAAAAAAAGAACAATTCAGCACCCTACAAACTTCACCAACCACGCACAGGTGCCTCTGTGGTATCAGCAGTTCCATGAAGAAATTCAGGGAGAATCATCCTTTGGACCTAAAAGGCCACAGGAGATTATGAACTGTTTCACAAGAGCTGCAGATAACAGGAGTGGGCTTTCAAGCTTCTTTAGCTGTACTTTAGAGGACCCACACTGCCCATTCTTCCACCTGTTTCTACCACACACCTCAAGTGTGTAAGACCTGTAACAACCTGAGCACAAATACTCATCACCCCTCTTCCACAGCACCCTGGAGACACAGCTCCCTGCACCACACCTCCCCTTCCCTTGTGTCCTACTCCCAATTAATGAGGCAGCTGACACCAGATTCTGCTTTTTGTCCCACACTTCTGCAGAACAGCAAAAATACTTCCAATCATACACATTCCCTGTCCCCCACCTGCTGCTACACACAACACTCAGCCCAAATGGAGTTTTGTTTTTCCTTTCTCACCCTAAGCCTAAGGCTGACTGAAGGGAGAAGCAGGAGTAGTTTCCTATCAGGAAATTTGGATTGTGAGTCAGGAAAAGCCTTCCTGGCACTGCCAACCCTGCTGCAATCCAAGGGAGATGGGTTTCATCTTCTCACCTGAGCCATTCCTCCCTGCCAGAGTTTCCCAGCCTGGGAACTGGGGAGGACAGAAGTTCCCAGATTCCTTGTGCCACATTCCAATGGAGTCTCCTGACCCCACAGAGCCTTTCAGGAGCTGAGGATCAACACAAAACACTGACAGAAACATGGCAATGTGGTCAGGGATGGATGTGCAGGAACTACAAGAAGCTGCTCCTGGGAGCAGCTCTCCCCAGCACATTGATGGAAGCTGGGACAGAGCCCACACTGATGTAAATGGGAATTCTGGCACATCCCAAGAATGATCCCTGTCCTGGGAAGGGCTGCTCCTGCCCCAGTGGAAGTCACAGCAAGGCAGGAGGTGATGGTGAAACCGAGGACACAAGAACCTTCCTGGAGGCTCCAGCTAAGCTGAGCCAGGACCTGACCTTCTCCCCAAGGAGCCTGTGAGCACCCCATGAACTCCCCAAGGAGCCCGTGAACACCCCAAGGAGCACCCCATGAACTCCCCAAGGAGCCTGTGAACACCCCAAGGAGCACCCCATGAACACCCCAAGGAGCCCGTGAACACCCCATGAACACCCCAAGGAAAAAGTTCTGCCCCAGCAGGGAGATGCCAGCACACACATTTCACTGTCAGTTATACAACTGCAGGCACATCTCCTTGCATTGCACATCAGACCTCCTGACTTGCCAAAGACTTTAAGAACACTAATGAGAGCAGAATCTCTGTAATCCTTTTAACTGCTTATGGTGTAGATAAAGCACACTGAAGTAGACCACGGACATCAAAGCATGTCAGAAAGAACCAAACTGAAGTAAACTGAGGAGGAAAGTTGATTTTGTTTTCCTAAAAACAGAAAGGCTGCTAAAAACCCTGCATCATAATCCAGCAGCAAATCACTATGGAACACTGCAAAAACCTTCAGACTTCAAGTGGAATATGCTTTTAATCTACCACTCCCAACGCACACCTAAAGCTGCAACACAAATATTTCTTTTAATTGTAGCTCAGAACTCTGTGAATAACTTTTACATATTTAAGCTTAACACTTCCCAAGGGTAAGTATGTTCCTCTGAATGCATCCCAAAACAGGCAATTTTTTCAACAGGTTTCATCTTGAACTAGTTTCAGTAAGGCAAATATTTAAAAACCTGCTTAGAATTACTTTCTCCAGGCTGTCATAACAATACCAACAATACTAAAACACTGCCAAATTTCAAGGATGCTTGAGAGCTACAGTGAAGGAAGAGGAAAGGTTGATTTCTCTGCATTTCCAGTCTTATAGGATCAAAACAGAGACACTACAGTGAAAACTCATGTCAACTCTTTGGCTACTGTCCCCACTCCAGCCTGATACTCAGGAATCAGTATCTGTTCAACTCATACCCATTGCTTTTGCACAAGAAAAAAAGTGGAGTTCTCAATCTCCTTTGCTCCCTACCCACCCTTCTGGGTATTTCCTTCTGGAATTCCCCGAGATGTTTCAGAGAGCAGCTCGGCAACAACAAGGCTTCCTGAGCCAGTTAGAACTAACCTGTTCCCCCACCAAAGCCATCTACAACCATCCTCTTGGTCTGGCTTTTTAGTTTTTGTTTACAAATACTACAGAAGCCTCCTGGGAGAAAAGGGGGAGGTGGGGTGAAAGGAAAGGGGAACACACAAGGAGCCATGGAAACTCATCTACCACCTAAAACCACCACAGGAGCTAAAGCAAAATAAGAAACTTTTATAAGAAACACCACACTGAGGGCTCCACATTCACTTGTTGATTTCAATCAACTTAAACACATCACAGACCAACCCAAGCTCACAGAGAACAAAAAGCAATAATGGCATAATTAAGAAAGTTATTGATCTGAATGAGGATGGCATGGATCTGATGAGATCAGGGACATGAACAGGGGAGGGCAGAGCATGCACACGATGAACGAGACCCAAAAATCCCTTTGCACCTCAGTAGCACCCAATGGATCTTCTCCATCACTGGGACATTGCAGGGATGTCCCAAATTTATAAATTTATAAATTTAAAGTTTATTCAAACACTGACCCCAAACATTTGTGTTCCTAAACACTTCTATTTACATAATAAAATTCCTATTTTTGTAAGATCCAGCTCCTTTAACATCAGCTCTGATGCACAGCACAAAAATCTTCATCAATTTTTTAGTTGCTTCAAAATATTCTGAGTACTGAAACCATAAAAAAGAGGATAAAGAAGTAACTTTGTCCTCACTTAATACCCTAAAATAGAATGCTTGAAGTGTTTTACGGACAAGTTGAACAGGAGCCAACAGCACATCCTTCACGAGAGAGCAATGTGTCCCAGGCTGCAGCAGCAGGACAAGGACAGCCACCCCTCCTGCTCAGGGCTCCCAGCACGGCCAGACTCACACACTGGGGCAGACCCAGCAGGGCTGAGCCAGGGGCCTGGGGCTGGAGCACACCTGGACACAGGAGAGGAGAGGGGCAGGGGCAGAGCCAGGGCTGGACAGTGCCAGCAGGATGAAGGGATTCTATCCCCCCATGGCCCAGGGAGGATGGTCCAGCACTGCCCATCCCAGCAGGCACCACACACCTGGACCAGGCTCCCAGGAGCCTCCTGGCACCTCCTCCCACCTGGCTCCGGGCCAGGGGTGGGGCTGGACACATCACCCAACAGTGATGCTCCACTCCAACCACATCTGTGCCAAAGAATGGCTTCAAATTCTGCTGATACAGGTGAGACATCAATGAGCACAAACCTAAACTATCACATCTCCCCCTAACAACCAACCTCCCAAAACCCAATTTCTGTCCAGCAAGCAGCACCATGGCAGACATCTGGATCCACACAGAGCATTGGGTTGGGTGGCAATTCCAGACTGATTCCCCCGCAGAAGTGACTGGAAGATAATTAAAGATGTTTACACTGTTACAACGACAATGAAACTTCCCAGTTCAGGAAATATTTGCAGGCACTTGTGCAATCCAGTAACTCCAGCTTCCGTTCTGGGTTCAGGCTTGGCAGGGAATCAGCCCTCTCAGGAATGAATCTCTGCCAGGTCCCATTTATTGGGTGAGAACTCCAATAGTAATTACTCCATGTGCATAATATTTATTTCTCTCAGCGCTGCAAGGGTCCAAGCATGTTTCTCCACAGCCATACATCAAAATCCTGCTCTAATTTCAGTGATTAGACCTTGAAACAAACCCTCACAGGTCAAGGGAGCTACTCCATCAGATGGAAATCTGTCAGAACAAAAATACATTTTAAAAAATTAACTGCTTTCAAGGTCCACTCCTAACTCAGCTTTTTGTTTTTTTAACAATCCTTGATTATATAGGAATTATCACACACTGAACTGACAACCCATTATATTTAATAAGAAAAAAATGTACAGCTGCCACAGATACTAATTCTTACAAAATAACACATGCCTTAATGTTCTCAGATGAAAATATTTTACAATACACTGTTAATTTAAACTGAAATTTAAGTTTCACAGCAAGATTTTTAGTAAGTCCAGAATATGAACTGAACATTTTCCAGAACTCATGCTGGGCTTCAGCATATATTCATGAGCCTCACTTATTAACATAAGAGAAAAGAAAAGAATCAAGAGTTCAGGGCATGTCTACTCACATCCAGTTTAATAAAACTTAAGACACTGCATTTACACAGCTTATACAGCCTTACTTGATGCAGGAATTCTCATTCTTCTAGACAAGAGTACAGTAACTACCACCAAACTGTAAGGGACATGTCACATCCTCACACACATCAGACCTTTTATGTCCCCCTTTCACAGCAAATTTTAAAAAAAAAATCTTTAGGTGTGATTAATAGAACACAGCAACACTGGGTACAGAAGCTGAAATCAGCATATCAAACCAATTTATGGTGCCACACATCACAGCTCTGGGTAGTAAATGTGTGGAGGTTTTTCAGCTCAGTTTGGTTTTTCAGCCTAATTGTAACTCTGACATTCCCAAGGAGCTGGGAGAGCCCCGCTCTCTCTCTACGAGATAATCATCTTAAGAGAGATTGTAAATATCTCATCCAGGCAGTGAAACCACAAAACAACCTCTCCTCCAGCAGCAGGAGCAGCAGTGAGTGCAGGAAAAGTTGTTTTACAGTATCTGTTACAGTCTGAAAACTCTAACTTAGAAATCAGCTTTTTTTTGCCCCCCCCCAGAATACTCTGATACAGATGCAGGCATCTCCTTGTAACCTAGTTAACCTGAAAGAAATCCAGCTGGACAGCTGAAACACCACTACAAAATCATCTATCCACCGAATAAAATGCACATTCCCATAACCAATTAGGACGTGAAACTGAATATGAGATGCTACTTTTAATTTTAAACAAATGCATATATTTTAAATAAATAAAACAAGAATCTTCTATTTTTCCCCTATATAAATGTCAGCAGCAGCAAAATAAACCTATTTCACCAGCACAACAGGTATGAACCCACCAAGCACCTGTTCTTAATACAGCAAACCACAACTTCAGATAATTCTTTTAAGCTTTAGTCAGACATTCTCTAACTTTTAGGAACTGAGATGATTCTTCTGCCTTCTCTAGCAGTGGGAGCCTGGCAGGAGCAGAGATGCTGATCCAGACCCAACACCATCCTCACTGCTCTCTCCAGGAGGGCAGAGGGAGCTTCACAAAGGTGCTGTCACTCAGAGGACTGCTCTGCAGGCACCAACCTCACACCCCATTTCCACAGTTTTTACCCAACACATACACATCTACTATTTTAAATCCTGACAGCTCTCACTGAGCAAACTCCAAAACTAATTAAGAAAGCAACCAGGAAAATATCACTTGTACTTCTCTGGTCTATGTGAAGAGATGCTGAAGGATAGCAGGCACAGAATCCAGCAGGGAGAGCCTGCAGCAAAGTGTAACCTGCCTCAGGTACAGCTACAGGTACCACTTCTCTTGAATTCTTCCTTCATGAAAAGGCACCTGCTCGTCACGAAGGAGACTTGAGAACCAGCAGAAGTGGAAGTAACACTTCACACTTTGCGACTACCAAAACTGGGAAGGAACCTGTGTGACTAAGCACTGTGGTGCTTCTCAGGAGGCTCAGAATGGCCATTTTCTGTCTGATTTACTGGTAACCATCTCCTGTGCCCCTCAACTGATTCCACTCTCAGGGTGCAGAGATCTGCCCACAAAAACACCTCTGCTGGTCCCTGGCCCATCCTCAGCTGAGCTGCTGCCAGTTCCTGTGCTCCTGCAGGCTGAGCTGCACCACAGCTGGATCCACAGCTGGATCACACAGCCCTACAGGACACTCCCACAATCCCACAACAGCTGAGGCTGGAAGGCACCTGGAGCAGTGACACAGGAATGTGTCCAGGTGGGTTTGGATACGTCCAGAGAGGGAGACTGCACCACGGGCAGTGGCTCCAGTGCTCTGCCACCCTCCACAGAAAGAATTTCTTGTGTTACAATTTATGGCCATTGCTCCTTGTCCTGCCCTGGGCACCACAGAAAAGAGCCTGACACCACCCTCTGACCCATCCTAGAAATATTCATAGCAACTGATGGGATCCCCTCTCAGTCTTCCCCTCTCCAGACTAATCAGGTCCAGCCCCACAATTTCTCCTCACAAGAAAGATGCTCCAGTCCCCTACACCTTGCTCACGTCAAAACCTCTTACTGCAACAATCCAAACATGAACTCTTTCTACACCAACAAGCATTCTTAAAATGTGTACAGCAAGAAGTGATATTTCAGTTTGTACACAGTGGTTCCCACACCTATATCCCACTGACACAACAGGACTAGATAATCCTGCTAATTGCTAATAAAATAAACCCTGCTTCCCAAATTCTGTCTATGTCACTGGCATCTCACTGCCCTGGCACAGGGTGCCCAGAGCAGCTGTGGCTGCCCCTGGATCCCTGGAAGTGTCCAAGGCCAGGCTGGACAGGGCTTGGAGCAGCCTGGGGTAGTGAAGGTGTCCCTGCCATGGCAGGGGTGGGACTGGACGGGCCTTAAAGTCCCCTCCAAACCAAATCACTCCGTCACTCTATGATATAACGCAAAATTCCAGAATCTGGAATTTAAAAACACGGATCACAAGTCAGTGCTTTACTGAGCGAATTGTCAAACTATACTTAAGACAACATTATTTTTTTTAAATCGATGAACTAAGATCACATCCAGGATGGATTTCTGAACAGTCTGGATGAAAAAAATCTCTACCATGCCAAGTTAATTCCTTCACTGTGGAGCATAGGAAAGGCTTGAGTGCAAAGATGTCACCAAACAAGGTCTCCCTGACCATAGAGCCCATTTAGGACCTGCAAAACCACTTACCAGGGCCCTTCTTTGGTCTGTACACCACAGCATGTGAGTCACCCCATCTAAAGCTACAGAAGCTTTTCAATTCCATCCCTGAACATATATTAGAAAAGAAAAATCAAACCCGAGCTGTGATTCTGATAAGAACACAAGTTCCATGGAAGTGGAAGGAGCAGTGTACTCCTGCTCCCTGGCACAAGTTCCTTACAGGCAGAGCCCCCAGGGCAGAGCTGACAAACAGAACTGCAAGGTTTTATCTCAGCACACAGGAAAGCAGCTGCAGTGCACACAGCGTTCCCACCTGGGCAGGTAACACTGCAACAACAGTGAAGCTGAATTTAATTACACGTTTTACCCCAGTGCTGTAGAACTGAGCAGCTGTCCTCCCCCTTCCTGACTCACCTCCAGTTTCACCCCCAAGAGCCGAAACAAAACAGACAGAAAGAGAGAATGACAGAATACTTGGGATTAGAAAGGGCCTTTAAAGGTCCTTAGTCCAAACCCCTGCCACGAGCAGGGACATCTCAGACTCGAAGAAGTTGCTCAGAGCCTGGTCCAGCCTGACACTAAATGTTTCCACCACCTCTCTGAGCAATTTGTTCCGGTGTTTGAACACCCTCACGGTAAACATTTCTTTCTTACGCTTAATCTAACCCGATACTGCTTCGGTTTAAAATCATTATCCCCGGTCCTACCGCAACAAGTGCTGCTGAAAAGTCTGTCCCCATTTTTATTACAAACTCCCTTTAGGCTCCAGAAAAGGCTTTAGGGTGTCCCGGGAGCTTCTCCTCCCCAGGCCAAACAATCCCGATCCCCCCCAGCCTTCCCTCACAGCAGCGCTGCTGCACCCCTCGGCCCGTTCCCACAGGTCCGCGTCCGGCCGTACTGCGATGGAAACCCGCGGGACGCCATCCCCCGGGACGCCATCCCCCGGGACGCCACCCGCACTCCCGATGCCCACACCCGCCCGAGCCGCAGCAGCCCCGCGCTCCCGGACGGGCCCGAGCGAGGCCGGGCGAGCCCCGAGCCCGGCGGGATGTCCCGGCGGAGCCCCGCGCTCACCTTGCTGCACGTCGCCGTTGGCGCCGCCGGGCACGGGCACGCTGAGCTGGCGCTCGGGCTCGGGCAGGCAGCGGCGGCAGAAGGAGTGCAGGCAGGGCAGCAGCTTGGGCTCGGCCTCCCGCCGGCTCTGCAGGCTCTGCGCGCACACCGCGCACGTGTCCAGCAGCGAGAACGGCCCCGGAGCCGCGGGCGTCAGCGGCGGCACCGGGCTGGGGCCGGGCCCCGCCGCCGCACCGGGCCCCGCCGCCGCCTCGGCCTCGGCCTCGCCGCCGCCGCGCTCCGCCGCCGCCGCCGCCGCCGCCCCGGGGCTCTCGCGCTCCTCGGGCGGCGCGGCGGAGGACGGCGAGCCGGCGGGAGGCTCCAGGCCGCCGCCGCCGCCCGGCGCGGCCTCGGCGGCCGCGTCTCCTCCGCCGCCGCCTCCTTTGTTTTCCGCCATGTTTCCTCCTTTGAACCCGACCCCGCTCCGCGCACGCTCCGCGTCACCGCGTCACCGGGCGGGACCGGGCGGGAGCGGCGCCGCGCGCGCGCTCCCGCGGCAACGGCGCGGCCGGGAGGGCGGGCCGTGACGTCACGGCAGGCGGGACTCTGGGCTGTCACTGGGCCCAGGGGTGACAGGCTATTGGTCAGTGGTGACGGCCTCCTAGCCAATGGACGGGGGTGGCAGGGGCATGGCCACGCCCCCCGGGAGCGGGAAACGGGGAACAGAGCGCCGGGAATGGGGAACCGGGAATGGGGAACCGGGAATAGTGCACGGCAATGGGGAACCGGGCACCGGGAATGAGGAACCGGGAATAGTGCACGGCAATGGGGAACCGGGCACCGGGAATGAGGAACCGGGAATAGTGCACGGCAATGGGGAACCGGGCACCGGGAACCGAGCACCGGGAATCGGGAATAGTGCACGGCAATGGGGAACCGGGCACCGGGAATCGGGAACCGAGCACCGAGAATCGGGAATAATGAACCAAGAGCAGCGAACAGAACACGGGGAATGGAGAACAGCTCACTGGGCTGGGGAATACCCCATCGGGAGGGGGAATAACACACGGAGGTGGGGAATATCCCTTTCGGACGGGAAATGGCACACACAGGCTGGGAAATAACCCCTGGGGGAGGGGAATAACGCCTGAAGACGGGGAATATCCATCGGGGTGGGGAATACCCACGGGGACGGGGAATAACACACCGGGATGGGGAATACCCATTAGGATGGGGAATAACACACAGGGATAGGGAATAACCCATAGGGAAGGGGAGCAAAGCACTGGGGTGGAGATAATGGACCAGGATGGAGAATAGGGCACCAGGAGAGGAAACAGCAGAGCTGGATTGGGAATAACACACGGGGATGGTGAACAGATCTGCAGGCTGGGAAATGACACACCGGCACAGGGAAAAGAGCACTGGGACATGCAGCAGTGCATCGGGGTTGGGAACAGTGCATGGGGAGGAGGAAGATCAGGAATAATGCCCTGGGATGAGGAACAGTGCAGGAGGAGGCAGCTGAGTTCCCTCTGGGGGCACTGCCCAGCCCCAGTACTGCAGAGACCTCCCCACCCCAAATTCCAGCTTCCCCCCACTGCCCCTGCAGTGGTTCTGGGGTCCATCTGGCCCAGCCCCCTCCTCCACAGCTCCTGGGCCTTGGATACAAAGCAGAAACCAGACAAATAGCAAAACAGGATTAAAGGCATCAGGGAAAACACAGCAATACAAGCTCCTGCTTTAAGTACAGAAAAAGTGAAACAATTCACAGTACATTTAATGGAGCCTGTAATACACTTAAAACAGGATGTTTTGAATCCACCCTACCTCCTCCTAGAATTTAAATCAAGGAAAAGAGATGACAGAAATACCCTTTTACTACCTCACACAACCACAACTAGAGGTGTCTACAGACACAGCATCTCCAAAGTGTCTTGTTTGTAGCTTTTAACACATGCTGCACTAAGAGAAGTCAGGATTAAGTCACTGAAAGTCTTGCTGGATATTCTCCTTGTTTGCTTCCCCATGCTGCTGCTTGATTTGTGAAATTTCATTTTCCAGCTGCACAATAGTTCGTTCAATCTCATAATTTTTACTGACGAGAGAGACCCACCTGGAAGGGAAAAGAAATACAAAGAGTGTTATGCAACAGTCCTCTGGATTAAAATCAAAGACAACCATTGCTCCAAAGCAAGCGGAAACACCGAACAAAGCAGTATTTTTCTTAACACATGACAATCCTCAGTTGACATCAATGGTCATTTGAACAACCAAAGTGACAATGACTAAAATTTTTAACCCTGTTAAACCTGAAAACACACAAAAAAATTAGTGACTAGACTCATCCACTAACTGCCAACACTGACATAAAGAAGAGTTTAAGATAATTTAGGAAATATGAAGCAGCTAATAAACATACCCTGTTCCCATCTGTTGATTCACTCAACCTCAGTAAATATAATATGGAACCAAACTACAAATACTTTCAAACACTTTCTGGAAAGCAACAGTATCCCACAGCAGCATCAAAAGATCACTGAATTTCAAGTGGAAGAAGAATTTCAAGTAAATTTCAAGCAATGGAGAAACCTGTGGAAAAGTTAACACAAATGTCAATACTCACGTGGATTCCATCTCTCTCAGCTTAGCCCCAGCTGTGAGCTGCATGTTCTTCCTCTGCCAGTTGAGGTCTTGAATGTTTTTCCTGAGGAGAAAAATATGTATTTTTATTTCCTCATTTCTTTAGCACCTGCAGTACCTGTTGCTATTTTCTGAGTACACTCAATCCCTAGAAGTACTGCCAGAAAATATTTGTGCAGCCAGGACTGTAATGACAACATCCAGATGGACAAATCCCAGTACAGGGCTCACAGAGAACCCCAAGATAAATAAAAATAAAAGACCAAACCAAACATCAGGGAAGATGCCCTTACAGAGACAACTGCACATTAAATTACCAGTAGTGAAAAGAAAACATTACTACATTTCAGGGAGGATTTCACAAATCCAGAGAAGAGGTTCAAACAAACCAAACAGAATTTGGAATAGAACAGACATGATGAATATAACTGCTTGGAGAGGGCAGGGTCACATTTATTAATTATTGTTTTTACTGGGTGTTTCCCCCTGTGACGATGGCAGCAGCCATCATCCTTTGTATAGCTTGGGGGGAGAGAAAGGTTCACTTCCAATTTCAGCACAAAAATATAAGTAAGAATGACCCACCTCAATTTCTGAAGCTCTTTCTGGGCTTGCTCTATCATATGAACCAGATGCCTGATGACAGAATGCAGGCAAAGCATTAAAAACACACAAGTGCTAAATCAGCCCCATTTCACCTAACATTTAATTTCTCAGAGTTAAGGATTCAACAAGCACCTGCAACCCAAACACCTTGTCCCAGACAGAAGATCCTTTACCTGCTTCCCTCCTCCTGAGCTCAGGAACCCTCTACCTTCTCTCTGAGCTAAGTTTGGCATTCCTTTGGCCTACTTTTTTATCTAAGGCTCAGCCAACCCTTCTCAAAAGTGGACATTAACACTCTCTGTCTGAATTAGCCTCAGTGCTTCCTGCAGCCATACTCTACAACCTTTTCTTGGCTTGCAGCAGCTTTATTAAGCTTTATGACACTAAAGCCCAGGATCTGTAGTAACTTATCTTCATTTCCACTACCGAGATACTCTTTCACAGGCAACCACCAGCCTTAGTTAACACCCACTATCATCAATAACCTACACTATTCAAAACTGGAACACATTAAAACACATGCTGTTTCTTGGCCACATAGACAACTTTTGAGATCAGCCTCCTCTTTCACTCACAGCTCTCTCACAGAGGTTCATCTATTCCAGGCTGCGTCCTAAAGATCCCCACTGGATTTAGACACAATAAACACAGAAATTCAACACAGAACTTCGTGTTCAGCACAGCAGCTGAGGCCTTACTCGTTGTACACCTTCCAGGCATTACAGCCATGCTGGGACATGAGCTCCAGGTTCTCGATACGCACAGCCTGGTGCTCCAGCTGTGCCATGGAATTGTTCACACACTCCTGCCACGCCGTGATGTCGTTCTTCTGCCCGGAGGATGGGGCGGGCAGCTCGTACCTGCAAAGGGTACAGCTCACCTGGGGCACGGGGCACGGCTCCCCCCGGGACACCGGGCACGGCTCCCCCCGGGACACCGGGCACTGCCCGGGCCTGCCTCACTCACCTCTTCATGCTGAGTAGCTCCAGGGGCTGCCGGGCCGCCAGGCGCTCGAACTCGTTCCGCATGATCTCGGTCTGCGGGGAAGGCAGCGCTGAGGGACAGGCGGGGACCGGGGGACACAAGCGGGGTGGAGAAGATGGGGACCGGACACAAACGGGTAACGGAGGAGAGACACAGGGGGGGTGCGGGGTGCGAGGGGTACTCGCGAGAGGAGCGTGCGGAGAAGGAGGGCACAGGCAGGGTCCGGCACGGGCAGGGTACGGCGTGGGGACAAGCGGGATACGGGGGCGTGGGGGCCCTGTCGGGGTACGGGGAGGCACTGCGCTGGGACTGCCAGGCCGCCTCAGCTCACCTCGAAGGCGCTGTAGTCGTGCGCGGGCAGGTAGCTGAGGTAGTTCTTGGTCGGCCGGTACCGCCGCGTCTCCTCCTCCACCAGCGCCGCGGCCTAACGCACACGGGGCGTCAGGCAGGCAAGCAGCCCACCGCCCCGGCCCTTCCCCGTCCCGGCCCGGTCCCGCACGCACCGCCTCCCGCACGCCCGGCGCCTCGTAGCCCTGGTCGAAGTAGGGCAGCGCATCCACCACCACGTCCCCGGCCACCAGCCCTGGGCCCGACATCTTGGCCGCGGCCGCGCGCACTGCGCGTGCGCACCACGTCACACTCGGCGGGACCGCGCACGGCTCTGGGCCCCAGCCCCGCCCCTCCCGGGCCCCAGCCCCGCCCCTCCCGGTTTTACTCCGACCCCGGTCTCGCCGCTCCCGGAACGTTTCCAGGACTAGCTCCACCCCTCCCGGGGCGATTCCGACCCTGGCCCTGCCCCTGCCCCTCTCTGCCCGGTCCAGCCGTTCCCAGAGCGACTCCAGCTCTAGCCCCGCCCCCCGCCCAGCCCCGCCCCTCTCTCGCGGCCACACCCCCATAAGGAAGGGAGACACGTGATGGGTTGGATCGATGAGCTGTTATTGATCCGTGGAACTGTTTATCAATCCATGAGCTGTTATTGATCCGTGGAACTGGTTATCAATCCATGAGCTGTTATTGATCCGTGGAACTCGTTATCAATCCATGAGCTGTTATTGATCCGTGGAACTGGTTATCAATCCATGAGCTGCTATCGGATCCGTGAGCTGGTTTTCGATCCATGAGCTGTTATCAGATCCACGGAGCTGATTTTCGATC
Source organism: Cinclus cinclus (assembly GCF_963662255.1). NCBI lineage: Eukaryota > Metazoa > Chordata > Aves > Passeriformes > Cinclidae > Cinclus > Cinclus cinclus. The sequence goes on from NC_085072.1 coordinate 4,919,843, forward strand.
CATGAGCTGTTATCAGATCCACGGAGCTGATTTTCGATCCATGAGCTGCTGTTGATCCACGCTGGTTGTTACAGCAGCACACGCGGGTCCCGCCCCGGCCTTTCCCCCTCTCGCTGCTGTCCCGCAGCAGCGCCTGGTCACTTCTTCTGGAGGAATTTCATTTTACTGCCTGCAGAGAAAAAACAGCATTAGGAGCTTCAGGCGAGGGTGGGCAGGCCCTGGCACAGGGTGCCCAGAGCAGCTGTGGCTGACCCCACATCCCTGGGAGTGTCCAAGGCCAGGTTGGACAGGGCTTGGAGCACCCTGGGACAGTGGAAGGTGCCCCTGCCCAGGACAGAACTGGTCCTTTCCCACCCAAATCATTGTGGTTTTCTGTGAGCTGGAGACACTCCAGGACTCATCAGACTGAGGAACTGAAGGTGGAAAGCCACGCATGGCCACCTCTGCCAGCAGACACAACTTCTGCCCCCTGGGCACGTCCTCAGCCAGGACCAAAGTTAAGGAACAAGTGCTCAGAGCAGCAAGTCCCACATACTTTATCTAAAGATACAAGAGCTCAAAAATAAAAAAAAAAAATCTTACACAGTGTTCAGCGTCCCCTGAAGCAGTAAAAGTAAACAGGGGAACACAGGTGCAGAAAGCAAAGAAGGAGCCTTCCCCTCCTTTGTAAGAAATTCATTATTCAATAGCTACAACTAATAAAAAAACCCAAAACTATCAATGAACAAAAAAAACAAGGGGTGTTCCTTTACCAAGACTACGAAGGATTTTGTTCATTCCAGTTCGATCTGTCTCTGGAATACTCTCCAAATACTCCAAGGCACGGACCTCAAAAAGGCCTAAAGAGAAAAAAAAAATAAAAATCACTCACCAAATTAGTTACTCCATCTTTTAGCTAGCATCACAATTAATAAGGCCACGGAAGGAAATCCTGCATGAAGTGTGTGTAAAGCTGCAGGATCAAGGAGAAAGAAGAGCAGTGCAGAAATCATTTGCTTTATAAACCTAATTCTTTTGAGCAATTGAAAGGACACAGGGCTATTCCACATGACAGAATTCCAACAGCAGAGGCAGGCGGCATCACGCTTCGAGAGGGAGTCTGTGAAGCAGACTGAAACACGAAGGCGACGCCAAAACAAGGAACAGGAGGGTGATGGCACAGCTACCTTTGACCAGGCTCTTGCTGAGCTCCCGGTCCTGGATGAAGCCAGCGAACATCTGGGTCTCCATGAAGCAGCGCAGGAAGCGGCGCACGCCGCGGGAGCCGTGGGATTTGCGGAAGGGCTCGCGCTGGAACACGCGCTCTCCCTTCTCTGTCACGCTCATGTGCAGGGAGTAGTGCCCCACCATCTCCACGAAGAACTGCACAAAAGCCTCCGAGACCAGGGAGTTCAGGGTCGTGTCACCTGTGGGGAGGGCGTTTGGCACTTTGGTCATTCCTCTCCTAAAGGAGGAGTGGCTTTTTTAGAGAGCTCGGTCGTTTTTTTGTGCTGGCTGTCTCAGATTAGGAGATTCCAGGGGATTGATATCAAAAGAAGTCTCAGTTCCAATACTCATTTTCCCAATGGTAACTTTCCGCTGCAGCTGGGATAGGTTTGGTTCTAAATCTTTTCCAGAATTTAAAACATCCGTAATTTAATTTTCCCTGTCGAACATTGGGTGTGTAATGAGCTGCCAGCTCACAACAGGCTAAGCTTAATTCTCTTCAAAAATGAGGCAAACTACAGAAGACAAACTCTCTGGAAAACAAAGTTGTTTTTATGGAATTGTATAATTTGCTGGTGCCACTCTCTCAAGCCACTCAGAGCTTTTTAAATTTCTCACACTTCCTTATCTGAGGAATCATGTATAAAGCAGTTCAACTTTGAAAATGATCAGCCATATTACCCTCTGAAATACAGAAATTTGCTACATTTGCTGAGAAAAACATTGTTTCTGCCACTTAGAAAAAGACAATAAATTCAAAGCTGATCTGATGCTGTCGGCCCAAAGGAAACTACAGTTCTGCACACACTAATTGTGATAGGAGGAAGTGTCAGCACACCAAACTTCTCACACACAGCAAGATCACAGGGAAACAGCTAAAATGCCACTTCCTAGCTTTTACTTAAATTTGCTCATTTTTATCAACTCCATGGTAGAGATCTGCTAATGGAAAAACAGTTTTCCATAGAAACTTTTCCACAGAAAGTACCTTGTGTGTCACTCTGCCCATGTGACAGGATTTCACTCCGTTCTTCCAGGATTTGTACAAGTGCAGCCTGGAGTTTCTGGGGCAGGATCTCGTCCTCATCTGATACCTACAGACAGAAATGGCCAACGAAGCACTTCTGTGTTATTCCCATTAGCAGGAGAGCCAGAGGGTAGATTAGAAATATTCAGAACATGCCTAAAGCAGTTAGAGGGGAGTTATTCTGAGATATATCTTAAGGGATGCAATATATTTATCTTGCAGCCACAGAAATTAAACACATTTGCTCAGCATGCCCCAGGTACATTTTATTAGAGTCACACACACAACTGGCCACCACACAGACTCAGGCTTATTTCACCAGTAAAACACACAAAACCAATAAAAGTCTGTTGAGAAAATACAAGTCTCAATAATACGGTTTAAAAAAATGCCCCAATCCTTTAATACCTTTATCCAGTATTGCAGGCTGCAATGCAAAACAGAACAGTGAGGCAAGGAAAAGGAGAAGCAAATATCCTGAACTAGTAAAAGAATCCGCAGTATTTTTATAGCTACTTGTCTGGGGATGCAGAAGCACTTTTGGGGAAGTTCAGCAGAGAACCCCAAGTGAATTATGATAATTTGTTCTCTAGATTGTCACTCCTGGGAAAAACAACCCAAACCAACAAACACCCCCCAGCTGGATGAGAGAGGAGAAAGTGCTGTACAGAACAGGGAGAGACAGGCAAAAAGCAACCAAGAATCTTAGGGATCCCCTTCACAGAAGAAACCAAATAATAGTTTTTAAACTTGGCTCAGACAAGCAGCATCTTCAGCTCTGCAGACATTTCCACCTCATGCAACCTCAACCTTGCAATGAGGATTTGTTCCCTTCTCTGTCAGTTCAAAAGGGTAACAAGGTATTTCTTCAGCCACTGGAGTCTCCATATGAACACCAGCTTCTCTTGATTTCTTTTTATTATTTTCTTTCATTGATGCCTTTTCCTGGCATAAACCCAGGAGTTACTGCTACTGTTATTTCACTCACCTCTTGCAAGAACTTGTCAGCACAAAGATCAACAATCAGAACCTGGGGAGATATAGAAAACACACTGACTGATAACTAGGTATGTTGCTGTACAGAAAATAATAGGTTTTTAATTTGTTTTTTAAACGTGGGATGTTTTTTAAATAGGACTGCCACACACAAAACACAAGTTTTGCCTAGTGAATATTATTTATTTTTGATAACGCTGGAACATTTGTCTGACAAATTCACCAAGTGGCTCAGAGAAGTTTGAGAGTTTATACTCAGACAGAATCCAGAGATTAATCCAGAGAGGTCAACCTCATCCCACTGGCATTGTCTGTGTCTCACACATCCTCACCTCTTCTATGGGCAGGTCCTGGAGCTGTGGCAGGGAGCAGGAGAGGATGCCAATGAGGAATGGGGTGGGAGAGCACACGATGTCGATCATGGAAGCTGGCAGGACAGGGATGTAGGTGTGCTGCCAGGTGAAGGGGTAAAGTGTTGCCACTGCAGCATGCCCACATTTAGACAGAGTGCTGGAGAGAAGCACAGGCAGAGTGGTCAGTGCCTCCTTCAGGACAGGCTGGAAATGCTCAGGGCAGGTGTCACTGGTGTACAGTCTGTGCATCAGCAGAGGCCCCATGCACCCACTTCTGAATTCAGTTCTGGGGAGCTAAAGCCACCATCAACCCAGGCTAAAGAGGCAAAAGGGAGACATTCCCTTATCTCCTCCCGTGTAAACAGCATACTCCAAATTCTAGGCATGCACATGCTGTGTGGAGAGTGCAGAAGGTTTTCAAATGGAACTAATTGCAAAACCAAACAAGCTTGAACATGGGACAGATCCAAACACAGAAGAAACAATAATATCCAGCGACAGCATCCCTCAGAAAGAACTACTCAGCCTCATCTCTTACCTTAAGTTGTCAGCCACGAAGATGACCCTCCTTTCCAGCAGGAGAGAGGCAAAGACTCGGATGGTGTGGGAGACACTCAGGCACTGCAAGAGGCACTCAAAGTCAACGTGTTCCAGCCGGGAGTCCAAGGGACGGCACAGCTCCATCACCTGAGGGGACACAGACACAGGGAGAGCTGGGGGAGCAGCCAGAGCAGGGACCCTCAGCCTGCAGCACAGGGGCCTGAGGTCAGAGATCGCTGCAGGCTGCAGCTCCTCCTGAGGGGCAGGACCAGGGACGGGACCCAGGGAAGGGCTGGAGCTGTTCCAGAGGAGTTCAGGTTGGATTTCAAGGAAAGGTTCTTCCCCCAGAGGGTGCTGGGCACTGCCCAGGCTCCCCAGGGAATGGGCGGCCCCGAGGCCGCCAGAGCTCCAGGAGCATTGGGACACTGCTCCAGGGATGCCCAGGGTGGGATTTGGGGTGCCCTGTGCAGGGTCAGGAGTTGGACTGGATGATCCTTGTGGGTGCCTTCCAGCTCAGGATATTCTCTGAAACCATGATTCTACACAGAATCCCATGACCCAGACAGTTGGCCTGGGGCAGCCAGCTGGACAGAGGAGTGCCCCAGAAGCAGGGAACCACTTCCACAGCAGATGATTCCACAGCAAACAGGTTTCTGGGACAGTCTCCCTTCCAACTTCAGCATGCTTTCTTCAGACTAATTACTTCCAGGCACCACTGTGCAGTTTGCAAACAGCCTGTGTGCCCCAGAGACTCCAGGGAGAGCAGGCAGCTCAGCCTGAGCTCTGTTACCTCATCTCCTGCTCCTGGCAGGAAGCTCCTGACGGTGATGGTGCGTCCCGGGGCAGGGAACGGAGCCTCCATCACACTGCGCATGAAGGGGTGCACCAGGGCTGGGGACATCTCCCTCCTCTTCTCCACCTCATCCAGGATCTGCAGGGAAACACACGGGGCCTTGGGTCACTGCTGCTGCTGACCAGAGGGGACAATCCATCAGAGCATTCCCATGGAGAAGGCTCCAGCACAGACCCACCCACCTCACTTGGGCCCCCAGTGAAATTCATCTCAAATGTCTGAACAGTCAAACAGGAACAGCTTCCTGTGAACACAACTCTCCAGCCTCCTGCTACTGGAAGGAAATGCCTTGTACAAAGCAATCAAATTATCATTATTTAGAGGAGTTAAGAGGAGCAGCACACATCCCCCTCACCAAGACACCTCCCTGAAACACTGTTATAGAAACTCTATGCTCCAACAATTGGAACCATCATGCATGTAAGCCTGTCCCTGTACTCTTCTGCAAAAACTGCCCTTTATCTGCAGCAGCTTTCCCCAGTCTTTACCTCTTTATCTCCCCTCCTCATGGTGCTACAAAAAAAGTGGCAATCCAACCCCATCCCAAACTGATTTTCCATTTCCAAGTCACAGAAGAAGAGGATGAAGGGATACCCTCAGTAACACCAGGTATTAGGAGGCCCTTCCTGGCAGTAATTGCTGAAGGATTTGTGTACTGGCTGACAAGGCTCAGCACCAGTGCTTTATTTCCCCACTCAGAGCAAAGACAGAGACGAAGCACCACTCTCCTGGGATGAGCTGCAATCACTAAGCCTGACAGAAGCATCCAGTTACTCTGGGGAGCCTGCAGGCTGTCAGGGCTCAGAACAGGCTGTGCCAGCTCACCTTGGAGAAGAGGTTGAAGCAGCCCAGGCGGCTCACGATGCAGTACACCTCGGGCAGGCGCTTCCCTTTCCCTTCTGGCTGAAACAACAACAGCAACAGCTCTGCTGAGAACAGGGAGGCAAGGAACAACCCAGTACCCATACTGCAGCTGGTCTGCAGCATTCCTTCTGCTGCAGCCCCCCTACACTTATGACAGTGAAGGTTCTCAAGGAACAACCAGTTCCAGGAGCTGGTTTCATGCCCAGAGCCCATTTCACCATTTCTGGGCACCCTTCCCTCTGCACCCCAAGGCTTGGCACCACCACAGCAGCACAGGATGGGTAACTCACGTGGGAAAGTCACATCCTGACAGTGCCCAGACAGTGCCCTCTGTACCCCCAGCCCCCCAAGAGATGCTCACCAGGAGCTTCCTGCAGTACCCGAACCAGCGGCTGCCGTCCTCCCCCGTCAGCACGAAGGAAAAGGTTTCACTGGGGAAACAAAGCAGAGTCGGGGTTAAATTCACCAAACAGTTCAGGGGAGAGACTGACAAAGCACACAAACTCCTCCTGGTCATGCTGACAAAGGCTAAAGCATGATTACAAGGACTTTGGGACCTGTTCAGGGTAAAAACTTGCACCCCATGAGCTTTTCCATCTCTCCCCCTTCCCAGCTGCTTCCCCATTCAGCCAAGGAGCAGCAGAAGCACTTCCAGCCCCAGGAGCTGGCCTTGGACAAATTTTTCTCCCTCACAGGAAAAGCAGCAGCCCTTTAGCCCAGCTCCACACCTCATCTTCCCTCCCACCACAGGGATTTCCTGGATCCTTTCCCCTTTTCCCCTGCCCTGGCTGCAGCTCCTCTTGCACACTCCAAAGCTTTCAGCATTGCCTGTCTCAGTCACAAGTACTCAAAACTGAGTCTTTACCTTTTAAGGTCTGATGAAGGGAACCAGTCTTTGGGATCTGGAAAGCAGAATTTGGGAATGACCTTTAGCCTCTCTTCAGTATCCTTTGACGGTCTGAAGGGATGTTCAGGCTGGAGGGGTAACAGTTTAATTTGAAGTCACTGAAGTTGGTGCACAGCTGCAGCATTTAAAATACAGGAAGCATCTTCCTGACACTTCCAAAGGCTGACCTATCTCATAGCTAATGCACAGGTACAGGAGAACATGTTCTGACTATTAGCAGATTCCCAATTCCCTCTTGCATTTTTCCTGCTGATTGGACCTTTGTAAAATGACCCAGCTTGGTAAGGATGGATTAAGGACCTACAAGCATGGCTAAGCTTATTGGAAAATGAATGTAGGTATTACTCCCCAAATGATGTCTGGGGCAGCCTGCCTTGGTTCTACCCCTGGGAGATTTGAAAACACTAATAAGGAACAGGAATGTGTTCAGCTTTTGATGTGCAGATCACTCATAACTGAAGTGCAAAAACTGTCCCTGAATCACATGTTCCATCACATGTGGGTTCAAATCAAATCCCTCAAGGATGTCAAGACATTTTCCATCTCAAAACTGCCCAGAAAGGGCAAAATAAAGGTGTTCAGATAAGAGGCTCCATAAGAAATGTAAGGAAATTTTATACATTTAAGTAGGAAATGCCCCCAAGAAGTCAAAAGGTTATTGCATAAAGTTGATTTTAGGCACTCAGCACACCCAGGCTATTCCAGTGCCCCAAGCTGTGGCAGCACAAAGTGTTAGGAAAACAGAACAGCATTTTCACAGAGTAACAGTTGTACAAAAGCTTAGATGTCCTTGGGCACACAGCCCAAAGCAGAGGGTGACAGCAGATTACTCGGAAGCAAAGCTAATATTAGAAGACAGACTCCCAATCTGACACACTGTCCCATCTAAAGTCACTCACCAAAACACTTTCATTTGAGCAGAGGATAAATAAATACTGAGAACATAATTTGTAGTTCCAGTGCCTTTATAAAAGCCAGTACAAAGCAGGAGGGGAACCCTGCAGTGCGCTTCCCAAAGGCAATGGACAGATTGAGAGGCTGCACCAGGGGCTGCATTCCTTTCTTCCTCCCAAGACCCTAAAGCTTGCACTTTTAACAGATATTATTTGGGTGTGTTCAGTTTTACCCACCAAATTAACACGATGAACTCCTTCTGGTTGTAGTTCCTTATTCATCTTGTGAACCTAGTGCATTTACACACTTGAGACACTTGAATTATTGGCACACAAATTCTTTAGGCAGCAGGAACTGAGACACTGTGGGACCTGCTGGGGTCTCACACAACCTCCCTGAATGGATCTGACATCTCCTCTATGTGGATGACATGCAGATTCCTCAATAATCCCTGGCTTTCTCCTGATGGCACAGCCAGAATTCATGGCTCTGTTCTGTTTTCAGTGGAAAGCAGCAGGTATGAGCCCAGACAGTGACAACTGAATATTCATCTCAATCTGGTACCAGAGAAACACCAAGGCTCCATCTCAGCTTCCCAACTCAGGACACTGAGCTATAATTCAGTCACACACTGGTTCTGTCACCTATTTGGGCTGAACACCTTACTTCAAAGGGCTTGGTTTAGCTACAGCACTTCCACAGCTCTTCTGGTTTTGGGGGCTTGTACAAACAGCTTTGCCATTTTATTATTATTCTTTTTCAAAACAGTATAAATAAGCACAAAAGCTCTGGGATTCCAGTTCCTGTGCACCATCAGTGCTTCACTCCTGGTTTATAAAGGACAGACTGCCAGGATGAGGTTCCTGCCAGCTTTGGGACAGAGTTCTGCACTCCTTCCTCTCCTTCAGCTGCTATCAAATACTCCATGACTTCATGAAATCTGAATTAAGGAGAAGCCTTCCTAGCTCAAAAAAGACAATAAACTCATTATCAAGACACATATTCAACTACTCCCTGACACTACCCATTAGGTGTGTAACAGAGCAAGGTGCCTCACATTCCAAGCCCAGATCCTGACCAGTGTAGTTAGTTTAGGAGGGGAAACACAGAGCTGAGCAGTTCCCTGGGCAGGCTTCCACACAGCTCTTACCTTGCTGGGGAACTGCTGGATGATGTGTGGTGTGTAGGTGACCTCAGATGCCTTCTTGTGCAGGGACACCACCACGAAGAGCTCAAACAGACGCTGCTCCTGGAGCTCGATGAGATCCCTCTCCAAGGTCTGGTAGTGTGGGTTCCTCTTGGAGGCTGAGTGCCTCAGGCACCTGTGACGACCTGGGGAGAGGAATAAATCTCAAACCAGCCTGTGGCTGGCACTGCCACACATCTACAGGGCACAGAAGAGCACTCAGCATTGCCATCAGAGGGGGAAAGGGATGGGTGGGTTTGTTCAACACCAAAATGCTCTCCATGGGTCACGGGGTGCCTGTGTCAGCTCATCTTGCACAGAGCTGCTCTTCCCCCAGGGAACAAGTGACAGGAGGAGAGCTCTGGATTGGATATTAGGGACAATTTCTTCACTGGAATGGTTGATAAGCATTGGAACAGGCTGCCCAGGGCATTGGTGGAATTACCATCCCTGGAGGTGTTTAAAAGTGTGTGGATGTGGCACTTGAGGATGTGGTTTAGTGGTGAGCGTGGTGGTGGTGCTGGGTTGATGATTGGACCTGATGACCTTAGAGGTCTTTCCCAACCTTAACAATTCCAGGATTCTGTGATTCAGACAGGGAGCACTGGCCAGGCAGCAGCTCTGCAAACCCCCCCGACAAATACTGAAATTTCTCCTGCTGCCCTGATGTTCTTACACAGAGTGACACAACAGGGTAGCAGGGCATGAAGCCCAGCTGCAGCAGGGAACTGCCAGGACTCAGGGAGCCACTCCAAACACCATGGGCACTGAGGAGGGGCAGAGGCAGCTCCCTGCCCAGGACACCCCCAGACTGGGCTGTCCTGACAGGCAGCACAGGCTCACAAGCACAGGCACAGTCCTCTGACGTCAGGAATTCCTGTGGCCCAGGCACCGTGACACATCCTGGACACTTTCAAACAACTCTTCCATCAGGCACTGACTCAATCACTGTAATTCTGCTGAGATTCTTCACTCTTTACCACTCTCCTTCATACAAAGAAATGGAACTTCACTTTTCATTCCAAGTTAAAAACTTTTTGAATGTTTCCCTCCAAGTAAACGAAACACCTAAAATAACTAATTGAGTCCTTGAATGGTTTGGGTTGAAGGGACCTTACAGCTCATTCAGTGTCACCTGCTGCCAAGGGCAGGAACACCTTCCACTGTCCCAGGCTGCTCCAAGCCCTGTCCAGCCTGGCCTTGGACACTTCCAGGGATCCAGGGGCAGCCACGGCTGCTCTGGGCACCCTGTGCCAGATCCTTCTGTTTAATGTCTTTACATGGAAGCTAAAGCCAGCTAAAACCAAGTAGGTGTTTCAGGCCTGGAGTTTGGGTCTATGATCCAGCTCAGGACATTGGAACCAGACAAGTACCCAGGTGAATTTTCCCCAGAGGAAAGGACATTTCACAGTATTACATAAAACAGAACCAAGGGAAGGAATCACGAGGGAAATAATCTCAAGCAAGCAGCAGGAAAGGTGATCAGAAACAACCTCCCACAAGTCACACTACCAACCCAAAAATTACTCTGCTTCTGGTGACTGACAGATTAATGGCATTAAAGCTCAAGGGCTAAGGGAAGTGGCAGAACTAGAGGTTGGCTTGTCACAGCAACAGCTCCCAGACTTGGCCATGTGGCCTCTGAGAGGCTCCCTGTCCCTGTCTCAGCAGATCCCACATGTCAGTGTGCTCATCCCACCAGGGCCTCAGCCAAGGGTGCAGTGCAGTGCTGTGGGACAGGACCAGCCCCTGTGATTCACTCACTTTTGGGCTGATTTTCCGTATCGCTTTCATTCCCACTGGTTTCACCTGAAACACACATAGTTGTCACTTATTAGCCATGCAGAAGGAAGATGAGCAACACCCAAAGTTGAGAAACAGAGAAAACCTGAGAGTCATCAGATCAACATCCCTCGTGGCTGCCCACCAATCCTGCCCAAAGCATCAGTCAAGGGCAGCTGGGAAATGTGTTACAACAGAGAATTTCAAAAAGCAGAGCTGGTATCAAGCCAGTGCTGTCAGTGAATGACCTGCAGGTCAGCTGAACACGGGCAAAACAACACAAACCAGCTGGTTGAGGCTGCTATAAAACTTAACAGAGCAACTATAAATAAAGACCCTACTATGGCTACACAATCAGAACAAGGCACACAGATGATGAGTGCACTTGTCAGTGGTAGTTCTCGTGCCAAGTGGTTTTCTGAGGAATTTTTGCTTTAATTTGCTATTTTGAAGAAGCACTTTCAACCACCAGCCCAGCTCTCCAGGCTCAGAATCCTCCCCTTGTGAAAGTGTTAAATTTGGGTTAGGCAAGTGTTCCTTGAGCTGAAAGCTCAATTCCAGCCAAAAGTCTGGGGTTTGCACTGTCGTGTCAGCATGAGGCAGTGGTCCCAGGCCAGGGGGCACAGGGATTGTGCCACTCAAGGTGTTTAGAGCACAGACAATGGTGCTGGAGACCCCATTACCTTTCACTGGTGCTGCTTCTCTCCCAGCAGGACTGAGCAGCTTCACCTTCTTCTTTCCACGCTTGGAGTCAAAGATCTCCTGTATCTTTAGTACCAGCTGAAATCCAAAGCAGAAGCAGAGGTTAATGTGAGGGTCCAGAGAAGGGCCCAGGTGCCAACAGGAGGGCAGCCCAACAGCCACCATCCAGGACTTGGGGAAAGCTGCCCAAATCCTGCAGGAACCTGGCTCAGAAGCTGGAGTCCCTCCAGCCCAGCTCACTGGATAAAGAATGAGCACAGATTTCTGCTGCAAGAGAGGGATCCCTGTCAGCACAGCTCAAAGCTGACACCAGATTGTACAAGCATTCTGGAAACTGTCATACTTGCTTTCCCAAATAGAAGTGACAAACTGTCTGGCATCAGATCTCCATTTTCTATGCAAAGGCACTTGCAAGAACATCTTATAAACCCCCCAGCACAGAGAACTCAGAACATGCTCCCCAGCACCCCAACTCCTTCCAAGCCCAGAAAAAGCACAGCTCTCTCACTGTAACTTGGGGGCTGTTTTTTGGGTTTGCTGCTGTAGCTGGATGGCAGCTCAAGTCTCCTAAAGCACAAGTGAGGCTACTCCAAGCACAGGCCCTCTCCCAGGTGTCCCTGGAATGGAAGGATGATGCACTCTGGGTGACCAGCTCTGGTGGAAGCTGTCCCTGCCCATGGCAGGGGGTGGAATGAGGTGGAATTTAAGGGTCTTTCCACCCAAACCATCCTGTGATTTTGCACAAATGAAGACAGACAGTGGGACAGAACAATGGGTCTGTGCTGCAGGACCACACACCTGGTCCACTGGAAAAAAATGTTGGGGAAAAGCACAGCCCAGTGCAGACTAAGCCATAGGCATGAGAGAAGGGTCAGCATTTTGACACTGCCTTGGTGCTGGTAATCTTCCTTCCACTGGTCACAACAGCCTTAAAGTCAAAGTCCTGACACTTTCTGTGTCCCTGTCACAGACTGCTCTGTGCTTTCTCCTCACCTGACAGTGCCCCAGGGGCTCCTGGCTCCCACATCAAAGGCAGCCTTTGCTTCATGTGAAGAGGGATTTACCCTAAATGCAGGGAGCAGGTCAAGTTCATTCCTGCCTCAAGAATTCATTAAACTGAACACAGGAGGGTGGGGCCCAGCCATTTGTCATCACAAATACAGCATAAAAAGAAATATATTAAAGAGAACCTGTTTGTTCAGCTCAAGCATTTAATCCCCAGATCAGCAAACCAGGCTTAGGCTCCCCTTTTCCAATCGATTTCTCCCCATTTTCTGCCTCAGCCAAGCCCACCCAGCATGAGAAGGCAGCAGGGAACAAACAGCCCACTGCAGAGAGCAGTGCTCCTCCTGCCAAATCTGCCTTCTTTCCCTTTTTATCCAGCCTTACCTAGAAGATCTTAATTTCTGTCCTGATTTTTGTGCAGCTGAGGCACCACCCTGGGTGTGTTTAAGGCAGCCATGTGTTTCTTAGGCAAAAGATTTTGTCTTTTTAGACCCCAGTCGTTTTCTCAACCTCTCGAGCAACCTTGGCTCAATTCCTCATGAGTAAAGACAGTAAAGTGCTCTTCCTGCATGTAAATTGTTACCAGATTTTTGGAATAGGTTTGCTTTTGGAGAACGTTTTATTTTCCCTCTCCATCACAGCATTTTTATAATCTTGCCATCTCCTTCCTGATTTCCCAGAGCTAAGGTTTGTTTAAAAACACAGACAGAAGTTACTTGATACTCTGAAGCACTTTAAAGGTTTGAAAAGTCCTTTGCAACTGTCCAACTCTACCTCACAGTCTTGTGCAATCTGAGCAAATACACATGATTTTCAGACAAAATAAAGATCTGCTGAAGTAAAAGTATTTTACCACAAGAAAAATAAGTCCTTGCCACTACCACAACTGGAATTTGAGTTCCATGCACAAAGTGGGCAGCTGCCCTTCTACAGCCTTTTATCACTGAGGGATGTGAGCTGGTAACCAACACGAGGATCTAAGAACCTTCCCGAGGCACCAAAGCAGAGTCAGAACAGCCCTCTGTGTGAAGGAGGATTAAAACTCTTCCTCACCCCTCTGGCCTCAGCAGCATAATTGTCTCTGCAGCCAAGCAGGAGGCACAGGCCAGAAGGGACAGCTGTATGAAGGCTTAGTGAAATGCTCTTATCCCTAAGAGTTCCTCTGCACCTTTAAACTATGAACCAGCTGTTCCTGATGCCAGTCCAGAACTCCAGGACAACATTCCAAGTAACCAAGGGCCCCACAACCATCCCACAGCTCAGGGCCTGCAGTGGAACACCACGATCTGTCTGGGAAATCACTGGGAGCAGGGGCCATATCCACACAGCGTTTCAGAGCTGCCTCTGTAGCTCTCCAGGAGCACAAACCCAGCACCATCCCACTCCATGGAAGCACTGGAAACAAGGCTTAGGCGACAAAGCACGAGGAAGGGCTTGTGTTCACACACAGCCCTGACCTCCAGGACAACACTGAGCACTTTGTCTACCAACTCCTGGCCAACAAAAACACCACTGTCCCAGCTAGAACTGGCACTCAGGTCCCCATACACCAGCCCTGCCACTTGGAGAGGGAATGGCTGGAGCAGCAGTGCCAAGCAGCAATCACCTGCCTGGCCCACAGCTCTGTGGCCACTTACAAAGCAGCAAGAGCTTGAAATGCCAGGCAAGAAGTGAAATTTCCACACTTGAATCTCACCCAGGGCAGGTTCTTTCTCCTGCTGGCAGTCTCCACTGCTTGGAACAGCTTCCACTCAGACAGAGTGACAGGCAGGGAGGTCTCCTTCCCCATCTTCCCTGGGAAACTTGTCTGAGAGGGCTTCAGCTCCAGCGTCTTGCGGCTGAGGAAGGGAGGTTTTGGGGGAGGCTGGAAAACAGAAGCAGAAGAGAGAGCCAAGAGTGAGATCAAGCTTTGGTCCAAGGTCACAGGCAGACAAGTCAGATTACAGCTGGTAAAATCTGCTCTACCAAGCTCTCCATCCCACCTCCCCATTCAAGCATCTCACCAAATCTCTCTTGCTCCTACTTTTTTGCTCCTCAGTAGCTTAATCAGCTCCCATGGCTATTCATTATTTATGTTATATATTATTTACATTAATAACAAACAATAAAACAATAAGAAAAACCAATGGCTTGCAGTGTGGAATGCGAGGCTGGGGGTGAGCACAAACAAGGGCCATTGTGAGAATGATTCTGCAAACACCTGACCCTTTAATCCCCCCACCCTACCTTGGGAGCCCTGCTGATGCTCCGGGGAGGGGGCAGCTTCCAGACAGATGGCACCTTCCACAGAGGCAAGGGCAGTGCCCTGATATCTTCATAAGGATTTTCTTTTGTAGGACCTGGAAAAAGCATTGGATGGGGGATTTATGAAAGGAGATAAAGCCCTGTAATTTTTGGGATAAAAGTGGAGAGAGTGTGCAGTTGGCTGCCTTTAACAGGGTCTGAGAGACCCTTTAAAGCTGGATGAGGTTCCCACCACATCCTTCTAACCCACTGCCATCAACTTGGCAAACTGTGCATGGATTCAGCAGAACAAAACACTTCTTCCTCTGCAGAGCAAGCAGCTCTATTGCAAAGCAGCTCAATTTGGCAGTGTTCACACCGATCTCTGTGCAACACTCAAGCAAAGCATTCCAAGAGCTAATAAAGAAATCAGTGTAGCGCAGGCCAACTCCAGTGACCTCCTATGACATCTGAAATCAGGCTGTTCATGTGCAGATGACACCAACACCAACAAAGAACCCCAGATGGGGAAGATCTTAAAAGTCCCAGAGCTGGAAAGGGCCTCGATGTATTGTCACCTTCACTCCTCCCTCCCCAGCACAGCTGCCACCCTGAACACAGCAAGCACACCCCCAGAAGCACAGGCACATACAGATAATGTCCTCGTAGATGTTGTCTTCGGACTGAGTGTGGGCCAGCCTGGATCCTGCAGTGCCATTTGTCTCCTCCCGAGGTCTGTGGGAGCCGCTGGCTGCCGGCCGCTTGCGGAAACCCTGGATGTCCTCAAACTCAAAAGATTTCCTAGAGGAAAACCAGTGTAACTTCTTCTAAAGGCACCTGCTTGAATTGCTGTCTGCAGTCTACACAGAGTGAGGCCCTACTTGGCACCATCCAGCACAGGGATTGCTCCACTCTGGACTCGCATTCCCAAGGGCTGAGGTCTAACCCCAGGCAGCAGCTCAGCCCCTCACCCCTGCCCCGTGGGATGGGGGAGGGAATCAGAGGGTAAAAGAGACAAAACACGTGCATGGGTTGAGATAAAGACAGTTTGGAAGGTAAAGCAAAAGCTGCACAAGCAAGGAAAGCAAAACAAGGGATTCGTTCCCTATTTCCCTCAGCAGGCAGGTGTTTGGCCATGTCCAGGGGCTCTGTCATGCATAATGGTGACTTGGGAACACCAACTCCAAATGTTCCTCCCTTCCTGCTTCTTCCCCAATTTTTACTGCTGTGCAGAATACCACAGGGTCTGGAACATCCCTGGGGTCAGCTGTCCCTGCTGTGTCCCTTCCCAGCTCACACACTGCTGTGTTACCAATATCTTCATCACAACCGTAAAACGCAGCAACACACAAGATGCTAAGAAGAAAATTATCCCAGCCAAAGCCAGCACACCAAGTGAGTCCTGCTGACTTACTCTGGGGGATTTGTTAAGTAAGAAAGGGAGCTGGAGGCTCCATGGCCAAGCACACTCCATGCAGGTATGGCCAGACACATCCTGTCAGAGGCAAGAACCCAAACCATGTTCTGCAGATTTGCAGCAGCTCAGAACCAGGGCACTGCTTCCTACTGGCCTCTCCTATTCGTGCTCAGGGTGTTCATGCCTTCGTGGGCTGGCATTTCCATCCTCTTAGCCACTATTTTGAAATTAAGAGCACTGAGGTCCCAGAGGAACTGGCAGTGGTTTAGCCCATCATCATCATAAAATCTGGGCTCTTGCTGCACATTTTGCCAGAGTGGAAGGTTTCAGAACCTCATGCCACATCTCTGCTGGCACTTTGCACACCAGTTCAGCACAGGCAGTTCACGTGTGGGCAGGATTTGCATCAAGCCATCTCAGAAGGGTATGGGAAAGAGGGAAAACCAGCCAAACCTATTGCAAGAGCAGTACCCACAGCCTCCAGCCTTAAGCAACATGAGAATCTTTTACCCCCAGAAAAGCCAAACACTCAGCAGCCACAGTGCCCCAAGAGAAAGCTACTCTGCCACCCCCAAACTGCAGCTGAGGGCAGGAGCAGGCAGGGAGCACACAGGTCTCTCCCTGGGGCCAGCATATTGTCACTCCACTCTGTTCTAAGGTGTGAGCTGACTTCTGCTTGGAACCCGGAACCTTCTTTGCAAGACTGTCAGCAGCAAAAGCAGGATACTTTCACCCAAAGAACATTCTTTCTCCATGAAAAGAGGCACCACCACTAGCAGCACCTCCACAAGGACAACATGCCAAGCAAGCTGCTTAAACCCATCTAGAAAGTGATTTAAGGAAATGTTTCAGACACAAGAGATAAATTACGTACCTCTGGGCTCTCCCTCTGATTCTCCTGCTGGCTATTTTCTTCTCAGGGTTGTTGGAGGATGAAACCAAGTCCCTTCCACACTGCTTTTGCAGGGGAGCTTCCCTGGTGGCACTGGCATCTCTACAACCAGCAGCACCCTTCTCTGCCAGGTAGCGGAAAGTCCTGCGAGGTTTGGGTGGTGGATCAGGAGCTGGCTCCTCCTCTTGCCCCTCAACCTCAGAGTAAATGTTTCTCAAGCTCCTCTCCGTCCTGCAGAGAGTGTCCATTCCTTTGATTTGCAGTTCTCTTTCTGTGGAGCCAGAGCTGCCTTGCTTCTTCTGGAGGTCCAAGGGGACAGGAGAGGTTCTGCCAGGCAGGAGGGGATCTGCTCTCCTCCACAGAGCTTGTGAGGTATAGAAGTTCCCTGGGGGCAGTGTCACCCCTGGGGCCAGGAAACCTGTTTGCCCCTCTCCTTTTTGCTTGGCTCGGGAAGCTGGGCCACCACAGTCCCCGCTCTGCCAGCAGCCCCATGCATCTTCCCTGAAATCCAACCCCAAGCTCTTCGGATCTTTGGACCCAGCCTTTCTGCCATTCTCTGTGCATTCTGGCTTCACTTTGGGTAGTGCATTGCAGCTGGGATCATACTTTACTCCGAAGTCCCTTGGCTGCTGCCTGTCCTTGCTGGGGCAGCCCCGTGTCCTGCCCTCCCACTGGGAGATTTTCTGCCTGATGTTTCGGCAGTGGCTGCGGGACAGGGTCAGCCCGGCGGAGCGGGATAAGCTGCTGTCCCCAGCCCCCGTGGGGTGCATGGCAGGGGCCAGAGTGCTCACACACAGCCCATGTCCAGCCCTGGCCACGTCCTCCCGTGTCCTGCACGCATTCAAGCTGGCAGCAAAGTGCCCAGTGGTGTCACAGAGTCCGGGCTGGCTGCTCCGACCTGCGGGCAAAAAACAAGAGCTGTGAGCTGCACCCCAGCCATGCTCCCCACCCCAAACTCCCAGCTGCTCCCTGGCAAGTGCTGCAGGACATTCCTCCCCAAATCACATCCACCACGTGCTCAGGACAGGCTTCCAGAGCTCGCTCCCCACAGGGGCTGTTTGTGCACACATCTGGGAGGGTGAGCAAAAGGGAGCTGAGGCTTCACCAGTTAAAAAGAAACAAACACAGCAGGCACAGAACACCCTGAGGGATCCCAAGCATCCAAACTCAAGGAAATTATTTAATGGCAGAGGAACACAGCAGCGTGGATCTCAGCCAGCCCTTCTGCAGGAGTGCAGCTCCTCCTGATGCTCAAGCAATAGAGACAAATCCCTGTGGCACCTGAGCTCCCCACGCAGCAGAGACACAGCAGGACACGAGGCACCAGGGCAGCTCTAGCAAAAAGCAACCACATCTGCTTCTCCAGAGAGGGGCTGCTGCTTCACACAGGATGAGAAGAGCTGTGGTGGCTGGGGAAGAGCCTGACTCTGTCAGTGCATCCTCCTACCAGAAGTGCTCTCTTGCTCCACAACACAAGTGAAAACTTGCCTGGTGTTCTATTTGTCAACACCTGACCTAAATTTGCCATCCAAGAGACTGGAGAGCAGCGGTGCCCAGCCTGTGGCTTGCAGCCGGGGGAGTTTCAAAAGGCGGAAGAAACAGGTGAGTTCTCATCTTCCAGTGAAAAATCACCACACATTTAAATCAGCAGAGAAGGAATGCTAAACACTCTGGCTTCTCCTACCCAAGCAAAGCCTGCACAAACAGGAGCTGTGCCCTTTGAGACTTCCCACACATGTACGTAATCCAGGGGATACAGCACACATCCTCCAGATAATCCAGCAACGAATGCAGGTGAAACCACCAGGAAAAACTAGGGTGGCTTGACAGACCCAGCATGTGCAGGTCCAGCATGGCCTCAGTACAGACATTTCATGTATGGAATCCTCTGAGCCCTTTAGCTCCTCTACCTGTAGCCCACAAGGCATCCCCAGTATTCCCTGATATGCCAGCACAGGTGAAAACTCATCCTGGACAGCAGACAGAAGCCCATGGGCTCTAACAAGCCCCATTCCTCCTTTTCTTTGGGCAATATCCCATCTCAGAAATCCCAACCCTCCAGCTGCATTGAACAACCTCCCTTTGCAGTAGAAGACAAGTGCTCAGCTCAGGCAGGGCCCACACTGGCTCTGGTAACATTCCCCTGGCACTAAGAAGCCTCCCTGCAAAAGGCAGGGACACAGCAGAATTCCACACATGCATAAAAGCAGAAGATCCCTGCAGAAAGCAGCCAAACCTGCTCCAGGTGGGACCAGGGGCCAGAGCCACACCAAGCCTGTGCTCAGGCTCCAGCTGACAGAGCTGCTGCCACTGCCACCCTGGGCACGTGTCCTGCACAGCCACTGCCACCACACCCGGCCAGCACTGAGTCACCACTGGCAGCGTGAGCAGAGCCAGGGATGGGCAGCAAACCAAGCTGGGAGACAGAGGAGCATAAACCTGCCTGGCAAGGGGTCATGTCCCACTCCCCAGGCCGGGTGTGGAGAGCCCCCAGCACAGTGCTGGACATCTGCCCACTGCTGGAACCACACCTCAAATTCCAGGCTCGGGGCTATCCCTAGAGCTGCTGATCTGCTTGGCAGAGGCATCTGCAGTGCAATTAAAAGCAAAGCACTGGCCTTGGCAGAGCTACTTGATAGCACTAGTGAGAAAGGTCACTGGTCAAGGACATCGCAGGACTCCCAAGCAGTTCAGGAATGGTTTGGGCACACATGGCACCAAGCCTTGGCTCTACTGCACTCTCCCCCTCTGCCAAAGCAGCACTGTTGCTGTGGGAAGCAGCTCCCTGTCTCCACAGCCTGGGTTCCTGCAGGCTGGAATTGCTCAGCCCATTGTCCTAGACAGCTGCTGGTAACTCTCCCACTCCGCAGTGAACGGGATAAACTTGGACAATCTGGGTAAGCCCCGAGCTGGGCATATTTGCTCCATCATCAGCCCTCTGTCCCTCATCAGCATTCCAGCCTGTCCTCAGAGCTTCCGTAGCCACTGCAGACCCTCTTCCCACACCAGCGAGGGGCCCCTGCCCTCTCCTATAAATAGGAATTGTTGCCAAAACATCCTGAGCCAGGACAGAGCCATCCTTCCTCCATGCGTGTCTGCAAGCCTTGATTAGCAGACAGGAAAGCAGCTTTCCCTCTGCTGTGCCCTGAGCTGCTGCAGCACCAGCACTCCAGGATGCTCCCCAGGACCCTGCTCTGCTGGGGACAGCCAGGGGAAGACAGGAGTTCCAAGAGCCTCCTCACAGCCCAGCTGCACACCAGGGTCCTCCAGTGCCTGCCAGGCCTTCAGACACAGCATTGCTGGATGCAATGGCACAGGGAGAGGAGCCCAGAGGATCCTGCAGTGTGGAGCAAGGGTTGATCCACAGCATTAAACAATCCAGCACATGCAGCATTCGCAGCCCGTGCCCACAGCTGCTCTGATTCCAACAGCACTGGCTGCTTTCTCCTCTAAATGCTCCAGCTGTGAGCTCCTCTGGGAGCAGCCTGGCAAAACATCTGCAGAGAATCATGGAATATGCTTGGAAGGGAACCACAAGGATCATCCAGTCCAACTCCCAGCCCTGCACAGGACACTCCTGGAGCTCTGGCAGCCTCGGGGTTATGCACATTCCCTGTTCAGTGCCCCACCACCCTCTGGGGGAAGAGCCTTTTTCTGACATCCAATGCCATCCATGAGGACAAATGACTGCACAGAGGAGGCTGAGTAGCCCTGCACAGCTTTCCAGGTGGGTCCATCCTTGCTGTGCCCAAGCTGGGCAGCTCTGCTGGCTGCCAGCCTGCCCCACATCCTTCCTGCCACGGCTCTCATTGGGAAGGCTGCAACAAAAACTGCCTGTGCTGCAGCTTCCTCAGCCAGCCAGACTGCTGAGCCATTTCTGCTTCCTCATCTCAAGCCATAGCCAAAGTCAAGGCCTGATGTTCCTGCCCTCTCCTACTGCCCCATGGTAAGGCACAACCAGGAGCTAAGAAATGTGGAGGAAAAGCTCATTCATGGCTAGCACATGGAATTCCAGAATCTCAGAATGGGTTGGGTTGGACTGGAAGAGACCTTAAAGCTCCTCTCCTTCCACCTCCTGCCATGGGCAGGGACACTTTTCACTGTCCCATGCTGCTCCAAGCCCCATCCAGCCTAGCCTTGGACATGCAGGAATGAGATCCACAGACAGTCGAGCACAAGCCTAAAGTTATCCCTGCTCAGTGCTGCTCCCTGGACTGTCTCTTCCAAAATATCCATCCAAGGAGGGAAGGAATGCAACTTTTCACCTGCCCAGGCTTGCTATCAAGAACCAGGCATTTCATCTCAGCTCATCACGTGAGCCCAGGCAATGCTCGAGACTGATCTTTGGTGAAGAAAGAGCACACTGGGGTGGTGTGATCCAAGTTAAGTAACCCTTTAATGCAGTCCAGGACAGGCTAAAACACAGTTCAGGGACACAGAGCTGGCAGATACCAGCCTGGGTCAGGCAGCCAGTACTTGTATCGAGCACTACACAAATCATTCCTGTCACAGAATAACCAGACTTGTGACTGCTTCCATCCTGACCTCCCCTTCCAAATTCCTTCAGTGTGCTTCCCAGTATTTCCAGAGAAGCCAAATTTATCATCTTTACTGCATCAGGACTTAGAGGAGCTCGGTGTAGTTAAGAATACTTAATTATTTTACCGGAAGCAGCAGTTCGGGGAAAAATTATACAATTTCTAGACAAAACATCACCCATTTCTGCCAAAAGACCACCTCTCTGATCCATGCTGCTCAGAAGCTCCCAAAGCAGAAGAATAAGGCACGTTCACAGCACATGACAGGTAGTCCTGACTCTTTTTCCAGCCCTGAAAGCCAGAGAGCACACTACACATTTTCCATGCAAAGCCTGGAGACAATCCCATTTCCTGAAACCACATTCCCAAGGAGAGAAAGCTGCCAGTGCTGATCCAGAATAAATCCCTGTCTAGTGCTGAGGTCAGCCCCCACCAGCTGTGCTGCTGGAACCCCCAGCACCCAGAGCACCCTGCAGCAGAGGCACAGAGAGAACAGAGGCACTGACACAGCACCTTACCTTGTCCTGCTCCTGGGAACACAAACACTGCCTGGACCAGCCCGTGCAGCTCTGAGGCAATCTCAGTCCTTTTGTGAGAGCTGTGCAGTCCTAAACCATCCCAGAGTCCTTGTTGCCAAGCCTCCTGTGTTAGTAGCCAAATAAAAAGCAGTTTCTGGTATTGTGCAGCTTAGGGAAGCTGGCAGCTCATCCCCGGAGGGAAAGGACCCTTTCCAGATCTCTCAGCTACTCCCATTAAATTCCTCTCCAGAACAACCCTGAAGCTCCTCTGAAGAACTCCACCATGCTGATGCCTCAAAGACATGGGCAGCACCGAACAAGCAGATTTTATATCAAAGTAAGTAACTCTTCAGGAATGCAGTGTGCTTAGTCATTTCCATCTCGATACAAAGCTACTCTAACCACGAGGTATTAACTCCTTCAGTGCTGCTGTATCTCCTGCTGAGGAGCAGTTCTGCCTCATTAGATTCATGGCCACAGCCCCTGGACACATAAAATGTGCTGCTAATCCCAATTACACAGCAAAAGGAGGTTAAATCTGGCCTTAGACTCTGTCCTAAGACTTTTCTACTGACTGCCTTTTTCTAAAGTGATGAAATTCAACTTCTTGAAAGCAAGTTTTTCCTCAAGATATAAAAAACCCCAAACCAGAGCACTTCCAGTATGTAAGCCCTGAAGGCTGCTACACCAGAGGGCACATGGACAGAACCCACAATGTACTATTTTTAAAGTCGTGGGTTTTTAACCTGACTCACAGTATCTGAATGCCCAGGGTAGCAATACTGACAACAGCAGTTGACTCAGCCCCTACAGCTCGGGCTGGCTGCCATCCCCAGGAATGCTGCAGCTGCACACAAGAACAGAGAGACAAGCTGGGCATGGAGTTAAAAATCAAACATGACTTATCCTGGAGCAGTTCCTGGAGCAGAATCTCACCATCACATGTGAGATTCCAAAGGAAAGTCAAAGAGACTGCGTGGCTTTACATGGACTACCCCCGATAGACTGTGTGGGGCCACCAGCAGCCACTCATTCCTTTGGGAATGTCTCAGCAGCACCCAGGCAGCTGCCCCAGGAGGTTCAAAGGGTGCAGACTAAGGCAGCACCAGAGCTGCCCACTGAGTCACATCCATATTATATTATTACAACTGGAAGACTGAGATAAAAATTTTGCCAAGCAGCAATGGACTGCACTAGGACTCAAGGTCAGATCCTCCAGCCACCAGTGCCCAAATACACATCTCCAGGGGCTGATTTTCCTGCAACTTCTCTTCTACTTTCCTTCCATCACTCGCTGATGCCAGTCCCAGCTGCCAGGAGGAATTGCTCCACCAGTGCCTGGGCTCTGTCACAGCCAGGCCATGTCCAGGTCACTGGAAGAGAGCGGTGAGTGCAAGCAGTGAACTGGGGAAGGCAAGGAGAGACTGGTCCAGCGTGCCCAAGGAGCTCTGTAACCCCTCAGCCCCACACGCCTCAGTGCAATAAAGCACAAATATCCAGTGAGACCTAAACCAGCACAGCCCTGTACAGAACCACAGAGCGGTGGGCGTGAGAGAGACCCTCTGCAGGTGTGACCTGCTCTGCTCAGACAGGGGTACCGACAGCACCATGGCTTTTGGATATCCCCGAAGGGAGACGCTCTGCAGCAGCCCGGAGCAGCCCAAGCTCCACGGCCCTCACCGGGAGAAGCGTTCCCCGAGGGTCAGCGGGGCCCTCCCGTGTGTCCGGCTGTGCCCATCACCGGACACCCGGCCGGCTCCGCCCGGCACCCTCCCTGCAGGCGTCTGGACGAGTGGAGGAGACCAACCCACCCCAACCCCGGCTCCCCTTGCGAGCTCCTCCCGGGCAGCTGGGACAGGCACCTGCTTCCCCCGGCCCGTCAGACACGGAGAAGATGCTGCACCGGCCGCTGCCCCCCTGCCCGCAGCCGGGACACGGGGACCCCTCGTGGCCCGCAGCCCCGACTCGGCCGCGACTGCGGGAAGCCCCAAACGGCCCGGGCCACCCGCTCGCTCTCCCGGCGTAGACCCCGCCCGGTCCCGCCGCCCTCCGCCCGTCTCACCGCGGCCTCGGCCCGCTCCCGGTCCCGCTCCCGCGGGACGCTCCCGGCGCGCACGGAACCACCTCCCATTGGCTGCTGTAGCCATCGCTCAAGTGCTGATCCCACCTTCTCCCCGCCCCGGAGCTCTCGAAGCCATTTCCCGTTGGTTGACGCGACCGTGACTCAGAAGAAGGCCCCGCCCCCGCCGCGCCCCGTCCCGTGTCTCTGCGCTCTCGGCCCACTCCCGCAAGGGCGCTCCCGGCGCTCACGGAGCCGCCGTCCATTGGCTGTTGTGGCTGTCACTCAGGTCGCGATGCCACCCTCACCCCGCCCCAGGGCGTGCAGAGCCATCGCCCATTGGCTGAGGTGGCTGTCACTCAGGCGATGGTCCCGCCCCGCTCTCCTCAGGGCACTCGGAGCCGCTTCGCAGACATGGTTTTACTGCGCTGCCCGGCGCCCTCACAGTCGGCACGGCCCCGGTGCTGCCCTGGCGCCCCTCGGTCCGGTACGGCCCCGACCCGGCCCCGGCCCCCCTCGCAATCCGGCACTGCCCGGGCTCCGTGGTCCGGCCCCCGCCTATTCGTTCTTCAGCCCCTCGGCGATGAGGTTGAGCTCGTAGCACCAGGTCTCATAGCGATAGGCCACGCGGATCTGGGCCACGTTCGTCTTCCGTATGTCATTGCCATCGGGCCCATCTTCCTGGTACTTTTCACCCAGGAACTTCACTTTCTCCTGCCAGGGGCAAAGACAGCGTTACCGACCTCAGAACCCTCGCCGGAGGGAAGCCCTGAGCCCACGGGCAGAGCTGGTCACCATTCTCAGGCCGTGGGCAGGACCACCCCAGAAGGACGCACACCTCGGACACACTGCAGGACACCCCCTACGTGGGACAAGACACCATCTTCATGGGACAGGACATACTGCAGAACACCACTTCATGGAACAGGACACACCTCATGGGATATGAGACACTGCAGAACACCCAGCTTGTGGGACAGGACACACTGTGAGACACACCCCTCATGGGGCAGGACATCCATCATGGGACAGGACATACTGCAGGACACCCCTCATGGGACAGGACACCCACCTCGTGGGACAGGCCACACTGCAGGATGCTGTTTCTGGCGATCTCACACATGTCACAGGTGCTGAGCTTGAACACCTGGGCAGCAATGGCATACTCCTCCATGAGGGGCTCCTGCAGCACAGGGTTAGGGGTCAGCAGCCTCTGCCAGCACAGCCTGTGTTCTGCAGGGGCTGTCCCAGAGCTCACAGAACCACTGAATCATTTGGGCTGGAATAGTTCTCCAGGGTCAAGTCCAACCTTCAACCAACACCCTCATGTCCACTAAACCATATCACAAACTGCCACATGTTCTCATTTTTTGAAAACTTCCAGCCACCACTGCCCTGGGCACCCTGTTTAGATGCTTGGCCCCTGTTTCAGTGACAAAATTTTTCCTAATATCCTATCTGAACATCTGCTGGTGGAGGGGGAGACGGCCCAGCATATGCTGGACCCTCTGCAAGTACCACTGGCTTTCAGAAAAGCCAAGCCCCCCACAGTTCTAGCCCCAGTGCTCAGCTCACACTGTACCTTGGTGTAGTGAAACTGCATGGGGTCGTCTGTAGAAAGGGACACCATGAGCCCTTTCTGGTGGAAGTCAAGCAGGGGATTCTTGGCATACTCCAGGAAGAGACTGTTGTTGCTGAGTGGGGACATGGCAATGGGAATTCGGGCAAGGAAGTACAGATACTGCAGCACCGGGCTCTGCAAAGATGAGCAGAGGTACCATGTTAGGGATAAAGTTGCTGCACCTTCCACCTCTCCAGAGTCATTCCTCAGATCAGGCCAGGTCCCAGCCAGAGAACTGTGTGCAAGGAGAGAGATGGGCCAGCCAGCAATCAATGCTTCAGGATCAGGAACACAAGAGGCCAAGGAGCTGTCTGATATCCAACTCAGCTGGCTCCAGTGATAACAAACATACTCTCTGATGGGTCTGTGAGGCTAAACCCTCAAAAACTAATATATTGCTCAGCCACATCCCCAAACATGGCTGAAGAAGCCCAGAGAACCATTTAACATGTGCCTGAAGCCAGGCTGTGTCAGTGTAAAGCAGAGGCACAGGTAACCACCAGCTGCATGAGGCAGCTGTAAGCACTTCTGCTCTCCCGTGCCTGGGCTGCTCCTGGCAGCCTGCTCCACGTACCTTCTTGAGGTTGAGCCCGTGGGAGATGTTATCAGCTGTCATGAAGGCTGCCAGCAGGTGTGTGAGGGCCCCGGCCTCGCCGCAGTGCGGGCGGAACAGGAACGTGTTCATCCCACGCTGCCTGGGCACAGGGAAGGAGCACTCAGAGCAGGCAAACAGCAGGGTTGGGTGGCTGGACCCAACTTTAGGCCCAGCTGTACTCCTACCATGAGTCCCCAGGAATCCAGCTTGACATTGGAGCACATGGCTCCTTCTCTTTCTCTCCTCTGTGTGTGCAGTAGATGCATCTCTGCAATCACTAAACTTTGACCCCAGCCCATTACACTTCCTACTGAGGGGTGTCTGGATTGCTCTGGGACATAATGCTCCAAATACAGAGCAAGGAAAACCCCACTTCTTCCACACCAACAATCAAAGAACTGAGGTAAGTCACAAGGCAGCCCCTTGGCAGATCTCAGGCCTCACCTGCGCAGGTTGTTCAGCACCAGGATGTTGACATACATGTAGTAGATGTAGTAGGTGTAGGATGGGTTCTTCTGGGAAGTCCACTCCTCTGGCTTTGGGCTTTTAGTGCTGAACATGTGTCCACTGTGCTTGGATTCATCATCCACGCTATCAAAGCCCGTGATCTGCTTGGCAAGGGAACAAAAAAGGTGCATCTCACACTCCCCACCTCAGCATGGCTCACCACAGCTCACCAGAGCCTGGCTCTGCCCCTGTGCCCCCCAAGGGCAGGGTTGGGCAAGGCTGCAGACCTCACTCCTCACACCCCCCAAGCACTGTCCAGGACTAGGAGTAAAGCTCACATCTCCCCAGGAGATGAGTGGACAGCCATTCACAGCCCCACAGCAGCCAGCCCAAGGAGTCTGACCCCTCCCTGCACTTCTGGCCACACACCCCCTTCCCCAGTGGCCCACTGATGCCATTTTCCATGTCAGGGCCAATACCCCATTTCTTGTGCACAAACAGGAATGTGAGTTCTCCCCACACCTGACAACATCACCAGGTGACACTCACGTGGCGTAGAAAGACACTCAGCTCTTTGTGGGCTTGGGGATTGATGGTGGCCTCAAACACAGGAACAAAGATATATTCCAGCATTTTCCCAAAGTGGGGGAGGAAATTCTTGGACCTGAACACATCACTGTGGACAGAGACAGGGATTAATTGCTACCAGAGGGACAACATGGCCCACTGTCCCCACAACCCTTTCAGGGATGAGGGATCTATAAGGCACAGTGCTCCCTCAGCCCCACAGCACGTACTAAATCCTGGGGACTTGGATCATCCACTTCATGTTGGGGGAATAGACCCGGTGGGTGTTGAACCACTTGGCCAGCTTGGACCACTCCTCAGGCGACCGCCCGTAGATCGAGAGCCGGGGCTCTGTGTGCTGGTACTTGGCATCCTCCAGGTCAGAGCCAACCTCCTGCAAACCAGAGCACACCGTGGCAAGGGAAGCCACAGCAGCAGCACAGCTTCACCCTGTTCTCCTCTCCTCTCTCCATACCTTGATGATGGTAGCAAAATACTCGCCGTTGATGGCGTTCTCTGTCTTCAGGTAGAGGTCCCGCAGCTCGCTGGCCCCCACGGGGTTGTACTTGTCATTGAACTTGTCAAAGCGCTGGAATGTCTGCCGGCCCTGGAGCAGGGAGATGAGGCTCAAACACTGCCCTCACAACTTGGCAGGGAGCAGAGACTGAGCCAAACCACCCAAAATGGCAAAACCAGGACACAACTATTGATGCACACAAGTGTGGGTGCACAGCAAAGGGGAAAGCCATAGGGGCAAGAGTGGCCTTACAGTAAATGGCCTACCACTTACAGCATGGACATCCAGGGAATCCACTGTCAGGTCATAGGGGTGCAGTTTGAGCTGCTGGAAAAGCTGTTTCAGGGTGAGCTGTTTGCCCTTAGCATCATAGACCACACGGTCAGCATCCACATGGTAGGATTTCTTGATGAAACGCAGAAGGTGCTTCTGGTTCATGCAGGCTGCAGCATGGATGTGCGTGTCCACCTGGGAAAACAGAGGGACAGCTTCAAGCTGGGATGCTTGGGTACCATCCCAGGGAGGTGAACAAACCCCTCAGGTGAGCACGTTGTGTGGAGAGCAGTTCTCAGCCCAGCAGGTGAACACAGCCAGAGGGCACAACTTTGCCAAGAGCACTGAAGGCAGCACATTCCCATTCACAGGAGCAAGGCTGCTGCTACAGACAGGGACTGTAGCATCTAGTTCCCAGGGAGGGGCAGGCACTATGACAGCTCTTCTCCAGAGTCCTTGGGGCTCTAAGCCTTGCCTTTTACCTTCCTGCAGTTGTAGAAGTCACGGTGGGGGTTGTTCTTCAGCTCCCTCATCTCCTCCATCTCATTGAGCATCTCGTGCACTTGGAACTTGGACGAGAGGAACTTGAGGCGCCGGTGAGTGTAGGTCTTCCTGGTGAGAGCAGAGGGCAGAACAGTCACTGGGCTCCTCGCCCCTTGGCACAGGGACACAGATTCCACCTGGGGTGGAGGAGCTCATGCTGGCCAGCCCTGCTTCCCTGAGGTGCCTTCCCTGGGAAGCTGGGCCTGTCTCCAGCCCATGAATGCTGCTTAGTTTAAGTCCCAAGTCAAGAAGGCTGACAAGAGCTGAGGACACTTGGGCAGCCAGGTGTGTCACCAGCGGGTTCCTCCTTCTTCCCAGGAATGGGAGGGGGCTGCCCTGACCTCTCTCTGCCCACCGAGGCAGGACCTGGTGGGTTGTGCACTTACACAGGCCCCTGTGCAATCAGGACCAAGAGGAAGTTCATGTCATCGATGAAGTGCTCGAGGCTGGGGTAGGGCAGGTCCTTTGGCTCATTTCTCTCAGCCGCTGCCTTGTCTGCGTAGACATAAACTACCCCATCCTTCATCTGCACATGGTATCCCAGGTCCTCAGGGAGGTTCCCAGTGTCAAAGGGATCCTGTCCATCCTTCACTGGTGGGGTGAACACTGCAGCAAAAGGAGAATTCCATGAGGCTGCAAGCCCAAACCTCCCAGACCTGCCTTGCTCCCCCACCCCACGCAGCGGGCAGGGACACCCCACCACTGTGACACCAAGGAGGGAGCCTGGGCATGTGCTTTGCACAGCCCTTTCCTGCGCCCTGCCCCATGCTGAAGCCAGAGGAACCCCTGGGGTGCCTGGATGTACCTGGGCCAACATCACTTGGTTTCCAGGGCTTGCCCTCGATGGTGCGCAGGTACTGCGAGGGTGTCTTGGGGAACCTCTGCAGTGACTGCTGCATGTTCTTCTCCCGGATGCACAGTGCCCGGTACAGGCCCCTGCACACCACTTCAAAGTCTTCCACTGTCACCTGCAAGGGAGGCGATGCTGAAGGCAGCCACACAGCTGGGACATAGGTATGTCCAAGAGACACCCCACTGCACCCAGGTGGAGGGAGATTTTGGTCACGGCAAGATAAATGTCAAAAAATGGTTTGGGCTGGAAGGGATCCTAAATCTCATATTGTTCCAGCCCCTGCTGTGGGCAGGGACACCTTCCACTATCCCAGGTTGCTCCCAGTCCCATCCAGCCTGGCCTTGAACACTTCCAGGAATGGGGCAACCACAGCTTCTCTGGGAAACCTGTGCTGGGGCACCCTTGCAGGGAAGAATTCCTTCCCAATATCCCATCTAACCCTGCCCTCTGGCAGTGGGAAACCATTCCCCCTTGTCCTGTTACTACATGGTATTGTAAAATATCCCTCTCCAACTTTCTTGTCATATCATATAATCATATTGTATCATATCTCATATATCTCATCATGTCATATATCAAATCATATCAATGTCCCACTGATCTGCCTGAGCAGGGCAAGGAAGGGATGATAGGCAGACACCCAGACATGACCAAGGGAAGCTCCTGGTTCCAGAACCAGTAAATTCCGATGTCACCCCCTCTTAACATTCCTCACTGCAATTAGTAATTGACCCTGAAATGGAAGCCAGGCCTGGACAAAACGTTAAAGCTATTTTTGGATCCCAGGCTGAAACTGAAGCAGGAACAACAACATGCACCTAACCCTGTGTGTCAATGATTTTTTATTTACTGCCCAGACAAGTGTTTTGGGCAGTCATGTGGGCAGATGCTGGAGTGGAGTAGGCTGGGAAACCAGCACTCCCAGCTGGGACAGTAATGGCAGGGGGAATGTACTCAGTGCCTGAGCAGGGAGGGATTTCCAGAACCCTCCACCAGGCTCTTAGAAATAGCAAATGTAATAGGAGGCTGAGGAAGAGAGGGGGGCAGGATTAGCATGGGATGTGATCACAGTGCTGGTGAACTGGCTCTAGGTGACCCTGCCTGTACCAGGGGCTTGGTGACCTCCCTCAGCCCTTCTGGGATCCCTGGATGTGCACAGACCTCAGACAGACAGAGCTGTGTGCAAGCAGAGAGGATGTGACAGAGGGAGCACAGCCTGCCCTGCCAGGCCGTCCCTGGAGAATCCCATGGGAATATGCAGCACCCCACAGCTCCTGCTAAGGAATTCAGCTCTGGATCCCCAGGGATGCAGCAGGACATCCCCAGATGCTTGTGAGACACAGACTGAGCTGGGAGACACACCCTCCCCACTGCAGCTCCTGCAGTGACTCCTGTGTCACTGAGCACTGCCGAGGGACAGGCA
Organism: Cinclus cinclus; assembly: GCF_963662255.1. Taxonomy (NCBI): domain Eukaryota; kingdom Metazoa; phylum Chordata; class Aves; order Passeriformes; family Cinclidae; genus Cinclus; species Cinclus cinclus. The sequence goes on from NC_085072.1 coordinate 4,950,644, forward strand.
GGGACCATGGGGTGGCCAGAATGGAAAGGGAGCAGCCATGGAAGTACCTACCCCAGAGGCATAATCCCCAGTGATCTGCACCCGCTGGAAGTCGGGCACAGTCTGGTACTGGGGGCAGGTGGAGTTGGCCTCATCAGCGGCAGCCGGGCGGGGCACGGACACGGCAGCCATGGACGGTGCCAGCACAGTCTTCATGCGGAGCAGCTTCTTCCTGCTACAGGGGAAAGGCTCAGGCAAACTGCCCCGTTCCATGGTCACACACAGCTGCAGGGCCAGGGGCACTTCCCACAGCCATGTTCCAGCTGTGCACAACATGATCCAGCTCACTGCTGGTCTCTGAGCACCTTTAGCAGGCACTGCCAGAAGCACAGGCTACAGCACATATAGTAGCCACAGGCTTTGGAAGTTGCATCTTTCCAGAGTCTCTAGGTCTCCCTCCCCAACGGCTCTGTGACCATTGCTGTGCTGACACCCAGGGAACAGGCCAAGGGTGTCTTTTTGTCCAACAGTGGAAACAGTTGGAGAGGAAATCCTGGAGTACCTGACAGATGCCCTGGGATTATCAAGGATTTACTCCACAGGTGTGAGCTGTGCCCAAGGGCCTTGATTTACATCCCCCCTGTTTGCTCTGGCCATGAGGTGCAGGCTCTGCCCCTCTCCTTGCCCAGGCTCCTAGGAACTCACCGCTTTTCCACTGTGGCACTGGACTCCTGGAGCATCATGTGCAGTGTCATTTCCTGGCGGGAGATGGGGCAGATCTCTTCCACATCGAAGTGAGAGATTTCCCCCCTGACCTCCTCATCCTTCACCTCGGAGGCGAAGACCTTCTCGGCGAAGGAGCGCATGGACTCATCCATCTCTGCAAAGAGGAAATAGTGTCCCACAGGGAGGTGATTCCCAGCCACTGGAACAGGCAGGGGCCCCTTGCAGGCAGCTCCGTGCTCAGCTACCATTGCCTCATGGTCCCCACACCCTAGAGAAGACTCTGAGCCACCTCCCAGATTTGCAGCAAGGATGGGCCACACCTGGTGGGCTGCAGACATACCTTGATGCCCCTACTACAGCAGGAAAAGTAAATACAGTCCAAGAGTGCTGCCAAAAGGCCCAGAGAGAAGCAGGTCCTTGGGAAAGGCAGTTATGGGAGCATGCACTGGGTGGAAGAGCGGAAAGCTGGCAGAGCCCTTACAGCTCCAGGGAGCCCGAAATCCACTTGCTGCAGCAGTCAGGGGGAAGGGAGAGGTCTGGATGGGGGCAGAGCTGGCAGCCCAAACACTCAGCTCCCACCATCCCAGGGCAGCTGGGGACCCCAGCTGGGCACTCCCAGCCCACCACGTGCATCATGCTGCAAAGGTGCCAGAGCCACCACTGACACAGGGCTGGCTGGAACTTTATAGAGGAGGACAAGGAAGGTTAAAAGCCCTTCCACTGCCAATAAAACACCATAAAACAAGAACCCAAGGGTTCTGCTGGCAGCAACTCCCAGAAGCAGATGTTTGCATGGCAGCACAGGGGCACTGACAGCAGTTTTTGACAGCTCGGCACAAGGCAAGGTGAGGATCAGTGTCCAAGGATGGACCTCACCATCGAGTGTCACACAGGATATGGTCACAGGTGAGGACCAAAGCAGAACAGAGAGAGGATTCTCAACAGCACTCAGGGTGCCAGAATGACATTTAACAAATTGCATATTTTGGTGCTATATCAGAGGACCAAAAGATGGGACCATTCCATGTAACACCGATGGGCAGAGCTGGCACTGCCAGGAACTAGCATTTCCCCAGCTGCTGAAGGAGCACCATGATCATGATCTACACGATCTACATGATCATGTAACTGCTGCTTGGTTCCAGCAGCAGTTTCATGTCTAGGCAGTAACACAGCAGAGCATAGAGAAACCCAGCAATACTCACGTTTGTGTTCTGCTGTTTGAGATAAAACAGAGATAAAGTAAAAGCTGTTGTGATCAGCCCCTCAAAATCTGAGCCTTTCTGCCTTATCACCTCATCAGTCTTTAAAAAGGGGTTAGCAAAGTACAAGTTTAGTCAAAGCCTTCCACACCTTCCACTTATAAAAGAATCACAGAATCCTAGAATGGTTTGGGTTGGAACAGGAAGGGACCTTAAAGCTCATCTGATGGGCAGGGACACCTTCCACTATCCCAGGTTGCTCCCAGCCCCTTCCAGCCTGGCCTTGGGCACTCCCAGGGATCCAGGGGCAGCCACAGCTGTTCTGGGCACCCTGTGCCAGGGCCTCACTACCCTCACAGGGAACAATTCCTTCCCAATATCCCATCTAACCCCACCCTCCTTTGGCTTAAAACCATTCCCCCTTGTCCTGTCATTCCCTGCCCTTGTGAGAAGTCCTCAGCCTTCCTGTAGCCCCTTTAGATACTGGAAGGAAAAGGCAGAGAAGCTGTCACTTTTAGGAAGACAAAGAGGGAAGTTCTGCATTTTCTGTCCCCTGACAGAGCCTCGGTGATGCCTCAGCGTTGAACCAAACCCCACTGCAGGTCCATCCCACAGCCCCCCACCCCAGCGTGGCCTGACACATCCCCTGCTTTCCCTGCACTGCCCGAGGTGGAGCATTCTCTAGAGCCAGGTCCTCTCACTCCACACCGCCCGAGCCTGACAGGTACCAGTCCTGTGCTAAGGCTGAGCTGGCCTGGAATGGCTCTGCTCTCCCTTGCACCTGCAGGGACACAGGGAGGGCAGCACAGCCTTCTCCTGCTGACCTGTCAAGCAGGTATTCCAGAGGCTCAGAGCACCAGGCTTTGCTGTTTTTTGCCCTTGACTCGCCCTCCTTTGTGGCTCTCAGGATGGGTGGTGATTTCAGAGTTCCATGTCCCTGTGGTCACAGCTCCCCTTATTCCCCAACAGGACGAGAGAACTGAAGCACTCACACAGACCTCAGTGCTGGTCAGCAGGGTGCCAGCAGCACTCTGAGGGTGCAAGCCCTGCCCTTTCCATCTGACCCAGCAGTTCAGGCTGCAGCTCTGCCATCACAGCTGCTGACTTCCCAAAGCCCAGCCTGCGGAACACACGCTCTGGAATCCTGACTCCACAGATTCATTTGCCAACAAAGCATCCCAGAAATGTTTAGTTTGACCTTTCATCTCTTTAGTGGACGAAAATTACACTCAGGAAGGTTCACAATCTCCCACTGATGGTGCAGGGCGAGGCTTCGTGTGCTAGGAAAGTCTCTCACATCACAGCCCTGCAATTCCAAACACGCTTCTATCAGGGCTGCTTGGTGCTGTTATCACTCAGGACTCTGCAGTCACCTGCCACATGTCCCTCTGCACTGTCCTGCAGAGCCTGGCTGGCCCTGCTCCTGCTGCCCAGCTCCTGCTCCCATCCCCTTGGGACTGCAGCTCCCCATATCTGAGCTTCACCAGCTTGACCAGAGATTCCTGAAAAGCCTCTGAGCCCTTCCACAGGGATTTAATGATGTCATTATAGAACACATCACACTGCAGGAGAGACTCGTTCCTTCAGTACAAGCAGAGCAAGATTTAAACAATAACACAATTTCTTTACTGCACTATCCAAACACATCTCCAAGCAGGAAGAAAAAAGCCCAGAGGCCCTAGTGAGGTCCCCTGGACACCACACATCCAAATCTCCAAGGCTGTGGGCCTGGAACATGCCCTGTGGCTCCTTGGCTCCCACTTGGCTTTCAGACCTACCTGGAATTCTCACCCGGGACATTTCAGCAGTGTTTGCAGAGCCTCAATATCACCCCAGAGTCCACGAGCACAAGGGGCCAAGTGACTGCCTGGCAGCCCAACACTAATTTTACTGCTTTCCCTTCCCTGTAATCAGACTCTCCCACTCTAAAAGGAGAGTGGAGATCAACTCTGGGACTATTTAAAGTGCTGCCACAAGCACTTGAACTGAAATAGGTGAAAGCGGGGCTCAAATTCAATTAATCTTTTTCTTTCAGTCACGTTTGCATTTTACATTTTGTGGAGTGTCACCTGGTGTCTGGCCAGATTTCTGCTTTCCAGGGCAGCTTCAACTTTCTAATGTGATCTGTGGAATTCACCTTTTTAAGAAAGACTAACCCTGGTGCCTTCTGTACTGAAGCAAAGGTTTAAAGGAAATCCCCAGTCAGAACAGAGGCTGTGGATAGGTACAAGCTATGTGCTCTCACCTGAGATGTTCAGAGATTTTTCCTGAGGGAGGTATCTGTTTGAAAGCTTGGATTTTACCAGCAGGGTTGCCCAGACATCATCACTTCTTCCCAGCTAAATCCAACAAATAAAAGGAAAGAGGAAGGAGTCACAGTTTGTTCCTGAGCTTTGCAGGAACTGTCTTTTTCAAGCTTTGTGTCCTAATGTTGATCTGATAATCAGTTCTGTATGTGGTGAACCAGAAGCAAGGTGTATCTCACCTGCTGAGAGAGCAGCTCTCAGTCAAGCCCAAGGTGGGTCAGGGAACTCCTGCCTTCAGCTTGGGCCTGGCAGAGCAATCTCAGGTTGGGAGGCACCTCCTGGCTTCATTTGAAACGGGATGTTTCCAGCATATTGGCTTTGAGGGCTGTACCCTCCTTTAGGATGTCCTCAAACCTTCTTCAGATCTCACCTACAGCTGGGAAGCACCTCCTCCTGTGTGAAAAGAAAGGCCAGAATTTATTGTGTCCTACGTGTTGCCAGGATACCTTGAGCTTCTGATTCAGATTCTTGGTGGGAAGTGGTGAAACTGAACAGGTCAGGAGGATAAAATAGTTTTGATGTGAAACAGTCTTTCCCTGTTTGTTTCTGCTTTGATTCTTGATGGTGTGGAAAAACTGCCCAGGAATAGGACAAAGCATTTGGGCAGAGTCTGGCTTTGGTTTTAGGGGTGGCTTTGGCCAGAGAATTGAAGGGAACAGAAAATACACCTGGAACAGCCACCATTATTTGGAATTATTTCTGCATCCATATGTGCCACGTTTTGCAGGAACAGCTATGAGAAACGTTGTCCAAGAAGAAGGTGGAATAGGTGAGAGAGTCACTTGTACAATTAAAATATTGACCTGGAAATAACAGGCCATGACTTTTGTCCTTAGGAGCACAGGAATCTTGTGGCACAGCCAAGTGAAATGAGGTGAGCTGAGACCTGGTGCAGCTTCTCCAGCTTAGATAATTTCCACAGCATCCAGAAACTCTCTGGAAGAGATGTGCCTACTATTTGATGGGCACAACTTTAAAATAAGCTGGGTGGCAGTTGAGAAATTATCTAGAATTTAGGGAATTTTACCCCCACTTCCCTATTATTTCCTAAGAATATAAATTTTCCTCCCTCCAGCCTGCCGAGATGCAGCACCAGGGCAAAGCTGAGATGCTGGTACAGTTTTAGTCTCCCTCTCATGATGATAAAATCTTCAGGTTCTGAAATCTCTTGCTCTCACCCATCCCCAAGTTTGAGAGTCTGCACACCACATTATTGTTTAACTGTTTCATTCAAGGTCCATAAAATCTGTCACCTGCTTGTTTGCTCTCCCACAAGGACTCTATCTGCTCTTAACCCTCCTTGGGATCTTGGGTTCACATCTGAAACCAAAAATAACCTTTAGGATACAGAGGTCATCTTCCTCAAGAGAAGAGTCTTGATCGTCTTTTGATCCCTCAGCTTTTTTAATCACAGGGTGAGCTTGGGTGGGCTCATGGTGGAAATCTGAGAAAAGCCTGGGTAAACACCGTGCTAAAGTTAGATCCAGGGCCTGTGCAAGCTCAAGGGCTGACACAAACATTCTGTCTTCCCACTCTTTCTCAGCTGGAAAGTGAGTGATTCACACCCAGAGGCTTTGGAGTGGCTCTAATCCCCCACACTTTTACCTCTGAGCTGTCCTTGTTCTGCCCAGCCCCAGCCAAGGGAAAATGGTTGGATGTGCCAGAAATTTGGCAGCTTAGGTTACTGAGCAGGATCTACCTGCAGCTTGCCTGGCCTTGCATCCACAGCACAGGGGCAGCTGCCCTAACAGAGGCCATGGGGCAAGCTTTGCTAGAAAATGGTTCAAATTCCTCAAGAGGAAGAGTATGAACAGAGAGGGGATAACCTGGATCTCACCAGGGCACTCCTGGCTGTGCTGGGCCTTTGATCAACTCACCCAGCACTGGCGGAACCCTCAGCAAATTCTTCTCTCCCCACCTTGTTCTGTCATCCCCTGATCCACATCCACACATTCCCCAGGGCTGTTGCAATCAGCCTCTGCTCCAGGGCACAACCACAATCAGTTCCTCAGCAGGGAGCTCCTTTGTAGGATCAGGCTGGGAATAAACTCATTGAGGAGAAACCTTCCCAGTAAGCCAAGAAACCTTTGGGTTTTTAGCCCCCACCCGAACTCAGGGTGTAAATCCTCTGGGGACAGGCAGTGACTGCTGCAGCCAAGGTGGCAGGAGATCTGTTCCCCTGTTCCTGGGGATCTGTTTTTAAATTCCTGGCACAAAACCCAGGCTGGATTCCAGGTTTCAGGTGCCTGACACAACATCTGAGGAAAAATACCCTTGAAGCACATTTACTGACTGTGTGGTATGACACAATTTGCCTTCTTGCAGGAGGGAAGGAAACAGGGAAGGATTTTAGAAGACTGAATCAAGCAATTTAAAAGCCTAACAGAGCATGATTCGGCCATAGCTGGTTTTGCCATTGGAATATCAAGTAAAGAAGATTTCCCCTCCATATTTTAAAATGTAAGTCAGCAAGAGAGACCCCAGTGCAAACAGAGATTCAGCAGCAGCAAGATGCAGATTGGTGAAGTCATTAAACCTGGACTCTGGACCAAGCCTGTGGCAGGTCTCAAGGCCACCCTCACTGCTCACTGATGCTCTAGGGCACATCTGTGATAGAGCTCACCCTGCCCCATGACAGAATGGAGTAAATCCCACCCCACAGACAAAGCAGAGGGCACTGTGATAAACCTCCTGTAACCCACTCATGGATCCCGTGCCCAGAACCCAAAGAAAACAACCAAAGAACTCAAAGTTTATTCTTTAAAAAAGTTATTTAAGAAGCAAAATAACTTACTTCAATTCAAACCAAAAGAGATGCATTATTGAAAGCAAATAATTAAACAAAGTAACAACAAATTAGCCCTTGGGTTAAAAATCCAGATCCCAACATTTCCCAGCCATCCTGAGGGTTACACACAGGCAGACACTCAAGGTTTGGGGTTTTTGAGGAGCACACACAGGTCAGAATGTGATTTAAACTTCCACTGCTCTCCTTCCCCCATAGGCCTGAGGCTTCTTGAAATCCAGTTCTAAGTCTGAGCTGTACTAAAAATGATGGCAGCTTAAACGTCCTGGTTAAAATCCAGAGTCCTGACAAGGCCAAGGACAGAATCTGAGCAGTTGTTTGAACAAGACCACGGAGTGGGGACACAGAGAGGAACAACCACAGAGCTCCAGATGCTCCTTAGAGCTCTGCTCAGCCACAGCAACAGAACGTTTGTTACAGTCATTGGCACTTGGAAGTTCTGAACAAGAACTTTACCCTTTTTTAATATTTTACCTCAAAAGTTGTTCATGTCTGTTCTGCTCAGTCAGGGCAGAGAAATCAGCCTGGTACTAGTGCAGAGTTGTGCTGTTCTAAATAACAGTATCTGGACCAAATCTGCTAAACCACCTTTTACAGGGACCTGTCTTGTGCAAAACCTTCTATGCTTATCTTTTAAATAATTTTCCCAAAAGTTCACAGGGTTTTGTCCTTCCAGTTCTTGGCTGCCACCAAACCCAGAGCACTCTGTGAGACAGCTGGAAACAAATTACAACCATTCAGTTCATGCTCCTGACTAGTACAACACCCTGATTTTGTATTTTTTTGCTGGATTTGGAACTACACTGCTAGAGATGGGATCACCTGTGCAGGTCAGCTCTGCAGCATCCCAAAACCTGAAAAAATCCCAAAAACCCTTCTAAAGGTTCCAAAGGTGACACTAATACAGACCAATCCTTTTTCTCTTTTCAGGTTTTACAGAGCCCAAGAGAAAGAGAACAGCAAAGAGAAGCAGATGCATTTTCCAGTCAGTTCCCACACATTTCTGAGAATTCCCAGCTTTTGGAGCTACAGCTGGTACATTTTCATGCCAACCAGAGCATGCTGAGCAGTGTGGAGCGTTGCTATGATGAACATCCACCCAAATAATTCTCCAGGCTGACCACACAGCCTCCAAACATCCAATGCCAGAGGCTTCCCATGGCCACAGGCAGCCATGTCCTGAGCAATCCTGCTGGCCAGGAAATAAATTCCTGCCTTTCCCAAGAAATCAAACCCCATCCACAGACCTGGATGACACAATGTCACTGTTCAGTATCCTCACAAACTCCACACTGCCCCTTCCTGCTGGCTCTATGTGACCAGATGTGCATCCCAAAAACTTTTTCTCATTTCCCAGGGGTGTTTTTATGAACTGGCCTCCCATGTGCCACACATCTCTTCAGGAGCAGACCCTCATCTCCTGCCACAGGGAAGGCTCTTCCTGACAAAGCTTTCTCAGCCTTGGCCATGCAGTGGTGGCAGCTCTGTCACATTTAACCTGCAGCATGAGATCAGCCATGGAATGGTTTGTGCTGGAAGGTGCCTTAAAGCTCATCCCATGGGCAGGGACACCTTCCACTGTCCCAGGCTGCTCCATCCTGGCCTTGAACACTTCTAGGGATGGGGCAGCCACAGCTGCTCTGGGCAACATCAAACAAACTGAACTCGAGCCACCAGCTAATGCTCCCCACAATTCTGCCCACCACTTTGTGTATGTGGCTGGAAAAGAATATTTTACATTGATTTTTGTGGGTTTAATTCTTATCAGTCATGTCAGTCAAAGTTAAAATAAATTGAAAGAAGTATTTATAAGGATTATCACAGATGAAGAAAATGTGATGCAGACTGATCCTCTTCATTCCCAGAAGAGAATTAAAACTGTAAGTAGTGAAGGAAGCAATATTAAAAGGAAAGAATTCTTCTCTCTCTGTTTAATGATTTCTGATGTCCATTTGAAACTGAGCACCCCAAATTAAGATGTGTGACTGACACCAACAACCTGAAACTGAGCCTCCTGCTGCACTGGCCTGGCACTGACCAAATGCTCCCTCTGTTGGCTGAGGGCTCCTTCCAAATCTTGCACAGGAGGGAATTGGGCTCCCGTGGCCAAGCACAGGAGCAGAACCCGGTCCCAGCAGATCAGGGACCAGAGGAGGACACGGCATTCCAAGCAGCACTGGAGGTTTTGCAGCACTGAGAACACCAGTGCAAGGTAAGGAGGGGAGGGTGTTTTGTTTTGTTCTGGGGAGAACTCACTCAGCTCACAATTCCCTCAGCTGGAGGCTGCCCCAGCGAGCCCTGAATTCCCACCAGTCTGTCCCATCCCACACCTTCCGTGCGGCCATCCCTGAACTCACTTCCTTCCTCATTTTGCAAGGATGCTGCAATCAGAAGCTGACTCAGGTGTCTGTGGCAGCTCTCAGCCTTCTCCCCTTCATCACAGAATCCCAGAATGGTTTGGGTTGGAAGGACCTTAAACTCATCCAGTACCATCCCTGCCATGTCAGGGACACCTTCCACTGTCCCAGGGTGCTCCAAGCCCTGTCCAGCCTGGCCTTGGACACTGCCAGGGATGGAGCACCCACTTTCTGCACCCCTGACAGAGTCAACCTCAACCCCCCACACTCCCTCCCTGACAAGGAAACACCAACTACATTTTACAGTCTAGAGACATTTTGAAGAGACTCTTTACAGTCTGTGGTAAGAAAATAACTCAGAATAAAACAATTTGCAAATTACAGAGAGAGCTGAATAGCAGCTGTCCAAAGCAACCTCCAGTTACCAGATTAATTAGTGAGAAGCTGCCCAGAAATGTTGGCAGTTCATGTTAAAAATGAACAGCTGACAGGTTTGGTCCAACTTGGAAGAGATCTCAACGCTGCAGGAAAACAATATGAATATAAACTGTTCCACCCACAAAGAAAGTAAAACACAGATGCAGTGTGTCCCCTCCCTTATCCAAGAGTCTCACAGGTGCCTGCTGGACCTTCCAGCCTCCAGATTCCTGCTGAAGGACCCTGTCAGGCACAGATCACCCACACCACACTTGCCTGCTTGAGACAATGAGCTCCCAAGAAATTCCAGTCCTTGGGGTTTTCCTCAACCCAAGGGACAACTTGAAATCTTCTTAGCAAACAGGCACTTAGTTAGGAAAGATTTTCCTTTTTATTACAGAAATGGAGGATCAGGTAGGTGGCACTCCTGGCACTGGAGATGTTGCACTTCTGCTGTACAGGTGCACAGAGGGCAGACACCCAGCTGAGGGGACAGGGGCACTCCTGGTGGCACAACCCCGTGTGACATTGCTCTGTGCCACTCCTCTGACAGCACTGCACGGAATCCAACAGACAGGGGACACACAGCACTTCTAGCTTTTACTCTAGAGGTAAAGTGTCATCTTTTTCACAGCATTTAGTCTCTATAGTTCACTTTTGTGACTGGTTTTCTTCTTGAATAAACCCAGGTAACACAGTGAGGAAAGAATCCCAGCACATCCAGAGCTGCTGCTGCTCGGTGAGCTGAGCAGGGAGGTAGATGCCATGGATGTTCTCTTCAGATGGAGCACGGAGAAGGATCTTGTGCTAATTAACTCTGGTGCCCAGAGTCTGGCACTGGCACCAAAACACTGCAGGCATCAGCAGGAGAGGCAGCACAGGAGATCGAGGCTCGTCCAGCAGCTGCACCTGAACCACGTTTTCTTGGCATCTGGAACAGAAAGGCACCTCCAGTTAGCACCTCCAATTAGCACTAATTATCTCTGTAACACTCTGGGGTGGATGAGCAGTGCAACAGTGCAAGTCCTGAGCTGGTCTGTTTTCATAGTCACGAGCAGCATCTTTCAGGGAATTGTTGAAAGGAATTTCCCTCAGTTGGGAACTCAGATTTCATTATTTGCACCACTTTATTTGGTTAATCCTGGAATCAGCACGTTCCAGAGGAACACAGCTCGAGGGCAGCTGTGCAGGAGTCAATCACTCAGGAGCACAGCTGTGCACACCTCTCTTTCAAGGTGTTTCTTCAGTAATTACACATTCTCCAAGCAGCCCAAATGGTTTCCCAAAGGAAGGAGACAGAAAGGAACGACACAGAAAACCACACCGTTGAAATCAAAACCACACCATTGAAATCAGAGGAAATCATGGAATGTTTTGAGTTGGAAGCAACCTTAAAGATCATCTTGCTCCACCCACCCATCAGCCAAAAGGGTGACGTGAATGAAAATTCCTTTTCTTAAGTTCTGTCACCAACTCAGAGGGAAAACTTTATTTTTTGAGCACTAAAACATTGTAGGATCCAAATCCCTGGGAATCCATAGGTTGTTTAATAGGGAAAAACCCCACCTACAGCAACCAGCATTTCTAAGCCACGCTTATCAAGTGCTGGAAGGCAGAGAGACAAGAAGGCAGTGGAGAAGTGGAGTTCCAGCTCACCTTTTCACATGACAAGGCAGGACAGTCCCATGCAGCCCTGGTTCCCATCCTCGCTGCTGTTGAGCTTCTTCATCCGGTACTGCCGGATCTCTCTCACCAGGGTGTAAAAAGCATCTTCCACACCCTGAATGCAAACACAGGGTCAGGGATTTTCTTCCCTGAAGCTTTTGAAATCACTGATTTGTCCATCCCAGAACCCCTTAATGGATTTGAAAGACACAATTCTACAGAAGAGCAGCACCCAACTTATCCCGTGGTTCCTAAGAGGAAGAAACTCGCATGGATGTCCCAAAGCCTCTCCTTACTGACTCCTTCTGGGGTAACAACCACTAAAATGAACAGGGAAAACTGTATCTCATGGAGCTTCCATGCAGGAAACAAGCTACTCCTTGCCTAATTTTAGAATTCTTAGAATTCAGTTCTTTAGGATTTTCTGGCTGCTGCTCAATAATTGCAGTGTCCCTGCTCCGTTCCCCTGCTGCAGGCAGAGCAGGGCTGGCCCACGTGGCCAAGGAGGCTTTGGAGAAGCCCATTAGTCCAGTCTGGGGAATTGTGTCTGCAATCATAATCTGCTAATTAGCTTTCATTAACGAGCCAAGAGAACCAAGCAGGTCTGGGGTAGTGAGCTCAGCCTCTGACACTCCCCAGGGAGGGCAGCTGAAACTCTGCTGCTCTTCCTGCCAGCACTGAAAGATGCTGAAATTGGCTGGAATCGTATTTTTAACATAATCTGAAGCAGTAGAAAGTAGCTGGGTTCCTTTTTATTCTGTGTGTCTTCTGAGAGACTTTATCATAAGATATTTATTGTAATTAAAATGTTGGTTTTAATTTAAGACATAAGTGTTATTTTTAGGAATTATTTTGCAGGCATTTGTTTCTTATTGGGAGGTTTTTATGGTTTTGGAGGTTTATTAAGAGGGGTTTTGGTAGTTGTATTTATTGAATGCTTTGATAGTAAAGATGATTTTCTTTTGAGCATTTTTTTTTGGGCATGTGCTATGTTTTCTTGTTATGTAATTTTCCACAAAACCTCTGTGGGTCTCTTTATCTCTATATTTACTGGTTTTAGTAATGTTTATTATTTTGAGTATTTTTTCCCTAGTTAGTTTTTAAGTAACTGCAGGGGAGTTGAAATTTTTTTATTCTCTGTTATTTATCAACATAACCCATTTGAAATGAAGCCAAGACGAGTCTGAAGTGATTCCTGTACTGGCCCAGCCCAGAACTCTTTCAAGCTAAGAGTGAGTGGGGAAGTAAAAGCAAAAAACTCTAAAGGGATTGAAAAAAATGCTTCTGTAAATAAGGCAAAAGCACATGGGAAAATGTCATTCCTGCATTTGCCAGGAAGCAGCCAGCCCCTGGGGGAGCCCCTCACCTGTCTCGTTTTTGCAGAGGTCTCTATGAAGGGGATTCCGTAGCTTTTTGCCAATTCTTGGGCCTGTTTTGTGTCCACTGTTCTCGTGGGCAGATCACACTTGTTCCCCACCAGCACCATGGGCACGTCATCCGAGTCCTTCACTCTCTTGATCTGTTCTCTTCAGGAAGACAAATTTAAAAATAAAAAATGAGGAATTCTTTTCTAATATAAAAACTGGTTTAGTTCAGTATTCACACAACCTTATGCCACAAAAATATATTAAAGGTGAGCAGGGCCTCAGGGGTCAGCAGGATTGCCAAGCACTTTGTACACTTCATTTTCTGTCCATTGATAACTCCACTCTGGATTTCTCGCCCATTTTCTTAGAGCTACATTCTGTAGCTGTAAATGGCATCTGATTCACACAATCTCAGAACAGCTGGGGTTGGACGGGTCCTCTGGAGATCACCCAGTCCAACCCCTCTGCAAGATCATCTGGAATAGGTGACCATGTCCTGGTGGCTTTTGGAGAGAGGGAGGCTTCACAAATCCCTGGGCAGCTGCTCCAGGGCTCTGCCACCCTCAGAGAAAGAAGTTTTTCCTCATGTTGAGGTGGAGGGTCTTGTGATTTGGTTTATGGCCACTGCTCCTTGTCCTGTCCCTGGGCACCTCTGCAAAAAATCTGACACTGTTCTCTTGGCAGCCCTTGGAGATATTTATATGGATTGACGACATGATAAACACAAAAACCCCTAAAAACCATCCCAGTCTTAACTGACTAAAGGTGGTGATGTGGTCCTGGCACATCCCAGAGAAGCTGTGGCTGCCCTTGGATCCCTGGAAGTGTCCAAGGCCAGGCTGGACACTGGGGTTTTGAGCAGCCTGGGACAGTGGAAGGTGTCCCTGCCCATGGCAGGAGTGGGACTGGATGGGCTTTAAAGTCCATTCCAACCCAAACCAGCCTGTGATTCTATACAGTGGCACAGAACAGTGACAAAACTCTCTCAAAGAAGTGGGAGATCTAATATTTATCTGTTACTGAGCCTTCACTGAGGCACTTCAGTGCTTCATTGTGCCAGGATCCCGCCCTGTCCCTGCGCTCCCCGCGGGTGGGGCAGCCCCAGCTGCACCTGTAGAGGTTGATGTCGGCGAAGGATTTGCTGTTGTTGATGGCGAACACGCAGAGGAAGCCCTCCCCTGTCCTCATGTACTGGTCCCTCATGGCGCTGTACTCCTCCTGCCCCGCTGTGTCCAGGATGTCCAGCAGACACGTCTCACCATCGATCACCACCTGCTTGCGGTACGAGTCCTGCAACACGCGGGCACCGGGAGTGAGCACTGCCCTGCTCCTGCCCACCCCAGGGGGCACGGAGCAAAAACAAAAATAATAATAAAAACACAGGAGGAGCTTTTCCAGCTGTTCCACAGAAGCTGTGGCTGCCCCTGGATCCCTGACAGTGTCCAAGGCCAGGGTAGATGGGGCTTGGAGCACCTGGGAGAGTGGAAGGTGTCCCTGCCCGTGGCAGGGGTGGAACGAGATGAACTTTAAGGTGTCTTCTTATTCAAACCAGTCTGGATTTAGTGATCCTCATTCCTCTCTGCTGAAAAACTACCAGTATCTAAAACTATAGTATTTTAAATATTACCCAAGCGATCACATTTTAAAGCATGCCCAAAATCATACCCCATTTTAAATGAAACTCTAAGCCCTCTCATCCTTTGTTAAAAAACACAGAACTCCTGCTGCTTTAAAAAAATTCCTCAACAGGAGAAGAAAAAAACAACAACAACAACAACAACAACAAAAGACTGTCACAAACACCTCCCGGTGAGCAGAACCCACGCCCTGCACAGAGCGCGGTGGCCTCTCGGGTTGCCTGTGTCTGCTCCAGGAAGCCCGAGGCAGAGCGGGGCAGGAGCCGCTCCCGGAGGCTGCAGGGAGCTCCCGCCGCCTCCGCCCCGGCCCGGCCCGAGCAGCGCCCTCGGCACCGGGAGCTTCCCCCGCGCCGGGCCCCGCGTACCTCGATCGTGGGGTCGTACTCGTCCACGAAGTGGTTCTGGATGAGCTGGATGGTCAGAGCGCTCTTGCCCACGCCGCCGGCGCCCACCACCACCAGTTTGTACTCGGTCATGGCCCCGCGGCCTCGCCGGGCCCGGCCCGGCCCCGCCGCCGCCGCCGCCCCGCGATCGCCCCGCGCCGCTTCCGCCTCCCGCCCGCGCGTCACCGCCCGCGCCGCTTCCGTACACGCGACACGGGCGCGACACGGGGGGGACACGGGGGGGGAAACAAGGGAGGGACACGGGGGGGGGGACACGGGAGGGGGAACAAGGGAGGGACACGGGGGGGACACGGGGGGGACGAAACAAGGGAGGGACACGGGGGGGGGGACACGGGAGGGGGAACAAGAGAGGGACACGGGGGGGACACGGGGGGACGAAACAAGGGAGGGACACGGGGGGGGGACACGGGTGGGGACAAGGGAGGGACACGGGAGGGACAAGGGAGAGACGGGGGGACACGGAGGGACACAGGGGGGACACAGGAGGGGACATGGCAGGACACGGGGGTGGGACACGGCAGCACCGGCACCGCGGCTCCGAACCGGCTCCGAGGCCGAAGCCCGGGGTTTTAAACGGGGAACGGCACCGGCCCCGCAGACCGGAGCTTTCAAGGGCAGGGGCACCGAACCCGCACCCTGTGGTTTTTAAATTCGGAATGACCCCGAGCCTCTCGGCATTCGAAAAGGGGTTTGAGTCAAACGTTGAGCTTTTTTAGAAGCTGTTAATGGGTAGCGGGAGCGGGGCATCTCTGGGTAAGTGACTGCAGGGTGTGCACCGTGCACTTTGCTCATCTTCTGCTTTAAGGATGAGAGAGCACAATCCCAAGAGGAAGGGACAGCAGGAGGGAGCAGGAACGGGGGAAAGGGAATTCCAGCAGTGGGGATCACAAACACCCACCCCGGCCCCAAATGAAAACTGCACCCGCGCACTGATTAACAGGGGAAGGGAGAGAACTCATCAACAGGGGGTTGGTTACTAATTAGACATAATTTGTAACCAAGGAATGTTGCTGTTTGTTATAATGTAGAAATAGTGCAGTTTGATTGTGGACGGGGTCTTCGGGGGAAGCTCCCTGCATTGTGCAAACTGGAATAGAACACAGAAATCCCTTCAGGGTGGTGTAAGAATTGGAGGCAGCAGGAGGCTGTGGTGGACACAACACAGACCCCACTGAAGAAAGAAGAGGCTGAGCACAGCGAAGCTTTTTTCAAAATCAGTAAAACTTTATTCTATTTCCATTCTTTGCCATTAACAGAAAAAAAAAAATTGGAGAAAGCAATGTTTTGTTTTACAAAGATAATGCATCTCCCAGAGAAGAAAACCCTAAATTGAGAATAGAGGTAACATGGAAAAAAAAAAAAAGGGGGGGGAAAAAAACCTTGAAAAAAAATTTAACCGAAAGAAAACAAAACAAAACAAAACGCAAACCAAACCACAGTACTGCCCTCTATTCCAAAAAGTAACTCCTGATCTTTTTGGTTAAAGTAATACTTAGACCAATCATTCAGTTTTCTTGCTTGATAAAGTGTGACTGGGGAAATGGAGGGAGGGGGCAGGGGAGGAGACAAAAAAAAAAAACCAACAAAACAAAAGAAAAAAAAAAACCAAAAAAACCAAAAACAAACCCAAAACCAAATTAAAAAAAAAGCACACAGACATCAACTATTCACCTTGATGAAAGTCTCAATACAGCTATGGAAAGCCTAAGTATTTATTCTCTTACAGTACACTGGGTGCCGGCTGCAAAAAGAACAAAAAAAAAAATGTATCCACTTCAGGCACAACTTCTTTCTTTTTAAATTTAAATCAGTAAAAGAAACTGGGTTTAGAAGCTGCAGTGTTCTAAGCAGCAGCAGATTTGTGCATTGTTTTAAATATATTTAAATTACCACACTGATGGCACACCTCAGCCTTATGAAATTCTGCACTGTCTGTTCCAGAACACTACAAAATCCACCGACCCTGGGAGAGACTTGCACTGAGCTCTAAGGACTGGCTAAAGGAGTCAAGTTAAATGAACTAGGAAAACACTGTAACATTTGGCCATCAACTCAAGGTATCTGAATGTTTGTGGAGGTCTGACAGAAACTGAACTTACTCCACCCTCTCACGTTCCTCAGAAATTGAGCAGAGTGAACTGAAGTGAGTCTTCCCTTCCACTTGGGAAGATAATGCAACTGAACACTAAGGCATAATAAACCTTGGCCAAAAACAAGGATAAAGCATAATAACTGTAGTGCAGAATTCCACAAGGTCTGCCCACGCAGAGCTGTCTATGTTTACTCACAGAGGCAATGGAGATTGCAGTAACCAGTTGCGTTAAATGCACCATTCAAAACAAGCTTCTAAAATGTGATACTATAAGGCGCCACCTTAAAGTTCTCCAAAATGCAACTGTGCAGAAATTTAAAATGGTTTCGTAAATTTAATTTTAAACATAACATGAGAAGGTGTTAAAACTGGTGGAATAGCTTCTGAGAATTTGGAGGAAGGGGTGAACAGGGAGATATTCAGTACCCTTCGCCAGCCCCACCGCACGGCCCAACGTCGCCGTGGGGTTGGGATCAGTCTATAACACCAGCCTGGCGGATCTTTCTCTCTGCACCAAATCCCTGCAAGGAAAACAGAACAAACTTTTAGCATCAGCATCACACAGTCACAAAATCATTTTTGAAAAAAAAAAAAAAAAAAAAAAAAAGGAAAAGGGCTTTAAAAAAATCGTCAAGTCCAACAGTGAACCTTGGCACTGCCACTGGGCTTTGAGGCAGAGCCTGGTCTGTTCTACCCAAGCAGCACCTTTCTAATTAGTCATGTTTGTCTTCAGAAACAGAGACAGCAACAAAACAGGTTCTGTGCGGTGTTCTTTGTAGTCTAAAACACGGCAGAGATTCCAGACACTTTTCTCCCGCTTATCAGGAAGTGGCAGAACGTTGTGGGAAAACCACATCTAGGTAAATAGACTTCACTTGCTACCCCTGAGGTTTATAAACGAAGAGTAAACTAACACAGCCGAGACAAATCATGACAGAAAGGCTCCAACACAGGCAGCAACGCGTTGCTTCTCTCCCGCGTGCTCCTCTGACAGCACAGCACACGGCGGTGACGCGGGGCACTGAGCACAAACACAACCCAGCCCCGGCAGCAGGTGCCCAGAGGCAGCAGCGCTGCGTTCCCCCAGCCCAGCGGCCCCCCAGCGGTGCTGCCCTGTACCTTTGAGTTGTCGGGGCCCCGGGGCTGGCGGAGCACCGTGAGCCGGGGGGCGTTGGCATCGTCCAGGTTGATGCTCTTTAGACGGTTCACGAGTCTGTCGGGGCGCGGAGCGGCCACGGCCTTGGCGCCTTCGCTGCAAGACACGCAGGGCAGGGTCACCCCCGAGCTGGGCAAGGCACCCCGGGCTTGCACAGGCCTTGAGAACGGTCATTTACTGCAGCTAAAGCTGCAGAGTTGATGCTGTGTGACAGCAGACACTGCTGACAGCTCGGCCCTGCCCCAGAGCTTGCTGTCCCCACTGGATTCTGCACTAGAGCAGGAGCTCAGTGCTCTCCAGAGGCTGTTCTTGTATTTAACTTGTATTTACTCCCGTGCCACACCTAACCAGAGTTTCCTACATTTCTACTGCCCAGAGAAGCCGTGGCTGCCCCTGGATCTCTGGAAGTCTCCAAGGCCAGGCTGGATGGGCCTTGGAGCAACCCGGGATAGTAGCAGGTGTCCTTGCCCATGGCAGGGGTGGAATGAGATGGTTTTTTAAGTTCCCTTCCAACCCAACCCATCCTGGGATTCAATGCAACAATAAAGCCTTGCAAGTTGCCAGCATATCATGGCAGAGCATTAAGATCTCTGAAAATGATGGGAACACAAGAATTTTGAGATAAAAACATTAGCTGTTACTACTGACGTGCTATCTCAAGCTTAAACAAAATACAAATTATGCAATTTTCTTTAAGTATGTATATAGTTAAAAAAACCCCAAACCCACCACTTGTAAGGAATGCCATGCCAGAAAGAAGATTCTGTAAAACATGAGTTTTCTATTTAAAAATAAAAGCTGCTCCTGAAGAAAAGAGGTGGCAGCACTGTGAAGTGTGCTGGCTAGAGACCAGCATCCACACAGGAAAGCCATCAGTTTCCTTATCACTAACTTCCACTTGCAAGGCTGTATCCAAATTCCTGCTACAGGGGGAGTTTAAGAACAGGCTAGGAAGAGAACAAGCCATCTGTAATTAGGAAGAGCTGGGAGTGCTGCTGCCTGCACTGGATGACCTCTAAGAGCTGTGAGCTCTCAGGTGTGGCTGTCCCTGGAGCCAGCTGGAACCCAGAGCTCCTGCTCCAAGAACATCAGCTCAGCAGACTCAGCCTGCAGGGCTGTGCTGGGATGCAGACACCGTGCCAGGACCAATCCCTTCAATCCCAAAGCCTCACCAGACACGCCACACGTTACAGGCACTGCATTTTCCTGTGCGCTGGTTCAGGATTACAGAGAACTCCACTTCATCCCCAGCCTGGAGCTCCACACCATCCTGGACTTCTTTGACATGGAAGAAGAGCTTTTTGCTGTCACCAACTTCATAGTTAATGAAACCAAACTGAAAAGCAACACACCACAAGGTTACTGATTTGCTCTGCATCCAGACAGATGCAATAACTTACTTATCACTGTAGTTTAACTATTTTTAAATACAACTTCAAAACTGTGGTGCCTAATAGAAGTGGAAATGCTATTTCTGCAGTGATCAGACCATTCTGTGTGGAAACAACACTTCTGGAATTTGAGGCACTCTTCCTGGCATTGTAAAGTCACATTTAAATCCTAAAGTCTATAACAAAACAAGTTCTAGAAACTGCCCCCAAGGCCTGGCAGCTGTATCAAACAGAGAAGAGCAGTGCCCCAAGCTCTGAGACTCCACCCTGAAGTTGCACAGCAGCAACCACTCCATTTTTTGACCTATCACTGGGATAAGAAGCCATTTACTTCTATTTTCCATTCTACTCATGTGTAAGCTGGGAATACTTATCCAGCCTCTCCAAAAATGACTGGTGATTAGTGCTGCACGGTGTCTGCAAAAACAGAAAGCATTTGCAGCATTTAACTTTTCAGTCATTCCAAGATGCAACGAGGGCAAAGATCACCCTTTGCATTACAGGTGAGATGTAATCACTGCGAAGAAGCTTCTTCCAGAAGCAAAGTATGTGTATATTTTGTTTTTCTGAACACTTTTTAAACACTGTGCAGCAGAAACCAGTTAGAACAATTTCTAGGACATCTCAAACCCAAATCTTTGCAGTTATCTACTGCCCAGCAGTTCTGATGTTTCAGCACCAAACCAGGCTCTGAGCTCACCTTTACTCAAGTCACACCAGAGTCTGGCATAACCTGGGTTACCACGCCTGTTCAGCTGGAGTCCAGAGCAATCTGTCTAGGCACAGCTCCCTGAATTCCAGTGCTGCAGTGGTTCTCAGGTGCTCTGTGGCAGCTAGAGCAGTTTTTTCCCATCCCCATGGTGCTCACAGTCACTCACCTGGTCCTTGACACACTCCACGGTGGCCCTGCGGAACGGGGTGATGTTCACAGCCATCGTCTGCCCGTTCTGGCCCAGCACACACAGCTGGAACTTCACTGTCTCCCCCTTCTGCAGACAGTCACCTTTGTTTGCCATGCCAACAATTCCAAAGGGATAGACCTCTCCTTTCATCTCACCTAGGGGGGAAAGTATGAGACAGAACTGAAGCCTTTGCCACCTGATTTCAGGTTTCCAGTATTACAAATGCTGCTTTTACAGGCAAGCTTAGCAGTGTGGACACAGTTTGTAGTGTGAATAAAATCTTCAACAGCTCTATTTACAATGCATTCAACTTGTGCACTTGTGAAAAGAACACTTAATTTAAAGGAACCAATCTTACCATCCTCCATGACTTCAATCATGCCCTGGTACTCTGTCTGTGTGGGATCTACACTCCTCAAGGGACGAATTACTTTACCAGAGTAAACAGTTGGATCAGCTTCTTCAGTGATACCATTCACTGAGAAGAGACAGAGAATAGAAGATGAGGATGTTTTAATCATAGTTTATTTAAAAACTGACTTAAATAAGTGATTCAGATTGACCAGGAGTCAACATTTTGCACGGCGTGACACTGAATCAAAGTCACTAACATATCATACATGGAAATAGAAAAATTTTTCTCAAGAAACTTAAGGTCAGGAAGTTTGAAAAGCAAATCAAAGTGTTTCCTTCCTTTCTCTTCCACTACATTCCCTACTCACGTTAATCATCCAATAAATCTTGAAGTATACATTCCCCAAGTCCTTAATACCCTCCCTCCTCTGCTCCTGCAATCTTTCGCCTGTGAGGTAGAGCACAATTAGTGCAGGTACTGATCTGGCCAGTTCTGCCACTCAGCTCTCCTTACAACCCCCAGGTGAGGAGGGCTGAGGACACTAAAGGTCCACAGAATTGCTGCTGTGCACAGAACTGCTGGCCTGTGCTTGTCTGCTCTCTGCAAACACAGGCAGCAGCTTTCAGGGAACCTATGACCACCCCACACTGAGCAGCTTCTTGCTTTCAGCTCCAACTGAAAATGGATCATTAACAAACTTGACCCCTCAGCACATGCTGAGAGCCCTGCAGGCAGAAAACACAAGGCACAGCCTTACCTGCATGTGTTTTGTTTACTTTCTCTGCACTAACTTTGTTTCCTTTGCCTTTTGACAAGCTGTATTCCACAGTGTCTCCAAGTTCCAGGCTATCAATATCACCACAATATTCACTATAGGAACAGAACGATAAACAGTTTTCCTTTATTTACATGACAATAGTGATGCTCACCCAACACCAACATCAGTTATCAGAAATTATTTAAAACCCTCATCACTTCACAAGAAATTTCCATTCAGGAAAGTGAAGCACAACTGGATTTCTTGGCCTGGGAATTAGAGGCACAGAACACCAGGACTGCTGACTAACAGAAAAACCTGAACTAGTCCAGAAGAGATGATAAATAATACTGTAGCTATCAAAGCACATACATATACATATATATATATATATATATTCTGTGTGTAAAGTACAAATGGGTTTAACACTCAACTGAACAAAACTCCACACTTCCCACTCCCCCCAGACACACAATCAAATAATAAAACTGCCACTCACCTGTAGTGGAAGAAGATCTCCTTATCATGATTGGCTGTTTCAATAAACCCAAAGTTATCTTTCAGGGCTGCCACATAACCCAAGAGCCTCTTGGAGCTGTAGTTGCGTCCCAGCATCCTGACAGAAACAGCGGTCTGCAGCCCGGTTCTCTTCACTTCACACACACAGAACTCAACCTGGCAGAGAGATGGCACTCAATACCACACTGAAAAATGCAAAGGAAACCACGACCACCAACAAAAAACTGATTTTGAAGCTGTGTAGCTCTGCAGCAGCGCCTGGGCTCTCCAGGAAAGTAATTTCCTAGTCATTACTTTCCCATAGCCACATCAGTCATTGACATTTCCTACATTCCAGGGAGCAGCACCACACCTGGGATACCTGCAAGGCAAGCCAGCCTCCAGCACTCAGCTCTTCACCCCTTAAACATGAGAACCTTTCTGTCCATGGGGATCACCCTTTCCCTGCACTGCTCATCAGTGGCCCACAGTGGGATGTGCCCCACTTCTCTCCTTGTTTCAGTTTTTAGGGACAATAATCAGTAACTAGAATGGCTCCTGGGGGCTTTGTTGCTCTTCCTGATCTCCAAGCTTTTTCCCTTTCCATTGTCTCTCAGACTAATATGCTCATGAAGGAATATTCTCCCTCTTCAATATCCATGTTAGTCTCTATGCTAAATAATTTCCTCTTGACAAGCAGCGTCCACTTAGTGATAAAAACTCTTTGCTTAAAAAGCATAATTTACACTGTAAGACACTATTTCCATCTATATATCAGGTTGGAGAGCATCTTTTACTTACAGAAGATTGACTCATTTAAACACAACATTCCAGGTGATAGTACACAGATGCCTTGTCCTCCATTTGTTCCAAGTGAAGGCAGAGAAAAGCTCACACCCCACCACGCCCAGAACAGTATCTCTCAATAGTACACTTAATTCTCTTGCCTTATCTCCTATCTGGGGATTAGTAGAGCCTTCCACATCCTTGGCCTGGTAAGGAATGGTCAGTTTTACTCCACAGTCATCATACACAATTATTCCATCCTCAGCTTCCTGAAAACAAGAGGTCAGAATTCAGCAGTGTCTGTTCAGGAACAGTTTTCTACACACAGTTCAAGCACTGTTCACTGGAGTCTCAGTGGTTTTAGAGTAACTGCTCAAAAGCACAACCAAACTCTGGGTAAGGAGCTTTAAATTATGCCAGACAGTATTTTAAAAGGCAATGGAAGTACTGCCATCAGTTCCAGGAAGCATTTCTTGGAACTTATAAGTATTCTGGCATTGTTTAAAACTGCGTAACAAAACAGTAAGAGGTTCTTCCCATGAAACTTAAATAATTCTATCTAGAATCTTGTGTACTGAGAGGCAGATACAAACTCCCCATCAATTTCCTGGAAATATCCTCAACAACAATATGATCGTGAATGATTATCAACAATACTTTTATTACCTTATTCAGAGCAGTCAGTTTTCACTGACTGCTCTCATCAGCTGTAGTTCACGTGTATAGAATGAACAGTGCTTCAAACCCAGCTGAATTAGAGATTAAGGGAGCAGCCTCAGTCTGCAATGGCAGGAATGCAGAACAGATATTCACAAGCAGAAGAGCAGCATTACCTTCTCTTTGCCTTTATTTGGGCTAGTGGCTTTGGCTGGAGTGGCTTCTTTGTCTATAGTGCCCACAAAGCGATGTTCTGACTGGGTGTGGAAGGAAACTGTGCCCTTGGGAAGCTTTTTAATCCTTATGGCATGGTTCCTTTGGGCAGACAACATATCCTGAAAAAGAAATTCATCATGTTATAGACAGACTGCACATCATTTCTTTAAATGCTGAGATTTTGTAGGAGTTTTAATCCCACTTACAGGAACGACGGTGAACTCTACTTCATCAGAAATATGGAGCTGATTTCCATCCATGATCTCACTGAAGTGGAAGAACATCCGAGCATCCCTGTCCACACACTTAATGAAGCCAAATCCATCCCTCATTGCTGCAATCACACCCTGGAACAGCCAAACCAACAGTTACAGTTTAATCCCTGGTATGTGACATCTGGCTGCAGCTGCTCCACTGTCAGTTGGCAGGAAGGCCTAAATCCTGGGAAAACACTTGGTTTAAGCACTGTCCTTCCTTGCAAACCCTGGTGCTCATGGCCCTCGTCACCCTGAAATGCAGACAAGTTCTTGCCACCTCATTCCTGAAGTTAGCTCATGATGAAGAGTGAAGAAAATTAATTTAAGCCAGTACCAAGGACTGAAGTTAAAGGGCCTGCCAGTACCACCACACAGGGCACACAATGGGGCAGCTCTACAAACACTGTATCATCTACAGGACCATATGAAACACACAAGCACACACTGCACATGCAACCATCTATAAAAACAGGAAATAAAATCAGTGTTCAGAGGGAAGTTTAAGAGAAAAACCATCCGATTTCCAGTCACAAAAGAAGGAATTATAAAGAAGCTGTTAAACAAGACTCCCAAACCCGTGGGTGTGTTATGGGAACACACTCCCATGTGACACAGGAGTTTAGTGGCCTTCCTGATAACCACTAGAAATGGAATGCTGAGTGATAAACAGAATATACTGACAAACCCCCAAACCCTAGTCCCAGATCCTGCCAGAATTAAGGTAGAATTCATTAACATATTGCCTTCAACCCAAGTAATACAGAGCTTAGCAAGTCTCAGGACAAGCTTAGAGGATGGGGATGACAGTGCAAAGGTACTTTCCACCTTCAGGAACATTCTTCTCTTAAACAGCTTTCACAAACTCCAGCAAACCAGACCTTCCTAGAAGCTGCCAGCACTTATCACCTCCATGACAGCTCAACTCAGGCAGGCAGGTGTATGTAGCCAGAGCAGAAATACAACAAGTGTGTAAGACAGAAACCCCAAAGGCTGAAGTCAAAACTCAGGGGGTTTTTTTTAAGCCACGGGACAATAATTCAGAGCACACTGATGTGACAACACTGTAATTGAACTCCAAACTGCAAAGGAAAGCAAAGTTACAGTCTAGCTGGAACAGAACCAACAATTCAAGTTACAGGAATGAAAGATATTCTGTAATACTCATTAGCACATCCATCTTAGTCCCTGTAATCCACAAAGAGTTTCTTGTACTGAGAGAACTCTGCTCTTTACCACCCTTCTGCTTGACCCTCAAATAGAGATTAGCCAAAAAACTCGAAATACACAAGTTGCTCACAGTCCCTCCTCCAATTATTTACACTTTTCACTACCTGAACCAGGGCAAGTCTCAGGGTCTTCCAGTTTTCCTAAGGAAGATGAGTAGTTAACTCTTTAGACTCAAGTATGCGAATTATAAACTGTCAGTTCAAGACCACATTTCTTCTGTTTGCTACAACCAGCCAGCAATCCCATCCAAGTGGGCCAGTTAAGATCTAATTTTCTAACAGAATTTCATTTAAATGTCAAAAAATAATTAAGATTTTATTCTTCTAAGGCAAAGATGCAGTGCATCGATTCTGTATTTTCTACTTTGCTTGCACTGCAGATCCATGAGCTGGATTTCAGAGCAGGGAATTGAAGACACGAGTGATTTTTATATCTATTGTAGAAAAAAGCCCCCAACTCATGTTTTACTTTCACTTCCCCCAAGAATTAGAAATGCTCAGAGATGGATACTTGCCATTTCTCTGGTTTCATTAGTAAACTGGAAAGTGTTGGGGAGAACCTCAATGTTGGTGGCTCGTTCCAGTTTGTCACGCCTGTCCGTGGAAATGTTGAACCGAACGTGGTCACTCTCCAGCAAGGTCACCTTGGATTTTGTGTCCTTGTCTCCAAAGGGAAGCTCTTTAGGAATCACAAAGTCCACTTTGATGCGGCCGGGTAATGGATCACTCTGGAGACAGAAGAGCCAAAGGAAAGCTGAGTTCACCTGCAAGGCTCAGCACAGCTGCCACCAGCACAAGGCTTCCTGCCAAATCCTGCTGGACTCAGGCTCTGCTCCATTTCCACCACTCCTCATCTGGAACTTACCCAGTGCAAGGTGGCTTTTGGAGGTGTTGGTTGGCTTGAAGGCTTTTTAAGCCCCAGCTATGTCCTGCCAAAGGAATTCTCTCTATTTCAAGAATGAGGTTTATAATCATATTCACAGCATTTCTAAAAGGCAGGCTCACTCTTAACTAAGTCTCCAAAACACCCCAAACCTTCCCACACTAACAGAGACTCACCTAAAACCTTAGTGGAAGTGCTCATGAACACTCCTCCAAGTCAAACACTACAGCCCAAAAGCCTCATTAACTGTTAATGCTCATAAGAATTCATAGATCTGGCTTATCCCTGCAAAAATTTTTCCCCTTTTCCCTGATCTTTTGCTTTAAGGGTATGTCCTAACCCCACAAAGATTTATAGCAAGTATCTGAAACATTCAAGAAAACACACACTCCATCCTGTACCACTACCCTAATTCTTCCTCTGGACTTGAAATTAAGAAAAGTGTAAATCTTTTCTCTGACATGATGCTTATGCAGCAAACAGGTACAGGGAAATGGGAACAACTGACTGGAATTCAGTACAATCAAACCAGCATTACAGAAACTTATTTAACTACTGAAATTCACCTGGTTTTTGCTGGGTACTTTTGGAATTACTTTGGTTACAGTTCCTTCAAAATGTTCAATGCTTATATCTTCAAAAATGACAGTTCCTTGAGGCAGCAGTCTAACATCTGTTGCAACTTCTTTACCCTAAGAGCACAAATCAGTCAAACACCCAAAGAAAAGAGAAAAAGTAACAGACATTTCCCAATGGACCTCCTCCCCCCCCTTTTTTAAAGCTGGGGAAAGCAGAGAGCTGTCCAGTTATTCCCCTGGCTTCCGTTTTACTGGATTTCGTCTTACATTTCTGTCTTTGATTGTAAACTCCACATCATCACCAGGCTGTAAGGTTTCTAGGTCACCTTTAAATTCACTATAATGAAAGAATATCTCCTTCACGACATCACCTCTCTCAATAAATCCAAAGGCTTCCTGTGAACAGAAAAAAAAAAGTGTTTAATTGTCCATGATGGGAACATACAATAAATAATTTAACAGGTTTTGTTAAACACAAAACAGACTCTGAAACCCAGCACAGCACTTCCAGGTGTACACAGCTGACTGCTACAAGAAATATATAAACAGAAATAAATTGAACTTTCTTCATTAAAAAGTGAATTACTATCAAAGATGAGCTGTTGAAACCATTTCAGACAATTTACACCCACAGCCCAAGCTGTTAACAGCTCTTAACACCTTAAATATTACTTTGAACAGCATTCTTCAAAAAAAGCATTGCATTTTCAAATGAAACTTTAAATCACTTACTTTCATGGCACAGACTACTCCTTGACAGCGGGCTTGTTTCTTTTTTAATAGCATAATGTTACGAGCACTAACAGCACCAGTACTAGAGAAAAGTAAAAAAAGAAAAAACAAACAAAAAACCAAATGTAAACTCAAAACAAAAATTAAGACTGTATTTCATATAATAATTCTTCGAATAGGTATAAATTCTGACTATTAAAACAAAATATGAAGGCAGAAAAGCAATACCAACTTACTGTTTATTTGTATCAATTATAAAGTTTATTTTATCTCCTGTTTCCAGCTGTACATTTCCTTCAACATCCTCTGGGGTGTAAGTCAGGTAAAATACTTCCTGTAAATTAATAGTAACTGAAGTTACTCTATTTGCAGAATAATTGTTTCAAAGAGAGATTAAAATAATATCTGCTTAATTTAGTGAGAAAACCAACAGTAATAAACATGGCATGCAAAACAATCTTTTTCCATCGTGCTGTTTTGGTGAGTATGTAACAAGCAGCTTAAGTTGAAAGGTTTTGTACGTGACCATCTTTAAAGGCCAATTTCTAAACATTTAAAGTTCAAGATCAGGATACATGAACTCCATCAAGTTTAAAAGAGAACAACTACTTGGCTCTAGGAAGTTCTCCACAGATATAAGCAAGCAAACTGTCTAAACAACATTTTTTGTAGCAATTACCAAAACATGCTTTTTTTATTTTTTCCAAAACCTGCACAGTTCAATGCAGTGTCAATTGTCTACATTAAACTGCTTTGTTTTTGTTTTTTTCTCATAGACCACAGTGATGGATCAGTGAAGAGTTCAAGTAAAATACGCAAGCTTTACCCCATTACGTTCGTAGCAAACACTCCCTGTTGGACTTTGACCCGGGGCAGCTGGAGATTTACTCTCTAAATTGTGAGGAACAGCACACACAACCTACCAGTCAAAAAAAAAAAAAAAAATCCATTGCTAGTCATTTCAGGAGTGGCATGGATGTATACAAAATGAATCTCAGTATCCTCTACTACACATTCAGCAGGGAATGCCACACTGCAACTTTTCAATCTCACAAAACCCCTCTTGGCTCTAAGAAGTGTTTGGAGCCAAGTAAGAGTTCAAACTGAACCTCTGAATTTTTACTGTTATTTCAGTGTAACTATACTGAAGGTAGTTAATATCCATGCTAAATTAACCCAGTTTTCTGTACTGGAGTAAAGGATGGAAACGATGCAGGTATAGAAAACAGGCACTAACTTGTCCATTTATTCGTTCTTCAGGTAATATTTCTGGCTTTATCTTCACCAATTTAATAGCAATGGGTTTTCCAGTTCGGCGATCAGAAGACACTTCAAACTCCACATCATCTGCAAGACAATCAAACATTGCAATGCTGTCAAGAGTCCTGTCTGGGATTGGGGTTTTTTACAAAAACCACTAAATGGCTGAGTTTAATTTGCTGTTTGTAGCCAAACACAACCAAATAGAACTGGGGTCCTTTTGCTAGCAAGGAAGGACACATGATTAGTAAAATTTTTCTGGTTATTCTGCTTATAATCTCCTGATGCCAATGAACTATTCTGGTGTAATTGCACAGCAATTCCTTCCCCCTGCCTGCTCGCTGTACAGCAGACTCCACACTGAAGTTCAGACAACACAAATGTCATCAAACAGTTTAGAAACTTCACTCTCACTGTAATCATCAGCATGAAGGTGCAGCCTCCTCATGCTGAAAAAACCACTTGGCCATCCTCCAACTAATTCTAGTCAAAGAAACAGGGAGCACAAGACATAAATTCTCCCACAGTCTGAGTACCTGCCTCCACCTCAGCTAGACAAATTCCACCTCACACCCCACCTTTCCCTTTTCCACAAGGGTTTGTACCACCAAGCTGCACAAAGTGCTGGGAAGGGCTCCCGTGAATTATTCACCGCTTTAGCCCCGGAAGCAGCAGAGGGTGTTTTGTGACAAGTGACAGAGCGGTGCTGGTCCCAAAGCTCAGGTACCTCCTACTTTGAGCTCCTGCAGGTTGCCATTGTACTGGGAGCAGTGGAAGAAGAGCCGGGCCTGCCGCTCCGAGCACTGGATGAAGCCGTACGAGGTCAGCAGCTTCTCGATGACGCCGGTCTCGCGCAGCGCTGCCGAAGTACCGTTGGGGTACCCGTTGTGTCCATTGTTGTGGAGCAGGTTTGGATCAAAGCTCATCTGGGCCACACAAAGCACAGGCAGGGAACAATGCTGAACATCACACGTGTTCGTCAACGTGGGAAATTGTAAAAACAACGTTTTTGCAAAAATGTTTACAATTGTTCATTGTAAGAGCAACGAACATCGGCTTCCTTCTTTCACATCCCCACAACACAGGAACACGAAGAGCTCCTCTAAGTTACTGACACATTCCTAAAACACACTTACTCTGTTCTTAAAACAAAATAAAACCACCAAAAGAGTTGAGCTTTTTTAACACAGTAATCCTTAAAATTTATACAGGCAACATATTTATAAAACAAGCCAGAACTGTAACACCAAAACTAAGCTTGCTTAGAACAAAACAGACTTCTGGCATTTTTCAAGTATTAACCCTCAAAGTACTCCCACACTCACTGTTTCACACCAGAGCCTGAAAATATCTGAAGTATCTGCTCTTCCAAATTAAACAGGTAATTAGGAAAATGCAACAGTCCTGAATCAGCACATTTAGGTGCGAATCCCTGCATAGTTTCTCCCTAGTTCATGTGTTCAGTCTTTCATACTAAAAAATAGTATTAAGTAATTAAACAGTTTGGCACAGTTATGGAATTAATAACCAGAATTTAACATTCTTGTGGCACAGAAACTCGAGTGCTAGAAAGACACAGAAAATTTGAAAACAGCACTAAAGCTGTAATGAACTGCTAAACTAACTGACATCTATTAAAACATTTTTATGGGTTGTTTTTGTTTTTTTTTTTCTTTTCAAGTCACAGATTCACCCTTGAAACATTCCCACTCCCTTTAGGAACTCATTGGCTTTTCTGATGCACAAGTCTCATTTTTAAAGCAGGGCACTTTGACTTACAGGTTAGCAATCAAATCAGATGAAATGTATTACACCTCACTAAACACTGCAATTCAACAGAGACAACTGAAGCAATCCTCTTCCCCCAAAAGAGACAATATGCATCTTAAAATATACAGGATTATTTGTTAGTTTTCAGAGTTTTTCATTTGGAAACAGAGTGAGATTGTATTTGGTTCTCTGCTTTCTTGCTGCAACAAGCAGAGAGATTAAAAATTACTCAGCAATGTGTTTAGTGGAGATAAAAGACACCTGGGCAACTTGTAAAAGGGTCATGTTTCTCACTCTAACACAGCCAGTGAGTTACTCAATGTATTAGAAAGGAGAGCATTCTAATTCTGCAGTTTGGAAATCAGTCTAAAAGTGATCAAGGAGCACCAAGAAACATCTGCTGTGAAGCTCTTGGGCAGAAATCTTTGCTCTTGGAGACTGACATTAAAAAATGAAATTGGAAACAAGCACACAAAGTAAAGATTGACAGCATTTTGACTACCAAGAAGAGGTGGTCTTCTCCCCTGTTCTGGTTCAGACCCACATGGGGTAGATGTAGATGAAGAAAAATACAAATAACAGAAGGTGGGGGAGTGATCTGAGGGGGCAAAAGGATCCCAGGACACTGTGTAATGGTCTCCATCCCACAGCACTGGCCAGCTCTTCCACAGCAGTGTTACCACCCAAGGCTCTTTAAGAATTCACTGAACTGCTAAATCTGCTGTGATATCATTTCTGTAACATGCACTGCTTACTTCCTTGCTCTACATTCTCACTTTTCTTTCCATTAAAAACTGGTAACAATCTCTTAATCAATGCTGCCCTCTAATTCTTCCCTGACCAACCTGCAATAAGTGGCAAAAATCAATGCCCTTAACATGTTCAAGTCATGAAATACTGCCATGCCAGAAAATAATGGATCAGGAACATAGCCCCCTTAGAGACACACAGAGAACTCCAGCCCATCCCTCCTCAAAGGCCTCTTGCCAACAAAAGCAGCCATGGCTTTGTCCAGCTGAGTCCTGGAGACCCCCAAGGACAGCAGTTCCACCACATTTCTGGGTAACTGTTGCTTCAACAAAGGATCTCTTTCCCCTCCTGTCCAGCCTAAGCTGCTCAAAGGACAAAAGCCACAGCAGTCACATCTTTTTTATGCACCAAGTTATGTTTAAAGGACACATTTTCTCTGAGGATTTAACAAAAAAAGCACTTGATAAAGCTACTAAGACTTACTGACTAGTTCCTGTCAGCATCATCCCAAGGTAACAATCCTCATCTTTTAAGGAAGGCAACCCCAGGACACTCCACACAAAGAACATCCTTGTGGGACCACAACAGCTGAAGTGTTTTAAGCTATCCTAGAGTTTAAAATACTTTTCAAAAATAAACTGGTCCTGCAAGTAGGATAGCTGGGGGAAGGGAAAATGATATGTTATTATACCTTCTCCCAAGAGAATTACAGGCCAGAGCATTAACCCATTCTGGAAGCTGGAATGAGCCTGCCAAAGGCTTCTGTGAGTCACCAAATAGCCACCTCACCTCTGATACAAGGGAAGCAACAGACAGACACCTTGCCTCAAATATGAACTAAAGGTACACCAGAGAGAGAAAATGGAAAAAAATCTGGCTTAAAATTTAGCTCAGAATAGCATCTCTTAGAGTTAGAAATCCACAGTGTTTCTTTCACCTCCTGCTCAGACTACCACTGCATGACATCGTTTGAATAGTTTGCATTTAAAGGAGCATTAGCAGCACAGCACAAAGAATTCCTCATCAGTCCTCTAAAGCCTGATAACTTCAGTTCAAACAAAGATTCCTCAGGTGGCACTAAAATTTGCTGTATAAAGATACTATAAAGTATCAGCAGCTTTTCCAGATAATTGTCAAATCCCTACACCTTATAACAGGAACATGAACTATTGACCCTACCAAAAGAAATATTCAGAGGAGGAAAAACAAAAAAAATCTGTGCTGTACTAAAGAGAATCTATTTGAGGAAAGGATTGGAACCACAAACCTACTGTTACTAGAAGAGAAAAGCAGGAATAATCAGCTCTCAAGGGTTGTAACTATTGTTAAATAGAACCACATTGCAGGTACTGTGAATTCACCACATTAAATGAATATAAGAGCAAAAAGTAATGGAACTACTGAATGGTTTGGGTGTGAAGGGGCCTTAAAGATATCCAGTTCCTCTCCCTGCCACAGGCAGGGACACCTTCCACAATCCTAGGTGCTCCAAGCCCCATCCAACCTGGCCTTGGACACCTCCAGGGATGGGGCAGCCACAGCTGCTCTGGGCAACCCTGTGCCATGGCCTCACTATCAAATTAATCTATTATCAAAAACTATTAAAAAAACTAGCCCCACTCCCTTCTGTTAAAAACTTAGTAAGAACCAAGTTAAAAAATACACATATAACTCCTTCTCCACCACGTGCACCAACCTCGCAGTGATATTCAAATATTGCACTTTCAGTAGTATTTGTCGATTCTTCTGTTTCAGCACAAGTTTCTAAGGATGAAGACTGCTATTATTTTTAAAAAAGGAACAAAAGGAAGAGAGACAAAAAGAGAAAGAAAAAGATAGCAAAAGAAGGTGATCTATCAAGCTCTAGAGAATACAAGTGCTGCTGCCCTGGGCAGTTTCACTACAGCACTGGAGAAAACAAAGACTACTATAGCAGCGTCGGGACGTGCTCTTTTGAAGCTGTTGAGTAGGCACAAACTTCTTGTTTCAGATCAAGCCTTGTATCTTCTTCAGTGTAAGTTGCCTCTTCTTTGGTCTTGAGTTGTTACAATGTGGTATACTTATATTCTTTTCCTGATCTGAACTTGAAGCAGCAGTTTCAGGTGGTAAATTCTGTTCTGTTCCACTTCATACTGAAGAAAGGAGAAAGACACACACTAAGTATCACTTTGAAGGAAATTCTCATCACATCACAGAATCCATTAGTTTGCAAGGGACCATAAGACCATCCACTTCCAAAACCCCCTTGCACCTCAGTTCTAGGTCTTACTAATACCAGGTGCATTTCCTCTACTTTAATATTTAATTGAACATACTGATGTTCAATCCACGTTAGGAAAAGCTGTTTCACAGACATATTTGGCATTCCCACCTCCAGTTTTGTTTTCCAAAAGACTGGCAGACTGCAAGCCAGTGAAATGGTATTTCCAATTATGAACTCTTCAGACACACTTAAGCATCTCAGGGAAGGTCCCAGTGTGTACCATTAAAATGGCAACTTCATTTTGATCACTAGTATTTGACCCATTAGCAAGCCTTAGTCCTCCTATCAGTAACTTTATATGGGTGCTTATTAAATTATGTCATAATTTATCTAAGTGCTCACACAGATCCTCAGAGGAGCAATAGGATGTGTTGGAATTGAGAATTAAAATTTCCTGATGACTTCTGTTCCAAAGGTTAAGTTAGAGACTAGTGAAACCTGAAGCACATTTAGAACTGTATAAAAACTAAACTTTTCAATTATGTGTACAGACACTGCATGCGAAATAACACAGAGCCATTCTGTGGACTTCTGAAACAGTTTTTGTAAAATGTTGATTACATATGATGATATTTGTGTAGCTAACACCCGGGAGAAACCTTCCTGCACCAACAACTAATTAGCAATTAATTCTCTCCTAAAGTTTTCCAGTGCCACTTTGTTTTTCCATGAGAAAAGCAGTTTCAGCAAACTGCCACCTACCACACAAAACAAAACGTTACAGAAATAGCAGCCTTCCTTGAGAAGAAATCAAGTTTTGAGTTTGTTGCTTACTCAGCAGATAAGTAAAGGGAGGATATTTTTATGCACAAAAGCAGGTGAGAAACAACACAGCTCCGACCTCACAGATACACTGGCAGTTCTGTAGTAATCTAAAAGTAAGAAGCATCACAGCACAACTCTTCTTCAAATCATTCCACAAATCCCACACCAGTAGAGAAAAAATATGGACAAAGCCTATTTCTCCAGTGTAGCAGGAAAGTGAATTTCACAATTTACACTGATCTTTGAATTCCCTCTGGTGATTTGAAAGAGTCACTTTAAGTGACTGAAACCCTGAATGCAAAGACATTTCAAGCTCTCACCCTCACCCCAGTGAAAATGCTGAGTGAAGGCAGCTATTCCAAGAACCCCAAATGTGCAAACTCATCTCCAGTTTTACAGAAGTTTGTACTTCAGTGACTTCCCCCAGCTGAAGCATCTCCTTCAATCATCACTGAGAACTTCCAGCTGAAATGAGTTTTCCTATCAGACCATTAAGCACACACGGAATAGATAAATAAACCAGGTGAGGACTGCTCAAATCTGGTGTGAAAGGTTTGCACTGAAAGATTAATTATAAAATATTATAAATCAGAAGGCACAAAGCTGTTGCAAAGATAACAGTATCACTGCTTTTCCCTCACCCCAGCACTACACTGGGCAAATGTTACCACAAGCTCTTTTAGGACAGCGTTATTTTGGGGCAGCATTTCAGCTCTCAACACTGCATCCCAGGAACTGCACACACTTGGAATCTTCTCACGTACTTCTCTCACATTTAATTAGACAGATATTATTAGAGCTCTCCTAGAGATGTAACTCGTATCATATTGCATTTATCATTTTTCTGGCTGTAAAATATATCACTTTTTCATTTAATAATCAAAACACCTCATCTGATCAAATAAGACTAAAGCTAATTTTATCAGTCATGGAGTAAACACATAAACTGTCCCATTAAAACCCAGACTGAATTGATAACAAGATGGGTTTATTACACTTAAGTTATTAAAAAAAAAAAGCTCATTAAGCAAGCATAACTCAAGCAAAAAGAAATCTCACTATGCTCATCTGCCTCAAATTTTTTACTTTTTAATTCAGCTACTATAAATACTCCTCCAAATGGTAAACACCCTGAGCAGCTGCCCAGCCCCCAAGTCTCACTGCCTTCTGCATTTGTGTATTTACAGCTGAAAGGTTTAATGCAAACACAGGGGAGAGCTGGGCCCTGCTCTTAAGGTCTTTCCTGTGTAGATCCTGCTAAATGACAGCAGGTCACATGAAGCTGTTCACAGCCAGAAAGCACCTACAGAGCCCCCCACATGGAACCTGCCCAATGACAGCATTGTTCTGCTTCCCATTTTCTTCACAAAAAGAGGCAACTGCAAGGATATGCATTCTGTGCATCGGAGCACATGCTTCCAGAAACAGCCCTCTATGATGTGACCAAGGCACAATTTAATAAAGACAAAATTTTGTCTTTTCAGTGTCCACATACAACACAGATCCGTGGAGATCAGGCTCTTCCATCTCTTTCTGGATAGATATGGGAGAGCAGCACTGAGCACCGGCTCCTGGGCTCCCCAGCCAGTACGTGACAGCTATGAGATGAGCCACCACCACAGCAGTGAAGTCCTTTTCACGTCAAGAAAAAATACATATATGGGGGAAAAAAAGAACTAAAGAACTGCCAAGGACATCTGTAAAGAATGCATGGAGAAAAAAAACCCCAAGAAAGTCGTTAAAAGAAATATCCGAATTTTTAAAGGGTTGTGCGCTGCGGAGAGGAGCCCCGCGCGGGGTATGGGTGCGGACAGCGCAGAACTGGTCCCGGACCGACGGAGCGGCCCAGGCCCGGTCCCTCCCGCGGCCCCGCTCGCTGCGCTGCACCAAGATGGAGGCGGCGGAGCGAGGGGCGGCCGCGCCGAGGGGCGGCGCCGGGGCCGCCGCCAGCGGGGCCGCCGCGCGCGGGGGCGGGCGGCTCCGGCCGGTGACAGCGCCAGGGCCGCGCGGGCAGGACGGGCCGGGGGGAGCGGCCGCCCCGAGCACAAAGGGGGGCGATGGCGACCGCTCCCCGCACACAAAGGGCCGCGGCCGCGCTGCGCCGGGCGGGGCCGCGCGCGGCACGCCGGGAGCCGCCGCCGCCCCTCCGCCCGCACGGCCCCGCCGCCCGCCGGGGCCCGGAGCCCCCGCGGCGCCGCCCCCTCCCGGCGCGGCCCGCGAGCCCCGGCGGCTCCCGGGACGGCCGGACCCAGAGCGGCCTCCGGCCGCGGCCCCCGGAGCCCCGCGGAGCGCAGCGCGCGCCCCGCGCCCGCCGCTCCATCCCCGCACCGCCGGCCTAGTAGGCCGCAGCCCCCCCACCAACCACCACCCCCCACCCCGCGCGCAACTCCGGCGGGGCTCCCGGCGCCAGCCCCGGTAAGGGCGGAGATGCGCGGGTGCGGGTCCCGCTGCGCCCGGAGCCCGCCGGGGCGAGCGGGGGTGGCGGCGGCGCCCGGCCCGCACTCACCCCAACAGCTCAGCGCCCCCGCTCCAGCGCCGCCATGAGCAGCACGGCACGGCACGTAGGAGAGAAATCACGGCGCTCTCGCGAGAGCCGCCCGCGGACGGGAGGGGGGGAAGGGGCGGGGCCGCGCGTGCGCGCCCGGAGCCCGGCGGGTGCCGCTCGCGGCCACGCGCCAGAGGGAAACAAGTGAGGGGGGGCCGCGCGCGCGCGCCCGGGGGACAGCGCCCCCTTGCGGCCCAGGGAGGGAGAAACGGCTGAGGGGAGAAGACAAAACCGCGGGGGAGGGAGAACCTCAGAGAACCCGTCTGATAGCACAGAGCTCCGGCTAAGGGGAGACACAAAACCCCGGCTGAGGGAGGGAGAGCTCGGCCCGGGCCAGGGCAGCGGGCACGCTCCAGGCCCTGAGGAGCCCGCGGCCTGGGACGCCTCGGTACCGGGCAGGCGGAGCTCGAGGGACGGACACGAGCCTGCGCTCGCTGCAGGCCCCGGAGCTGAAGGATCGAAGGATTAGGGGGAAACGCTTTGCGGACAAGGCAGAGCATTTCCAGCCCTGAAGCTCCAGTCCAGTTTCCAACGCAAGTGGAGCAAGTTCTGAAAATGCCCAGCAGCCCTTGGGAACCGCGTACAAGTGGCCATTTACAGGCACAAGATTCCAGTTACAGATCCAGAATGGGACGGGAGCAAATGGAACACAGACGTAGCAGGGGTGTTTAGGTTGGATATCACAAGTTTCTTCTCTCCGGAAGGTGCTGGGCACAGCCCCGAGGCTGCCAGAGCTCCAGGAGAGTTTGGACACTGCTGCAGGGATGAACAGGGTGGGATTTGGGTGTCTGTGTGCAAGGCACGGGTTGTACTCAATCCTTGTGGGTCCCTTCCAGCTTGGGATGTTCTGTGGACATATTTAAACTTCCCTTGCCATTTTTTCATTACTAATTAACAATAAACTCAATCAAAGCAACTGCTGTTTAGTTTCTGGGTTTTTTTTGTTTTTTTTCTGGCTGCACAGCAAGGACCCAGGTAGAGGGATGGTATTCTACTCTCAGAGAGAGAAGATAAAAATGCATCACAGGCATTCCAGATGATGTTAATTAAAAAAAAAAAAAATCAACATTTCGGTCATTGTAGTATTTCACTCAGGTGCAAAAGGTTTGGGAATATGCAGAATACATGGAATTCCCTCAGGACTCAAAACAGAAAACACTTGAGAAAGTATTTCCCACTGTTTTTTTTTTTATTCCCTCCTGAACAATTTCTAATAGAAAAGGATTGTATACAAGAGCACTCCTGTACAGAAATTCCCTACATCTACCAGTCTTGCTGGGTATTCCAAATGTTCACAATGCCTCCAGTGTTCACTGTCTCTCAGTAAGCACAGGAATGAGTCACCTTCTGCAGATCTATCAAAAGTCTCACTTGGGAAAAAGTGGCATTAAAAATTTAAGCTAATAGTGGAAATGAGATATTTACCATTCTTGGAAGATTATTCTTTGAACACAGGTAGGACAGAAATCTTTTATATAAAAGTGTCATTAAAAATACCACGCTATTGAGAAACTCCTACAACACTGCACCTCTAATTCCACTCAAGACAGGACCTGCAGTAACTATGGAACACCAGACTCACCCGGGATGTGACATTAAAATTCTGTGCACGGGGGTGTTTTGGTTTGGTTTTGACGCAGACCTGAACTCCCTCTGCCTGAACCCAAATTTGTGGGAGGCCAAAGAGCTTTGATCTGTGGGTGCTGTGCTCTGGCAGGCTCTGAGCACACCAACACAGCAGGGCTGGCTGATAACTGGGAGCACTGGGAAGGCTGGGACAGAGCTAGCTATCAAAAAAGATTAATCCTTCAAAAATGTGGGTGCCACGAAGAGTCGTTAACTCCAATCTTCACCCCTAAAACAAGGTAAAGTTTGCTCTGAGTAGGAGTGACTCCTTCAAGTGCTCTGCTGTTCTCTCAGCAGTGGCCAGGGGACAAAGTCAGGCCAGCCAGACTCTGAGGGTCACTCACTCTGCAGAGCCCAGCTGCCCTGTGCAGCCAGAGCACATCCCTGCCTCTCACATTGTGGTTTCTCAATCATTTCCTATTCCTTCTATCAAGCATAACAATCACAACCTGCATTATGTTCTCTAGCTACAGACAAGGTGGATTTAAGAGCCATCTGCACAGCTGGAATTATTAACTAAAGCTCATAAAAAAAAAATAACAAAAGGAGAGGAAATGAACCATCACAAGGGAAGACATCAAATACTTCAGTGTTAAGCATCTGAGTGCTGCAGGTACTAAGAGCAGGGTGCAAGCTTTTGCCATCAACACTTCAGAAAAACACAGAGAAAACAGCCCACACACATTAAAGATCAAACAAATATACAAGGAAACACCTGAAACAACAAATCCTTGTCAGGTAGTTTCATAACAGTCTCTGAAGGCTTGGAGATGAGGTTTTTGTGGCCTAAGCTTCACAGTCTGGCAGATCTTCTCTCCCCACCTCGAAGGACTCTTTGCTGATTGACAGCAGTTCACGCAGCTCTTTGTTTTCAAGCTGCAAAATCAACATTTTTGCTGAAATAGAAATGAGCTAATTCACAACTAAAGGACTATCACAGAAAGGTGCTAATTCGTAGTTGAAAGATGCCCACCTTTAAACAGTCCCATTCCTTCAGAGATACATAAACTTTGTACATTACAGTTTGTAATGCAAACATTAATACAGTGCTGGCACACTGAAACCACATAACTTAAAAAGTTTATCTTCTTCTGGCTTTATTTATTTACATATACAGATATTTTAAAATAATATTAACATTAGGAACTTTAAAATAAACAATGATGTTCTGCATTTCCTGACCCCATCCCCAAATTTTTAGTGTTGTAAGTCCTTGACTCTAACATAGAAAATACAGATAAAGTCTAGTGACGCCCAAAGCTCAATTTATCTTCAGCAACTGGCTCTGTCCTTACCTCCAACTGAGCCAGTTTCTCCTGAACTTTAAAGAACTGCTCATCATCCACTTGAACAGCTTTTCTCATCACCTCTCCCATCTCACATATTCTGTCTATTTGACTTTCAATTTCCTGAAAGACATAAAATTAATACATTTAATAAGTCCAGGCACAAGCAACAGTTGTAATTTATCCCTTCTAAATCACTTACTTCCATTTTCCTGATTTTGGATTCTCTTTCTGTTTTGAATTTTAATTCTCTCCTCCCAAGCACTTGCAAGCCTTTCTATCCTGTATACTTAAGGATAAGAACTTGTACCTTGTTGTCCCTTATCAGTGAAAACAGTGAATAGAGACACAGCAGCAAGTAAGATAAGGCACCTTGACTTAAAGGGAAATAATTTCAAGTGTGCCAAGGTCTGAGACAGCAGATTCAGGTTCGTGTGAACATGATTAGTAGGCAGCAAATTTTATATTGCTTTATTAGAAAAGACTGACTGAATTTACAAAGACACCAAAAATAAAAGCTGAGATTTCAAGGATGGAGTAAACAGCCTTATCTCAGAAGGACATCGAGCAATAAAACTAAAGCAAGTAAGACCAGAGCCTCCTGAGGCAGATTTTACAGAATCTGTAAAATACAGATACAGCAATAATACTCTGAAAGATGCATTTTGCTGAAGCTGAGAAATGCACATGGAACAAACACTGACAAATTCCAATATGGAGCAACAGCTCCTGCTTGAAGAGCAATACAGCACATAATGTGACAGGGTGGAGTTTCTTTTAAGTGCCCATAGCTTTTCTACTGTCTCTGGAAGATAAATTTATCACAGAGCAGAGAATTCAGTTTGGAACTCCATTATTCAGAAAGTATGTAAACAAATAAAGAGCACCCAGAAGAGAGCTGGAGAACACAAAAGACTTCTGGGAAGAAAGATGATTATTTTTCTACACAGGAAGATGGTTATACTAAGAATATAGTTCTTTTAAAGACATTAGAAGTTTGTTACTGTTCTCCAAGTGGTGGGGAGGAAAAACCTGAAGGACTTAATCTGAACTACAGAAGACTTTGCCTAGACATTGAGACAGTCAAGGGATATTCCTCAAAGGATTCCTTCAGAGCCTTTTCAGCTTTGCACTGCCAAATTTTGTTCAAATGTAAAACCTTCATAAACAGCAATTTGTGCACACAGGGAGGCACTGGAAACTAAATGTAGCTACATTACTTATCTTCAGAGGAGTTAAGCAACTCAGAAAAGAGAAGCAGTGAGTTGCCATATACCAGAGCAAAGAAACACATGAGAAGAGCTAGGCTAGCTCCAGTTCCAATGAAAAAACTACAAGATATGAGATGTCACTGGGTTGAACCAACCTGCTGTTCTCTAATCAGATAAAAATGCATTTTTAAAA
Source organism: Cinclus cinclus (assembly GCF_963662255.1). Lineage (NCBI taxonomy): Eukaryota > Metazoa > Chordata > Aves > Passeriformes > Cinclidae > Cinclus > Cinclus cinclus. Next base: position 4,991,665 of record NC_085072.1, read on the forward strand.
ATGCCTAACACAATTCCTACGTTTAGAATGGAAGCTTAATGTTATTCTATTGTTACTAGATACCTCAACATGAAACAGGCAGCATTTATCAGCAGCCACATCTCAGAGCTCTGAAGTCGCTGAGCCTAATGTGTACAAAGGGACACTTTGGGCCACTGCACAGAGTATCTTGATTTAAAAATACTAGGGACTGAAATCTCCTAAGAACTAAACATATACAGCTCACAGACGTTTAGGAGGGCTTTCTTCTCCTTTGTTACAGCTACTGAACAAGAATGGTAACAACTTGGACATCTTTGATTTACGACTATAGAGGATCAGGTACATTAAGATTAACCCAGTGAAGTCACCACCTGGTTCAAAGAAAAATCCTCCACCTGGGCTGTGAAGGGGTCGTGCCTCAGTGTCCTGTGGGACAGCTGTTACAACCTGTGTGCTCTGAAAGGAACAGGGGAGAAAATACCAGCAAAGAGAATCAAGATTGGAGAAAAAGTACTTTGGAGCATAGACATCGCAAGAATGGAAACAAAGACCGCACATGATAGCGAGCAGGGGACAGAGGTCTTGAGCACTCTCCTGTCCCCATGCCACCTTACCCCAGAATTAGCCTGATGGGCTTTCAAGACCGGTTCTGCCTCTTCACGTTTTCTCCCTTCCAGCAGCTGTAACATCTGCTTCCTGTACTTGCTCATGATGAGTTCTAGCGCGTCCTGGTGCTCCTCCAGTGAGACCCACAGCTCTGCAGAACACAGCACGTCACGGCCACGACCGGCAGCCGCAGCAGGAGCCCGAGGCGCTCGCTGGGTACCGGCTGCGGCGGGGACTGGCGCTGCCCCGTCGCTCTCCGCTCCTGCCACTGCGGTGGGGCTGCCGGAGGAGACTCCCTGACCCGCGACCCGCCGTGGCATCCAGCGACTCTGCCGCAGGCGACACAGACGCACCTTTTCTCTCCTCGACAAGACCCTCCCGCCGGGACAACCCCGCACACCGCCCCCGGGCCCGCTCACCCCTGTTTTCCTGCTGCAGGTCGCGGATCTGCGTGTTCTCCTGCGCCAGCACCACGTGCGGCCGCAGCCGGGACGGGTCGGGTCGCTCCGCCGCGGGGCCCGGGCCCTGCCGAGGAGACACGGGAGTCGGTCCGGCCGCCCCACCCGGGCCCCGCCGAGACGCGAGGGCCGGCCCGCAAGCCCTCACCTGGTCGGCGCAGCCCGCGCCCGCCTCCCGCATGGCGGCCACGCGCCGGTGCAGCACGGCCGACTGGTCGATGAGCGACTCGGCAGCCGTGTCGTGCTCCTTCAGCCGCTCCAGCAGCGTCCGCGCGTCCGTCAGGATCTTATCGATGGTGCAGCTCATGGCGGGCGGCGCTGCTCACCCCTGCGGCGGGCCCATGTCCCTCGCGGCCCCGCCGCCGCTCTCCGCTCTCGGCCCCGCTCCGGCCCCGCCGCCGGGCGCGGGCGGACGCGAACCCGCGGGGCCGGGACTCCGCTTCCGCCCGCGGCCACGGCGCCCCAGTGCGCAGGCGCGGGCCGGCGCGGGGCCGCCGATTCGCCAAGGGCTCGCCTGGCGGCGCCACCGCGCCACGGCCGGGCCGGGGGGCGGGGCCGGGGGCGGGGAAAACACCGGGGGCGGGGCCTGGGGCTGCCCCCGCCGTTCTCGGGGGAAACTCGAAGTGCTGGAGCTTCCGCCGGTTTGGGGAGTTTGGGGTGTTTAGGGTGTTTTGGGGTGTTTTGGGGTGTTTAGGTTGTTTGGGGTGTTTTGGGGTGTTTAGGGTGTTTTGGAGTATTTGGTGTGTTTTGGAGTGTTTAGGTTGTTTGGGGTGTTTTGGCGTGTTTAGGGTGTTTTGAGGTGTTTGTATTGTTTTGGCGTGTTTAGGGTATTTTGGGGTGTTTAGGTTGTTTGGGCTGTTTAGGGTGTTTTGGGGTGTTTAGGTTGTTTGGGTTGTTTAGGGTGTTTTGGCGTGTTTAGGTTGTTTGGGGTATTTTGGGGTGTTTAGGTTGTTTGGGCTGTTTAGGGTGTTTTGGGGTGTTTAGGTTGTTTGGGGTGTTTAGGGTGTTTTGGAGTATTTGGGGTGTTTTGGGGTGTTTAGGTTGTTTGGGGTATTTTGGGGTGTTTAGGTTGTTTGGGCTGTTTAGGGCTTTTCGAGGTGTTTGTATTGTTTTGGGGTGTTTGGGGTGTTTTAGGGCGAGGGGACACGGCGCTGCCGCGGCGGACTCGTCCCAAGCCCCAGGTGGATGTGCCCCCTCCCCGAGCCGCCCAGGCCGCGCTCCGAGCCCCCCGTGCCCCGGGAGCCCCGCGCTCACCGCCGGGGCCCGGCCCCGGCGCGGTCGGGGGAGCCCGGGACGGGGCCGGCTCCGAGCGGCCGCTGCTCGGCACGGGCTCTGTTTGCCGAGGGCCGGCGGCCCTGACCCCGGGTCCCGCTTATCTGTGCGGCTGCTCCCTCACTGCGCGATCGATCCCGGCTGGGATCTGCGGGGCTCCCGTCTTATCTGATCCTGCTGTTTGTCCCTTCCAACAGTAAACATCCGCCGCTCAAAATAACAAGCTGTGCAATGCTGACTCGCTGCTTTGATTCTTATTTGCTAACTGAAGCTACTGTTGGTGAGCCGGGGTGTCCTTGAGGCTTTGTGCCGCAAAGTTTTTTGTTGAATTGCACCGACTTCGTTAACAATGTTTTCGGCAATAATATTTTAGCAGGACTGCCTTTGATTTGAATATTCTTTCGAGTTTAAATCCTTATTCACACAGACACACGAGAAAACTCCAGGATGCTTTATCAGATGAAGGTTTTTTATGATCCCAGAGATAATCAAGCCTGGTGCAGAAGTGCTGAACGAGATAATTTTATAAAAGCAACAATCTCAAAACATGCACACAATGCAAAAGAGAACAGGGTAAGCAGCTGCAGTTGGAATATTTCATCAGAATCAGATTAATTAGTGAAGTATGAGAGCTATTCTGCAAATTTGGGAAATGTAATCCTTCCGCTAGTTTGGAAATAAAAGTCCAGACCATGGTTATAGCATATTTCACCTTCTGGTCCTTCCCTATTTTTCATCTTATTAGAGAATACTAGAAAGCTAAGACAGTTTATAAGAATTCTTTATCCTAATAGGCAAATCATGAGCCCTTGGAAAACTGACAAATATTGCTGTGTGGACCATACCTAGTTAAGGAACAAGTTGTGTAAAAACTGTCCTGTCCCAAAATAGACACCTCTCCCTTAAGCCATGGCCAGCGCTGGTTTCCCCTGTCCCACTCTCACATCCTCCCATGACCCTTCGTGTGCAGCTCAGCACCTGCTGCTGCTTCCCTCTGCTCCTATTCCCAGCTCCGTGCCTGCCTCCAAAGCCTCTCCCAGAGCATCCATTTCCACAGAGCCTCGGGGCAGGCTCACAGAGCAGGCCTGGCACAGCTCCACGGAGTGTGCCAGACCCATCTTTCCCTTTTCCACTTCATCCAGCACAGGGATTTCTGTGAAACCGATCTTGTGGTTCCTGAGGTTCCACTTAATTCAGGCACTCCATGAGTCATTAAGAGATGTGGCACTGGGAATTCCAGTTCACATCAGTAGGAAGTCAGCTGAAGGAACCCACGGTCTGGGCAACGTAAAGGATCATTTCACCTCCACAGGAGCTGCACCAGGATGTGTCTGAACTGCTGGCCTGTTCTGCTCTTGTGTTTGTAATTCTGATTTAGCACTCATTTCTCCCTATGTCAGAGGTGCCGTCCTGGCCTTTCCTGCCCGTGGGGACAAGCAGGGGTAGGTGAGGGCACTGCTGTACCAGACAGTCATTTCAGTATCAGTTTATTTCCTCTGTGGCATTCTGGTTTCTAGGAATAGAATTCCAGGATGAGGGACATGAGAGTCTACGACACCACTGCCACACTGCACTGAGCCCGTGCTCCCACCTGGGGCTGGGGCTCAGCCCCTCTCCAGCAGATCTGGACATGGAATCATTTGTCCAGCTCCAAGGGACAGCAGAGTGAGTTCCTGTGGCGCCAGGACACAGAGCGGATCCCAGTAGGACAAAGCTCCTTGGTTTAAATGCTGGGAATGCTTGTCACCAAAACTTTGAGTGTGTAGCAACAGAGCTTAAACAAATCAACAGATGAGCATTTCTGAGTAGGGGTGCCTTGTAATTCCTTTGGCTTATCACATCAATTCTGTGTAAACTAAATAGAATGTATAAATTTGGCCTCTCAAACTTTTTAGTGTTTAACTTTGATTTGATTAAACACTTATGTGTGTGTACAAAGTGAAAAATGGGGTTACAGGAGGTTAATGTTTTAATGCTTTTAATAACTCTTCACCACATGGCTGTATTTTGTCAAACAGAGCATGGGGTTGTTGTAACAGGAGAAGTGAAGGCTGGATAGCAGAGTACTGGGACACTCAGAACAACAATGCTGCTGCAGAGCCCAAACTGCTTCCAGGCCATCTTTGGAAAATCAGAAATAGTATTTCTGTGGTGGGATAAATACATACCAGTTCTGAGTACAGCTCTCTGAATACATACAGTTTTGAGGAGGCTCTTGCTAACAGTAAGAAAATCACAAAGAAAAGAAATCGAGACGGACCAAAAGTGAACAAAATTGCTCAGGGGACAGGAGCACCTCTGCTATGGATACAGGCTTAGAGATCTGGGGCTGTTCAGCCAGGAGAAGAGAAAGTTGCGTGGAGACTTCACAGTCCTTTCCAGGGTCTGAAGGGGCTACAGGGAATCTGAAGAGGAACCCCTCATCAGAAATGGAGGAACACAACAAGGGGAAATGGGTTCAAGCTGAAAGAGCAGAAATTCAAGTTACATATGTGGAAGGAATTGTTCCCTGTGAGGGTGCTGAGGCCCTGGCACAGGGTGCCCAGAGCAGCTGTGGCTGCCCCATCCCTGCAAGTGTCCAAGGCCAGGCTGGACAGGGCTTGGAGCAACTTGTGCAAGTGGAAAGTCCCTGCCCATGGCAGGGAATGGAACAAGATGGGATTTAAGGTTCCTTCACATCCAAACCATTCTGGGGTTCTACGAACAGACCGGTATCAAATGGCAACCTCTGTGACAGATGGAGTGACATCTGGATATTGGAAGTAGAGAAAAGAATAAAGGGCAAATTTCTAGGATACTTCTTGGATTTTCAGTAAAATTATATTAATTGTAAGTGTGGTCAGCACAAGTGGAAGCATTGTGGCTAAGTGTCTGAAAGCACAAGTCTCCCATGGTGATGCAGCAGGGCACAAGCTTTTTAAAAATGGAATGTGACAATTCTCATTTCCATTACAAGTCCTTCCTTCAAAACACAACTCTTTCAGCAGCTACAGCTGTTTAAAAAGAAAACCAGCCCCCTCTCACACCACACACCCCAACACTTTCTCACTGCTTTCTTTTAAAATTAAGTGGTAGTGTTAAGACAGCTCTCAGCTACTGTCACAATTTCACTGGTATTGCCTTCAACAAAAGTGTAGTACAGAGACTCACAGGCCAGGAGCCCAAAGGAATCCTCCTCCTGCACTTCCCAGCCCATACTTCAAGGTAGATTAACATGGCATAACAGAGTTGTCCTTTGACAAAAATTATTACCAAGAAACTCAGTCTTATTGTTCATCCTAATTATCTTGCTTTGATAAATCTTGAGCGGTCACCCGCTGCACCACAGCACTCACATTTATGAGTCTAATATTCTTTCTACTGTTAAAACAAATGTCCTCAAGATGGAATCCAGGCTGGAAAAAAGGGAAAACATTATCATTGATAAATGGATACATCCAGTTAGTTCAGTCTCTCAGCAGCAAGACCACTGATGATAAAATGCTGAGCAAGGGATTCCACAATAATTATTTTGTAATGCTTAATACCGAGTGTCAAGATCTGCTTTATGGAAATCAGGTCATGGCTTTCCTTTGCTGTACCAACAAAGTACAGTCACTGCAGTGCCTGTAGTTATGAGCACTCTCTATGAAATACCAACTCTTGAAATCGTAATCAAACTTAACTGATTGCTTTCTTCAACCTTGTGCCTTGATGGAGCATTTTATTAACAAATCTTGGTCAACCAGCCAAGGAGAAACAGATTTGAGAGAAGGTACTGAAAGGGGAAGGTGTCAGGGTACCCAGGAACTTTGTGAATGTTGAATGGATGGGTTTATTTTACCTACTCTGCCTTCAGGCACTGCAGATTAAGTTTAAAAGAATAAACAGGAGAAACAGTAACATTTTGTGGGCTTTCCTGAGATTTTCCAGTGAGTTTTAGGCAGTCTGGCTCTTGGATTGAAATCTTACATAATGTTTAGTTCTTCAAGATTGGCCTCGTCAGCCTGCAAGAAAATGCAAGGTGAAACCATCCAACAACTTCATGATTAAGATAAAGCCAATCTTAAAAAGACCAAAATTGTTCTTTCTCTCTAGTCTGATATTTTATCATTTAATCCCACAAAAGCATTTAAGAACTTAACAAGAACTTCCATCTTCTGAGTTATTTCTCATCCAGTTTTAACATGAGAATTTGTCTCATACGTTTGATGCAAAGCAAAGAGCAATTCTATTATCTCACATTAATGAACACTTCTCTGCAGTGCTGAATGGGAGCTGTTCACTGTGAAAGGCAACACCAACAGGCAAAACTGATACTCACAAGGCTTTGTGCTGCTTCTCACCCAGGACTGAGAGGTTCATCCACACCCATAAAGAACAATCCCAACAGTGTCAGCATTCCTGAACCTTTGGAAGATCTATGAATAGTAGAAGAGAGGGGGAACAGAAAACTTCTGTTTTTTTCATGAGTTCCTCAACAAATTGGAAAGGAAATCCAAGGTCTCGGATCACAAAACTTTTGGCATGGATGTGTCTGTCAGTGTATTTTATGCCTCTGAACCATTTTATTTATCTGACACAAAAATAGGTAAAGATTAGGTTAGATCATTTTGACATATGATCTCTATTGTTAATACTCAGCTTTCTTTAATATTGCTCAGAACAGTTTACCAACGGGAGAAATCAAGCCCTGTAATGAAATAATCATTATTTTAATATAACCTTTAACTTACATAGAACAACAATAACTGTAATTAGCAATCAGTTTTATTGAGGGCTTTAGTAATTTAGTATTTGACTCTTGCTTTCATCATTTAATGATTTACAGTAATGAGCTGGAACATCAGTATTTTGTACTGAAGTGGCCAAAATAGTTGTCCAGGAATCCTTGCCCTCATGTGACAGATCTCAGATGGCTTGGGGAGAAGTTAGCCAAGAGCAATAGACAATGCCATCACTTCTGCTTCAGTTCTACTGAAAAACAACAACCAAGTGACTGCTGTGCCTTGCAGTCAGGGCTCAGTAGCTCTTGGAGGGCTGTTACTTTGCTGAGATTCTGCCCTTTGTTTGAGTTTTGTTTGACAAATGCTTTATAAATGAGCAGAAGAGGTGGTTTATGTTTCATTAATGAGGCTGATAGTGCTTAATTACTGAAGTTACGTAAACAATCCAATACCAGATCAAGCCAAACGGGTCATTTATGTAGAGAAGATCCAGCTGGAGTAGATGAGATTTCCTTTAACTATTTGGGTACCAGATGAGTCACAGACATCTGGAATCTCCAGTCCAGATGAACAAAGAATTGTACTGACTCTGAAAATGGATTCTCTCAGCAGGTTTGGATGCAGGGAAGCTCTTCCTGCATCTCCAGCCCCCTCACCCATCAGACCCTTGGAGCCAGCTGCCCAATCTCGACCAGGGTTTGCCTGCCCAGAGCTCCCAGTCTGCAGTGGTGGCAGTGAGGCTGCACAAGTGCTGCAGCAGTGTCCAGGTCAGGCTGCTGTCACCAGATCTGCTTGTTTTCTATGGAAAACACGTGGTGTCCCTTATTCCCCACTTCAGTGCCACTTCTGGATGTTGGCTCATGGCATGAACTCGTTCAGCTCCTAGTTTCAGGCCATATCTACGAGTGACACTTTGTTTACTTGCTTTACTAGTAAAGCAAGCTTGGAGTCTGGTATTACTTCCTTTGCCACTGAAGTGGCTCTGGGCATGTTACTGACCAGAGGCTTTAGCAGTGTTTTACAGAATTGGTGTATGTACAGAAAAATAACAGAAAACAGAGCTGGAAGAGAGCTTAAAAGTCCTTTACAAAAAGTCGTCTTTACAAACCAAAGTAACTCAGAGAAAACAATCCTCGAGTTCAATCTGGTTGCCCAAACTGGTCCTCAAAACAGCCAATGGAGAAGACTGTACAAGGAACTCACTCCAGTGCTATTTTTACCACAGTAATTGCTTTCCTAGTTTGTAATTTAAATGTCCCTTACTCCTAAATAACCTTTCTGGTTTTTGATTATTTACAAGCATGGAAAAGAGTTTATTTTTCTCTTTGCAGCAGTATTTTAGGTGACTCAAGTGTGCCCTCAAGTCTCCCATTTTTGTCATGCTAAGCTTTGAATAGGAACAGTGATTTGTTAAAATAATGTAAATATCTGTATTTCCATAAATATATGTATTTAGCCAGTCAACTGGTCTGAATCATTTCATGATTATGCAAAATAGCTTCATTACTACAGTGTGGGAGTTAGTTAACCTTGGGCTAATACTAAATTCCTGCAATTCATTTCTATTACAACCAGTTTTATATAGTTATTTTATAAACTTATTTATATACTGATTTTAGAAATTGAATTTACCCTGAATCCTGCAGGGTTTATATACTGAGTAGAATGGGAATTTGATGCCTTTTAAAAACCTGGGCTTCAGGCTTAAACCCCCTGGAGTAAACAGGCTCTAAATACCCACATTCTACAGCTAATTTGAACATCTTATCTGTAAGGTGCCTTCTGTCACAAAAAAATGCTAAAACCAAAAGCCAGTAGCATTTAAAATCTAACCATAATATTTCACAAACTTTTGCTTGTTTTTCCAACTTTCATGAGAAAAGCTGGATGGAAAAGTCAATGGGGTATTGTGAAAGAGATACTTCTATGAAAAAATATTTGTTTTATCCATTGTAAAACCTTCAGTTTTGCTATTAGTTTTTTTGACAACTTGGAAAGTTTCTGTATGAGGCTGCTTTTACCAGAAAGACAAGTGCTGATCATAATTAAGCTTAGAACATCATTATCTTCATCTCTGCTGCATAATCGCTGTGTTCCAGGCCCCCATCACCACACATGTTCAATGCAGGATATCTGAAAACTTAGAGGACCCCATAATATGCTCAAATAACATTTATCAGTCAATGCTGTTTGTTCTCGAAAGACTCAGCCATTCCATTCCACAGACAGATTTCTAAATGGCACATGGAAATAAGCAGCCTTAGGGCTGCTCTTCTCTGGAACCCATGGAATATAAATATGTCCCTCCTTTGAAGAGTGATGGCAGTTTATCCATGAAAACCTACTGTCACAAAAGAGCATTTTAAGTGACTTTGCTATAAGTTATCCAATAGGAAATTATGTTTTCCTTTTCCCATCTAATTCCATGCAGTATCCAACAGAAGCAGTTTTTCCTGAGGTGAGTGCAGAACCAGAAGGTGGGTACACAGAAGGTGAGCTCCTCCTGCAGCGAGGAGATTTGCAGCTTGCTGGGAGCACTGGAGCAGCATGACACCAAACAAGAAAATTCCCTATCCAAAGGGTCACATCTACCTAGCAAACAATGAAAACATCAAATTGCAATGTTAATTTATTAGAAGTTACTAATAATGGAAATACTCGGGGTTTTAAGAATGACGTTTTGCCGAGTTATTGGCAACATGAACTCGAGTTCTCTGAGGTTGCCAGTGAATTGAGTGTGAGCCTGGGGTGTGCTGCATCACCACGGGGGATCTGGATCAAAACACAGAGGGCAAGGTAAGTGTTTGGTGTTTGGAGGTCCTAGTCCGATACAGCCTCTCCAAATTAAATTATTACGTCATATAAAAACCTCCAAATAATACTACTGCAATATTTTCCCCACTTGGGAATTGAACATTTTCCATCACCACCCCGACATATTAACGTGAAGCAATCAAAAGGGGAGAATTTAGAATTCTAGCATGAAAACAGAATCTTCTTGCTGGGCAGGGAGGACTCTGGGAAGCGGTGACGTGAGGGTCCCCGTGGCCTCTGTCCCTGATGACCCAGTTCTGCTGTGATTTATGTGGGCTCGCAGCTGCCCTTGCTCCGACCCCAGAGGAGCTGTGTGGGAAGTTGGTGTCTCGGAGCCGCAGCGTGGCTCTGCCGAGTGTCTGGAGCCCGGGCTGTGCACACAAACTGATAAATAGGGAAAGGCCTGCTTGGCTCCAGCTGGAGCAGAGCTGGGACCGGCGCCGCGGCCCCACGGACCTGCGAGAGGAGCTCCCTGCAAGCACCGTGAGTATTTCATCCCCTTCTCTGCGTGCCCGGTGGGAACAAAATGCTGCCCAAGCCAAACACCAACTTACCATGTGAAAATATTCCAGGTGCTGGGTTTTTTTCTTCTTTACCCCCTTTTTTCTTCTTTACTCCCTTTTTTCTTCTTTACCTTCTTTTTTCTTCTTTACTTTCTTTTTTCTTCTTTACTTTCTTTTTTCTTCTTTACCTCCTTTTCTCTTTCTTTTTAAACATCTGACTAAATGAAAACAGCAAACATGCACTTTGAAATCTGGTGTTCTACTGCCAAGGGTTTGTTCCAGCAGTACTTCATTTGACACACAGAGTGAAGAAAAACGGCTTTTAAATTCAATTGTTTCCCTTCCCAAAAGTAACCGGAAAATTGTGAGTTTCAAACAACCTCTAATCTCTTATTTTAAAAATTATGCCTTTGAAATAATTATTCATGGAATAACAATTCCAAAGGAAAATTTCAAGATAATTGCAATGCAGTCTATTGGTAAAATAAGCCAGCTCCTAGTATGGTTATTATATGACCAGGAAGGAATATATTTAAGAAGAAAAAAAGTGAAATTGCTTCAAAGAGAAGCTTTGAGGAGCTTTTTGTTCCATTAAAACCAGGAGGAACAGGAAAACCTTTAATAGTGGAAGTAAGCTGCATACAGGATCGATGAAGTGATCCTACAATTTCCCCTGCTAAAACGTTCTTTAATTAAGCAGTGATTATTGAATTGCTTGAGTGAAATTGAATAGATCAGCTGGTTTCACACCTACTTGGCACTGATTATGCCCAGTTACTTTTTTTTTTCTGTTTTTGGTTTAAATTTTCACAAATTAAAAAAAAAAAAATCAGCTTTGCCTTCCAGCTGCAAGCAAAGAAAAGTGATTAAACCTGAGCCTGAAAGGTGTTCTGAGTTCTACTATGTGACCACTAGCGTGCCCCAAGGTGTGCTAAATAGATGGTGAAGACCTTCAGCTCAAGTTCCTAAAATTCTCTGTAAACAAGAAATTTCCTCATGACTCAACTGTCAAAATATTTATGATAGCAGCTAAAGCACTGTCAGTACAGACCTCAGGGCTCCCTGTGGCCCTGCTCCATGAAGGATGTTTTGTATCCTAATAAATTTGATAACTTGATGATATGTTGCTTTATGATATGGGGTTTTATAGCAATAAAATTGATAAACCCCACATCTTTCGCCATAATTAGAAATAAATAGATGTACATTTCAGATTCCAGTCTGAATGTGTACATTCTCTTTATGGTTCTACTTTACTTTTATCAATCAATGGCTTTTTTTTTTTTATTTTAGTGGATTCCATTTTTGATAAATGGTCAAGCCTTTTAGTTAGGACTAAGAACTAAGTTTCTGCATGAGATGGATAACCAAGCCTTGAATCAACACTTTCTGGTTTATACTGAGTGTTTGTAGTTCAGAAGATGAGCCCTGTCAAAACTAAGCCTTTAAAAGAACAAGATTTTGGAATGTGCTTAAGCCACCTTGAGTGTAGGTCACCTCTTCCAAAAAACACCATTCCCCTCACCTGGTCAGGACCTCACATGTGAAAATGCCCAGGAGAAGGAGGAAAAGCAGAACAGCATGTGCTTTATGCAGATGACATTTTCTGTCAGTTCAGTCTGTGTGACTGAAGGCTCCCACCCTATGTGTGTCACTGCTTGGGATGCTGCAAAATAAGTCATTAAAAAAGTAATCCTTTTTTTTTGTACTCAGTTATTTCCACTTTTTAGGCTAAGGACCTTTATGCATCCTCTCTGGCAATGTATTTAGATTTTTGCTTCCTTTTAAAGTGCTCATGCACAAACATGTGGTTATACTGGGAATACACAGAAGAAAAGAAAAATGGGCACAACACATTTTGTTTTGGGAATGGCATGGCTGCAACTGCCCCAAACATCCAAACCCATTGCTCCATCCTTATTTCAACTTTGTTCCAGTTACTGTTTTGGACATTACACCTGGACATGTCTGGTACCTTCTGTCAGGAGCTTCACCGTGCTGGGCACATGCAGAATTCACTTGCCTGGCAAAGGGTTAATAAGTTTCTGTGTGGGCTGGGGAAGTGTCCCACAGGTCAGGGCTCAGTCCCATGAGGTGTGAGGGGTTTAGGATGGCCACAGAGCCATGGGGAGAGCAGCACAGGGATCACAGAATCCCAGGGATCGCTGCACTTTGGAGGAGGCCTCCCTGTTGCTGCCTCACTCACTGGGGGGAGGCAAAGGTTGGAAAACATGACTCTCACAGTCAACCCATAAAAAATCAGAACTTGCCTGGCCTGGGAAATGAAGTTCCTTCCTTAGATATCTAATTCTCTTCTTTCTTTGGTTTTGTTTTTTTTTTCTTTTCTTTTTTGCTTTAAAAATCCCAATGCTTTGTTTGATCAGAAGAACAAGCTTGTCAACACTAAATTATCAAATGTCAGAAAATGAAACTCTTAATGTTTACACATAAGTCTCATTCTAGGACAGTAGAGCATTCCTCAGATAACCATTGGATTTCCTATGCCTGCTGTGCTAACATCCTCTTAATTTACGAATTCAGTTTACAAAGTCTCCATCTAAGCTGGAAATTTTGTAGGTGCAACTGGTTATTGCTATAGCCTTACAAATCAGTAAGAAGGGCTGAATCCTTTCTCATGCAATACCTAAGCTGAGGAAACTTTGCCTAAGGAAAAACTGCTTCCAAGATTTAGAACATTTGAGCAATCGACCACCTTACATTTGGTACTTCATACTCCCAATGTACTGTTTTTATTAGACTGGATCAGTGTATTTTTTAAAAATCTACTATTCAATTATGACTTTTATTTAAAGAAACCACTGGAATTCAGACACACATTTCTTCAGCAAGCACACATTTTTGGAAAAAAATGTAGACTTTGCCCAGGCCAAATTGATCTCACTGATAAGACCTCATGATTCAGTGACTTATTTTGCTCTCAAACAAATATTTACTAGCAGAGATAACAAACCCCCAGCATTCCAGCCTCACTGCATCCTTTCACCTTCTGCTGACAACATGAAGTGAAAGTGGTCAGCCCCAAGGCTCTGCTGAGTATGGGGAAGGGATGTGTGTTTTTCCAGTCAGGACTTCACCCTGGGGTGATCCATTCATTATCTCAGCTGCAGCAAGGTGCAGGTGTAGCACAAACCCCTTCCTTCAGGGAAGGTCTTTAAACCCAGCTTGCTGTAAATTCTGTAGAGAATCCTGTTGCAGGAATTGGATTTGCTGTGTTTTCCAAATCCTTCCATGCCTTTTTCATCTTTTTTGTCCTTCCTGTCAGCTCGGGGAAAGCCTGTGAGTGGTTCACAGCAAATTGTCTCTTACAGCCCTTGCTCAGTGGGCATCAGGCTCAGCAAAGGTTTAACATGTGGCCACATCCCACTCAGGCAGAGGGACAAGGGGCAAGGAGAATATTCCTACTTACTCCTCTAATGTCAGCTCTCAATTCTAAGCAGTACCAGAGGTTTGCTGTAGCTATGTAAACTCAAACCCAGCTCGTGCCACTGCCCATACAGACTTTTTTTACACCCCCCCCCAAAACTCTTAAGAGTTTTTAGAACACACTTTTTCAGAACCTCTCTCTAAATTTGAATTTATAAGTCAAATTACTGAAAAATGAGGTAAGTTTTGAACTCCAGCCACAGCAGCTCTTCTCACCATGTCACTGTGAGCTCTCAGTGCACTTTGTTATTGGGAATGTCAGTGAATCCAGCCAGCAGCCCAGGCTCCTTCAATGACCAAGGGGCAGTGGGAAGCTCTTTAGAGGCAGCACATCCCACAGAAAATCAAAATTTTGGTCTTCACTGAAAACTTAACACCACTAAATGAACACAGGAAGTGTAATTCAGGCAGTGCTTAAGCGAGGCAAAGTTGAGTTTTACTGCATAAATGAGTACTTACATGACAAAAACCAGATATTCCATGCTGGCCTTTCCATGCTATTTTCTTTGCTTCAACTCTGCATAAAAAATGAATGAAATAAACTCATTAAAAGCCCATTTTTGTGCACAAACAGGACAGCCTACATCTACACTAAAGCAAATGCTCCAATTCATGCCAAAGCAAGTGTATTCTATCCAGTGAAGCTCCTTTTAACCTCTGAACTAGAGAATTTACCAGTGATTAGTCCAATTCCCCCCCACGGTTTTGTGTAAAACTCAGAGCAAAACATTTCTAACTATAACTTGTATATTTAGGAAAGAGTTTTACCCTGAATCTGTAATATAAAGATGTTCAAACATTTTGTAGCCTCGTTGAGGGCGTTATGTGACTTCACACAAACATCTGATGTTTTTAATGATCTGAAAACTGCAGTATTCTGGAGTTTTCTGGCTCCTTGTCTAACCCAACCCAGCAATTCTTTCCCACGGGATGTTTCTCTTCCTTTCCCCTTTCCCCAGGTTGCTGTTTCAAGGCTGATCTCACAGCAGAGTGGATGAAGCAGTGCAGCTGGGAGCAGAGCATGGCCAACACTTTTGTCACCGTCCCTGACGGGTACGGCCTTCCCGAGCCCATCCAGTACTATGGTGAGTAAAGCAAGATTTGTACCCTGGAAATATGACAAAATTAACTCCTCTGGGAATTTAATTTTTTTTCCTTCACTTTAATTTATCTTTAGAGCACTTGAAAGCTCTTACCAAGCTTGTACTGAAAGTGTATTGAAATTATGACTGTGTGCTCATACAGACTTTTGAGCACAATGTGATTATTGTGACTGAGCATTCCATATAAACATCCCCAGTGCTGTCTTCCTTTGACCTGCCTGGAGAAGACACAGGTTTTATTACAGTATTCCAAATACATTATAAATAGATAATGCCTGTTCTATATCTTATGTAGCTATAATTGTAATAACTAATGTGATTCTGGAAGACTAAAGGCAGGACCCAAAGCCCATTGAAAGGGAAAAAAACCTCCAAACCATTAATATTTTTTTTCCAACTTGTTTTTATAGAGATTTTAATAATCCCAAAGGAAGAATGAAACATGATGCATGTTGCACAGGCTTTCTTTGGTATAGCTGTGTGTATTTAAGGGAGGCTGGATAAAATTAGAACTCAACAGGCAGAAATGCAGGAAGAAATTGTCTTTGTAATTCTGTACCTACATTTTACTAAACTAAAATCTCATTACTGTAAAGATATGTGTGGGAAAATACTAAATAAAATAAGTCTCTGCTTTTTACTCTTCTGAAGTTCAACTTTAAGACTCCTGTCACAGTAATTTTTAGTACTCTCTGATTTCTATACAGTTTTTCTCAGGCTCCTGTGCAACATTTTCAAAATGATGCCTGAGACATGTACCAGTAACAAACACTTCATTCATTAAAAAATTAACTTATGGAAGATACTTGACTGTAGTGTGGACAACTAATAAAACAATCTTCAAATGTAAGATCTGAAGGCAGCTGTGCCATCAGCTGGCAAGTGATAATCAATTATCTACTGACACTAATCCTCATGATATTGCCCAAACTGTTACTGAGCCATTTTTGCTAAATTTAAGATTTCACTGAAGAATATTACAGGTTTAAACTTAAATGGAATGCGTCAGATTGCCCCTCTGAATACATGTTCCTCTAATATTTATACTACTACATCCACAAAACATTTTTAAACTTCGGAGCAGCTGATGTCGAGGTATTCTCCAGGCTGTTACTCCGCTTTCCATTTCCCCCGGCACAGATGTTTTACCAGAGCACATCAACTACCAGCTGCAGGACCCGGATTTCCAGGCTGCCCAGTACTGCCAGTACTCAGCAGTGCCAGTGCCAGCCCTGCAGCCCCAGCCCGCTGCATCCCCGTCCCTGTACGGCTCCTACAGCCTGGACCCCCCGTACGGCGACGGGCCCTGCGTCGGCAGCAGCTGCGAGCTCAGCAAGGGCCCCTTCCTGGCTCCCCACGGCGAGGATGGGGGGTACCAGGGGCTCAAGAGGCCCAGGTTAAACCACTCGGTGAGGCTGAAGGGGCAGGAGGAGCTGTGCGCGGTGTGTGGGGACAAGGCCTCGGGGTACCACTACAACGCACTGACCTGCGAGGGCTGCAAAGGTGAGCGAGGACACGGGGCAAACAGATTTGGCTGGGGTTTGAGCTGCTCTTTTAATTTGTCTAATGAACCCGCTGTCTAGCACGCTTGCTCCAAATTCACACTTTTGTAACATTCTCTGAAGCAATATTATCACGGTCTGTATTTAATATGTGCACTTTAAGCGTCTCATTTTTGCTTTGATGACTCGCTAGAATAGTGTCAACGTAAGCAGGTGTTGGTTTTCTCATTAACATTTCTAAGAGATTTACGTCGGTGTTATTAATTTCACTTACTATTAAAATTGAGTAAAAGCAAGTAGTATTTACTTGCTAATCACATTTTAACTTGTTGGTGTGGGAGCTATCTCATGAGGGGCAGCTCTGATCTCTGTTCCCTGAGACCAGGCACAGGACCTGAGGGAGCAGCTGGAGCTGTGCCAGGGGAGTTTAGGTTGGATTTTGGGAAAGGTTCTTCCTCCAGAGGTGCTGGGCGCTGCCCAGGCTCCCCAGGGAATGGGCACAGCCCCGAGGCTGCCAGAGCTCCAGGAGCATTTGGACACTTCTTCAGGGGTGCACAGAGTGAGATTTGGGATGTCCGTGCAGGGCCAGGGGATGGACCTGGTGATCTGTGTGGGTCCCTTTCAAAATCAGCATATTCTATGATTCTATGTATGGACAACATCAATTAATAACAGCCAGAAAGAACCAGGCATACCTATGCTTTAAAAAAGCGGATTTAAAACAAAGGTAATGTTTCCATTTGAAAATCCCAACCATTCGGACCCAGAGGACACTTTTAAATCCTTGTGAGACAAAGCTCCTTGGATTGCTGGTGATCCTTGTTTCCAGGCTTCTTCCGGCGCAGCATCACCAAGAACGCCGTGTACCGCTGCAAGAGCGGGGGGCACTGCGAGATGGACATGTACATGAGGAGGAAGTGCCAGGAGTGCCGCCTCAAGAAGTGCAGAGCTGTGGGAATGCTGGCAGAATGTAAGTGCTCCTTCACGCTGGATTCTTTCCTAATCATCATGGGTAAAACCTTCTCCGAAATCAATCCCTTCCCAATGATGCTGGTCTAAGCTTAATTTGGCTGTAGGGAAATTAACTTTGGGCATGGCGGCAGCTGTAGCATCTTGGTGTGCAGAAGCCAGCAATGCTTGGGAAGTATCCCCTCACCTTAAGAAAACTGTTGTTCTAAGACAGTACAAGAAAAAATAAAAGGAAGTACTGTGGTCTCCAGCCCTGGCCCAGCTATCAGGGTGAGTGGCTACACTGAACTCAGAGATTTTATGCAGAAAGAAAACCTGATTCAATTGTTCAGGAACTAAAAAACTTTAACACTAGAAAATAACAAACAAACAAAAAAAACCTGAACAGTTTGTACTGAATGAACTGGGAAAGATGGTACAGGGATGGTACAGTTCCATGCATGAGGGCAAATGGGCAAAAGCAGGAGTTAGGGTATGGCAGGGGTATTTATAAACTTGGAGGAGGGGAGGAATTAGGGTGGAGTTTAGGGACGGGGTCCAGTAAAGAAGGGTGATTAGGAATACTAAAATTATTGCAGCAAAAAGGAAGCAATGATAACAAGGGAAGCAGAGAACTTTCTGGCAATGATGAACATACTAGAACGGGAGGATTCTGGGGGTGATTTTTTACTCACATCTATTGAAAGGGTCTTTCCACAGCATTAAGCCATGATCCTCTGAACTTTTATTGGAGCTACCTCCAACAAAGTACTAACAAGAGAAGCTAAATATCCCAAGCCTTATCAGGACAGCAGTGAGCAGATCAGATGAGCTTTAAGGTCGGAGGGAAACAAACTAAATAAAAATGGCTTGATGGGCTTTGATGAAATATTCTGATGCCTGTGTGTCACAGAGCCACAAGGACAAAGATGACTGAACACCCTCAGGGTTTTGGTGGCTACTGAACACCAGCTCACCTGATAAGTAACACACGGCCACATTCCCCAGGAAATATAGTTCATTATAGGTGACAGCTTCTGTGATGTGAGACTGGAGTTATCTCTAGTAAATGATGACTTCAGACTGTAATTAATTGAAAATACAAGCACTGATGGCCACTTCACACCTCACAGGTTTGCTGACTGAAGTCCAGTGCAAGTCAAAGCGACTCAGGAAGAATTTCAAGCAGAAGAGCAGTTTCCTTTGCAACATAAAGCTGGAAGATGAGGGACTGAATAGTAAGCAAGTATCATCTACAACAAGATCTGGAAAAGTGGGATATTTTTCTACTTAAAATACCTCTTTTTATCGCTTATTGTTACTCCAAGTCATTGTGACTTGACTGGTTTATTTTTTTTAGCAGATCCCAGAGAAGATGGAACTTACCCCAGGAGAACATCAGCTTCTTGACCACATTGTAGCAGCACACCAAAAATACACAATTCCCCTTGAGGAAGCCAAGAAGTTTGTAGGTATCCAGCACACCCAGACTGCATTGCTAAGTCTTTGTTGTCATGTATCTTGGCCATATCCAGTGTCCAAACACTCTTTCGTGCAGCTACAGGAAACTGCAAGTCCTGAGGAAAGTTTTCTGCGCCTGTCTGAGACAGCCGTTGTTCATGTCCAGGTGTTGGTGGATTTCACAAAAAGGCTCCCAGGTGAGTTTCTTCCTTCGGGGAACATGAGAGGAACCAAATCAAACTGATGGCATGAACCAGAGAAAAATACAGGCTTTTAGAAAAGGCTTTAAACTGTTAATTTGTACTTCTAACTTGCCATTTACTTGTCATGAGAACAACCTAGAAGCTTTCGGTTCAAAACTTTGCTATTATTAGGTTTATTCTCCATTTCTGACATTCTCTGGAGTAGAGGCATTTTCTGGAAGCACATGGACCCCAAAATACCACCTTGAGGGAAGTACTATCTCACCACACTATCTGAAATCCAGTTAAGTCTGCAATTTATCATTATCACCAAAGGAAAAAACAGATGTTCCTTCAAAGGAAAAGGCAGTACAGAAGGGACTATCCAGATGTTCTCATTCATATTTTCCTTTCATAAAGAAAAAGGGAACAAGCAATTAAATCCACTGCATTTCAGTGTAAAGTTGACAAAGTAATGTTTGACAGGCAGGGTGATAACTTTTCTTTGTAAAACTCGATGACAATGGTCAATCACCATATCTAAAGCAGGTATTTGATGCAATTTAGCGTCTCTGTGGGGCAGAGCTGAAGGAAGGGGTGAGCTGTCTGTTTTCTTGTGTTACATATCCTGCTTTGATGAGATTTAAGAAAAAAAATCACTAAAGTTCCTTTGTTCTTGAATTACAAGTGCAGACAGTGAGCTTGTCAAAAAATGAATGTGATTTCTAAAAAGAAAATAATGTAACAATGAATGGAACAGCCACAGTCACTAAACAATGCAGCAAATGTATCAGGTGTTAGGCCATGTGATATTTATCAGATATTAGGAAGAATATTTTGATAACATCTTGCTTAGCCCCAAAATTTTTACTTGTATCTTCCTGTGAATCTTTTAACACTAAAAACTGCCCCTCCTTTTTTTTTTTCTTTTTTTTTTTTTGTCTTTTTGATTGTCTAACCTGCAAACTAGCAAGAAAGATCCCAAGTCCTTGCCTCATGTATCATTTACTATGGCTTCTCCTTTCTAGTAAAGGCATTTATTTTTTAAAAAAAATCATTTTTTTCCACATCATGCTGGGGGCTTAAAGGCAGCTCCAGCCTTCCCTGATTCTGAACATGCACTTTTCTCTGCAGGGTTTGAGAGTTTAGCCAGTGAGGACCAGATTGCTCTGCTGAAAGGGTCCACAGTGGAGGCAATGTTCTTGAGATCAGCCCAAATTTACAACCAAAAAATGAGCGAGTGCCAGCCTTCAACCAGTGAAAGTAAGTCTGGAATACTTGACTTGCATCATTGTGGGGTGGGTGGATAATATCAGCTATATTAATTACATATTATACATTGTGCTAAATTTAACACAGGAGTCATTGACCAATAAAAATGCAAGCAAAGAACTTGCAGCCAGATGCCAAAAAGGATTTTATACCTTCGTGGGTCTGGGAAAAACTCACACATTTTCAGCAATGATACAGACAATTATTTAAGATCACTTTAAGCTTGACTGGGAACTGTCATCTGCCTTGTTCCAGGTCATGTAAGACTTTCTGATCACGGGACATGTTGTCATGTTCAAAACCTTGATAAAAACAATATTTATTCCATGGAAATGTGTCATAATAAAGAGAGGCCAACTTCTACTACTACCACAGGTAATGGAGGTCTCAGAATCTAAATACCATACATCTTTTACTTTACTGGCCCTATTTTTATTACACCTATTTTTATTACACCAAGCTACACTGTCACTATGGCCACTGCTCCACCTCCTTTCCTCTCTTCTTCTTCTTCTCCTCTCCCACTCCCTCTCCCTTGGGCTGCTCTGGCATTGCCTCCTCAGGTATTACACACTGGCATTACATCCTCATGGCAGGAAGAGGTGTGGTCATGCTTACTTATATTCCTTGAGTTATATATCCATTCGAAGCTGCACAGTACAACTGTCATACAACTTCTCTTATTATTTTAGAAATTAGCATTGTTTACATGAAGTTAGTTAACTTTTTCATGCAGTGGAACAGCCCTGAGGCTTAAAAGACTCACAGAATCACGGAGTCACAGAAGGGGTGAGGTTGGAAGCAAGAGTGGGTCACTTGGTGCCACCTCCTTGTTCCAGCAGGATCATCCCTGAGCACATGGCACGGGATTGTTTCCAGATGGTTCTGGAATTTCTCCAAAGAGGGAGACTCTACACCCTTTCTGGGGAACCTGTTCCCTCACAGGAAAGAAGTTCAGGTGGAACTTCCTGAGCATCAGCTCCTGCCCGTTCCTGTGGTGCCATGGCTGGGCCCTGCTGGGAGCCCTCCCTGCAGAAGGGACACCCAGGGCTGGGGGCCCCTCTCAGCTGGGGCTCCTCTCGAGGCTGAACAGCCCCAGCTCCCTCAGCCTTTCGCAGAATCATGGAATCACTTAGCTTGGAAAAGACCTCTAAGGTCAACCATTCACCATTCCCTCATGAGAGACATGTCCATGGCTCGGCTGGGCCTGCTCCAGGAGCTGCATGTCCCTTGTCCCGGGGAGCCCCGAGCTGGACACGGTGATCCGGATGGACCCAGGGAGGGTCACCTCATACCCTCCAGGCAAACATGATGCCACATCCTCGTTACTCTGCGCGTTTATTGTTTTGTTTCGTTTTGTTTCGTTTTTAACAAAAAAATATGCTGTTCCTTTCCATTTTCAAGGCATAACTGAGGAGTTCATCACCGCCCTGTTCTACTTCTACAGAACCATGGGGGAACTGAAAGTGACCGAGACCGAATACGCTCTGCTCGTAGCAACAACGGTGTTCTTTTCAGGTAAATTGGGAAGGTGGTAACGAGCTGTCACTTGCCCCGGGGGAACTCCCACTCGTCCCCTCGGAGGCGGCGGCGCCGACCGGACCCTGAGGGGCGGCGGCGCCCGGAGCATCCCGCTCACCGCGCTCTCCTTGCCGCCGCTCTCCCGCAGACCGCCCGCTGCTGAGGGACAAGCGCCATGTGGAGGAGCTGCAGGAGCCGCTGCTGGGGATCCTGTACAAGCACTCGAAGCTGCAGCACCCGCGGGACCCGCAGCGCTTCGCGCGGCTGCTGGGGCGCCTCACGGAGCTGCGCTCGCTGCGCCACGCCCACGCGGGGGCGCTGCGCGCGCGGGACCCGCGCCTGGCCGCGCCTCTGCGCGACCTCTGGGACCTCCACTAGGCGGCGCCAAGGCCCCCCCCGCCTCGGGAGCGCGCCGCTGCTTCCCGCCCTTTGCGCCCTCCCTCAGCGGCCGCCGGGAGGGGCCGGTGCCGGGAGGGGCCGGTGCTGCCGCTGGCGTCCGGGTCGGTGTCGCTGCCGGTGTAGGTGGTGGCGGCGATCGCGCTGTCGGTGCAAGTGTTGGTGTCGGTACCAGCGTCGGTGCTGGTGCCGGTATCGGTTTGGGTGCCATGCTCAGTGCCGCTGTCCGCGCTGGTGTCGATGCCGGTGCCGGTTGTCACCGCTGGTGTCAGTGTCGGTGTCGGTTCCGGTGCTGGTATCGGTACCGGCGGCGTTGTCAGTGTCATCGGTGTCGCCGCTTTTCCCCGGGCCCACGGAGGATGACCCGGTGCAGGCCGCTGGAGCGTGAGGGCCGGGGCTCGGGCCGGGGCCGGTCCATGGCGCTGCGGACAAGGGGAGCCGGCAGGGACAGGAGGAGCCGGCAGGGACAGAGGGACCCGGCAGGGACAGAGGGAGCCGGCAGGGACGGAGGGACCCGGCAGGGACAGGGGGGAGCCGGCAGGGACAGGGGGAGCCGGCAGGGACAGAGGGAGCCGGCAGGGACGGAGGGAGCCGGCAGGGACAGGGGGAGCCGGCAGGGACAGAGGGAGCCGGCAGGGACGGAGGGACCCGTCAGGGACGGGGGGAGCCGGCAGGGACGGAGGGACCCGTCAGGGACGGGGGGAGCCGGCAGGGACAGGGGGAGCCGGCAGGGACAGAGGGACCCGTCAGGGACGGGGGGAGCCGGCAGGGACAGGGGGAGCCGGCAGGGACAGAGGGACCCGTCAGGGACAGAGGGAGCCGGCAGGGACAGAGGGACCCGTCAGGGACAGAGGGAGCCGGCAGGGACAGAGGGAGCCGGCAGGGACAGAGGGACCCGGCAGGGACAGGGGGAGCCGGCAGGGACAGAGGGAGCCGGCAGGGACAGAGGGACCCGGCAGGGACAGGGGGAGCCGGCAGGGACACGGGGACGCTGCCGAGCGGCCCGGCAGAGCCCCGACCCGAGCACACACACCTCGCCCGGGCCCGGGAAGTGTCCAAGGCCAGGCTGGACCGGACTTGGAGCAAGCTGGGATAGTGGAATGAGTCCCTGCCCGTGGCAGGGGGTGGCACTGGATGAGCTTCAAAATCCCTTCCAACCGAGCCCATTCCATGGTTTTTGTGTGTGTGAAATTTGCTGTACTGATTTCTCTGCAGACTGCCAAGATTGGTGCTGGTGGGAACATCTTTGACTTCAATTTCAAAGACTTCTGCTGTTATTCTCTACCAAGGCTGAAGGAAATCATCTTCTCGGTCATCTGCTCTGTGATGTAACTGCACGTCACTGATGATAAATCCACATTTGATGTGGGATCCAGCAGTGAGCAGTGCCAAGTCCTGCTTACACCAGACCAAAAGTGCAGTGAAAGTGTTCTGTCACCACACTGAGTTATGTGAATTAAACAAATTATTGTTTCATGTTGAGGTTTCTTACAGAATATGTTTAGATTAAAATGTGATATTCTGACAGGAGATCAGTTACACTATTTATCCTATTTTTTGTGAGTTGAAAACCCTTTAAAATGGCATTTTCAGACTAAAACACGGTCAGATATGGGAGTAATGAAAAAATAAATATCAACTACTGGTCTTTAAAGAAATAATTTTGCTTCCTGAATCCTTTATCATGCACCTGTGCACAGACAGGCAGCAGCCGATGAGTTCATCTCAGCAAAACCTTCCACTCTGGCCACAGCCTATAAAGCAAACTACAAAACACCAGTGGCTTGAAAAACCACTGTGACGTACGAAGCAAGTGAGTTCCAAAGCCATCACCAATTCTGGTAATTTTGAAAATTGCAGGCAGTTGATTTATTAATTAAAAATCATGTTTTTGTATTAGCTGTAACTATTTTTCCCCTTGTGGATTTTATAATTTTATCCTTCTTTAAAAATCTACCCATAGGAAACTAACTCTTAATTTTTGCAGGTGTTTAACAAATGCCCAGGTGATGATTTGAATTTGCCATTCAGTCCCTGTACTGTATTTGCCAGTGTTTGTATTCAGTTTGCCAATTTGTATTCAGCGGCAAACTCACTGATTCACATAAAACTAAAATAAAATTTGCCTTGCACATTCTCTAATTTTTTTTTAATATTGTCGAGTTTTAAGATTCATGAGTAGTCTAATGTAAATGTTAAATACAGTTTCACTGTTTTTAAAAAAAATATGTTGATCAAAATCACTGTATAGTTCAGATGCGATTTCACAGCAAGTAAAACTTTGCTGTGAAGCAGATGAAGAAGACAGCTCCCCATCAACTCTGCTTATCTAAATTCTTGGGGCCTCTTAAGTTGTTCACAAACAGTTCCTAAAGCATTATTCAGTGGATATTTCAAGGCTAAATAAGAAGGCAAAGGGGAATAATAATTCTCTGTTTCCTGTTTACAGCTGAATCACTTAGAGGAGATATTTGTGATTCAGGGAACGTGCTTTAAAAATTATGTTCATTTAAAGTTTGTTATTTGGGGTTTTTTGGGGGGGGTGGGGAGGGTTTTGTTTTGTTTTTCATTTTTGTTTTGTTTGGGGGGGGGGGTTGTTTGTTTTTATTTTAAAGTGCCTGGGAAGTCTGTAAGTTTTAATCAGAATAAGATTTAGGCACTTAAATATCCTTGTGAAACTGGTTCTGAATAGTCTGTTGAAAGGTAGAAGGAATGAAGTTAAAGTATTCTTTGGAAAAATGAAATAGATGATCCCAATTGCAATGTCTGGCTTTATGTTATCTATAAACGATTAATTTAGTGGAGCGGTTTCCTCAATAATTTTATTCTTCTCACATTGTCTTCATCAACATTCTTCTGCTTCAGTTCAGCTCAGCAAAGCTCATTCATCTCAACAGCTCCTGTGCTTCCCAGGCACAAAATGCTGGTTGCTGCCACAAAATGGGACTTATTTCTTGCCATTCTCCTACTGATTTTCACATCCCTGAGGACTAAAATTCCTTCAGTCGTGGCAGCTCCTGAAGTGCAGTCAAGAGTGCAGCAATACTGAGGTGCAGCCAGTTCAAGGGGAGTGTTGGGGGACATCACACCTGAACCAAGGTGCTGCCCTTGCCTGCTCAGAGCACTGCCCCAGCCCAGCCCTGCTCCAAGGATTAATTAAATAGCATCTGGGATTAAATTGTAGAACTTGTTTTAATAGAAACAATGAATGAATTGTACTCGAAACTCTACAAAGAGACTGAAAAAATCAAGCAGTAAAAACAAAACTAAACCAGAAAGAAAGTGCAAGAAAACAGAAAGGTTATTGAAGCACAAAGCATAAAGCCATTCAAGACCTGCAGGCCAGGATTGTACAATATACATTGACTAGGTGAAGCAAAGAGAAAATGTTTCTTGATTTAGCATGACAGTGTTACTAATACAATTAATTATTAAGGAATGTTGCATGTTGATTCTTGCATTGAGAAAATGATTATTCTGAGCAGGGGTGTGCACCTGTCCTGTGTGAAGAACTGCAAGTCTTTCAGTCACTGGTAAATTATTGCTTATTATTCTTCCTTGCCTGCAAAAGATGTCTCAGCATGGAATACCAGGTAAAACAAATTTCTGTCTTCTGATGAACAAAATTACTTTTCCATGTGAGATTTGAGAAACAAACATGTATTTCTAGTATATTTTTCAATACTGATGTGGTTTCCTATTTGTTCCCTTTGAAATAAGTTTGAAAAAGGAAACCTTGGTTTAAAACTGGAAGATGAGATGTGTGAAAAGAGACATTTCTTGAAAGAGTAAGTAATACAGACAATTTTTTTTTTGTGAAATATTTTTTGTGCTGAGAACTGTGCTGGTGTGAACAGGTATGTTTAACTGTTAAATTGTAAAGGTCATTACGTTGTTAATCCTCAGGCCCACAAAGTTTATGCATTCCTGTGACACAGCATGGAGTTTTTCTCTCTTTTAGAAGCACCACTTCAAGATTTCGAGGAAACCTGTAATCACTTCACACAGAAGTCCAGCAAATGTAAATGCTCGTTAATTCTGCTTTTAAGTCTGTTGCAATTTGTGTTTTGATTCTGGAGAACTTTGCCAAGACTTCATATTTGGCTAGGACCAACCACCTTATTTAAACTGAATGTCTGCTTATCAGACACAGGGACAAATGAAAGTAGAATCTGTCCTTTTTCCTTCATTTTTATATTATTCTCATTGTGAGTGATGAAAAGATGATTTTATAGGAGACATCAAGGTTCAGCTGCAGGACTCACAAAATCAGTTTGCTGACTTAATAGAATCAAAAGGTAAGAGTTTTCTGAGTCATAGTAAAACGTAATTGTTTATAGAGGTATAGGAAACAGGATCATGATAATTTTATTCTATTATTAGTCAGCAGCAGAATTTTGGGGCATTTCAGGCCCTATTTTTGTCTGGAACAGACAAATTATGTGGGATCAGGACTGGCAGGGTAGTTTTTAGGACAAGTCAACCAGTGAGAACTTTTAAAGATTACAAGAGGAAAAGACATTGCTTGAGTTTTGCACACTTACAGTCAGGTTCCACCGAGGAAATTTACTTTTCAGAACCTGATTTTCAATATTTTAAGCAATTGATACTAAAACTACTTATAGAATATAATGCAAGTATATTTGATCTTTGTTAAAATCTATAAATATATGTAATATTACCTTTTATTAGCATTTTTTGTAAATATCCTATTTTTCATAAATATAAAGTTGAATTAAAAATTCAGTTCTCAAAAGACAAATACTGAGCATTTGCCTCTTCTATTCTAATGCTTTCCTTGGTGCTCTCATAAAATATTCAAATGACAAGTTGGTAGCTTTTGTCCATCATAGTTTTATTTGGAACAGGAAATTTCAAAATTTTCAGCCTTTTACTTCATCAGTACAGAGTGCAGGGGGGTTTACTCAGAAGATGAACTTTTAAAATGAATGTTCCAATCCCTGTTATCACCCAGTACTTAGAGTTAACTTCTGTACTGCATAACACTCAGATTCAGCTGGAGTCTCAAACTCTGTGGCAGTCCTGTGTGAAGAGCCCAGAGCTCCTCTCCTTGGTTGGTTTTCCTTGGTGTTAAATGCACAGCACCTTCTAGGGACAGTGTGGGTTGGTACCTGCTCTGTCATGAATGCAATTCTAAAACGGTGACAAAACTTGATGCAATGTTACAGCTATTTCCACCCTGTCCTCAAGCTGGTTTTGACCACTTGAGAAAACTCACATGTTGTATCTTAGCTGAAGGAGAATGCCAGAATTTAAAACTCCCCTACAGGGAACTCATGGACAGGCACTGCCAGGGACATGTAATTGCCCCTCACCCTACCCCACCCTACCAAAAGTCATTTCCCAGTGGTGTTTACAAATTTGTGTTGTATAAAGCTGCAAGAGCAGAGTGTGCAAAACACAACGTGGAAAATAAGAACAAATCTGCAGCAATCTCACTGTTAGGACTCACCCAGGAGTGCTTTGCTTCTACCAGGAGTATCTTGAAGAGGAAGAGTTACTGAGGAAAATCAGCCTTCTCTTTTCCTTCCTTACAGCCATTTTAACTTTTAGTTGGAATCTGAGAGAGGCTTCTCTGCTGGGAGGCATTCACCTGGCAGGTCCTAGGCTGTCACACCTGGGGCAGAGTTTTACCTTTAGCATTATCATGATGCTGGCTTGGTACTATTCATCCTTGACAATACTGCAGGAGACTCTGGATTGTCTTTGGTCGTGGTTTGTTGTTTGTTTTGTTTGTTTGTTTGTTGTTTTTTTTGTTATTGTTGTTGTTTAGCTTTGCCCTCACCACAGTGATTGTTTATCTCAGACTAACAGAAATATCTATCATTCCAAATAAATGAAACCAAATCCAAAGGGTTCTATCGTCTGAACCAAACAGCACTTAGGATTATGGGGTATTTTCAGACCATAAACGGAGATTGCTGGCATATGATATGCAACAAAGAGATTTGCTGTTTTAATCTGTGGTTTATAGGAAATGCTGCTGCTAATCCTAGGAAAGAGAGAAGAACAGACTGTAAACCTATAAATTGCAGAGATGAGAGCTGTGTTTTGGGCTGTTACAGACATTGGCAACAGGCAGATTAGCTTTGAAAATTCAGCAGCCACAGGCTGTTTAAATGCACAACCTGGCAAAAACACTTGTTTCTATAGCAGCAGATCAGGGTCTTACATCCTTTTATCAGTGGAGGGCTGTAACTGGATGGAATTGGAAATAATTCCTCTACCAGAATACTCATCTTTCAGAATCTAATTGGTTTTGTCTGTTTTTCATCAGCAGAGCTTCCAGTTATTGGTTGTTTACAAGTGTGGATGTGTTTTTACTTTACTATCTACACTTGCATATTTAATGGAAATAAGAGCAGCCCTGCTCTGTAAGTAACCTGCTCATGAGATCACAAAGTTTTCTTTGTGTTGTACCACTACCAGCAGCAGAGTGAGTAGGAATAATGTCTGATAACTTCTCATTGTTTCTCCTTTTATTTTAGGCATTGGTCAGTGACAGAGAATCCTATTAAATTACTGTTACACATGAGCTTCTGGTATGCACTGGATTTCTGTAGCCCATTACAGAGACTCCTGGGGAACAAAGCCAAGGTTTTGATAATTACTAAATTCTATTTACAGAAATCACTTGAAGCACTTCCTGTAGAACATCAACACACCATCATTCACTTAATGAAAGAGTAAAATCACGGATGTCAGGGAATGGATTGGTTTGGTTAATAGAAAGGTTAAAGATAAATAATTAACAGTGTATCTGCCTGTTCCAGAACAGGGCTGAAAAGCTGGGCTATAAAAGCACATTAAAAATTTCTATCACTGCGTCTCTGCAGGTCACCAGGAGGGCAACCAAAGAAATGGAACCATAAGCATCAGATTGTGGATAATGGATTTTAGGAAACTGTGTGGAAGAAACCTCAGGCACTTACAAATTGTGACACTGGACTTTGTTGTCCTGCCACAGTCTTTCATCTTGCTGCTCCCTGTAGCTCGTGGGATCTCACTTCCATCAGAGAGGTCAGTAGTGAACGAGCTCCATGGTCACAGCCATAAGGACAACCCGGGAGGTTTTTTACCAGCTTGATAGTTTTTGTAAATTACTGAAGATATGTGGCTACCAGCATTTTGATGGGCAGGATAACTGTACCAGCAAGGGAAAGGCAGCAGCCAAGAGGTTCTGTGACCATACCAGCATTGGGCTGAGCTGATGAGCAGCAACCACTTTGGTCCTAAGCTTCACTTAGAGTAATTTATTGCCCTCCCAGATAAATGAGTTTTCATCCTTAATACCTGGTCAGGTATTTCTCCAGTGCACTGCCATGTGTTCAGAGGCTGAGTAAAAACATTGCAGCGAATAAAGGCACCACTGAGATTAAACTGACTGCTCCAGTGGTTGACAATTGCCAGCATTCAGTATCCCCACACTGAGCTCTGCCTGACAGCTCTAAATCCTCCTTACAGGGGGGCTCTGCACAGATGGAACTAAAGACATTGCAATTGCCTTATCTACCAAATTTGTAATCACTGCAAACAGTGAAATGGGGTTTGTGTGGCATGACCAATTTTATGTAAAACCAGTAATTATGTTTTCATCCTTAGTTCTTTACTGCCCAAATCCTGTATCAGTTTTCTGTAATTTTACCTGGTTGGCTGAGAGTTACCTGGGTCAACGCTCCCTCCATAAATATTGCCATACTATTAGCACTATCTTTTAATGTTTTTAAAGTTTCTCAATATTCCAGACTTGTTGAAATAAGCATTCACTAACTAATCATGTTGAGTTTAAAATATTTATTCCTTATATGATTTATTTAATAATTTTTGTTACAAATGTGTGTGCTTGTTCAGCCACTATGTTTTCAAAAGCACAAGTACTTGCTGAAGCCTTTGCACTTACTCTGCATCAACAGCTTGTCTTCATCTTGTAATGTTTCTTGACTTTATTATTGGCCTCTGGCCTTGGTAACAGATTGTTTCTTACTATTCAGCTTCCTGTACAAGTTTTCTGCATTTTCTCACCTCTAACAGTTATTGTTGCTGATTTTCCTCTATTTTTGTTGCTATGTTTTTTATTGTTGCACTCACTTTTTCATCTTCATTATGACTTTCAAGCCTTGTTACAATTTACTACTGTTGTTTGCAGACATTTCCCTAAATCTTGCTAAAGTAAATTCTTAAACCTTTCTTTTTATTGTAATCTCCACCCCTGCCTGCCTTATACCCAGTTTTCTCAGCTCAGAGAAATTAGCACTTTGAGGCAGCAAAGAGAAAATATCCTCACACTCTGACCTGTTCTCTGCCTATGTTCTTATAGGGGGTGTTGAGACACTTTTCTTGGCTGTGGTAGTCTCCAGGGTGCATAAATCCAGCTCTAACTGCCTAAAGCTGTGAGTCTTTAGGGGAAAGAATCAGCTGTGAATGCAAGAGCCACATGTGATAGTTTTGCTTTAAGAATGCTGGGTTTTCACTCTTACTTTGAGCATATTTTGTCATCTCCACGTTTTAGTTTAATGAATTGTGTTCTTTTCCTTTCAGGTTCTTTGTGTCCTTTGAAATGCTCTCTGTATGTCCCAAGAATAAACATTCTTTTCTGTGGTTAAAGCTTCAAACAACCAGCCCCATACATGTTTATGTAGTGTGTGTGTGTATGTACAGTGTAAATATACACATTTACATTATCTATGTGTGGGTTGTGTAGTGTATACTGAGAGACCCTGAGTGTTTGTATTCCAAATATATCAGAAAAACAGAGCTAAATAACGTACTGGAGTAGTAGCAGTGTTACACTCCTGTTGCTTAGTGAGATGGACAGATGTTACAAAGAGTACAATTAATACTCTGCTCACGTCCCTAAGCCAGAAAGAGGTTTAAATATAATTACATTATATTTAATTCCTGAGAAATTATATGGTAGAAATTAACACAGAACTAAAGACTACATGAAACCAGAAAGCACTTGGCTCATCTTAATAGAACAAAACCTCTGTTAGGTTATCCAAAAAGTGCTTGAAAACTTAAGCCTAGGACACAGACCTGTGTGCAGCAGTTTGGAACCACAGGAAAAGGAGACACTGTTGTTCAGGAATTAACACCAATTGGGACCAACTGGATCACTCCTCCAACAGCTCAGAGTGACCACAATGACCACCCCAAACTCATGTTTTCCATGTTTCTCATGGCTGTGTAAATATGGTTGACCTGCATAAGAAATCCACCAGATCAGGTTCCAGATGGGAGTTAAGTGATTGCCTGGAAGGGCACGTGTTCACAGAGCTGCAGCCAGGGAGCTCCGGGAGGGGCTGACAGAGAATAGTGGATTTATCGACCTCTTCTCCCTCTTGCTCCCCCAAATGTGTGTGTTTTCCCCCATCTGCAGACATTGTTTGATCAGTAATG
Organism: Cinclus cinclus; assembly: GCF_963662255.1. Taxonomy (NCBI): domain Eukaryota; kingdom Metazoa; phylum Chordata; class Aves; order Passeriformes; family Cinclidae; genus Cinclus; species Cinclus cinclus. The sequence goes on from NC_085072.1 coordinate 5,023,255, forward strand.
ATGCAAAATTTTGTTTCTTACTGTGCTGCAAGGAGTGGTTTTGTAAGTTTTCCCCCTCTCAATCAGTACTGAGTAAATTGCTTGATGCTTCAATATTTGCTGAGTAGTTTCCAGGCTGGCCAATTTCTGACTGTGTTCTGCTTGAACAGATAAGCCAGGCTGTGCCTGAGCAGGCTGCAGAGCAGCGGGTTTCATTTCAGATTCGTTGCTTCATGGGCACTGCACAGACTTGTAGAACCCCAGACTGGTTTGGGTTGGAAGGAAACTTAAAGCTCATTCCGTCCCACCCCCTGCCATGGGCAGGGACACCTTCACTATCCCAGCTTGCTCCAGCCTGGAACACTTCCAGGGCTGGGACAGCCCCAGGTCCCCTGGGCACCCTGTGCCAACATCTCCCTGCTGTGCCTAGTAAGAAGCAAGCAGGGTGAACCAGACCTCCTTAAACCTTACCAAAACACAGGTGTAAACCTCATAATATGTGACTGGAGGGCTCCATAGCCATGCCAGCTTTCCTGCCATCCTCTTGCTGTCCTATGGAGCAATTAAATTACTCAATAATAATAATTTTTTAAAAGCACTGATTAGCTTAAAAGACTGAGGAGAGGATGACTGTTTATATAATTAGATTTCCAGCTCCAGTTTCTAGGTTAGGATATTATGGACGTGTTTGTTCCTGTCAAACTTGCTTTGTGGTTCCGTATGAATTTTCAATAGATGAACTTTGTGATAAGAAAGCAGCGATTCAGATACACTTATATAAACACTAAGATCAGCCTGCAATTAGCCTGGAGAGTATAAAGCACACACGGAGCTTGTGCTGGGTCACTGCCTTTCCCAGCTCAAGGCAGAATCAGGTTCCTGTGATAGGGGAGAATTCTGCTGACAAGAGGTTGGTCTTTCCAGACGGGTGGTGGTGCAGCTACAGGGTAAACCAGCCTCTGTAATGGATGGCTTTGCTGTGGGAAACTGGCAGCTGGGAGAGACTAGAGGGTAATGTTCAGATGTTGGTAGACATTGTCATTTAAAGTTTATCATTTAGAGGCTCTAGAGTAGTTCCTGAGATTGTCTTGGAGCTAATCAAGGCTTTTTTCTCAAGATCCCTCTGCAGGTCTGAGAAATGAGGTGACCACAAAAGACAGATAAAGCAGGATTCATTGAGTTGAACTCTTTGCTGATGTTCTTTATTGTAATTTGCTTGAATCTATAATTTAATTATTGGCTGTGTTCCCACCTCATCATTCCTCTAAAAACTTGAAATTGAAAAATCAAGTTTTATGCCTGATATGCACAGCCTTGTCTTTTTGTCTTTTTAACATTTTATCAGACGCTTTCTTTAGAAAATTGTTTTAAAGCAGGGAGATTATTTTAACATCTCTGCTTAATTCTAAGGCTCACATTCTCTTACGTGTCACACAAATCTTTCAGCTCCTCTTATTCGTTCTGTGTCAGGATTTTCTCACTAGGGAAAAGTTCCATGTACTGTGCTTAAGTGGGAGGAAAGTAATTTTATTCAATGTTGTTAATGGCCTCTTTGCCCTTGTTCTCTGTTTAATGGTCAGTATTATTTCAATAAGGACTGAGATTGGAAAGAAATTGTCAGACCGTAGCTAGAAATGTTAAGATTACTCTTACAGGGCTGGAAGACGCATCCCATTTTACCTGTGGTTTGCTCTGTTTGTTCTTCTCTATTCAGCATGAGTCCCTTCTTTGTGATGTCTCTCCTCCTTGGCCTGATTTTTGGACAAACAGCATCACTCTGTGCTCCTTCTGAGTACACAATCCATGTGGAGAAAAGGGAATGTGCCTATTGCCTGGCCATCAACACCACCATCTGCGCTGGATTCTGCATGACTCGGGTAGGAGTTACTCACGTTTCTGTAACAGCCACCTCTTCAAACCAAGGCTCTGTTCTCCCAGAAAATAGGGTGCAAATGATTTAAATGTAATCGAGTTTATCACAGGCAGAAAAACTGCACCATCACCACGGTTAGCTTTTTGCAAAGGTGTGGATGAAAAATACCAAGCCCCTTGGCACTATGGAGTTGATAACACCAGTGGCACAACAGAGACCTGACTGGTGCTGTCACTGCAGAGCCCCTGTGGGCAGTTTGTGAGGGCAGGATGGAACGGCTGAGGGGCAGATTCTATCGGGCTATGGAAATAACTTGGGTAACTTCTGCTCCCATTGTTGCTATCTCAGCTGGCTGCAGGCACAGCTCTGCAGCAGCCACACCACTCCAATGTTCAACACAGCATTTTGAGTTCCAGCTTGGGCAGCAGGGAGCCAGGAGAGATCACAAATCACAAGCAACACTGAGCCATGTGGATTAGTTAAAAACAAAACCAAGGGGAATGTGTCTGTGTGGGGAGGGAGCCCCTGTCACTATTAGAGCTCTGAACTCAGTAGTGCCAGAGCTGGGCTCAGGTATGAGTTTTGGTCTCTGCACACGTGTGCTTCAGTGAAACAACACATTCCTCTTCTCTTTGTAGGACAGCAATGGCAAGAAGCTGCTCCTCAGGAGTGCTCTGTCCCAGAACGTGTGCACCTACAAAGAGATGCTGTACCGGACAGCGCTGATCCCAGGCTGCCCTCACCACACCATCCCCTACTACTCCTACCCCGTGGCTGTGAGCTGCAAGTGTGGCAAGTGCAACACTGACTACAGTGACTGTGTCCGTGAGAGGGTCAGGACAAACTACTGCACTAAGCCACAGAAGCTCTGTAACCTGTAAAGCTTTCAGGGCCATGTGGGTGACACGCAGTGATCTGCTCACACCTCAACTGAAATAAAACTGTGTTTCATATTCGGTTTGCAAACCGCTGTGCACAAAAAATTTATTCTGAAGGTGTATCATTAGTTGCTTAGATTAATTGGGTGTTCTGAGACAGGCAGGAAAGAATCATAAAGGCTGGATGTTTGTATTGAGAACCCACATAAATTTGCTCTGGGGAAGAAGGAGATGTGACTGTGTGGATGTATCAGCCTTTGCTCACAAATCCCAGATATTTTGTAAAGAGATTCATTATGTTGACATATTTTACAATTTGATATTGATTTATTTCAGAGTTCACATATTTCACTTGATATATTTCAGAGTTAAAAAAGAGGCACACTCTTGGTATTGAACTTTTAAAATAGATTTTGACACACACAGCCTTCAAATTAGCAGCAGTATTTTTCCATCTATGCAATATTAGTTTAGACACTGCAGATCAGTGACGTCCCTGCTGTTGTCCAGACTGTGTTTATTGGGAATGCTTCTCTGCATTAATGTCTCTACATGAATGGCATAAGCCCCCTTCCCTGCAGAAATTCAGTTTCAAATGCACCTGTCTGTGTGAACACTGAGGAATCACTGCAGCTTCAAGCCTGGCTGCTCTGCTCTCCACAAGAGGAGTGTGGTGCCATCAAACAGAAAGCAACATTTAAAAAAAAAATCCCATTTCCCCCCACAGGTCAACAATCCCCCTGGGAACAGAAGGAGAGCTGAGCCCTCCTTCTGAACAGCCACAGGTGAGAGGTGTAGAGCCAGGAATAAAGAAAAGAAATGCATGCAATTAATGTAAACTAACAACTGTTTCCACAGAGATTGTAGCTCCCCAGAAATTACAGATACTCCACTCACACACCGCTTGAAACAGCAAATAAATGAACCAGAATTCACAGGATACAAATATGGAATTTATCATTCTTAGAAAAATCTTGCTTTCAGGACTGCAGTTTTCATGACTGTTCCTAGAATCTGATTCTTATTCCAAACACATTAATTTTATTTTGTGTGCAGCAAAACTTATGAGAAAGCCCAAGGGAAACTGCTGGTGAGCCCCTGGAGCAGAGATTTGGACCAGATGAGGCCCAGAGGTACCTTCCAACCTCAACCAATCCATGATAATTTGAATACATGTCACGGATTCTACACATGGAATAAACTGCAATTATCATGTGCATTATTGGGTGATAAAGAAATACCTCGACAGACAAGGTTTGAAAATTTAAATCCTCCAAAAACATGTCTGAAATTCACAGAAAATCCAGAGCATCTTCAGGAGCAGCCCTACTTCTGTAAAACTGATCCCTTACACCTATGGTTGTGTGATAATTGATAAAAGATTTGTGTTAATCAGAAAAGTACTGGGGTTTGGATAAACCAGAATACTAAGGTCTGAAATGAAGCATGGACACTAGATAGAGGATATTTTCCTCATTATTAAATAATTCTGTTTTAAATCCCTCTGTTATGAATATTATGTTTTCTAAGTAAGTTGTATCTACTCCCAGTTTGCAAAATCAGACTTTCCCATAGTCCGATAGATTTTGCAAAATCAGATTTCCTGCTTTATTTGATCAATATTGCCTACCTACAAAGACCAGACTTCCTGATTTTTGCTGTTTTTTACCTGCCAAGACCAGCTGGTTTTCTGTAAGACTGAATATTGCCCAGAGACTTTATGGATGTTTATTCAACCACCACTGCTTACGTGGCAAAGTCATGACAGCAAAAAACCAAAATATTATTGATTACAACGAGAGCCCATACTGTAAGAAGAGGCTGCAAACCCAGGTTGGATGGAGCTTGGGTTGGCTGTGACCCCTCACGTTCCCCAGCGCTGCTTGCTCCATCTAAATCAAATAAAGCAATCTAAATTTTGCTGAATACTGAGACTTTTTGTTTCTCATTTATAACAGTTTAAACAACCCAGATATAGCTAATTTGTATAAGACTATTTCTAAAACTCTTTGGAGCAGGAGAGGTTAGTTACAATTAAGTTACAAATACTTTCTGGTGGTGAGAATCTGGTATTCCCAGCCCCTTCTGTGTATCACACAGAAGAGCTGTGGTCTCACAAGCTCTCCAGGGAAGAGGTGCAACACAAACTGCTGCCCTCCAGTTGGTGAAGAAGACAGAAATGGTAGAAAAAACTTGGGAAATAGGTATTTATTGAACAAAGCAGCCCTTATGGTATCTGGTAAATGCCATAGAAACAAAATGTTCAGCTTTAAGATCAGCCAGAGCTTTCTCAAGGTGTCTGGACTGTTAAAAATGGTATTTAGCACAGGAAAATAGAATTCTTTTTACTATTAAGCAGCACTTGTACTTAGCAAAACAAGAAAGGGTACTTGGCCTATTTACAGTGTCAGCAGCACTGCTAAGTTATTATAATGTCCTTTATGGCCTGACAGATTTGTCTTCAGTACAAACAAGTGTACTTTTATGGTTAATGCCTATGTAAAATCATTGAGAGAAAAATAAGTAATGTGTCTTCTTTTACACTTCAGAAAATGCCAAATCGAGATGTTTGCGTTGTGCTAACATATCTAATTTAACCATACATCTCTATGCCCTCCAAGGACTGTGTCCCTCTGACCTTTAAGCAGTTTTCACGTTCAACTTTATGACCCCCAGGCCCAGTGACAAATCCCTGTTCAGGCGATGATTCCTTGCAGACATGTGTTTGTTACCTTCCATTTATCCTAAGGGCGTTTCCACATAACTGAGCGATGGATTTGCAGGTAATCCAAACATCTTCACCTTTAGTCCGTACCTCAGTCCGGGTGGGGAGAGCACAGAACGGGGCTGGAGCGGCAGATGCTCAGAGAACAAACCTGAACGCATTTGCATGTGGGGCACGGAGGAGAAGGAAGGAGAGGGAAGGAGAGGGAAGGAGAGGGAAGGAGAGGGAAGGAGAGGGAAGGAGAGGGAAGGAGAGGGAAGGAGAGGGAAGGAGAAGGAAGGAGAAGGAAGGAGAAGGAAGGAGAAGGAAGGAGAAGGAAGGAGAAGCCCGCGCTGCTCCCGGCTCCCCGTGGGGCAAGGAGCAGCCCGCGCTCCGCACCCGCCGACACCCCCGGCCCACAGGGGGCGCTGTGGCGAGAGCTCTGAGGGGCGGCCCCGGCCGGGCCCCGCTCCGCTCCGCCCCGCGCCTTCAGCGGCCTGGGCAGCGTTTGTGCCCCTCTGGCCTGCTCAGGTAAGACCCCACCGGCACAGCTGCCTCCAGCCCTCGGCACCGGCACAGGAACACCTGGAGCTGCTGGAGAGAGTCCAGAGGAGGCTCCAGGATTATTAGAGGGATGGAGCAGCTCTGCTAGGAGGAAAGGCTGGGAAATTGGGATTGTCCAGCCTGGAGAAATGTCAGGATGACTAGAAGGGAGACTACAAAGAAGACAGGACAAGGGGGAATAGCTTCACACAGAGAGTTGTTTAGACTGGATATTAGGAAGAAGGTCTGCCCTGTGAGGGGGGGATGCCCCATCCCTGGGAGTGCCCGAGCCAGCTCAGATGGGGCTGGCAGCGCCCGGGGCCCATCGGGGGCGCTTTGAGCTCCCTTCCCGCCCGAACCGCGCTGGGACCGTGACACCGCCCCGCCCGCAGCGCGAGCAGCCAATGAGGAGCGACCACCGCCCACAGTGGGCGGGGTCTTCCCTGCACCGGGGCGGGTCCCTGAGGGGATTTCCGGTGGCGCCGGGTTCGAGTCCTGGGTGGGGTTGGGATCTCTGGCTCTGGCTATGGCTATGGCTATGGCTATGGCTATGGCTATGGCTATGGCTATCCTGATCCTAGTCCCGGGCCCGGGCCCGGGCCCGGCCTGCTTCGTCCCACCTGGAGCCCGCTCGGTGTCCCGGGTGCAGCCGCTGAGGCAGAGGCAGTCCCGGGCTGCCCTCAGGGCCTGGCGGGGCTCTGGCCGCGCGGATCGAGTTCTCTCCGGGAATCGTTTATTCCAGGTTATTTTTATTAGGAAGTTGTTTCAAATTCAAGACACAAAGCCGATAAAACGCCGCTTCAGAACGCATCATAGGGAAGTGAAAGCTAATTTCAGCCACAGAGTTAAGTTTGTTTTCTTTCAAAGCAAGAGGTAATTCTGCCACAGACTTGGCAGCGTGAACCGAAACTCCAGTTCTGTCTAAAATCAGAATTTATGCTGTACCATACGCATTATCCTGTAAGTGGTTTGTGTTTTGGAGAACCTCGTGGCTGGAGCACCAATAGAGAGGAAAAAGATTGAAAGGCTTTATTTGTGTACATTTGCTATGAACAGCATCTGATGCTGTTAATCTGTAGCCTGCAAAGGCTGTACAATACAGCATTTGAGGGCTTAAGACATCTCAATTTTTTTCTCAAGACACATGAAACATGTTTTGTTATAAAACTATCAGTATCAAGACAAGTGAAACACGACTCTTCATTGTAGGGATGTCACAGGGCTGAGCTCCATCAGCTGCTGTGTGATCTCTGAGAGGTACCAAAACTGGCTGAGGTTTCCCTGTGACAAAGGAAGCTCCCACTCAAATGAGTTACTTAGAAAAATTAGAAAAGGGAAATGTGAATAAGGATGTTTAGAGACACAATAAGGGCACCAACAACTTAGATCTTTATGCTTTAGAACAAATGGTTTGACAGGAAAACAAGAAAATGTGTGTGATGTGCTTTCAGAATTATATCACCTGGAGGGATCCGATCTTTTGTCACTTTGCTCTGACACAGGTGCAAGGGACAGGATAAATGAGTATTTTTGCTGCCTTATGTGGCAGTAACTCAAAAAATACTTTCAGTTACTAAGATGCAGAGAAAACTGCAATTATATTAAGCACCTCACAACAGCAGGAAGCTACAAAAGACCTTTATCCCTGGATTCTGTTAAAGGCACTAGTATATGAATAACGTTGATTTCCAGCTTAATTTATACTAATAACTTAGAGAACTAAACCAGTAACAGGTATTGTCCTGTTCCTGGTATGCAGTGCAAGTATCCCCTAGACCTAAATAACAGTAACCCTAGAGCTTATGCAGGAATGCTCAGAAAATTAATGCCCTCTTTTGAGGAAAAAAACCAAACAAATCACAAACCCAAAACACTTTAGCAGAAAGTTTGGTGGCTTGAGTCTGAATTTATGGAAGGCTTTTTCCTATCACTTTTTCCTGTTTTCCTAAGGCACTGGGGTGGTTTTGTACTTCTGGAGGAGTGGAGGGCTGGGGAAGCAACAGGAGGTTCTGCAAGCTGCCTTGGCATTCAGTGCATCTCAAAGCAGGAGTGGGCATCATCAACTCACTCAAGAAATAATAAATAAGGAGATAAACTCTGGTCCTGTCATTAACATTCTGGTGCTATGAATTTGAGGAATGAAACCCAATTTGTGTAGATGTGTTTAAAATGAATATAATACTGTCATTATGAGGGGGAGTGTAACAAGGAAATTGCTTTATTTGCAATAAGTTTCTATCCCTGTAGGGCAGCAATCTTGGAACCTGAACCACTGGCTGTGGTGCTATTTTTACTGATTTTCCTGGAAAACTGGCTTGTCCTGAGTGGCAAAAATGACACTCTCCAAGAGTTTTTCTTTCTGCCAGTGCTACCTTGGGACAACACGCCCCAGCTGGGCACTACCCCATCATCTCTTCAGAGCACAAGCATTTAGGGACAGTCTCAGGTACACCTGGGAGCCAGGAAATTGCTCTGCTGGCTGTTGTGTTAAACTCATTTCTAAGGTTCAGCTTGAGACCCTCATGGATTTGCTGCCACTGCCATTCTCCCAGCTGAGCCTGTCTTAGGAGCAAGCAGCAGATCAGAGCCCTGTTTCCTGTTCTGCTTCTTGCAGAAAGAAGTCCCAGGCCCTGTTTTTAATTAACATCCATTGCTAATCAGCTGTGACAGTGACACAAGCCTGACTCTTCTCTGGTGTGTGATCTCATGTGTCCCTGCCAGCCTAAAGCTCAGCCTGGACACCAGTCAGTCAGCAGCACCTGCCATGCCCAGCTCTTGGTGCAGTGCCACAGCTCATGGTTGGATGATTGGAAAAGAGAAATCCATATAAAAGACAGCAGGATGTGTCAACTAAACCAGAGACTTGGAGCAGCAGCACTACCCCAAGTCCTGAGGTGACAGAAAACTGATGGGAGTTTGAGTTTCCTTTGGGAATAAGAGCTAAATAATAGATAAAGGGTGGTATATCCCACACAAACATGCACTAGAATACACATATTTCCTGAAATCCCACTCTGTTCCATTGTGTTTCAGTGGAACAAGGACCCCATGACTTGCAAATTCCAAGTGCTCTTAGCCAATGATCTGTTGGAATGTGTAGTTTAACTGAACTTCTCCCCATCACGTATGGAACAACTGCATCAGCAGTCTGAACTGGTGATCACCAGATCTGCTGCTCTGGGGGTATAGTCAACTAAAAGCTGTTCTCTGAAACCATGAATTATCTTGAGTAAACCAAAAATTAGGAGATCCTGAGCCTTTGATGTAATTTGTTTTTCTGGGGACAACCTTTCTTCCTAGGGTGGTTCAAAAGGAACATTCTCTTACAAATAAATAGGACAAATAGAAAAATTAAAATATAGAAACAAACTATGTAAACATAAGCCCTGAGGTATTTCAAGCACACAGTGTAATTTTTATACCTGACATACAATCTAAAGGTGCCAGTAAGAAAACTTCATTTCTGTAAAAATGTCCCATCTTTCTTTCCTGCCTTCTGCCCCCAGGAAAGGGCAAGAGGTTGAGGTAAGAGCCCTGTGGAAGCTGTGATAGTCACAGAAGCAGAAACTGAGGATATTAAAGTGCTGTGTGTCCTTTTCTGACCACTTTCACTCTTTGTTTAGCTTCCACAGGCCAGTTAGATTCTCCAGAGATCTGAAAAGGGGCTGCTTTTCTGGACCTAGGCTCCACTCCTACACTGCTTTGTAGCCACAGCGAGGCGTTTGGGACAAAGGGGCTGCTGAATGTGGATTTAGTGGCCCCTTGAACTCGCAGTTGGGTTTTCTGGTGTATCTCAGCCTAGCTGGGGAAGCTTAAGCACACTCTGCACTGCAACTGGTCCCAAATGACTGCCTGGTCTTGCCAGCTTCCCACCTCCTTCCCCCCTCTTCCTTTAGCCTGGATCTCCTTGGATGTGTTTTCTCCCCCAGAACTTTCTGCATTTGTATGAAGGGTTCAGTCCTACAAAACATAAATACCCAGTCTCTGCATGACAGTGAAGTCAGTGGGTCTGCTCACATGAATTCAAGTTTGCTGGAGCAGGCCCTTAGGCATTAATTATTTTTTTAAAACTCCAATTTTATTAGTTCTACTCTGTTTGGGCTTTGGAAAATAAAGTCACAAAATGGATCATAGGTCCTACTTTTTACAATGGCATTTGTCCCTCTGCTGATTCTTGGCAAACAGGGGCTGGGTGTGAGAGGGCACTGTGTCCCTGTGGGATGTGCAGTCCTGGGACACTGGATGCACACCACAACGTGTTCCATCTGCAGGTATTTCCCTAGACAGGTACTGCACATCCAGGGACCTGCTCACTTCTAGATGTATTTGTAAGGACAGAGATGCATGTGCTTACACAAAGTCTATTCATGTGTAAACTCTTAATTGCACATATACAAACATTAAAAATCAAATTAGTCTTAGATGCACCTTTGTTTTTTTCATTAAAAAGGACATTTTAAACCCCTTTTTTCTTCAGTTTTACTGTAACTAATACAATTCACCTGATCACCTAATGGGATATTTTCCTCTCAGCATGTTAAAACACTGATTAAAATGCATTACAATTATTAAATTGGGTAGAAGAGCACTTCTTGTAAGCTTAGTCTGGAACTCCTGGCATAGTTGTGCAGTGACAGTTTTAGATCATTTCTCTCATGTTACGGATCGTACAGCACAGAATCATGCTGAAAATCATGCCAAAGATCTAGAAGAGAAGGGATGTGATTTAGGGATCCACTTATAAAACAATTATAAAACAATTTGCACATCAGAAAATCTGATGGTCCCTATACCAGAGTAGTTACTGCTTCTATCTACAAACCCCAAAACATCAGACAATAAACATGGAAGAGGTTTCACTGATTTTATCGGCTCACACTGGTTTCTGTTCTTTGTTCTAAATGTCCAGGCAAACACAACTGCCCCAAATATTAATGTTGATATTAATTTATATATATTATAATTTATAATATATTAATATTAATTAACATCAATTTAAGTCACGTAATAACTGTGACCGTTGGTATTGCACCAGAGCGTTCTGAGTTTCAGAATGCTTCCAGATGGAGTATGACAGATTTGAGTAAGAGCAGAGGTGATTCCAGAACCCCTGGAGCTGGTGCTGAGCCCTCAACAGTTCCTGTGCTCCAGAGCAAGACTGTACATCCAATCTAAACCCCCACTCGTGTCAGGGAACTTGTTCCCGAGGGCGAATGATAAAAGCAGAGAACAGTGGGTGTTGCCAGAGGCTCTGCTTTCTTGTCACAGGTCAGTTCTCCAAAGCAGCAGCTCCAGAGGCTGCACTGCTGAGGGTGGAGATGAGCAGTTAAAGCACGTTCATGTCCCCTGGGTTCATGTCCCCTGCCCACACACCTCCCTTAGGACGGGCACAGCTGAGCTCTCACAGCCCAGCAAGTGGCAGAAACAAGCCCAGCAAAAGGTGCGGGTGCATTTCTGCTGCTGAAGAGGTTGTGGTCACTTCAGGAACTTGGCTGTGTCCGAGGTGGGGATCCAAGGGGAGATGATCCCAGTTGTGGTGTGTCCCTGATGTTATTGATCTCTGGCCCACCCCCACTGCCTGGCTGTATTTTTGAGTCCCTTCATGTTTCATATAAACCCCAGGATTGTTTAATATGCACACCATGGTTTCTGTTACCTGCAGAAACCCTTCAGCTGCTTTTCAAGTGTCACAATAAATCTGTGAACGTCCTGCTCTTCCTGGCAGCTAAAGGAGTGATTTTTACTAATATTTTACTAATATTGTGGCTCCTCATGCTGCTGGTGTCTGAGTCTGAAAGAATTCATGGCACAGACGTGCTGGAAAAAGCTTTGTGCCGGAGCCCGGTGGGCCCCAGCCTGCCACTCCTGCTGTGTCCTTGGGACAGGGTGACATCTATTGGTCACAGCTCCCGTGAGTACACTCTGCTCCTCAGGAAAACTAAATGTATCCTAAAGGATTTAAAGCATCAGACTGCTCCTGTTTTGGAGTACATTAAATGCTGCTACAGCCTTGTGCTTTTCAGTTTGGTTCCTGCGCACTTTGCTCTCCTACTATTACAACAAAATATTAGCATTACTTTGGACCCTGTCTAAGGACACAAAATTAATTTGGAAAGCACAGTCATACAGCTCTGCTTGCACTGATGGGGGCAATTTCCAGGAAGAAGACACACTGGAAGCTATAAGAATTGAGGAATCTCACTAGATTCACTGCAAAATACCTTCCACAAAGCTTTGAGTAAGGGATAGGATACCGGGCTCAAGGACAGATTGGAGAACATGGATTTACTCACTGTGATGCTAGCAATTGCAATTCCAACAATTCCAACTAAGTGCAGATGAGTATCAATTACATTCTGAATTTCAACCAGGCAGTTCTGTAAAAAACAAAATTAAAATATTTTTTTATGCCTGGAAATCTATAGGTCAATCAATTCTATCAGCTGTTCTCACTGAACAAAAGATAAACAAAAATATTAGTGCAGTCACTGTTCTAATTCATGCATCTAAATCTCGGGTTTTGCTGGATAATTTTCCCAGCATCTTCCCTTTTCTGGTGAGGCATCTGTACCTCTTGCTGGGAGAGGCTGACACATGCAAGTAATTTTCTTACACTCAGTTTTTTCCCTAAATTTAAACTCCTTTATATAACAGACCATGCTATATCAGGAGGTTTGGTGCTTCATTTTGACATTGAACTCTCATGCAGATTCGAGAAAAGACAGAAATTATAGAAAGATATTTCTGTAATTTCTGTAACACCAATGAAGTTTCTAGTCAGGAGGCTCCATGTGTGACTAAGGTGGGCACTTGCCAAAATTCAGCCTCCATGGGGAATCTGGGCTCCTGTTCTGTTGCCTTCTTCTCCCTTTTCCTTTCAGATGATGCAATATTGTCTCAGCTACCATGGGATGGCACAAACAGGTGTCACAACTGAGGGCAATGTCACCTCCAGCTCAATTCTGCCTCCACTCTGCTCCATTCCGTAACAAATTTCATGCTGGAATTTGCAAGGTAAAAAGGAACTTCTTCATTTCTTTTACTAATAGAATTTCTCCAACTTTACTAAAGAACAGCCATGAAAAGGTGATTAGAAGAAGCAGGACAGAGGACACTTGCCTTTGGCAGCTGGATATTCTCTGGACAGGGTAATCCTGTTTGTTGTTCCACATTACCTTTACCACAGCACTGGAGCTGAATGAGAGAGAGAGATGAAGAATCAAAGAGGGGGAAACCACAGACTGTTTCTTACTGAAAATGAGATAATAAACACCTAAAAAAAAAGAATCTGTACAGATCAAGTAATAACCTTATTCTCTATATTTAAACTGCTGCTTCTGGTAGAGTTCCAAATGCGTGGGACAGAATTCTCAAAAATTAGTTTCAATTGTCTGAGGCCACAGCAAACAGTCACATTTGTATTAACAATAATGTCCAGAAGCGATTTTTATTACAGTATTTCATAACAAAGCAAACAAGTGGATTTGGGAAAACCAGATTCTTGGCTTACAAGAAAACAGGAGTTGTTAAAGGGAGAATGCAGAAAGTTCAAATATCACATCCAGAATTATGGGCAATGCACAAAGGCTTCAGCAGAGAATGCTGGAATTTTATTTCTGACACAACATCGCTGGGTTTGGAGACAGTAATAAATCAGAGTTTCTGAGGGTTTGTTTTTCCTGTTTGCCTATCTCCCACAAAATGCTTGGAATTCCTCTTTGGGTCAGAAATAAGAGCTATGGGAGAAGGACAAAAGGGTCTGAGGTTGTGAAATGTTTGTTCTACAGAACGTGGGAATTTCTGTAAGGAGCAACAAAGCTTGGGCTTGCTCTCCATGGGAGCCAGTGGAGATCCAGGATGGACACAGACAGGATTAAAGAAGTCACAGGTTGTAACTCTGATTCAGACATTCACTTTTTGGGTGGCCTGAGCTATGTCACACATGTGCTTTTGGTCTTTCACCGACTCGTCCAGCCATGCTGTAGGTCCTGGGACACGTTTTCTCTGACAGATGCAGAGGGATGCAGACATTTCTCCCTCTCTCTGCATTTGTGAGTATTTATCTGTGGATTTCAGTATCCAGAAGGGCCATAACAATCATTTCTTCTGCACACAAAGACCAGAAGCATTGGAAATTTCAAAGCCTGACTAATTGGACTTTCAAATGAAGAGATCCAAAAAGCAGAATTCTGACTGAGCCCTCAGGAAACCCTCAGGATTTTGAGCCTCTGACTGGATTATAAGCACATTCAGTTCTATTTTGCCATACCTCAGAGGGAGGAATTCTGAATTCTAATGGGCAGTGTGACACTGGAGTGAGGTGTTAAGGTGGAGGAGTACTCACAGCCACATGGTAGTGATAGATGGTACTGTTCACCTTCCCCACTGGATTTTTCATGTAGTCCTCATAAGCATCTTCGTAGATTTTCTGGGCTTCCTGTATTGCCTGTAAAAATCAGACTTTCTAAGTGAGTTGCAAATCAGTCTTACCCCTGATCCAAGACTTTCACCTTGTGTCCTCAACCTCCAGGGCAAAAAATTGGGCCTGGTAAACAGGTATGGTGACTCAAAAGCCAGGAGGGTTTGTGGCCCAGTGGCATTCAGAGGGTCAGAATGTTCATTGGTCCTATTCTGTGCTTTGGTTAAACACTCTGAGTTGGGGAAGTTCAGTGCCTAAATTTGTTTGCCCTTCTCCCAGGCAATACCCTTTTTTCATACAGCTCCCTTTGATGTTCCTTCGAGGCTGAACCACACCTCCACTTTTTCTTGAACAGAGGAGGCAAAAACTTCATCCTATTCCAATGATAACACAAGCTGTCATTAGCTCCAGATAAGGTTGTCAGAGCCTTCCAGGGAAAAGTCTCCTGGAAAGTTTTGCTATGGAAGAGCCAGGTCAGTGAGCACTGGCACATAACTACCCCATTATTACATGTTTGCTACTTACCACTTTCTTGCCTATGAAGGCAAATACTCCAGCAGTGACCTCACCTGCAAATATCACCAACAGGCAAGCAAAAAACTGCAGAGGAAGGAGAGAATCTCACATGAGTGTAGCTTGTTCATGGGGGCTGCCAGCCAGCCCTTTGTCCTCCCCAGGCCTCAACAAACCCCGAACCAACACTCCTGAGGAGGTTCTGCTCAGGGCTGCCAAGGCAGATTTCTTGTCACATTCAAACAATGGGGAAATGGCAAAGATGGGAGCTTCAGGAAAATCAGAGTGTAATTCCAGGGAATACATCACCAGGGGCAAGCAAGGACACCTCTACATGTTTGGCAGCTCTGCAGTAGCACGGTGGCTGCTGAGTCCAGAGAAACTGGATTAGCCAATAAAAGAACATGAGACCTTTCAGGTGTTAGACTCTAATGATCCTTCCATTAATGACACCAAACACTGAATGCTTTGAATGGTTTCCCTGCACTGGTTTCCATGCACAGCCCAGGCCCTGGTAACCTTTTACTCACTGTTCCAATTAAGCACTGGGACTCCCGTGCTGCTCCACAGCACCCGAAAAATCCAACTGCTGACATGATGGCCCCTGCTCCCACCAGTACATAGAGTCCTGTGGAAATCAGAGCCAGGCAACAATTTCAGAAGGTTTCTTTCTCCAAAGGCTGCTACCTATTTTATCAGCCCCACCCATTTACAGGTATAACAAGGTCTCTGGCTCTCACAAAACTGGTTACACAGAAAAGGTTCTCTGACTGCAGCAGGAGAGCGATGCTCTCTTCAGAATTCTTGGAGAATTAAATAAGACAATTTGAGATTAGCTCAGTTGGTTAGGGCATGGTACTAAAAACACCAGCTTTACAGGTTTGATTCCTGGATGGGCCATTCACTTAGGAGTTGGACCTGATGATCCTTGTTGGTCCATCCCTTCCAACTGAGAATATTGTGTGATAGGAATCTGTGACTCCCACCTTCCAAGTTTGCTGTCCCAGGGACAGCTCAGTGCAGGAAGAACAAGCCCCATACCATCCAGAACCCCCTTACACCTCTGCAATAAGCAATGTAAGGGAAAAAAAATCTTTGCTACAGGGCTTATTTCTGGGAAACCTGGGGTTGGAAATGTGCTGTACTGCTCTGCAAAGGGGGACATGAAAGGAACATGGGAGATGGCAGCATAGCCCCATACAGATCTAGGACCCCAGCTGTAAGCTGACACCTAAAAATAATCCTGTTCAACAGGTGTCGTGGTTCTGTTTTTAGTTTTTTTGTATGGGCTTCATCTAGGACAAAAGGAAATCAGAGCACGGAGATTTTTCTTTCCTCACTGTGAATGTACATTTTTTGATCTGTGCTTAGGTAACCCACGGGTTCCTGTGGGGTCAGCTCCCACCAGAGTACAGCCACGGGGCTGTGCCTTGGCTCTGGTAGCGTGTTGGTGGAATTCTGTGCAGGACGTGGAGAAATCTGCCGTGCCAAGGTGCTGCTGGGGAAAAGAGCTTCATCTTCCTTCTCCTCGTGTCTTGGTGGAGCTGAAGACAGATGCACTAGAGGGCACAGTGAGCCTTGCTCCCAGCCTGGACTACCCAAGCTCCAATGAGAGCCTTTAGTGTGCTCAGTTACCAGTGTAAACATTATTATAAGATCCGACCCAGGGTGAGCAGAGCTGCTGGAATTTGCTGTTAGCTGGCCTTGTGTAACCTGGACTAGAAAATCCTACAGATGACAGTTTGCAATTGCTAGGAAAATATAAAACCAGTCAATGTTTGAGTGCAGGGTTTCCATCCAGCTGCTCTGCCTCACTGGGGCAGCCTGCTCAGGGAAGGCAAACTCCTGCCTGCTGCCCATTCACTGCTACATCACTTCCAGTTTGTGTCTATCCCAGTTATCGTGATCCTTCTCCTCCCCTTCCTCCCTCCTTCTGCCCCAGTTCCTGCTGAGAGACACATTCTGCTAAAAAGCAATAAAACAATTACAAGTCATATGGCGTTGCCCTGCTAATCGCAATATACACGGTGCTGTCTGCTGTCTGTGTTGGCAGTCCTTATTCTTTGTTTTCTGGATTTTTAATACTCAGCCACCTGTGACTTACTGGGACTGAGCATTCTTCAGGCTGATACATGTACATATTCACAGCACTGTTTTTTACTGATGTACAAAGATATTTATGGCTTAGGGGAGAAGGGTCAGCCAGCCCTGGGGGAAGATGAATTGGAAAAGACAAAAAAACCTTCCCTCAGGTGCAGAACCTGGTGCTCAACAGCCGAACACCAACGCTGCCGTTTCCTGGGATCTCCATAGTAACAGACAGTGTAATTACAAAGATGTTTCCTGGACGTATTCAGTGTGTCACTCCCTACTCCCTTCCCTGCACTTATCAGACCACTTAGCAAAGATAAATTTGAGTAAAGAGACAGGAAAGGAGTCGACCCATTCCTTTTTATTATTTGCAGCTAGGAAATAAAAGCTCGGTGACTCTCAGGGTGAGACCACTTTCAGAAATTTGGATTTGCATTTGTCAGAGAAACAGCCTGAGCATTTCACTCGCATGACTCAGAGCTAAACCACTACCTCAATCAGAACTTCCCTTTTAAGGCGTGTTACAGGAAGAACTCACACCAGTCACTAAACAAAGCTGAGCCCCACAGCTGAGCCAGCCAGGAGTTAAAATCCACCTTCTTCCATCGTCTGCCCAGGAGAGTTCATCCCACTTTGTCATTTCTCAGCCTGGGACTACCACTTGCTGATACACGGCTATTTCCAGATGGAAAATAATGATGACACTTAAAATTTCCACAAAAATAAAGATATTTTTACTTTTCTTCTATATATACACACATGTAATCTTTCAGACAGGAATGAAACTTGTGATTTTGGGGTTGTCCTGAGGCCAGGACTTGGCCTCTATGAACTTTGTGGATCCCTTCCAATTCTGAATATTCCATGAGACACAGGAAGAGTAGCTTGAAAAAAAATTCAAAGGGGCCAAGTTTCTTCTCAGTTTGCACTGAGGTATCCCAGCACCCACACCCAGGGATGCTCAGTGAAAGATGCCTTCCAGGAAGGATGTCAGTCGGAGAAGGAAATGTTAAAATTTATACCTTAAACATCTTCACGAAGGACTTTTGCCTATTGCAGCAAAGCTGTATTACAAAAGCTGCAGAGGAGACCACCACGCCCTGACTAAAGCCGTGCTCAGTGCTGCAGAGTGGCTCAGCTCAGCTCTGGGGACACAACCCCAGAGGGATGGAGCTCAGCACCCCGGGGCGCAGAGCACAGCCCTGGGGCTATCAGCAGCCAGGCTCACACAGAGCTGTTGGGTGAGTGGTGAAAACCTCTGGTCAGAGGCAGTGAATGCCCATCCTGTGCTGAGCACAGGAGCCCAGCTGTGCCCTGCACCCCGGGAAAAGCAGAGTCATGACCCATCAAAGGCCCCCCAGAGGGGTCCCCAGACCCTGCACACCATGCAACAAATCCAGAGCTTTGCAAGTGAGAGGAATGATGGATTTGTGTTTACAAACAAGCTGTGGGTCTGCTGGTAGATAAAACCAGCACCGAGTGATAAAAGAAACAATGGGAAGGATTGCACTGATGAATGAATGAAAAAAAAAATTGTCTTCATAAACAAACTGTAGGTTTGCTGATAAATGAAATTGGATATTGAAAGATGAAAGAAACAATGAGAAAAACTCATTAATTCCATAAGAATTAAAAATAAAAGGGAAGGTTATACATTAGAGGGGAATCTTATGTATCAGGTGTTCTGGGAAGTCTGTACCTCTCAAGTACCCCAGCAAATGGGGAAAGAGAGAGGGAAATGTGGATGGGAAATTAGGATAAAAGGGAGGCTGCACCCTCCAAAAATTTGAGAGACCCCAGGAAAATTCCCCATGGCCTTTCCATTTATTTGAATAAAGCAAAAGGACTCATCTGTCTCCTTTTTGGACATAAACTTCTGGTGTTTTTGGATTAATTTTCCTGACACAAGGGACAGTGGCAAACCTGGCCCCCCTCAGGAGGCATGGAGCATTCCCACCTGCCCAAAACGTTGATCAATCCACTGGATTCTGTACTCTGCAGTGGTGGAGGACCCTCACCACCCAGAAGAGCAACAAGACATGGTTGGGACCCTCGGATTCCACCTAACCCCTGTCACTCTCTCCCCATCCACACCCCCCCCCCCCTTTCTTTTTCTATTTCTTTCTTTTCTCTTTCTTTCTCTTAGACTCTTTTATTATTAAATAAAACATATCCATTTTTTTGACACCAACATCTAATGTAGTCTGGTTTCAATAATGTTTTTTTGGTAGATTTTGAACCATTCTGGGTTTGATCCATTTTATTCACAGACTTAGTTTTCTTTGCTCTTCTGTGTTTAAACCAGTTTGTAACAATATCAAGGCTATAGATAGAAATATCCTGGATGGTGTAAGTATGAAAAACAAGAACATGGTATTTCTTTTCCTAGTGGGCTGTACAGAGCAATGTAGGCAGGATCACCTCAAATTCTTGATAAGAATAGGCCTAAATTTAAAGTGAGACTCTCTAGAGAATAAAAAAAGCGAAGGGTGGAAATGTCTGGCACACAGCTCTTGGAATCCCAGCCCTACCTAAAGCCATTAAGCACTGTCGGAATCAGCAGTGCAAATCCAGACGTTTGGTGGTTAGTATCACACCTTTTCTTGCAATAGTATCCCGAGTCAGAAGTACCTCAGCTTCACTAAAGCCCATTCCTTCCCAAAAAGCAGGATGGAAAGCCTTAATCAGCTTCTATTCATCAGCACTTCCACTGTAAAATACAAAGCCTTGGCATGGACTCCAACTTGGCATCTACAGCACAGCAGGGCAACAAAA
The DNA here is from genome assembly GCF_963662255.1 of Cinclus cinclus. Taxonomy (NCBI): domain Eukaryota; kingdom Metazoa; phylum Chordata; class Aves; order Passeriformes; family Cinclidae; genus Cinclus; species Cinclus cinclus. Next base: position 5,043,030 of record NC_085072.1, read on the forward strand.
AAAAAGTCAGTTTGTAGCCACAAAATGGAACAGGTTTGAGAGCTGCAAACTGACACAAAAAACTCATTGCTAAACTCAACATGGCAAAAAGAAGTGTGTGAGTCAGGTCAGGTAGAGAGCTTGTTTTGGTGAGTGGAAAATGATGAGAAGACTCCAGCTGCTGCTTTTTGTGCAGCAGAAGGAAAAAAGTACAAGGTGGAAAGGAAGCAAAAGTTTGTGACCTTTGTGAAATTTTTCCTCTCACCTCTTGTTGCCTCTGTTCGTTTCCTGCAGTTCTGCTCTTTGGTCTGTGTGTGCTCATGCAGAGAAGAGGTTTGGCACCAAATGGAGAGCAGGGAATGCAGAGAGCAGAATGCTGCTGTGCCATCAAGGAGGCCCAGACTGGCCCCAGGGACAGAGCTCTGCCATCTGTGATTGCCCACACCTGGAATATTTATTCCACCTGCATTTAGGACCCACAAACAGGTCACTCTCAGCCCCTGAATGCAAAGGGATGGAGAGGCACATTCCGAAGATTAAAATCCACGTGCAAATCCGACAGAGAATTGGTTGATTTAGGCAGACACAGCCAGTGCACTGATTACTGAGGGGGTTCTGGAGGAAATTTGGGCTTCTTTATAACCACAAAAGGATAAAAACAACGTGTCACAGGACTGGGAATTTTTGGACAGAGCCTATTCTCTCTCTCTCTTTTTTTTTTTTTTTGGTGAGGAAATATTGATGTTTTGGGGTGTGTTTTGTTTGTTTTGCTGTGCTGACACACCCCCACACACAGGTTTTTATAGATGTGAAGAGAAATGCAGACTTCTCCTTTTATCAGTTAGTTAAGTGAGAGAACACCTGATAACAAATTGATTTCCCTTCTGGCTGTAAGGTAGTGAATGTAAGAGGGGAAGCCCCTTCTTCTGCCATTGTTTTATTCTACAAAGACAAGTTTGGAAAGCCATAAAGCAACAGCTTTTCTGTATATTTGATTTGATTCATCCCATGGGGAAAATCATCCTTTCCTGAAAGGAAATTGTCAAACAGGGGTAATCCCTGTGAAAATTCCAACAGGAGGGATTCCCATTTTCTAGCAGACTCTGCTTTGCAATTACAGGGGGAATTAAAATGTTATCTGGTAGTCTCAGAGCATCCTGTGTCTCCCAGTAGTGAAAAATGGTAAATCCACAACTCAGCAGATCTCTGGGTCAGCCTCAGTGCTCGTGGCACAGTTCTTCCCTAAGATACTGTCTCCTCTGGATAAAAGGACACAAAAAAACCCTTCTTGGGTTGTGCTTGGAGACAGATCTCCAAGTCTGAAAAAGCACCTTAAAAAGGAACAAGGGATTCTGTCTGTTATTTCTGAGTGAACAAAACCTCTGTGATTAGCAATGATACAGAATTCCATAACTTTAGACCAGATAGAAGAGAAGGATGGAACTTTATAGCCATTGACTGCAATATATTTTTATGCACATCAACAGTGAGGGAAGGATCAGCCTGGGCTGGAAGAGGTCTAATTTCAGACTCTGGAAGAGAACCCATTCCCAGAGCAACTTTTGTTTGTTTGTTTGTTTGTTTGTTTGTTTGTTTGTTTGTTTGTTTTCCTCCAAGTCTTACTGGATGTTTGAGGCACAAATCCCTGCCTGGAGCCTACTGCAAAGAGCAGGGGCAGACAAACACACCCTGTCTCTGTCTGGCTTTATTTCACATGGGTTTCTTGTTTACCTGGCTGCTATGGGCACTTTCCATTTGAAAAAATTCTCCTTTTTTTCCTCTCTTTTGGGCTGAGTAAATAACACTGAACAAACCCCCAGCTGTTCCTACTCCACAGAGAGAACAAGCAGCTCTGTTCTGGAGGTGAGGGACCCAGCAGCAGCGATGGCAGAGCCCGGGACCCAAACAGGGCTTGAAGGGATTTTCCTGGAGCTGTGTGCTCCTTGCAGCACAGAAGGCAGATGTCCTCCTCCACAGAAGGACTGAGTCTCTCCAACCTTAGGAGAGCACCAAGGAACCTCTAGCACAGACACACTCCTGGAAAATATGAGAAACACACGTAGGAGTTGGAAAAAAATGTCCAGACAGGGACAGTTGTATGTGCGGTACCAAACTCAGCTCCTGAAACGGGGTTGTTACTAGAAATTTCCATTGTATATTTATTTATAAAATACATTTACAGAGCTGGAGAAAAGCTGCAGAAGCCCCTAAAGTGACATGAGTTTTTGGAGAAGTGGAACATACCCTTAATTTGAGCATAATGGATCTATCTGATCAAATGTCTTGTGTGAATTCAGCAGAGATTTTGTGGTTAATCTTCCTGGAACCACAAAAGCATTACAGGCACCAGCCAGTTTGGAGGCTTCTGCTGATGCACAGATCCTGAATCTCAATTTAAAAGCAGCCTCACTGTAATGTAACATCCCAGTCCAGTTCCTCCCTTTCCCACAGAACACCAGCCCTCATTACACATCCTGCTCACATGCATCCCAGAACCCTAAATAATTATGGCCCAGATTCAGTCAAGGCAGTGTGTTCCCAAAGCTGTTCCCAAAGCTCTGTCAGCATCTGTCACCCCACAGACTGCTCTGAGCTCAGGGGTCACTGACACACCTGTGCCAGCAGGAGCTGTTCTACCCTGGCTGAGCTTCACAGACCTCCATGGCAATGGATTCTACAATTTAATCATGTCAATAGTGTGGGGAAGCTTCCTCACGTGTGAGCTGCTCAGAGTGCACACTGTGGTCAGAACCATGTGATCAAATATCTTGAAGCTTTTTCTAGGTTTGTTGCACCCTAGAGCCACAGAGCATTGGGGACACTGAGTGCACTGGAAATGTACACAGTGACATTAAGATTTTTCAGTTGGGTTCCCATTTTGTTTCTTCATAATTCCTGACATTTATATGCCTGTTTGACAGCAGTAAGCAAAGCACTCTGTTGTCAAGAGCAACTGATAGTGACTCTAAGATCATGTTTGTGTGTGGTTGTGGCTAATTTAAAGTCTGTCAGTGCTTACATTATCTGTTTCCACTTGCATCACTTTGTTGATACTGTATTTCTGCTGCCTTTGTAATACTCAGCCATTTGGTATTCTGAAATCCTCTCATGATTCTCTGCAATCCTCTCTAGATTAGGACACTCTGGATAATCCTCTGTGTGCATGAGCCAGCTCAATCCAAACCCTCCTGAAGATGTTTCTGAACTGGCATGCCCCAGAAAGGAGACTTTTTTGTTGGGAAAACCAACTTTTGGTTGCTGGTTTTCTTTTTTTCTTTTTTTTTCCCCAGCAGACAAAATACCTTCCTCTTAATGGCTTCAAAGTGGACAGTCCAAATGTATTTACAGCTCTGTCAGAAAGAAACACAGCACAGGACATTTCCCTTATGGGAGTTATAATGGGTTATACTGGTTTGCTTGCTATGTAGAAACTGCTTCAGAGCATATAGAACTCTTCTAAAGAGACTCTCTATGAAAAAGGAGCCTGAGCATCCCTGGAGTGCAGGGTGCTGCTCCAAAAAGAGGAAACATGGAATCGTGGAATGGTTTGGGTTGGAAAGGTCCTTAAAGATGATGTAGTTCCAGCTCCTGCCATGGGCAGGGACACCTTCCACTATCCCAGGGTGCTCCAAGCTCCATCCAACCTGGCCTTGGACACATTCAGGGATCATGGGGCAGCCACAGCTTCTCTGGGCAGCCTGTGCCAGGGCCTGTCCACCCTCTGAGGTTAATACATGAATGTGACCAGCCACAGCCTGGGGGCATCCAGGGATGGGAAGCACCTTGGTGCCCTTTCACTTCCTGGCAGCACCAGTGGCAGGTTTATCCCCAGTCACCTCCTGCAGGTGGCTCTTTCCAGAGAGCTCCAGGTGTGGCTGTGGTGAGCTCTGGGCTGGTCCTGGCAGTCTGACCAGAACAGGGACTCCTGGGGCCTGGGTACTGCCCGAGGGGCTCAGGGCACCCCGGGCTCTCGGTGCTATCAGGACTCAGCAGGCACAGCAGTGCCACCAGTGAGCAGGAACCAGGGTGGCTTCCAGCTGCCTCGAGGGAGGAGAAGGAAATGGGGTAACTGTGGGTTTGGCTGCTGCTGTGGGGTGGGACTGGTTGGCTTTTACACAGATACAGCAGGGAGAGGAGGGTGGGAGAAGTCACCCAGGAGGACAATTTAATGGGCAAAAAGCATAAAGTGCGTTATCATGCTTAAGTGATTAAAGAAAAAAAAGCCTCCTGAACCTCAGCATCTTGCAAATATACACCAGCAGATGGACAGATTGTTCCATTAGGCTAAATTAACTTGTTCGGTCAGAATTGCCTTTATTCTTACCTTTATTCTGTCTGGGGGAATACTAACTCTTAGGAACTGATGCAAGGTTTTGTGATCCAGAATTGAGACAGGACTTTAGAACAATTTCCATTTTGAATAAGGTTTTTCTCAGGGGGTGGTAGTGGTGGTGTCATATTTTTAAAGCAAATTTCCAGTGCATCAGCTTCCGTTTTCCACTCAGGGCCACTATCAGCCTTTTCTAAACCACTCTTCCTGAGTGGCAGAAAAAGAGAGCTGCACACTAGATGATAGGAAGAAAGAAAATTTCATTGCTTAAGTCTTAAGTACAGACTAAAAGCCTCTCCAATATATGATGGCAGGATCATTTAATGCTATTCTTGTGTTATTACATCTCTATACAGGGGCTGCTTTGCCAACAGCCCTTGTTTTAAAGGGTGGTAGAGTTTGAGAGGTGGTGGATTTAGGAGAAAATCCTGTTGACTAAGGGTATAGTGCTTGACTCCAAAATGCATGACTAGAACTTGAACAAAGTGAGGCACAGGAGCAGAGAAGTGCATGGATGGAACTCCAGCCAACTCCTGTTTGTATGGGCATCCACTGCTATGGAGAAAAACTACTAATATCCTTCAGCTCCAGACATGACTTCATATCCTAAGGCACGTTCCATCTAAGTGTACCTTTCAAAGCCAGCAGCATCACTCCTGCTCTCACTGACCCCAAGAAAAAGCCACAAGCACCCTAAAACTTTTGTCCAGAGCTGTCTTGGCCCTGGTGGATGCCTGGACCACAGATTGGATCATGGGACTGAAACAAAGAGAACAGAACAGAGCAGGAGGGTTGTGAGCTCTGGCTGTGCAGGAGAAGCAACATTTCAGGGCTGAGAAAAAGCCACCCAGACTGATTTGTTTGCATTCATCAGGTTTTGTTACCATTCCTGAGGGGGTTTGTTGAATACATACACTTCACTTTTATTGGTGCTGGCAGGGATGGGACCCTCTGCACTTCATTTCTGAGGAATACACAGTTTGTCCTGCTTGTTGCCCTTTGTCCACCAAAAGCAGAGATGGAAGAATTGGGATCTGGAACTGATCCTTAAAATGTCCTCATGTCAGTTTTTGCTTCACAGGTGCTCTACTTGCACTCAGCAGCACTTGGTCTGTACTACTGTGCTCTAGTTATTCTTAAAATTAAGAAGAGCACTACTACAAGGAATTAATTCAGGACCAATTAATTCTGAGACACCTGACAATGCTGACACCCTGGGTTCTCACAGGCATCTTCTTTCTTTCTGACTGTTGCAGACCTTCCTGCCCAGTAGAAAATTTCCCAGTCTTGGCACAGGAGTCTCCATAAGGATGAGAAATCTGAGGGAATTCCCTTAATTCTACAGATCTTTACTCCATTTGAACATTTGTCACAGACAGTGCAGATTAAAAGGTATCTGCCAGCCATGGACCTTTGCTGAAATTATCCTTTTTTCCTTCATGTTTTCTCTCTCAAGCACAGCTAAGAGAGGGATCTATGAACTCTACTAGAGCTGAACTGCAGCTGAACAGGGAAGCCACAGTTTTGCTCCACCGCTTGAAGCACAGGCACAAAAACTGTACTGTGAGATGGAATAACACAGAAATACATCCCACTGCAGAGGGAACTCCAAAAGCTGGGGAGCTGCAGGGAGAGGATGTCCAATTTTAGGAGCCTGCTCCAGTGTAAGATATGTCTGGCAAAATGGTAGGAGACTGCATGGGCCAAAGAGTTCCAATTCCAACCTTTTCTGTTGTAGGTTTTTCACTGCAAACTGCAATGGGGAGTATGGATCACCAAACACAAAACCACAAGTGACAGAAAGCTAGGAACACAGATGTTCTTGCCCACAGCACTGCTGCCTGTAAGCTGTTCTCCTACCAACAAAAACATCTCAGTGGCTGGAAAAGATGAACAGGCCTGGTTGCCAAGTCATGGCCTGAACTATTCCAGGGGCAGAAAAGACAGCTGGACTGCTGGTAAAGAACAGGGCTATTTAAGGAGACTCACTCTGGACTAATGGAAAATGCAAGGATAGAATTATCAATTATTTTACACCAACCCAACATTTCAGATCCAGGAAAAAAACAATCACAAGGAAGCAGAAGAGAGAAGCTGGTTAGATTCAGCTGGCAGCTCAGTCCAGGTACAGAAAGAGCAGAATGTGCTGCCCTTTAGAAGAAAGAAAATTAACTGTTTTTCAGAAGATGGTGATTCTGGAGTGTTTCAGCTTACAAAGCAAACTCCAAATGCACCTGCACTGTTGAACTGACACAAAGTTGATGTGATCACAGGGCCTTGGGTTATCACAAGGAGTCACAAAAGCCATCAGTGGAACAGAGATAAAGAAATTATTTTTGGATATATAGCTATATGCTGATATTTTAAGTCATACTGCTGATCTGCTGTCTCTTTCAGCCCTCAGGGCAGTTGCTCCTGGTGTGCTGCACAGTGTTCCATATTAAGAATTCCTATGCAAAAGCCTGGCTGCCACCCAGAAAGCATGTTAGAGAGCAAACACACAGAGCCAAATAAACAGCAGTCCCAGAGACTCTGAGAAAGGCCCAATACACAACTGCCAAGGGGGACTCCGAGCTGAAACGTCCCAGAGAGGGAAAGCTCTTCAGTACGACCTTCAAATGCAGCACTGTCTGCAGCAAACCCCACTGCAACTGAACTTCTCACTGTCCTTTTACCTCAGCCTTGGTCCCAGACTGCTGACAGCCTCAGCACGGCTGTGCCATCAGATGCTCAGGAATCACAATAGCATTTAACAGGATCTATAATGAGGGAGAGAGGGACAGAGGGAGGGAGCAGAAAACTCTTTGGTTTTCTTTCACAGGAATGCTCTGTTCAATGCCTATTACAAAAAAGGGCAAAACCTTTGCTTTAGAATTCAGTCCAAAGTGCGAGTTTAAAAGAATTCTGAACATCTCTGTGCCCTGTTCCTCAGCACTTCCTCTCACAGTTACATATTTCAACAGGCAGCTCTATAAATACGTGTGGCAGCCCAAGAGTTGAATGTCATGGTGTCTGATGAAACTTTTACAAGAACGTTTCCCAGGACTTCCCAAAATTAACAACTTTGTACAACTTTTGTAATTGCTATTCAGGACAAAAGCAGACTACATCTTTTGGAGACTTAAATACATATTCACCAAATAATATATTGTTTACACTGTGTGTTCCAGGCTGTATTGGAGCTGTGGTGCTTATTCACAGCACAGGATATAGCACTTTCTGCCTTCCAACAAACCAGCAGCACTTGATTTTGAAGGCCAGAACATCTTCCTGTCTTGTTTGCTCTCCTGGGACAAGCATAAGTGGATCAGGCAGGGAAGCATTCCAATCTACAGCATGGGGAATTTAGCAGGTATAAACTGGATCTGGAAATTAAGTTGGTGATCTAATATGTTGCTGTTATAGCAGCTCAGATGTAAGAGAAAAAGTAAATCATACTTCCTGGCTTTCTGTGTGAGTGGAGGTGCTGCAGGGTATTTTACAATAACCCTCAGGTCCCAAACAATGTTTTCATCTGAATGGTTTTATTCAGCCTCACAAAATCCCACAGAAACATTGCTGGACATAACATTCTCCCCATCTACTCCCACAGCTGCACAGCCAGGTGTGCCTCTAGCCTGGCTGCAGATGTTAAAGAAACCTGGACCTGGGGCTGTGGTGGATCTGAGTCAGTCGCTACTGAGAGAATTTAAGGTAACTGCATAATCTAGGAGTGATGGATAACTGCTGCAGGACACCTCTTGTCAACTCCCAGTCCTTCCACCCTGTCAGAGTGGCTTGATGGCCAGGGCAGGACCAGGCATTCACTCACACCTGGCATTTGCAGATGGCAAAAATGTTCACACCAATAGGATTTTATTGGGTCCATCCCCAGGGGTGATGTATTAAACAGAAGAAAATCCAACTTTTCTGGTGTAAAGGTATGTTACAGTTGCTGGCAGTCCCAGACAGCTGCTATTTAAGGGTATCTATAGATATGAAACACAGGTGGCATTTCCCAAAAACCCACCTGAAAATCCCAGGGAAAAAAAAATATCTTAAACGCTAAAATTAGATGTGACTAATCCCAGTTCCGTGGGCACAGGAACTACCTGGTTCCTGTCCAGGTTGGACAAACAGCCCCTGAGATGACTGAATACTAGGTAGTTTCATTTTTCAACTGTGGAAGGATTTGCTCTGACACTTTGGTCCCTCTAAGCCCTCCACAGGGAGAGCTGCTGAGCAGAATTTTGCTGCTGTCCTGGTTCTGGGAACATTCTGAAAGGACACACATTTAGTTGGCTGGCAGCTGCACAGAAAACTCTGGAGGGATATATTGGTGAGCCCCACAGGTCTCTGACCTCTCTCACCTTCTGTTCTGAGAGTATTAGCACAATTCATTTAGGATATGTGGGGACTGGATCAAATCCAGAAGAAGAGATTAGTTAGGTATAAAGAACTGGATGTCAAACAGAGAAAGGTCAAAAGTCATCACTCACATGGCACACAGCACCAGAATATCCAGTTTTGTGTGGGCCAGCCCAGGAATTGTTGACCTTCCTTTAAGTCAATGCTTAAGGTGTGTCACCTGCCCCAGGATGCAACCAAGGCTGGAGGCTGCTGCCCTCCCAGCACTGTAACTTACCCATGAAGAAAAGTTCCGGGGATTTTTTGTCTGTAGCAAACTCTGCCATGGGCCCACCAAACCGCAGCCACAGCCCAAAGGCAATGACAGCCAGTCCTGCCAGCTGCAAAACAAACAGAGCAGTCAGGGCTGCAGTGACAAAAGGCTGGAGAGCATCACACAGGTGTCTTGGCACCTTGTGCTTTCTTGAAATCCCACAGCTCAGAATTGTACTGTCAGAAAATTCATGCAGCACTTGCCAGGGTCTGATAACAACAAATTCCTATTACAGAGCAATGTACTTCTTTCCTTCAGCTCTTCAGTGTAATGGCACTTCTGAATTTACTAGTGACTCTCCAGCCTTGACAATCATTTAATCATCAAAACTTGTGCCTGAACTGTCAGGAGAAACAGAGTGGGGGCAGGGGACCCCCACCAAAAGTAGGAGGTACAAGGATTGTTACTGCATAGATATATTGGATCACAGAAATTACAAACCAGTAATAGATGCTGTCAAGTGGAAGGAAAAATTCCCTTTGATGTGAACAGGACTAGGTCACAAAGGAGTGTCACAGCATGTTTGAGGGGAAAGATCTACAGTCAGAGGTTTCAGCCTCACCACATGCCAGACATATCATCATCAGACTGCCAGGCAGTACTGTGTGACCTGGCAGAGATCTTCACCATCCTGCAGGATCAGAGCTGTGTGTCCTGTCAGAGAACTGCAGCATCCCTCAGGACCAGAGCTGTGTGTCCTGTCAGAGAACTGCAGCATCCCTCAGGACCAGAGCTGTGTGTCCTGCAGGCAGCTCCAGCATCTCTCAGGAACAGGCAAAGTGTCCTGCTGCTGTCCAGGCCCAGAGGCTCAGTCTGTGGCACCTGCACAACCTGGACAAGGCTCACAAACACTTGCTGCTTCCCATGTGGGTGCCAGCCTGGCACGGTGATCCCCTAACCTGTCCTGCATTCCCTGGCACTTGATCCATTGGCACAGCTCCACAAGCCAAGAGAGCAGGCAACTGTACAGCTGGAGAGCTCAGGATCACAGCCTTCCTCACAGATGTGTCCTAGCAGAGGGTGAGGGTCCCCTGACACCCTGTCACAGCATGGGGACCTCCCTGCTGGCAGCCTTGGGCTGCCAGGGCCTCTCCAGGCTGGGGAGTGCCCCTGGCAGTTTGGGATGAATGTTCAAGCCAGCTGAGGAGATGGTTCCTTCCATCTCAGCGAAAAGACAGATAACAAAACACAGTACTTGTCACTTTTGAGAAACAAATAACACAAAGCTTTGTCCTTCTGCTGCCTTGCAGCTGCAGCTGGGCAGCATCACTCTGCCCCTCCAGCTCGAGCACAGCAGCACTGTGTCCCCGGAGCACGCAGCGCTGTCACCACGAGGGAACAGCCTTTGGTTTAACTGTGCTTCAAGCATAAAGGAGACAAAAGCCCAAAACTGCTTGGTCCAGAGAGGCTGAACAGGATGACTTTGTGACTTCTTTTAAAAGAAGACCCCAGTGAATCAGAAGGAAAGAAAAAGACATTTAAGAAGACAACATTGCTGATTGTTTTCTGGAAAGCTGAAGGGAGAACAGAGCATGAGGGAAAGTGAGAGAAGAGAAAGCGTGAATTCAGCTGTGTGGAACTGTGAGACTATTGAAAAGGTGCAACGAGGAGAGAATGGACACAGCATTCCCTAAATCTCTTGGGGGTGATGCGAGGATGAACTTGTACCAGCTGTTGGCTCCCTGTTTGAAGTGACATTAGTAAAAAACATCGTGATGCTGTGAAATGTTCTGCTCCCTGCACTGCACTGAGGGAACCTCTCCAACCTCCTCCTGCAGCCGCGTGGTTGCCGGGGAAATGATCGCTACTTTAAATGATCAGTTTAGACAGATGCTGTCTCTGCTCAGCAATGTCATCTTACACCACGCCGGTGCTTTCCCAGGCTGAGCTGTATCTCCCTGGCAGCGAGCAGAAGCGGGGAGCGCTGGCCGGGCGCTCCCGCAGGGCTGCCCGGAGGGAGCCGCGCCCGTGCCACCCTCCCGACCCCGGCACCCCGAGCACCCCGGGCACCCCGGGCACCCCGGGCACCCCCGCACCCCTCTCCCGCAGCAGGTGCCCCTGCCCCGCCCGGCCCCGCTCCGCCCGGCGGGGCGCAGCGCTCACCCAGAAGGTCAGGTTGAAGATGAAGAGCAGGATCTTGATGCAGCGCATCCCCCCATAGCCCACGCCCATGGCGGGCGCCGGCTCCGGCAGCAGCTCCCGAGGCGGCTCGGCCCGAGTCCGGCGGGGCGGCCCCGAGGGCAGGTGCGGGGCCGGGCGGGGCCGGCGCTGCCCGGGCGGATCCGCCGACCTGGGCCCGCCCCGGGGCGGACTTTGTGCCCGGCGCCGTGCCCGGGGGTTCCCGCGGCCGCCCGGGCACCCCGTTTGTCCCCTGCGCTCAGAGAAATCCCTCCCGGCGTCCCGTGTGTCTCTAGAAGACGCTCAGATCTTGCAGATGCTGCCCGCAAAACTGCAGGATCGAGAATTTGGTGTCGTTAAACTCGTCTTGGTTCATAGCCGTAGCTAAGAGACCTTCAAGTTAATTTTCCAATCATTAATTTGTTCTCTAATTTGACCCAGAATGCTGACTCCGCTGTCCAAATCTTACGGCTTTCTCGTCTTCCGATTTTTTTTTTTTTCAGCTGCTCCTTCGAGGTCTCCAGGGACTCCCCCCAGTCCAAAGTTGCCCGTGGGGCTTTGACAGGGGAGCACGAGGTAAGGTTGCTTCTCTGGAAAAGTGAGGTTTCTACGTTAAACATTTCCTCTCCTTATTTAACAAATAAAACATTTATTTCCTATTTATTCTAGTTTGTGCTCAAGTCATAACTGTAGAGCTCTACCTATTCAGATTATTTTCAAGTTTTGAACAAATTTTCCCTGAGGTGTTGGTATATGGAAACCATGCAAAAATGCGTGGGAAAAGATGTTTGGTGTTGTTATTTCAAATCACACTCATCTAATGACGCAGTAATACCAAAGGATGTTGGAGGTGGTTTCCTTTTTCACTCACTTTGCTCTTCATTTACAGTTGTGTTAAAGCCTAGCCACATTTTGGAAAAATAATCTCAAACCGTTTATTTGAATTACAATAACAGAGTTTAATTAAGAATATCTTATTTCATTTGCAATCAAATACACTTTATTAGTTTAGTTTATTGTTTTGTTTTTTTTTTTTTTTAAGAAACATTGAATCTGCCTTATAACTCAGAGTAAAACCACATAATTTCCCTTTTTTTTTTTTTTGCTTCTGTGATGCTCTGCTAGATGGTGTTGATCTACCAGGTCCAATGTATTCCTTGTAAAATAGCAAAAGCATTAATGCACTTGAATAATCAAAATAACTCCATGACAATGAGATGCATCAAACAGTAGCAAAAGTCTTCATTATTCTCTGATACATTTGAAGCAGAGGAAAAACGAGGGACCGGTTTTGCCTTGGATTGTGATGGCAACATAATCAGATTTTAATAAAGTCTTTTATTAGGCTTCTCTATTTCTCTAGTAATTTTCATGCTGATTTTCTCTAAAAGTGTCGGAATGGTGCATTCAGCCTTCATAAGTAGTAGGTCTCCTTCCCACATAATTCTTGCAATGGGTTGACCTCAAGGTGCTGCTTTTCAGCACGTGGTTCTTGGCATCTCCAGGAGGCACATCCCAGCTTCGTCTTCGTCCGGCACTGCCCAGGGGTCACCCAGGTTGGGGTGCCCGGCGGGGTTCAGGCACGGTTGGGTCCCCAGGGGCACAGGGATGGCAAAAAGTCACTGGTGGGGCTCGGTTTTAGCACAGCAGCGCTTTCATAAATGACTCGGATCAGGGAGAGATACTGAGAAATTCTGCTGACAGCACAAAACTCGGAAGAGCTGTTGACTCCCTCGGAGTCAGAGAGATCTTGATAAATGTGAGGGCTGCGTAATCACCAACCGTGTGGAGTTTAACAAAGACAAGGACAAACTGTGCACCTGAAGAGTTGCAGGACCTGGATGTGCGGACAGGCCGGGGAACGAGGCTCCGGAAAGCAGCGCCGTGAGAGGCACCGGGGTCCTGGATGTGAGTCCGTGTGCCCTGGAGCCAGGAGGGACATCCCTGACCTGGGGACACCACAGCTGGGTGAGGCAGGGATGGCCCCGCTCTGCCTCGCCGCCAGTGCTGCGGGCACTTCTGGGTGTCACAAAATGGGAAGGATATAAAGTTGTTGGAGAGGGATCCAAGGAGGGACACCAGGATGCTGAGGGCTGTCCAAAGGCCCACACGAGGAGCGGCTGAGGGCGCTGGGTTTGTTCAAAGTGAGCGGGCCTGAGGTCAGAGCCTGTCGGGGGCTGCAGCTCCTCCCGAGGGGCAGCGGAGGGACAGATCCAACCTCTGTGACAGGGACGGCACCCAGGGAAGGGCTGGAGCTGTTCCAGGTGAGTTTAGCTTGGATATCAGGGACAATTTCTTCCCCCGGAGGATGCTGAGGCATCCATGGGAATGCGCACAGCCCCGAGGCTTCCGTAACTCCGGGAACGTTGGGACACCGCTCCCAGGGGTGCACAGGGCGGGATTTGGGGGTGTCTGTGCAGGGCAGGGCTCGCTGGTCCTGCCGTGTCCCAGGATTTTCCCCAGCTCCATGCGGGCCCTCACGGCCGGGCCCTCACCCCTCACGGCCGGGCCCTCACGGCCGGGCCCTCACGGCCGGGCCCTCACGGCCGGGCCCTCACCCCTCACGGCCGGGCCTCACCCCTCACGGCCGGGCCTCACGGCCGGGCCCTCACGGCCGGGCCCTCACGGCCGGGCCCTCACGGCCGGGCCCTCACGGCCGGGCCCTCACGGCCGGGCCCTCACCCCTCACGGCCGGGCCCTCACGGCCGGCGGTGCCGCGGGCGGCAGCGCCCCCTGCCGGCGGGCTGTGCCCATGGCCCCGGCTCACTGCCACTCATTAGAGCAGCAGATCACTGCAACAACTCATTAGAGCATTAGATCACTGCAACAATTCATTAGAACAACTCATTAGAACAACAGTTCTGATTGCGAGGCTTCCGGCCGACCGAGGGATTTTTGGGGAAATGCATAAAGGTGGTCAGTGTTTTCATTTCGTAGCCTGTTTGGAGGAGATCAATGTCGTTAAGGGAAAAAGAGAGGTGTTGAATTGTTGTCAATTATCAGGATTATCAGATTGTGAAGGAGGCATTTGCTTGGTAGGCAATCCACAGAATTATTCCATGAGCTGCTAGTAAATCCTGTTTGCTGGGAAGAGTGACATTTCCACCTTGAATATGTCCAGCTTCAAAATCCATGGATTTCACTGCTTTTTATAGTAAAGACCCTTCTGTTATCAGTCTCCTTTCCCCTTGAGGTTTTCAGATGAAACAAGCATGTGGATATTTGTAACATGCTTCAAGTCTGGCAAAAAAAAAAAAAGGCGCCCAGTTAGATTTAAATTATGCAGATCCTGAGGCAAAGACTATTTGGTTTTGGTTATTTTCTGATTGCAGACCATGCTAGGAAACTTTTCAGTGAAGTGTAATCCAGCTGTAGCACTAGGTGTTCAGATACTGCTAAACACATGGAATTACTTGTACTTGTAGTGACAGATGGATAAGAAACTGTCCTTGCTAGAGCAAGTGCTGTTTAATCTCGATTACTAAGAAGAAAGCCTGAATTATTATTCCCATAAATATCATCCTGACTTGAGAATTAAAATATTTAGAAATGCATTTGGGTGAGGGAGGGGTTGAATTTTATAATTTTCCTTCCAGATCTGACATACCCTTCCTTTGTTTTTCAGTCTTCAAAATGGTTTTCTGGTAACCCGTTAACCTTTCAGATATCAGGAGAGCACAATATTCTTTTTTCTTTCTGGTGTTTGACTGTTTCCTAAGTGGTTTACAATTCCAGTTTTATGCTTTATGAACAGCAAAACTCCTATGAGTGTTTATTAACTCTGCAAAGGATTGCTCAGATTTCACAGAATCAAAGAATAATTATGGAATGGTTTGGGTTTAAGGGACCTTAAAGCTCATTCAGGGCCACCCCCTGCCATGGGCAGGGACACCTTCCACTATCCCAGGTGCTCCAAGTCCCATCCAACCTGGCCTTGGACACTTCCAGGGATCCAGGGGCAGCCACAGCTGCTCTGGGCACGCTGTGCCAGGGCCTCACCCCCTCACAGGGAGGGATTTCTCCCCAATATCCCATCTAACCCTGTCCTCTGGCACTTTAAAGCCATTCCCCCTTGTCCTATCTGCTTCCTGTTTCTCAGCTGCTTCTATGCATGATAAGCTGAAATTCCCTGTTCAGGGTTCAAAATAGCCCTTCAGAGAAACATCAGCCAGGGAGGGAAGAGGAGCTTCCTTAATAAAAATAATTATATTCCCTGACTTAAATATTTCATTTACGTGGAACTACAACTGATTTTAAATTCCAAGCAAACACCCCAAACCCATACTGGACTCCCATTCTTCCAGGGACAATGAGACTTGCATCATACCTTTGGCATCTGTGTTGCTGTTTCCATTTCCACTGAGTAATTGCCGGAATTCTGGGCCTGGCAACTCTGTCTCTGTATGCAGCTCAGGAATTGCTCACTGGAATACAAAGGAGATCAGAAGGGACTGTGCTTCTCCAAGTGTCTGGGCAAATCGTCTGCTCCTTTGTTTCCTTCCATGCTTTTAAATTTTTTTCTGATATATTTACTTGCTTTGCATCTGGCACTTGCATGCTGGGTCAGTCTGCAAAGCTCATACAGGGCTGTTAAGAACTGGTTGGGTGCCCTGGCAAATGCATTTGCCTTGTTGGTTTTTTTTTGTTTTTTTGTTTTTTTTCAGGAGCATTCAGAGTATGCTGTCCTTCAAATCCTGGCCTGTTCTCTGAAAGCTGCTTCTCAGAAAATGCATTGAAAGGGTGTAAAATCCCAGAATCCTGTCATTTCTACAGCAAGCATGACCTGGATATTATTTCCAGCATCACCCCTTGAAGGCTAAGTGGGAAGGAAGACAGAAGAACAACAAGTTTTCTTTACTGTTGTGTTCCAACAAGCCTTTCCTAGTCCTAGCTTGGCATTTTGAGTCCCCTCCCAGCTCTTTGCAGATTCATTCTGCTCTTGGGCCTGGTTTCTTTCTACTCAGGTAGATGTGAGCTGCACAATCCCACTTGGATTCAGCAGCTCTTCCTGCTGAGTCCCTCTGCAATGTGCAGGTGAGTGGTGGCTGACACTTTCCCAGATGATCATGGTGTGTGTGATCTTGGTGGGCAGGAGCAGAGGATGACCTGGTTTGCAGGCTCTTGTAACAGGCACAGCCGGCACAGCCTCTAAGATGTGGGTGTTCCAAAGGAACATTCCCACTAAATCTTCCCTTGCCAAGGGAAAGAAGCCTCCATATCATAGTTCAGCATCTCTCAGGTGAGACCCCACCTGTAGAGCTGCATGGGGGGCAGCTCTGGGGCCTGGGGCCCAGCACAGGAGGGACCTGGAGCTGCTGGGGCCAGTCCAGAGGAAGCTCCAGGATGATCAGAAGGATGGAACAGCTCTGCTTGGAAGAAAGGCTGGGAAATTGGGATTGTCCAGCCTGGAGAAGAGAAGTTTTGGGGTGACCATATTGTGGCCTTCCAGGAGTTGAGGGGCTGGACAAGAATGATGGAGAGAGACAAAGTCCTGGAGGGACATTCCCAAGGGGGAATGGCCTCCCATTGCCAGAGGGCATGGATAGATGGGATATTGGGAAGGAATTGTTCCCTGGGAGGGTGGTGAGGCCCTGGCACAGGGTGCCCAGAGCAGCTGTGGCTGTTTCATCCCTGGAAGTGTCCAAGGCCAGGCTGGGACAGGGTTGGGAGCAACCTGGGAGAGTAGAAGGTGTCCCTGCCCATGGCAGGGGGTTGAACGAGAGGAGCATGAAGGTCCTTTCCCACCCAAACCATTCTGGCATTCTGTGATGTGGTAAGAGATGAAGTTGGTGTTCATGGGAAGAACCCCTTTCACACATATTTTTTTGCTGTAGCAACATCCCATTCTCAGCAGTGGAGTTTTCTTGACCAAAACACAGAACTGCCAGAGAGGAACTTTTGTCCCTGGTTAATGTTGCCTCTAGACATGAAATAGACTTTGAAAAAGCAAGCTTAGTTGTTTCTGCTCCCCATTAATTAGTAGCACATTCTGGGCAGTTAACGTTGATTTATCCATGAACCATCTCTGACAAAATGTAATGAATGCTCATGAAATGTTTTAATTTGGCATCATTTCCCTGGAAGGATTAGAAAAATAAGAAGATGCTTTGTTTCCCAGGAAACCTGTCCTAGGAGATAATAACATGATCTGTCAAACTGTGAAAAACACTAAGGAAAAACAGGTTATCAGAACTGTTGCTCAAGTTTAATTAGAATGAATTCTTCTGTTATGTGTGATGGCTGAGGTCTTTTTGAGCTAATCTGGCTGTTTGGGTCAGCATGGAAAATGAGGAATGGAACCGATTCCATGATGAGTCACAGGGGGTCTGGGACAGCTGGACAGGGATTAATTCACTTTGCCCAGGCCAAAGAGTCTCTGCTTTGGATTACAGTGGGAGCAGTTCCCAGGAGAAGGGGTCCCTACTTGCACATGGACATTTCTCCTGTATTTAGAGGTTTCCCAGTGAGAAGAATTGACTTTCTAATCCTCATTCTTACAGGCTGAACACCTTGAGACACTGCCTGCCCTCAATGCCCAATCACAGAGGAAAAGGCTGTTTTACCAGAACTTTTTTGTGTTCATTGCCTCTGGGCTCAGGAGGCTTCCACAGGTGAGGGGACATGTATCACAACCAGTGTGGAGTGGAGATTTTCTGCAGAGATTGGGCCACTGGAGTGATCCCAGAACTGTAAATTCTTGAGTCTTGTCCTAGCTCAGCCCTGTGGTTTACTCCCATATAATCTGTTGTTCTCTTTAGGGAATTAAAATCTAATACATATAAAAGGGTCTAAGAGTGACTTATTTCACAGTGCTCTGGGACTGTTTATTACAGAAAGCCTATTAAAAAGCTCTGCTAATCTCTGAGCTGTATTCCATCATCTTTTCCAACCTTAATGAATCTAGGAGCCAGAGAAGGGTATGCAGCTCTGCCCTTAGCCTGGAAAGTAGCAACAGCAGAAACTTAGGGTGCTCTACAGAGCTCCAAACACTTCCAGCCATTCCAGGAATACCCCTGGGGCAATCCCCTGGGGGCACGTGGAATTTCATGCAGTCAGCACGGAGGTCCCAAAGGCCCTGACTCACAATCTGCATCACAGGAGGGAACAAGCTGTTGCTGCTGTTGCTGCTGTCTTGACTTGAAAATTGTTTGAGCCAAGTAGGAAAAGGAAACTGCTCCAAAGGGCAATGGAAAAAAAGAAAGTTACTCAAATTCAAAGCTTATGCCTCAGGATCAAGGAAGTTTACTAGACAGGTTTTAAACTGCACATTTCTGTGGTCCTTCAAAAATGCATCATGGCTGGAATGTGAAATCAGAGAAGTGAGTGGTGAAACGTGCCACGTCCTCTCTGCTTTCACTTGACTGCCACCGGGGACTTGGCTGATTTGCAACACCATGAGAAATACCAGTTCCACCAGTGAGGTCTGGGAGCCGGGGAGGGAGGGACGGATGCATGGCAGGGTGTGCTCCCTCCAGCAGAGCCTGGCTGCAGTTCAGAGCTGCCTCCAGCTGGCAGGAGATGAGGATTTCACTGACAGCAGGGGCTGAGTGGCACTTGCAGGGTTTGCACCTCGTTGTGGTGGTGGAGAAGGTATCCAGCAGAGAGCAGACATCCTTGAAGAGAAGTGTCTGCTTCCACAAAACTGCTTTAAGCTGGGAACTGGTGGAGGTTTAGGCATTTTTTCAAGTTTCAATATAAGGACAGCAGCAGCAAGTGATGTATGAACTGTAGCAGGTGCTTGGTATCACAGAGAAATACTCCCTGAAACTTAAGGCAAAGGGAAACCTGAACGCATTTGTGGTCTTTGAGGATATAAATTTGTTGGTTAAACAGAAGAAAACAAGGGATCTGCAGAAGTTTAGAAAGCCCATTTATTGTCCTATTTCGCTGAATATTGATGGCTTTCCATTAGGAAAGGCTGCTTTTAAAACAAACAAATGAGACAAATAACATTATAGAGTTGAAAAGCTTCATCATTATTAACATTTGGTTATTGTTATATCTGGGGCACCACCATGCTGCCTCCTCTACCCTTACTATGAAATGTGATTTTTTCTTGGCACAGAAAAACTCTGCCTGTGCTGTATCAGAAGAGTATTTGGACACAGCATTCAGTTATTTGAGGGAAGTTTTGGTTTCTGTTCAAAGAAATCATCAGTCAAACATGTTTACGATAAACGATTTTGTCAATTTTCTGGGAAGATTTCTTTGCTATTTAATGTGTCCTGCAGGCTACAGGATGGCAAGGGCTCCACTCGAGTTAAACTGGCAGAAGCAGTGCCTTCAGTGACTTTCTTCTGCTCCTCCTCCTCACTCCAGGAGTAAATTTTTTTGTTGGGCTGCACCTTGAATTCAATGGTCTTAACTCAGCTCTTTCACATGTACCATCACTGTTGGGGGAACGCTGGGCTCCAGAGCCACTGATTAAATGAAAAGTTATCCCTGCAGGATGAGCTGCTGAGGACAGAATCCCAGTCAATGACTGAGGAGTCCAAAGAGCTTTACTGAATTCTACCCCAAGTTATTCCTTCGCAAGGACAAGATAGAAGGAAAAGGCCCAAAATGAGCTTTGTTTTGTGAATGGTTTCTTCTCAAATAAACAGAAATGCTTCTGAGTTTTCCATCTTCCATGGAAATTTGCTAGAAAGCAGAGGAACTGAGGAGAGGAGGAACTTTTAAAAATTATGTATCCAAAGCTATTCTTGTGCTATTTATACAAAGCCTTTGCATCAGTAACTGCATGTAGAGAGGTACAAAATGTCCTTCCAGAGCAAATGTACTCAGACTAATTCAGACATATTTGGCAACTCATAAAGGTGTTTAACTGTTCATGGATCTGGGTAGAAAAGTCAAGTACTTTTGACTTTAAGACTGAAATCAGATGCTAATAGTGACTGATGTTTATCTCAAGAAGCTGCCACTAAGAGCAAAGTGCCTATTTTCATGCTAAGTCAAATCAACCCATGTCTAAAATCACTATTTATTGCATATTAACTACAGAAAACTTCACTGAGTTTTATAAACCTGCTCCCCTTCCCCAGTTCCTATTAACCCATGTAAGAAACACCCTTCAGGACTGTTAAAATATTTGCAAGTGTGGAAAGGAAAATCATGGCAGTATGAGGACATAACTCCTATTTCACATGGATCCCTATTTCAGTCATGATAGAATCTCATTTTCTGTCCCATTCACATGAGTGCTGCTTTTCTGCTTCTTGCTGGAGCACTTGAAAGACATATATTGATGGATTGTGCTGTGATGCTGTTTGGGTACAAGAAGAGAAAATTTCCATCAGGAAGAGCTGATCTGAGCACAGCTGCTGCTGCTGCTGCTGCTGCTTGGAAACTTGCCAGTGTTTTAAATAGGCTTCTACATTTTCCCAG
The DNA here is from genome assembly GCF_963662255.1 of Cinclus cinclus. Lineage (NCBI taxonomy): Eukaryota > Metazoa > Chordata > Aves > Passeriformes > Cinclidae > Cinclus > Cinclus cinclus. Next base: position 5,063,501 of record NC_085072.1, read on the forward strand.
GTCTAAGAAGCAATAGAAAAGGCTGTTAAGAGTGGAGTAGGATTAAGTGTTTAGGAAAAATTAGGGGAAAGGTATTGGAGTTTTCGTGCCTGGCTATGAAGTGTAGAGGAGAATTGGAGAAACCCATTTCTAGTGCTCTAGTCTGGGTAACCTGGAGCCAAGGGACAGGATTCTTCCTTTGTAGTCATCCCACAGCTCAGCCTGCCTTTATTTCCATTATTCTCACTCTAAATTTTCTTCTTCTGATCTTCTTAAAACAAACATCACTGAATTCCATCAGGCCAAACTGGGAATGTGCTCCTCCTATTCCTACCCAACATTCCCAAGCTGTTGCCTTTAATGTTTACTGGCAGCTGCCCATAAAGTGGACAGGCCATTGGTGCTACCAGAATATACATTTATTTCTCTGGCATTTCTTTCAAGCCAGCTCTGAGAATTTCACTACTGTGCAAGATGTCTGAAACAATATCAGCCTGTGCTCTTCCCATTTCCACCTTCAGTCTGGAAAAAACAAATCCATTTGGTGCCTGAGTCTGTTCGCTCACATGGTGCGCACACGACTGGAGCTAAATCAGAATTAGCTAAAACAGGAAGCTTATTTCAAAGCCTGTGCAGCCCAGCCAGGAAAGCTTCCAGAAACATGTGCTCTGAGATGATCTCAGCACGTTCATTATTCAGACTGAATAGCTTTAAAAGGGCCAAATTTCTTTGGGTTGAATCAGCTAGGAAAGTAATTCAAATCACTTGAGCAGTTCAGGAAATGTTTGTTGGAGCCACTAAATATGCAAGAGATAGAAAAATAAAATCGACTTTGATAAATATGCAATCAAAGTTTGGGCTTATAAGAAACTGAAAAAGTAAATAGAAGTACCATGTTTTTTTTTGTAGAATGGTGATGCTATAAACCCTTTTATATCAAGAAAAACAATTCAATAAAAGCAACACTCCACTGATATAATAGTCATGAAAATATCAGACATGTTGAGCAAATTTTGCTATTTTTGGGATAAAGTGAAAGTAGCCATAACTATCATTCAGCAGTTTTGTAAAAAAATCACAAGCATCATCAAATTTGCAATCAACCTGTTTTTCACAGTGGCTTAAGTCATGAAATTCTATGGATCTACAAGAAATGCTTCAAACCAAAGACAAACCCTCTCATTTAATACTAAAAACTTGGGAAAAGCATGGACTGGATGTTCTGAAACCACACTAGAGGGCACTTGAGCTGCTTCATCTTGAGTAAATACAGGTCAGAGAAGTAGGATGCTTATCCAGGAGCAGCAGTGGACTGAATTGAACTTGGGAATTATCAGGATTTATCAATATTAGGTTGGTAGAAAAATCAGTGATTTTCCCCAACAGCCTAATGAGGGGGAATAGGTGGAATTTCCAGGTCGAAATTTTGCTTCTGGGTACTCTGAGCAATTAAAAGGAAATAATGCAAAAATTGCTGATTAATTGCAGTAGTATTTTGTCTCTGTACATGGATCAACCACAGAAATGTGGTGTACTTAGGGAGTTTCAAAGGAAATCTAGTCTCAAACAGAGCAAATGTCTGGAGAGCTGAGCTGCTCTTTGCTCCCATGGTAATAGTCTTGCTCCTGTCCTGTCCATTTGGAGTATGATGCCCTAAAATGATTGATTTTGTGGGAATGGAACCAACAGCACTAGACAGCATTTCTGTAAAGTATCCATAATTAATACTGAAGGCTAGGAAGGTCCTGAAGACCCCACTGCTTACAACCCACTTTCAGAGTTTGGTTAAAAAAAACTAATATGTTGATCTGGTTCCCAAAGTGGAAAACACCCACAGAAGACTGAGTGTGTTTAGCTGGAGAAAAGGAGGCTCAGGGGGGACCTCCTGGCTCTGCACAACTCCCTGACAGGAGGGGACAGCCAGGGCATGGGGGTCAGGCTCTGCTCCCAGGGAACAGGGACAGGATGAGAGGAAATTACCTCAAACTGTGCCAGGGGAGGTTTAGATTGGATACTGGGGGAAATTTCTTCACTGAAAGAGTGTTCAGACACTGGCACAGCTGCCCAGCACAGTGGTGGAAACACCATCCCTGGAAGTGTTCCAAAGTCACCTGGATGTGGCACTTGGGGACAGGGGTTAGTGGTGAACACAGCAGTGCTGGGGGAACGGCTGGACTTGATAATCCTAAAAGGCTTTTCCAGCTGAATGATTCCATGATTCTCTGATCTCTCAGGGACCAAGGCCTCCTTACATTTGGTGCTGGCCCCATGTTTCAAGGTCCTGGAGCCCAGCCCTGGCAGAGCAGCTCCTGGGCACCTTCTCTGCCTGTGCAGAGCCTGGTGTGCTCAGGTGCTGCTGCACAGACCCACTGACAACTCATTTCCTGCAGATGACCATGATGTGTTTGTAAAACAAACTCTGCTCGAGAACTGAAGCAGGAGGCACTGGAGTGGCTGAGTTTCAAACAATTCTCCTTTTGCCCTGACAAGTAAAACCAAACTCCAGCTCGCAGCAACTTCACTCCATCATCGCTGAAACAAAGCTGCAATTAAATTTCTGGGCAGTTTACAGACTTTCTGGTAAGTCAGGTTTCTTATGGAGGGCATGGACAGTCTGTACGTACTGTGGAACACCCATTTTTTGTGGATCACACTCCCCCAGCCACAGGGAGTTTTTGTGACCTTTCTGTCTGTGTTTGCTGTTCCTCAGCCTCTCATCTTTCCCCTTCCTGTGCCCTTGTGAGACCCCACCTGCAGCAACTCTTAAAAAAACTACAGTTGAATTGTTGCCCTGCTACTTCTGCCTTTCAGTGCATGTTTCTCCATGAGTATCCAGGCACAGTGGGAGTTTTCCTGCTCCCAGCAGTGAGGTAGGACACGTCTGTTGACAGGCTGACACGTGCAGCACGTCCTTGCAGCGAGGACAAGCTGTGTGCAGAGGAAAAAGCCTTGGGAGAGCTGGACAAGCCCTCACAGGATCCAGGAGCCACCTCAGACTTCTCTGCATTCCATTCAAATGCCAGGTATGCTCTTTTTGATCTGGCTCCAGGAGCAAGGAGGCACGGAGTGAGGCAGGAGCACCTCCAACTGTGTTCCATGGATGAGGAGAGGGGGAGGATGTCTTGCAGCAGATACTGGCTTTGCTTTTTTGGAGCACTATTGGGTTATGCTTGGGACCTGTAAATGAGAGTAATGCAGAAGCTGAGTGGGATGGAGTGGATGGAGACACAGATCTGGTTTTTACTACTGACATATTGATCTAATCTTTCTATGCTTTCCATGTATATCCTGGGTATTTATGGCATAAGAACACACCACTAAAAGCACTGAGCACCCAAATCCTCCAATTTCTATCACTTTTGTAAAGCTTCTCTTTGAAGTATCTTGAAGGGGATTTTTTGCAATTTAGTTATAATCAGAATTTAGAGCACATGGGTAATAAAAGGAGTTATTCTGTAATAACCTCCTGAATGGTAAGAGTGCTATGTACAGGGGAACTTGTCTGTCTAAAAGGAGCATATCCTTTAAAATTGATTAAATTTTGCCTCTCTAGGAGGAGCTTTCTATGCCTGGAATAGGAAGAAATTACCTTCCTTCTGCTGAGTGGAGATTTTGCAAACATATTTTGTGGTTGTTGGGTTTTTAAATTGATTTTATGTTCTTTTATTTTTTAAGCAAAGACCACGACTTGAAGATTTTTTGAACTCCCTCCTTCCCGAGTGTTTTTGGGTGGAATAGAGAACAGAAATTAAAGTTTAGTGAAATTCTGAGGCTAATGACTTTGTTATTTATCTTAAATTAGATTGTATCCATGACAATGCTTCAGTTAATTGCCCTTAAGCCACTTTATGCCACAGTTTCTTCTGGGCTTCCTGTGCTGCTGCATGTGTGACCTGACAGAAGCTGTCTTAGCAAAACAGCTGAAATTGCATCAGAGAGGACTCAAAATACAGAAAGGAAAAGAGAATAAGAGAACAATGGACAATAAGCGTGAGCCTGACCCAAGCTGCTGGGATGCACAGGGAGCTGGAGGATGATTTAGGCAGAAAGGAAGGAACAAGAGCAAAAACATCTCCCCTGGGTTCAAAGCTCTTGGTTAAAGTACAGGAGCCCCTCCAGTTGCTGAGGTCAAACATGGAAGAGATGACTGTGTAGAGATTTAGGATGTCTGGAACTGTCAACTTTCCAATTAAATTACAAAACAGTGCTCTGAACACAGAGAAACATGCAAGAAGAAAGCTTATGTGATGCCATATGACTTGATTTGGACAAGAGGTAAATTTTAAAAATAGTGCATGGGCAGAGTTGGCAACAGATCTGGACTCAGAATTTTGACCTGTTACTGAAAAAGCAGCATTTCAGATTTTATATATGGAGTTGTTTCTCTAAGCTGTGTGGCTGAAGAAAACAAGATAAATGTGAATAAGATCTGTAAGAATTTTCTGGAAGTCAGTCCCTCTCCTTGGATGTTTTGGTAATATAACCTGTACCAGTTCCCTGTGCCTATCCAGTGAAGTTGGGTGATGTTATGTGGGCCAATACTGACTTTTACATAACCTGGATAATGTAATGGGAACTCTGTCAGGAATTTATGTATGACAACAAAGCTGTAAAATGCTGCCAGAATGGGGGAGGGCAGAACTTGAATTACAAATGACAGATTGGGAAAAACCTCTAAAAGAGTAGCTATGACTTAACCATAGCATAGAAGATAGTGGATTTGTGTAGGAATAATCATCATCACAGGGGCAGCATTGGGAGCAAATGGCCAAGTGAGGTCTGCAGTGAGGAATTTGGGAGATGCTGTGAGCTGAGCAGAAAATGCTGCAGGGAAGGAGGCAGCCGCTGGTTAATGTGGACAGGTCCCAGTTTGGGGGTGACCATGACAATCAGCACTCACAGCCCCTGCGGGGTTCTGCTCCCCAGGAAAGGTGGGGACCACTAGGGGACAACCCAGACCAGCTTTCAGCTCTCTGATCCCTCTTGGAGCTATAAACATGAGATCATTCCAGGATATCTCCTGCATATGTCCTACATATGTCTCAAGTCTTTACTGTGAACTCTGCAAATACTGCAAAGAATAATATAAAAGCACAGCCCAGATGAGGTGGTATCAGAATGTAGGAAAAAAGCTTAGCATGTAAGGAAAAAAAATCCAAGTGACAAAAGCTGGGTGAATCTTGAAACTTGTTCCTTCCTAGCTTTGTGATTAGAATCCTGCTTTCTGTCTTTCTTTGGCTGTCCTGTTTGGTTGCTCAGAAATGGGGGAAGTCTAAACCCATTTCCTTGATTCTTACAGTCAGTAGCTGAATGTTGTTTTTCCAGCTCTCCCCTGCACTTGCACGCCAGGTAGGTGACTTCTTATGGATGCTTGTGGTGATTCGGGATGCCTTGGAAAATTCCTGGTGCCATTCAAAACTTTTGGAAATCACTGGTGCCTCTGATGTTGGCCTGTATCTGGCTTTCTTTTGAGATTTTCACAGGTCCTTGAGAATTAAGTACTTCTGCTGGAATTGAGGTGGTGTGGGATGGTCACCATTCCCAAATCTTTTTTCTTTCCACCCACATCTCTTGGGTGTTTCTGTGCCTGCCGGTTGTGTGTCAGTCATGCCTTCTTGCAAACACTTGGGGAGATACAGATTTGTTCTGGCTCAGGATGTTTTAAAACTTTTAAGGTAAAAATTATTTTTTTAGTGTAAAAAATGGGACCATCCACCAACATTTCCTGCCAGCTTGTCCTGATCCTGCACAGGGGAGGACATGGATAAGGTGGGTTTAGATCAGATGTTAGGAAGAACTGTTCCCTGTGAGGGTGGGCAGGCCCTGGCACAGGGTGCCCAGAGAAGCTGTGCCTGCTCCTGGATCCCTGGGAGTGTCCAAGGCCGGGTTGGATGGGGTTTGGAGCAGCCTGGGACAGTGGAAGGTGTCCCTGCCATGGCAGTGGTGACACTGGACAGGATTTAAGTTCCCTTCCAACCCAAACCATTCTGTGGTTCTACAATTCTATGACTCCATCAAAACAATACTCATTATTGAACACTTTTTTTTTTTTTTTTTTTTTTTCTCCTCTCTGAGCAGAAACTTCTCTGTCAGTTTTTTGTGGCTGCAGTGATTCTGGGCTGATATCAGGGTACCCTTGGTTCTATATTCCTAATGAGATATCGACCAACATTTAAACGTGCGTTGAGTCCTGTATGATAAACCTGGCAATTTGCAGCTTCCCTATAAATGCCACTTTGCATAGCAAATATTTTTCAATCAGTATCATCTGTCTTGCAGGTTTGGTTTCTTCCAGGATAACAAACCCCTCCTCTGTTTGCAAGAGTTTTTCTCTTTCGTAGAGTTGCAAACTATTTACTGAGGATACAGCCTCAGTAAAAAGAACCATACGGCTGACTTAAGATCCTCCAAGGAGGAATATGGCTGGAAGCAGCTCAGGTCTCTGCACTGAGCTGTTAAGGCTGAGCTTCCAAGTTTCTAATCAAAAGCTGAAACCAGATGGAAGTAAAATGTGAAGAATAATATGAAAAATATGTTGCTGAGAAGATCAAATGGAAGAAAGAAAATGAAAATGTTCTCAATTGACTGCAGGGTTCCTTCAGAAGCAGCTTTGGAGGAGTCACCTTGTTCATCCTACACCTTTATTTTATCCCCAGGTGCATCCAGGTGAAGCCAAGTGGAGCCTGTGGAGCTGGGGCTTTGCCAGTGCTGTGCCAGCACTGAGTAGCTGAGGTTTTCTGTGTTACTAAATCAGATTTAAGAACCTAATGGGTTTTCAGTGCTCTCCAAAGGCTCTCTCTGCAGTAACCAGCTGAAAGGACAATAATTGAAGGTGTCTGCTCTGCAGGTAGAACACTGTTCTTGTTTCTTTATTTGAGGCAGTTAGGATGACTTTCTCTGAAGAGCAAGATTTAGAAGGACCTGAAACCTCCTGATCTGAAGAGCCAACAATTCAAGAAGGAGAAGATAAAATAAATAATTAAATCTATCTGACAAGCAAGATGTGTCCTTATTCAGAGAGCAGGAATACCATTCTTTCCTTCTTTGGGGAACACATGAACAGAAAAATGATCCTGGAGACAATAACATAAGAGTGTTGTCAAAGTATTCCAAAAAATAACTGAGACTTGTGCAGATGCCAAGTCTAACTTTGGCTGATTCTCTTTTTTAGGAATGTTGTAGAGCAATTTTCTGAATTCTATTAATATAACAAGCAAACAGACTTTGGATGCTCTGGATCTACATTGTGGGAAGTAAAGGTGATTTCTTGGAGATTTTATAGAGGCATGCTTTTGAAATATGAACTTAAATGTTATTTATAAATTCAAAGATGGTTAAAAGTTTAGGGAAGGGAAAGAGGGATGCCAGGCCTATGCAATATGCTGGTAATGGTACAGGATATGTGCAGCCCATGATGAGGGATGATTACAACAATAAATTCTGTTTATTCCAGCCATTGCAGGGAGGAAGGAGAGGGGAGGTCTGTCCATGGCTCTGAGACAATCCCTTTCTGTAGCACTTTGCATCCTGCTACAGCAGCTTTGTTTGAATGCACATTGCTGTGTCCTTCTGCAAAATTAGCATGGGGGTGAACTGCTGAACCTTCCACCACTGAGGAGCATTTGTCTTTCCCACACTCCTAGTAACACTGGTGTGTCCTCAAGCTCCTTGCAGGGCTGACAGTTTGGGTGGTGAGCTCCAAACAGGAGGCTGAAATTTTTATTTGATTCCTTGCTCATTCCCAGCTCCCTCAGTGACTTACATTTATAAAGGAAGAGGCTAAACAGAGGCACAGATACTTTTACATTAATACCAAAATCCTGTTTAGGTGCTAAAAACAGCTGGTTTCGACAAGGTTAAGAAGGCTTTTGGGTTTTATGCTGCTGGCTCAGGGGTCCTGTATTTCTTATCGCTGTTTTTTTCCTACTTTCTTTTCCTACCCTGAAAAAATGAACCCAGACCCCTGAAGTTTTCCCCCTCTTTTGGGGACCAGACTGTCCGAAGGCACCACAATTCCCAGGTTGAGAGCAGTGGGCTCAGCTTTCCTCTGTTACTGCTCCAAAACACCCCTCAGCTGGAGCCCGAGCCTCTGTCTGAAGTGTCAGAGTTGTCACAGAGGAGCACCACCACGTTCTGCTGCTTGCATCACACTGGGAAAATAAATAAAAGAAATTTCACTTTGACCTCTGGCTTAGAGAGGAAGGCAATTTAAACACTAAGAATAAACATAAAATGGAGGACGTACTCTTGAAGCACTACCAAGTCATTCCTACGTGTTCTGTTTATCTTTTGCTGATGATTAGACACTGCTTGACAAAGGATCTTCTGTGCCTTCACAGCAAAGATGTGAATGAAAATAACAGGAATTTAACAACAACAGTGAATTAGTTCTTGTAATGTTACCTGTCAGCAGTGGCAGACAAGAAGCTGTCTCCAGATGATTTCAATTTCTCACATCTTCTATCTTCTAAACAGCTTTAGGTAATATTCCAGCAATCAAAGAGAGTAGGAAAAGCTGAGTAACCGTGCCACCTGAGTCAGGAAATGTATTCCTAAGCCTGTTGTCACAATATGACTGCAGGAATGCAGGTTTAATGAACTTCTAACAGTATGTGTGTCAGATTTCCAGGCATAATTCACTATTTTGGTGTTGTGTGGATGTGTGCAGAAAGTACTCTGAGTAATCTGCTGGAGCAGTGAGGAACAAAAATTAATAAAACTCATTTGAAGGGGCTAAAAGGGCAAGGCTGTGCAGGTTGCACAGTTCATTCTAAGTGAAGGCAAAGGCAAAATGCCTTTGAGAGTAGAAATGTTTTGAATGAGAAGCACAGCCTTGAGTGGAATCTGCCAACTGAACGAGTCCAAACAACTCTCACAGAAGAGGAAAGGGAAACCAGTAGGAAGGAGGAAAAAAACCCCAAGCAACTGTTAGGAAATGTTGCTCCAAAGTACTTAATGAGGAAAAATGAGTTTGGGCTTAAGTTTTTAAGGCCTCAGAGGCTGGTTAAGCTCTGGCTGGTGCAGCACACTGGAGGTGTGTTCCATGTTCCTGCTGCCAATTTCATGCTGCATTTGCACTTTCCAACTCTCAGTCCTGATTTTCTTATCTCTCCTGGATCACTGAATTAGGAGTAGTCTTTAGCTAAATATTTCCTAAAGCTCTTGAAACCTAAAATCTAATGGGTCAGGAGAGAGTGTTTGAAGAGAGGGTTGAGTGATACCTTCCTTTTCTGATCTTCCCAAGTCTCTCCTTCTTCTTTCTGGTTTCCCTTTCATCATGTTTGAGTAATAGGAGCTGAGCTAAATGGCTGGTACTGGAGATCTTAGAATTCCAAAGTGATCTGGGCTGGGACAGACCTTAAAGCTCAACCAGCTCCAACCCAAACACCTTCCACTGGACCGAATTGCTCCAATCTGGCCTGGGACACTCCCAGGGATGGAGCAGCTACAGCTTCTCTGGGCAGCCTGTGCCAGAGCCTCAGCACCCTTCCTGGGAAGAACATGAACATGCCTGCACATTTGCTGGATGCTCCAATTTTTTTGCTCCCTATGAACAGGCAGAGCACTCCAAGACACCTCCCTGGAGCACATTTCTCCAGGCCTGGCTGTAACCTTGCCTTCTGTCCTAGGCAGACCACAGGCATTCTCAGGAGTGTTCTTTGCTGCAGGACTTTGTCTAAACATTTTCCCACTGGATCTAATCCAGTCTGGGATCGCAACTGTCGTGAGAATGCAACAAATCATTCTGGGAAGTATCTAATTTTGCCCCTATTGGTCAAAGCAATGTTTATGCACAGCCAGAGCCACATGACAGAGGAGAGGGTACTCTTGAACCCTGTTAGCAATGTGTACTAAAAAAATACCAGAGCTCCCAAGTTTTTGTATGAGTAAATGGCAAAACTACTGTTTCCTAGTTTGAAAACCCCCTGATTTGAACATCACTGGAGAAAAGCCAGGAAATGAACTGGAGTCAGCCCAGAAACATTTTTTATCCTTGTGGCTATTTTGTTTAATCAATAAACAAACAAACAAACAAAACCCCTCAATAAACCAACAAAAAGGCCTTTTTAAAAATGTACTTTTTCTTTGAAACGTTGTTTTAGGGCTTTACAGTGATGCTTGAAATGTGGTACCTACACAGAGACTGCCAGGGAAAGTGAAACATAAAATAAATGCCATAAGTGCATGTGGTTTTGCTCATTTTCAGTCCAGGCTCAAATAAATAATTGAATAAATAAAACCTTCTTCAGTTCCTCTGTAGGAACTTCTTCACATTTCCCAGGTGTCTGCAAAGGCCCAGCCTTGCAGAGAGCTCTCTTTAGCAGTTTTCCAGTGGAAGGGACTGCAGAGCTCTCACAAATCCAGGGCAAATGGCCAAGAAATGGATTATTCCCATGGGTTCTCTGGATCCTCTGGAGGGGTGGGTTTACCTCCAGCTCTAACTGATGCTTGAGCTGAAAAACAAAGCATTGAAGGGAAGATCTGAGGCAGCTGAGTGACAGAGGCTGAGTCAGGGAAGAGGGAAGCAGCCTGGCAGGAGCACTGGTGTTGTTGCAGCCTGTTCTGCAGGAGCTCTGCAGGGTAAAATGTCTTTGTTCCCCCATCTACCACTTCATCAGAAGCATTAAAACTGGCTGGGGTGCTCCTGCCTCCAGCTGCCATTTCGCTTTAGGGTATTGACAGAAGAGGAAGGAATAAAACCTAGTTTGAATGCTCAGATTGATGGAGCACTCACCTGTGCATGGTCACCTGCTTGAGGGGGAGTCACAGCATCTTCTGGGTGACAATTTGAGAAACAAATGAAGGTTTATGGCACAAGGTGCAAAGCAGATAAGCGAAATATGTTGCAAAAAATAGGAAAAATAGAATGAGAGCTGCTGCTCTTGAGGAGCATTTAAAAAATAATATTAATAAGCAAGATCCTGAGCACTCAAAAAAAAAAAAAATTAAAAGAGAGATGAGTGATAAGAATGGGATGGAGAAAATTGGCTAAACCAAAACAGAAACTGGGCGATGCTGAGAAAGTGACAGTGTGAAATGTTTGTTGAATCACCTTTGATGCTCAAACACAAGCTCCTGTTACAACTGGTTGACACAAACCCAGGGCCGGTTGATGGATGGGAAGATAAGTGCTGTATACCCTGTCTGAAGAATGATGTGTTGTTATGAACATTAAGAATAAACTATTTCAATCAACATCATTATTCAGCACAGTGCTGAAGGAGCCAGAACAGATCCAGTTTGCAAAAAATCTCATTTATTAATTTGATTCTCCCTGTTTGCCCTCACATATCTTTGATGTTCCGAAGGTGGTGCTTAAGCCTTGCTGCTGATGACAGCTGAATTGGGAGTTATTAATCACCAAATGAATCATCTCTTCACTCACATTAGACAATGTCTAAGCAGTTTGATAAAGCTGAAGTTGATCTGAGTTTAGGGAAGATGAGATAAATACTATTTTTTTTCCAATTTGTCCCAAAACCATTGTAGATAAGATAATCTGTGTCTTAAATTCTCCAAATAAATGTCTGGCTATTTTAAAGGAAATCAGAAAATTAGGACCTGCAATGTGTTTAATACATTGGTGAAATAGAAGCAATTCAGTATTTCAAGTGCAAATTTCAAGAAGGCTTTTGGGTTGGTTATACTTGAGGTGCTGGGGACCCCGTCTTGCATTTTGAGAAAGAAAAATCTCTTGATGTAACTTAATTGGATGGTTCTAAAGAGAGTAGGTTTAGATCAGATGTCAGGAAGCTTTTCTTCCCTGTGAGGGTGGTGAGGGGCTGGAATGGATTTCCCAGAGCAGCTGTGGCTGCCCCTGGATCCCTGGAAGTGTCCAAGGCCAGGCTGGACAGGGCTTGGAGCAGCCTGGGGTAGTGAAGGTGTCCCTGCTCATGGCAGGGGTGGGATGGGATGAGCCTAAAGGTCCCTTCCAGCCCAAACCATTGCAGGATTTCATGACTGTATGAAAATGGGGGGTTGTCAGCAGTGCTGAGCTTATGCAGGATCTGCTACTCCTGGAATTTGTGGCCTTAATTTTCACAGTTCCACTCTCCTCCCTGTGCTGGCTGTAGAAATTGCAATCAGAGTAACTGATTCCACTCAGGACACAGCAGAAACTGTCTTAATTCTAACTTCCCCCAGAAGCTTTATTGTTCTTCTGGCTCTGAGCTGTCTCTTACTGCAGCAGCAAGGAGGAAGTATGAAAACTCCAACAGAAGGTTGTCAAGAGCAAGTAACCCAGATTTTTAGGTTTTTTTCTCTTTCCCACGTCAGCAATTAGTCACTAATTGCATTAGTCCCTTCAATGCATAATGAGCTGCGTTCTGTGTAGGTCACGGTGCTGCCATGGCCGGGGTGGAGCAAGAAGATGCTGTGAATTAGACCTGGCTTTTCTGCACCAGCTCCTGGCCTTGTGGCAAAAAAGGTTTCTGCAGTTCAGTGGCAGAGCTGTGTGTTTGTGTGTGTGGCAATTCTGAGCCTGCAGCTGGCAAATAATGCTGCAGGAGCTGCCTGGTGGGATGGTTTTGGGGATGGTTTTGGGGATGGTGGTGGTGCCTGACTGATCTGTCTGGGCTCACAACTCGCTGCAGTCACACAGCTGAGGAGTTGTTTGCTTCAGTCTGACAATAACCCTGGCCAAGTTTGTTGTCTTTGGCTTCAGGGATCTGCTTTGGGAGCGCATTTTGAAAGGGAACTTCAAGAACTCTTGACTTCCTAGAACAAGAGGACTGGGCTTCCATCATTCCCCAGTAAACAGTCCCAGTTTAGAACAGCACTTTCCCATTAGATACTGCTTTTCCTGTGCTACTAATCATCTAAATTTATGGATATGATTCCAAAACCTCTTTTTTGCTCTCCTTGTCTATTCTGATTTATAGTCTTGAGAAGTTAATAGGGGACAAGGGATTTTTCACACAATTTTGCATTCTGATCACCTTCAATTCTTCCTTTTAGCTCATTACAGCTGGTCTGATTCAAAATATTTTTAACAAAGCCTCCAGTTTTACTGTTTGCTAAACAACACTTGTGGCTAAAAATTTCTTATAATTGTTGTCAGTGACGTAAAAACTTTTAAAAAATTTGTGCAAAATCTGTCTGCTGGGTTTTTTACTGCCTTAATAGGAAAATGTTTTCCATGACTTTCTGAAAAGTATTCTGGACCTTGTGTGAGAAAACAAAATAAAAACTAGGGTTTTACATTTATAAGTTTGATATAGTGGACATTGTCTAGCAAATTAAGCACAGTCTCCTGTTTTTTCTTGTTATAGTAGAGCAGCTCCTTCCTATGTCCAGCTTGTTCCACCCCACTTAAAATGTCAATCACAGTGTCTAAAGGCTTGCAACGCACATGTTTTTAGAAATTTGGGTTCCAGTCTCTGTAAAGAGCCTAGAACCAAAGCAATCCTTTGCAGCTGGTGAACACTTTTCCTTTCCCTTTTCTTCCTGTGCATCATCAATTCAAAAAGAAAACAAAGAGTGCTTGAATGTCACTGCAACAGATCAAACTGAATTTTGGAATGAGTGCTCAGTTTATCTCCTAAATCAGACAAGTCCTGTTCTAATTAGAACCTGTAATAAAAGACTCATTATTTATTGCTTAATAGACCTGTCACCAGGGAATTGGGATTGTGCACACTCCTTCCTTCCTGCCACAGCTTAACTTGTTCTCAGACTTGGACTCAGTGCAGTAGAACTGGAATGTAACCAAATCCAGTGATTCAAGAGGAAAAAGGGAAACGGAACAAAATCCCCAGAGGACACATCTGATCAGTCACAACAGCAGATGTGTTTTGCACAGAGGTGCCGCGAGCATCCGGGGCTGAGGGTATCACCTGGGCTGGGGTTACTGCAGAGCTTTCCAGCCCCGTGAGTCATCCTGCACCCATCACCCTCGGATCACAGCTCTGAGGGCAAGATCTTGCTAAATGCCTGACAGGGCCCACTGTGTGTGCTGGATTATGGAAATAGAGGCGATAAAAAAAGAGGCAATCCGTGAGTCAGTGTGCTCAGTACAGGCTTGCCTTTTCCAGGCAGAAGGAGCCTTCACACAGGCACTGGAGCTGAGCACCACTTTGCACAGTGGGTTTGGTGGGGTTTGTGCAGGAACTGCTGGCAATATTCTATTTAAAAGCCATGTCTGCCTTAGCAATGCTTCAAAAGAAAAAGCCATTTGCATTTAAAGCAGAAATACATTTCACTGACTTAGACATTTCACTGCCCTAGACCAGAGCAGTTTTGGATTGGTTTTATTTTTCTTTTGGTGTAAAGCAAGGAAAAAAGTTTCTCCAGAACAGTGCATCAGAAACACAACAGAATAACCTACTCCATCCCAGCCACTTTAATTGTCAGATTGTGGTGTCCCCATCATTCAGACAGAAAAGGTGCACAGCAAAACTTGGCAGCTTTATTGTTCCTCTTCATGTCTCAGAGAGTTTAGGGAAACCCTCCAAATGCTTTGAATTTCTGATTCCTTCAGGAAGTACTTGGTACTTGGTGCTGGAAACCTGGAAGGACAAGAAGGAAAACTCAAAGAGCACTGAAGAAGTGCTGACTAGATGGTTGAAGTAAAGACAATTTTTGCAGAACAGGTATCACTGTGAGGGTAAGGACTAAATATTTTATCTGGCAATTTGAGGCCAATGCCTGGGTTATGCTGTAAAATTGGGCATACAGGAAAGAGCTGGTCATCAGATCCTCTTTAACACCAACCAAACCAAAGAACATCCATTTTTCTAACAAGATATTGGTTCTATCAGGATTCCCTTCTCCTGTCTAAAACCAATGGATGCTGTCTCCTGGCCAGATTAGAAACTGGCTAATTCTGTCTGGCATTTTCTTAGTTTCAGCCTATGCCAGCTGTTCTGCTGGAGTGTTTTCTCTATGCATTAAACTGCTGTTCAGTAGTAATTCCATATTTTGTTCTGCTTTGGGCTTACATTCCATGGTCCTTAGGTTTTGCTGATTCCTTTTCACTTCCCAAAGCAGCTTAGTCGAAGGATGATACTCAAGTGTCAATGCACAATCCTTGTTGGTTTTATTGACCAGGGGATTCAGGATTGAATGTCAGGCCCAATGATTTATATCAGGCTGGAAATGCCACATCAGAACATTGTAGTCACACAGAGACACCGACTTCTGCAGAGCACAAAATTCCTCAGGTAAACAGACTGAGAAAAGTGAAAACACACACACAGCAATTCCAAACCCCTCAAGTAAATTCCCTGAGTGGTTGTAATTGCTCTCCTGAGGTGTTGCTTACTAAGGAAGAGCTGGGAGGGTGTGGCTGCTCTTTAATCACATGTTTGAACAAGGGATTAGAGCGGAGCAGCAGTGTCATGTAAGGGGTGATAGGGAACTGGGAGAAAGCACGGCTGTTATGTAAACCATCTCTTCTCTGTCAGTGTCAACATTTCCTGTCAGTATTTCAGTTGAAGTGAAAATAATCACCCATGCCCAATGAAGTGCAGCCTGGTTGCAGGTGTAGGCGTTGGAATAGGCTTTCTGAAGGCATTCTAGGCTTTCTGGTATTCCAGGCTCTTGGCATCCCCTCAGCAGCAGGAATGACTGAGTAACCTGTGGGCTTTCAGATGTGTTGTTGCCACCTCCCACACCTCCCCTCCAAAAAAGCCCCACCAAACCAATAACAGCAGTGATGAAAGGATGAGTCCCATGCTGGGTGATGGAAACTGATTATGATCCATCTCTCTAGAGATTGATCTGTTTTCCTCCAGGCAAAATTTAACCTTCACTCCTTTAGTCAGACCCACTGAGCAGGAGTGAAACTGTGGGAGTCAGGCATGTGGCATTTGGCTAAAGGTGAAACTAAATTGATCTGATTTGCTTTTTAAATATAAAGATCTTGCTTTTCTGTCCTCAGATTCTAAAGAGAATTTCAGATTCTTGAATTAGCGACTATGCAATTCTTCCAATAAAACTGCCTCATAGCCGTCCCTCTAGTTGATCTTATTTTGGATGAAGTAGCTTTACTTTTTCTTAGCCATAAATATTTTCAATCCTTATATTTAGAAGTAGGGCTTTAAGAAGAAATGAAGACACTCCATCTTTAAGGAAGCAGTTGGTTATATTGCTTATATATATAATTAAAACTGGTAAACTTCTTAAACAGTCAGAAGAGAATTCATCACACAGTGAGTGGCACTTGTTCCAAAAGCAGTGGAGAAGCTGAGGGCACCAGAGGAACTCCTGGGAAATGCAGAGAGCTGTGACTGAGCAGTTAATGTTGAACAAAGTTGGTGTGTAGAGATCCTTCCTCACAGGTTTTTCAGTTAATGTCACCTTACACAGAAACTTGAGCATGGCATCAGCTCCATTCTTCACCCTGAGCTAGTCTTGACTCATCAGACAGATTCTAGATTCTAATGCAGCTCTTTGTCTTAGGCTGCAAGGAAAGATGTCAGCACCAGTGTGTATTCTATCACCAGCTGTTGAAACCAGGTGGAGCAGCGTTCCTCATCTCTTCTATAGCCCATCCCTCATAACTCCCTGGGGGGATATCCTCTGTTAATGGGCCAGTGTTAAAGCCAGGTGAGGCAGTGCTCTTTATCTCCTCCAGGACCCATCCTCAGCCCAAGGAGATATCTCCTGTCAAAGGGCCATTGAGTCCCACTGCATGACTGATAAAATTACATCATCCCGTTGTGACATGCTCCACCCAGGAAGAAGAGCTAAATATTTCCTACCTAAATAAAATCTGAGATTTGGAACATCAGAGCAGCCTTTTTCCACTGGGTTCCCAGGGGAAGACCAGACCCATCTTCTTCACCACTGGACCATTGGAGGAAAACTGCACCTTCTACAGGAGCACTGCTCCAACAGAACCACATCTGTCACTGCAGGAGGGCTGCAGCCACCATTTAATGGGACTGCTGCCAACACCCTGACTGACTGATGGGGTGTCAGCTTGGATTCTGACTCTGTCAGTGTTTTATTGTTTTGTCTTACTGTATTTTTATTTTAATTTTCCTAGTAAAGAACTGTTATTCCTCTTCCCATATCTTTGCCTGAGAGCTCCTTAATTCCAAAATTATAATAATTTGGAGGGAGGGAATTTACATTTTCTGTTTCAAGGGAGGTTCCTGCCTTCCTTAGCAGACACCAGTCTTTCAAACCAAGACGCTATTCCAAGTGAATGTAACTTATCTGAGAATGGATGGTCCTGTCAGTCCTTGGATACAGCACAAACAAAGCAGATGAGGCTGATTTGGGTGCCTTTGGCAGCGTTTCAGCAGCATGAGTTGAACTGTGGTGTCACCTGACCCTTCCATCACTCACCCCTTCTCTTGCAGTTTTGGGCTAGGTTTGATCACCTGAGATCTCACTCAGAACCCAGCAAGTTCTTGCTGAGAAGTTAAATCCTGCAGTTGTTTTCTTCTTTCTCTAAAGTGCAACCAACAAACAGATTTCCCCTTCTGCCCTGCAGTGTGGCCTCTTGGTGCAATTTGTAATTAGGGACAGCAATTCCCAAGACTGCTTTAATTATCATGGATTAGTTATCATGGAATCCCAGAATGGTTTGGGCTGGAAGGAACCTTAAGGGTCATTTTCTTCCAACCCCTGCCATGGGCAGGGACACCTTCCACTGTCCCAGGTTGCTCCAAGTCCCATCCAGCCAGGTCTTGGACACTTCCAGGGATCCAGGGGCAGCCACAGCTGCTCTGGGCACCCTGTGCCAGGGCCTGCCCACCCTCACATGCCCACCCTCACAGGGAGGGATTTCTTCCCAATATCCTATCTAAATCTACCTCCTTCAGATTAAAGCCATCCCCCCACTATCACCAAGTGCCCTTGTCAGAAGTCCCTCTCCAGCTTTCCTGAGGAAGAAAGGCATCACTCTCAGCCCTTTTGAAGAAATGCCAGGTCTTACACATGTTTGGAATTACCAAAGGCATTCAGAAGACACTTGCAATTGCGATTCTCTTATGCCAGTGGTAAAATAATCTCAGTCTCCATAAACTTAGGAGTCCTGAATGAGCAGCATCCATTCTTCTCTAGTCCCATTGTGTCAGGTCTGGAAAACAGTTCTACAGCAATTGCAATTGTTCTACAGTTCAACAGTTCTGCAATTTGTTACCATGGCCTTAAGGCCACCGAGGAGCACAGGTGGAAGCCTGCTCCAATTCCATGCTTTCCTCTGCCTCAGAACGCTGTGTGTCACTGCTGTCCCTCCATCCCTCCTGTGATGGTGACAAGGAGGTCGCTGTCTCTGCTGCCGTGTTGTGCTGCTGTGTCAGGCCATCTGATACTTCTGTGATTGCACTCCAAGCACTTTGAGCCTTCCTTGCCTCCCCCTGCTCCAGAACAAATGGTTATTTGGGGGATCAGGACAGCCAGAAGCCTGCCTGCTCCCCAGCCTTTCAGATAAGTGATTACTCATGAAAATATTGCAAATATGTTGTTCTGGAGAGAGCCACACTTTCTCACTGGGACATTGCTTCCCCACACCATAAAAACTTATCAGAGGGGTGAAAACTGGCAGAGCAGTGATGGTCAGGAGTGGTGTCTGTGCCCTCCACGTCACACAGACTGGCACTGTCCCACCAGGAAGCACCTCTTGCCTGGCCTGGGTTCATTCCCCTGGCACTGTTTTACCCTAGCACATTTTCTCTGGAGATTTGCTGCCCTGCTGTACTGCTGACGTGGAGGAAGCAAAGGTCAGCTCTGCTTTTTGCATTAAAGCAGGAACTGTGCAGAAGGGGAGGCGAGGGTGGCTGTGCCCTCTAGGATTTGGAAAGGACCATGCTGAAAAACCTTGATGGTATTTGTTTTGAAACAGTTTCTGCAGTGGAGAACAGCTGCTCTTCCAAGGGAAACAACGAGAGGATCTGCAGCTTTTGGAGAGTGCAGTGAAACGCCCAGCACAGGCCTGGGGCTCCGCCGGGTATTTCTGGAGGTCCATGTCCCCAACACACAGAAATCTTGAGCACAGAGTTATTTTGGGTTCTTGCTAAAACACAGCCTCAGTGATTTTTTTAATATTTATTTTTGGATTTTATTCTATCATGCATGAAAAGACTTGCTCCTATGGCAGGTCCCCATTACCAGAACACTGGTTTGAGAAAATAATCAAATTTGGATTATAAGGCATGTGAACTTTTTAAATTTCTATAAGTATATTGACATTTGAAATTCCATCACTCTAATATAACTCTGGAGTAATGAGCTCTAAAATACCATTTTAACACAAAAATACGCACTTTGAGATTCTACTCTTGAGCAGACAAATGTTCCAAAATAATTCAGAATGGATTGTTTTTGCAATGAACACACTTTGGCAATTTTAAAATATGCACTAAAGGTCTTACTTAGAAATTGATCTGGAAACAATGAGTGTTTCTACCAGGACTTCACTAAGATGATTAATTATATATGATTAATAACTTTATAGATAATTAGTAACACTAGAAGCAGGTTTTGAAAGCTCTGTTTCAGTCTCTTAATACTTGGACAAAAAAATTTCAATTTAAAATAAACCTATAATAAACTGGTAGGGAAATATTCTTGTAGAAGAGAGCAGTATGTGTGAAAACTGTGTGGAAAAGGTTTTCTTTTTACTGAAAGCTTGTTCAATAGCCCAGAGTTGCAGAGGTGAACGAGACTAAAACGAACACGCGTTTTAAAGAGCTCTGCCAGCAAATAACTCACAAAACACCAAAGGTTTCCAAAAGAGTTTAATAAATAATGAGGTTCTTTCTGTACTGTATAAACTATAAATATACCATGCAGTCCTTTATAACTTAAAATAATTTACAGGCTGAGGTAGGGGGGTCGGAGGGTGCAGGCTCAGGGCCTGGCCGCCTTCCTGCTGAGCACGCAGACGCAGGCGGTGTCGATGCGGATGAACCTCCAGGCTGCCTGCTTGCCCTCCATGGTCAGGGCCTTGACGAAGGTGTGGGTGGTGGTGCAGTACGAGTTCCAGTGCTTGGCGTCGATGCCACGGCACCCGCCCGACACCGGCTTGGGGTCCCTGCACTTGGTCTCAAAAAAGTACTGCTTAAAGACGTTGTTGTTGATGTTGACCTCGCCCAGCACCGTCACCTCCTTGCCCTTGATGTCGGTGGCCGTGGTTTTGTCCCCGACCCACATGCTGACGCTGTCGCACACCGAGAACTCCCCGCGGTGCAGCACGGGGTGCGTGCTCCTCCTGCTCCTGGCAGTCCTGTTGAGAGCCCCCGCGCCGCTGAGAAATCCCAAATTCTGGCCCTGCCCGGCCAGCGGCGGGGGATGCGTGCTGAACAGCACCCGGGGAGACCGGAAACGCCGCTTCCGAAAAATTTTGGGGTCCACGGTGATGTTTAGAGCTTCTCTCCTGCCGAGGCTCCACGTGGCGTGGCCGTGGGATGTCTGCGGAGCTTCCTGGGCAATGCGGTGTCGGTCGCTCCGGGAGCTGAGCAGGGAGTGTTCTGCAGGATACTCCAGTGGAGCATTGTCCTCTGACTTGGGAGCTGCCTGTGTGCCGATCAGAAAAGCTGCAGTCAGAGTGTAGAACAGCATGGGCATTACGTTATGACCTAGAATGAGAGAGAAAGGCACCGTTACTGCAGTCGGAGTGTAGAACAGCATGGGCATTACATGATAGCCTAGAACAAGAAAGGCACTGTTACTGTGAGCCAGGTGGGCACAAACCGCTGCTGTTCTGGCCATAAATTTATCAGATACCCGGGATCATACGGATTTCATCGGGTATTCATGTGAGTGCCAGATGTTGTTCTTCCGGAAGGACTCATTCAGACAGCATCAGTGTTCTTAATAAAGCGAGAACATTAGAAAATAATAGCTAGATTATTATTAATTCCTCTGGTATTTGTTGTTAGAGCGCTGTTTATGAAGCACTTGTTTGGTGTTATTAATGTGGAGACCATATGGCGACAGCATGTTCCCAGGAGTCAGATCTCTAGTGAGTTTTGCAGCAACCTTTTTGGCTAGGGCCAACCTCTTGGCTGCAGAGGAGTGAAAGCAGAAGCAGTTCCTTGGCAAAAATAGCTGTCCATTCTCTAAATTTGTCTGCAGAGGTGTCCTTAGGGCTACAGTGGGGGCCACCAAGCCAGTAGTACCTCTTGCCATTATCAGCCCTTCGGCAGCCACGCTCACCTGCCACGTGGCCAGGCCCCACTGCTGGCTGGCTCAGCAGGCTCCAGCAGTTGCCAGCTCTCCCACCTGCCCTTTCAGGACACACCACATCACTGAGTTAGGGCAGATAAAGCCCAGGCTCCTTCCTCCAATAGCTCAGGTATCTGTGTCACAAGGGCAGATGGGATTTTTCCACATTCAAGGGCAAATATGGGAGCACTGTAAATGCCAAGCTACCTCTGCATTAGCATCTTAGATACAGCACAGCTAAAGCCAGTGTGGCCAAAGCACTGGGAATTCTGGACAGGGAAAGACCTGCTTTTTTTTCAGAATACCGCAAGCAAGAGCTTCCCAAAAGTCTCTGAAGAGCAGATGTAGTGCCAGTGCTGGTCCTCCTTCAATCCAGAAGATAGGCACATCTGTTTGGGCTTGGAAAAATGCAAGCCAAATGTCTAAACCTTTGCTAAGACCCATTTCATGCTGGAAGAGCAGCAGCAGCAATACCTCGTTGGGCAACTACCATGTGCTGACTAATTCAGCCACGTGTTGGGAATGAGAGACATTCAGAAATGCTCTGGAATTGCAGTGAAGGGCAGACGTTGTATTTCCTCTGTAAAGACTCAATAAGCAGAGACAGGGTATAAACAGAAAAGCCCGGTGAGGCTCCTCCCCGTCTCTTTGCCTTGTTTTCCTGACATGTCTCAGCTGGCCCCGAGCTCTGCCGTGGCCGGGCCAGCAGGCAGGGAGCCCCAAAGCCACTGGACAAACAGGGTTTTGTACCAAAGGAATCGGGCTCTGCAGTTCCACTGTGATTTCCCAGAATGTCTCCATGTTTTTTCTGGGTGTGGGTCAATTCTGGTTGCAGTTCCCCCTCTCTCTGGAGCTTTCTCAGATTAGAATCCCAAGCAGCACTGAAGGACTCGACCAGGGTGCTCTGCCAGAGCATAATCCCGTGGAAAATGCAGAACAACCCTGAGGTG
Organism: Cinclus cinclus; assembly: GCF_963662255.1. Taxonomy (NCBI): domain Eukaryota; kingdom Metazoa; phylum Chordata; class Aves; order Passeriformes; family Cinclidae; genus Cinclus; species Cinclus cinclus. Next base: position 5,085,550 of record NC_085072.1, read on the forward strand.
TCCCACAGGACCTAGTGTGTCTTATCTGGGACAGGAGCTGAAATGACATAAACAGCAGGGTTTGTGAGGGGCTGGGCAAACATTTAGGAAATGAGCAGGAGACACCAAGTGAAGGTGGTGACTGAGGAGCACGGAGAAGCAGAACCTGCTTGGAGGGGAGGAAGGAAGAGAAAGGCCAAAAGCAGTGTGAGCATTTTGTGCAATTGTTGGGTTGGAGGCACTGGGGACAAAATGATGACGAGGAGAGTAAAATGTTTGTCACAGAGCAAATCTTTACTGTTCCAAAGCCACTTTAATTTGCTTAAAGCAAGGCTGAGGGTTGCTGCTTTCCCACGTGCTGCTCGTGCTGGAGCACTCGTCATCCTCTGTATAAGGAAACAGAGCTGGGTGTAGCTTGGAGCTTAGCTGTGCACCCTCCAGAGAGTAACCCCTTGTTCTACAACCAAATTAAAGTCAGATGGTTCATTACATCTCTCAAGAGTCAGCTTTCCCGACAGAAATGTTAATGGAAAAGGTTTGCAGAATAAAATCCAGGCACAATTTAGCCATGCCAATAGCAGCCTCAGTGTACTGTGTTTATGCAGAAAACCCTTTTTTATTATTTCCTTCTATAGGAAAGAGATGCTGCAATGTCAGCAAAGAGCTGGTTCTGGTATTGTGCTATACAAGATTTACTGCTCTAAAATGCAGCTACATTTACCTCCCTTCTCTGGGTTTCTTGTGTTGCCCGTGCTGAGATTTTTGCTTTAAGGCCATTAATACAAAAGCAGAAAGACCTTGCCTGCTTGCCTTTTTTCTTTAATTGTCTTGTATTTCCTCTCCTTGTGCTAAATCGTTATGTGGAGTGTGGCCCAAACACAGAACAAATGAATTTTGGATACGTGGTAACTTTTCTGAAGATTCAAAATGGAATATTTTTATCAATTAGTGAGTTAGTGGAGAATAGAAAGTGACACATTAAAAAAGTGAACTCGACTTGATGACAGCACAGACAAGAGAAGTTAACACTAAAGAATAGGCGTGCCTTGGGCTATGAGGGTTGAGAACTCTTTTACTGGCACAGAAAGATATTTTACAGGCTATTCTGGGGAGCTTGGGGTGTCCCTGCCCATGGCAGGAGGTTGGAACAGGATGAGCTTTAAGGTCCCTTCCAACCCAAACCATTTTGGGATTCTGTGATTCTGTCTCCAAACTTTATCACGTAATTAGTTATTAGAGCCTCTGATGGTGCTTTCTGGAGATGTTCACAGTGGATGCCTCGTGCACCAGGGCTTGCAGGGAATGTGCAGCTGCCAGTTCCAGTGCTGGGGGTCCCTGGATGTCTGATGGAACCCTGACCACAAAGGTTATCACAGGCAGTGCAGTGCCAAAATGACACCACCTTTACTGACCGCTCTGCTCTGCTGGCCAAGTGTCGTTAACCCTTCCTCTGGTGCAGCTGCTGTGTGAGCCTGGCCATGGGTGACCCCAGGCTGCTGTGGGCACTGAGTGCTGGCTTACCTCTGAGTGCACTGCACGAAGAACTGCTCCCCCAGCAAGGTCCTTATTTCATCCAGAGCTGAGCCGGGCTGGGCTGCACCTTGCCATGGGGCCCTGCTGCTCCTGCCAGCTGCCTGTGCCGTGGGTCACTAGGGGCAGAAGGGTTTGTGTCAGTAATGAGCCAGAAAATCAGTATTCTCAGTGCCATCCCCCCACCCTTGGCAGCAGGAGCACAGGGATGAACCCCCTTGGCTTTCTGAGCTGTGCCTTTTCCCTGTCACAGCATCAAGCTTGTCCAAAGCAGTTCCAGACTTTGTAAATTTGTCGGCAGGTCTGCCTTTACTCAGCACCTTTACTAAACTGTGGTTATTGATCCAGTGCTTCCCACTCCTCTCAGCCACCTTCCAGGCTCAGCAAAGCCAGGAGTGATGCCCTGTGGGGCAGCAATACCTGGTGGCACTGCACAGCAGCCAGGCACTAACCAGGGCTCACAGCCCCAACATCTGTTCTGGGAACAAAATCTGGGTACAATTAAATTCAGGAGGAGAATCACGGATTGCCATTTATTGGCAGACAATTATCTGATTATGGCTGATATTTGAGAAGAATTGAAGGCACAAAACCTGCAGTCACATAGAAGCACATACTTAGGCATTTGTTGTGTTGCTGCTGTAAGAGCAGCGGTGACTCCAGTCTGAATCACTGCATTGTGAATGGTCACATAGACCCCAGCTAAAGGAAAACCATTATTTTCTTCACCAATTAAGTCCAGCACACTGACACCTTCTCAGCAAAACACATTTTATGATTGCAAATTCATGGCACTGAAAGGGATAGAATTAATATTTTATTAATCTTATTATTCAATAGCTTATCTGCTCCATTTCATAAGGGAAGTAGGGGTTGTATAAGGTAAATAGGGGTTGGATAAGGTACTCCTGTACTACAAAAATCCTGCTGCATTCAGGCTGAAGTGCATTTGCACAGGAGAACAAGCTGCTAAAGCCAAAGCAAAGAGCTGGACTCACTTTCCACCTGCACAGTGTCCACCCACAGGAGCACTGGCTGCCAGCAAAGGCAGCCACTGGGTTTGGCTCTTACCAATGCACAAGTACAAGTTACTTGATGTGTAAACCTCCAGCTGAGACCTTCCCAGCCTGTTTCCATCAGTGCAGGGCACAGGAGTCAGCCTGTTACGTGCTCGTTGAGCAACACTTGTGCAGTGGTTTGGCCACCCTGCCTTTGTCTGGGGCCATGGCTCAGGTTCCCCCTGGGTGTTGCAGTATTTGGGAGCTGAGCTGGTTACACTCATATCAGCGTGTCAGAAAGGTCACACAAAGTTCCAGAATCCAGAGCTTCATGCTACAGATGGAGTATGCTGTATTTTTGCAGGAATGTACTAGTGAAGTAATAACCCTTTCAGTGAACTCTGGAGAGTTGAGTACCAGTAATGATAGAGCTATAATGTGCTGGCCACTGCCAAAAATAATCCAACAACTTTTCCAACTGTTCTGCCACCCTAAGAAAACACTGTTTCAGTTCCAACTGGCTGGTTTTTAACCACAAAAGCATTTATTTTCAGCAGGACTTTTTTTTTTTTAAAAAAGTTCATTTACTGTCTTTTTCCCGGATTCCTGGCGGTGGTGGAATCCAGTAAATGATGCAGTGTTATTCAGCATCCATAGACTATTCCTCTGTTCTACCACTCCCAGACATTCATAAAATATCCTACTGAAGTGAGTCTTTCTTCAGGATTTGCATGCATACAAGATGACAAACCTGGTTGCTAAAAAACTCTCACTTCAATCTTATTTCTTAGTCCCAGCACACATAAAGTAGAATTAAAGAGTCCCAGACTGTTTTGGGCACAGGGTGCTCAGGGCAGCTGTGGCTGTCCCTGGATCCCTGGAATTGTCCCAGGCCAGGTTGGACACTGGGGCTTGAAGCAGCTGGGACAGTGGAAGGTGTCCCTGCCGTGGCAGGGGTGGCACTTTAAGGTGGATGAGCTTTAAGATCCCTTCCAACACAAACCATTTTGGGATTCCATAATTCCTTAATTCTGAACAGTAGGGAAATGGATCACGCCAAAAAGCAAATGGTTCTGTGTCTTGAAAAGCTCTTTGTTTGCAGGACTTGTAAGTGTGAAACGCGCCGAACAAAACAGGTTTAGGGAATTCCCTTTTTATTAAAATTACCCACAGAATCCAAGAAAAAAAATGGACAAACAGGAAATGTTGCCTGGAAAGTTATTAAGAAAGAAAATTGAGTAAATTTACTAAATTAATTGTTTACAATAAGAGCAGCAGTCAGTGCAGCTTTCTCACTGCACATTGACCAGATGCCATTAAAGCAGCTCCTAAAAAAAGATAAATTAATGCTCATTTGGCTCAGTCAAACACAGCAAGCAAATTATTTTCTAAATAAAAACAAACATAGTCAATAAACATAAGCATAGAATGTTGTAGTCTAAGGCATGATACAATTTGGAATGTTGTTTTCTGTCGTTCTTGAAGTTGTTGGCATATTTTAGAGATGTGCAAAAAATAAACAGAACTACTTGGCTGTCAGTGCAGCAAATGGGATCGTGGAGGTCACCAAAATAAGCAACAAGTAGTGAATTAGTTTTGTCTCATTGCTTCTGGTAGTGAGAGAGAAATGAGGGAGGCAGTTGCTGCTGAAGTTGCTTGGTAAAGAGAAGGTGCCTCTGGCACATCTCTTGTTGAAACATTTTCACAGGTATACGAGTTATATGAATTAAAATTTAGCAGTAACAACTCAGGGAAAAGACTTCTGGGCCCTGGGAGGCCTTGAAGGGAATCCTGAAGCCATTATGACTAAGAGCAGTGTCAGAGGCACAGCTTTCCCTTGATCTTAGCTGATGAGCAAGAAAATGGGAATCTCTAATGGACCTAACATTTCATTCCTCCATTATATCTGCAGTGACTCAGCCTGTAAATAAGAGGTTTATGGGTGTTGGAGAGCCAGCTGGAAGCTACCTGTGTCTCATACACTTCCTTTTTTTTTTTTTTTTCCCCTTTTTTTCCAAATGCCTCCAGCACTGAAATGTTCCTTTGAGGATTTCTAGGGAGAGCATTAGACTGAGAAAAATGCTGCCCTGGAGCAGGGAGCATCGTGTCACCGTGATCCTCCTCATCATCATCAGGATGTGCACCCAGCATCTGCCTCCAGAGCTCTGACTCAGCCCTAGCCCAGGTAAAGATAATGACAGGGGTGGTTCACAGCCCACTGAGCCTCTGGTTATTTGGGGTGCTTAAGGGGGAATTGCACCATGAGTGTCAACCCATCCCTAGAGGTGCTCAAGGCCAGGTTGGACGGGCTTGGAGCAGACTGACATTGTGGAATATTCCCTGCCTGTGGCAGGGGGTGCAGTCAGATGATCTTTGAGGTCCCTTCCAACCCAAACCATGCTATGATTCTGTATGGTGGGGATGCACCAAACCCAAAGCCAGTGAACCTTTGGAAAACACTTCTTACAGTTTATTCTGCATTTATTGGGGTATAAGTAATAGAAATGGCTTATTTGCAAGGGCCTAATTTTATCCTTTCTTTCATCCTGAACCTGTACATCAATAGTTCACTTGCTGGGGTCTCAGCAGAGGAGTCCAAAGAGAGGAAAAGAAGTTTATTTCCCATCACCTTCATTGACACACCATTCCCTCAGAGCATTTGGTGCTGAATGAGGCCACCAGCCTGGAGCCACAACTGGAGGTTTCTGACAGGAGGTGACAGGTCTGGTGACACGGGACAGGCACAGCTCACCTTTAGAAGGCTCACTTTAAAACTCCTGAGTGGCAAAACAAAATCAAAACTTCTAAGAATATAATAATTTGTTTTGCTTCTCAAATTTGTTTTACGGTGTTTGGCATTGTGATACTCTCGCCTGTCGAACATGCTCATGGGAGCTCAGAGGCATCAACAGCCATCTAAAATGTGATTCCTTTGGGAAAAACCTCGTGATCTTAGGTCAGGGTGGCCAGACCAGCAAAGGCTTGTGACAGGATGCAGCTCCTGCTGTGACAGATTGGCTGTTAGTGAGAGTTAAACATGCACAGAGCCACCCTGACAGGGCAGAAAACTTTACCCTGCTGCAGATAACAAAACCAAACTGACAGTTATTAAATAACAGATAAAGGAATTATCTCTGTCAAGATAGAAATCTCTTTAAATAAAGTGAAGGAAAACACATCACTTGTAAAACTAGTGTCAAAACTGAAAATAAATGACAGAAAACAACTTTTGTAGGAGCATGTGAATGTGATTCTCCTGAAGTCAATGACCTCAATGGCATAAAGCTGGTAAATTAAATGAGCTAGAAATAAAAATCCTGGCTAGGAGTGAGTTATTGGAGCATACCAGGGGTGTATATCATCCCTATATTACCATCCAGAAAGCAAATCCTGAAATCAGTGATTGACATGTGATGATTGCTTTGGAACTTTCCATATCGCCTTGGAGCTGGATATATATATTTTATAGGACTCCAGGGTTTCATATATCCTAATTCATAGGCACCAAGGAGTGACTAAAGATCTCAGGCACTAACTGACAGGAAAACTACTGCAGGATAAATGGGATAAATCCACCCATATAAAGCTGGATGCTTCCATCCTGCCCAGCTGGCAGCCAGCATGGGACTGCTGCTCCCTACAATTCCTGTCCAAACACAGCAGGACTCATTCCCTATTGCTGCTTAAAACAGTGAGTCCAAAGACCTTCCTGAGGAGCATGGACTGCCTTTCTCCCCTCTACACCTTTCCCAAATGGATTTAAATTTGGGAATAGTTGGCTTGCTATATTTGGCCCTGAGGTTTCCAATACAAAATTAGCAGGAACGAAAGAACTGGAATTTCAGACTTCACAACACTACCAAAATCAAACTGGAATTCAGCTGGGAGCAGAAAGTATGAGGGCAGTCAGACTGTGATGCTACATCCCCTCTTACAGCCAAGAGTAGTTAAGACAGAAAAATACAATATCTTTAGGGCCAGTAAACCTTTCCAACTAGTGATCTTATTCCAGCTATTCAGAAGGGAATAGAAATCCTGATTCTTTTCCAAACCCTGATTAATAAGAACCAGCTGAATCCCAGCAGCAATGCTAGCTAGCATTTAGTTTTTATTCAGGCTCATAATTTTCATTTATATTCTCCTTTTTCACTTTTCTACAACTGCACAAATAAACTTGAACACAGGTGACTTTTAGCAGTTACACGTGTTGTAGTGTAAGGCATCAGTGTGGTGACTCCAAAAATGAGGTAGAAAACAAAAATGAGCTGGGATGTCACGATCAGATTCCCAAAGGCAGACTCCATCATCTTCAGTGTTTCTCTGGATCATGAATTTGGAAAAGAACATTATGTAAGGACAAGGAGCAGCCATAAATTATGGCCATGACTCTTCATACTTTCCCATTCTATTAATTATTTACATCCAAAAGGAATTTTATCTTGTACAAATCTTCCAGTGTGTTTAGAGCTATTTAAAATGACTCAACGATATTTTAATGGGGCAGGAATTCTGAGAAGTTCCAAAGGGAAGCTGAAGGGTGTCTGTGCTTGGCAACTCAGAGTACAGAAGGATGCAGCAAAGGATAGAGCTGAGAGAGCTTTAAAGCCTCTGTTCTACTGAACTGAGGGCCTGGCTGCACCTGATAAAAATTTCTGTGTAGCTGGAGCAATTCAAACTGATGTGTTGGACTTTTTTTTCCATTTAAAACCCCCTTAAGGATATAGACAAAAATCTACAGAATTAAATCTTATGTCACGGAGGTGCTCTTTTGTTCATTCAGAGTGCTGAGATAGGGAAGATACAGTCAATACTGGAATTGAATATTGCTTTGCTTGGGTAGGATTTTTCCATCCAGAAATGTCGAGTGGTTTTACAAACACTTAATAAAATGATCCTCCCCACTCACTTATGGTCAGTAGAATTTACTTCTGTAGCATGTAAAGAACCCAAAGAATAACACAAGATTCTTGCCAAGCAGTAGCAAAGTTCCTCTTCTCCATTGCCCACCTCCTTTTTTTTTTTTTAATTTCTAGGAAATTCTTTCCCATTTTAAAATCTATTTTACTTTCATGAGACCTACAGAATTCAACTGCCTTCTTGGGGATTGAATTCCCTCTCCTATGATTTCCTTTACATTACAACAGGAAAATCATGACAAAAACCCCTGAAGTGACACCTTTAGAAATCGAATTCCTTATTTTTATTGCGGCTGGAAATGGGTATTGACCCCAGAGCAGTCACAGTCATTCTGTGCCCTTCTTATTCTAACTCACAAGGCACAGGCTTTGGTCTATAGAAAAATGTTAATACTTTCTCTTAAACCAGCATACTTCAAGGTGAATTGTTTGCACAAAAAGCCTCAATCATTGGGCTGTTGCTCATTAGTTGTTTGATTTCTGTATTATTTTACATATGCTGTACATGAGAAGTATATTTCCATATTTTCTGGACAACTGGACATGAGCTTTGTGTCCTGCGATACATGAGGTGACCTTCAAGATTTGGGCAGATATTTGTCTATCTGCTCATTGCAAAGCCTGAGGTTTTTCTGCAGGTTGTAAAGATGTGGTAATGCTCAAACCCTTGTACTCCACCTGCCTTTCCCATCTGAAATTGAGTTCAAAACAATTTCTCTAGAATTCCTAAGCACTCCACTACAGAGATGTGAAATATAGTGAGTTTTACATTAAGCCGATCTAAATAAATTGTGATATAGCAATACATAACAATATTAAAAATATATTAAGTAACAATCTTAGTGTCAAATCTAAACTAAGGAAATACTTTAGCTGGTTGCAAGAAAAACTTCCAGCTTTGAAGTTTTTTTGCTCCTTGCTGGTGGCTTAAAAATTTAGTTACCAAAGAGGTGGAAAAAAGGGTTTTCTTTCCCTGCACAGCAGGAACCTTTTAGATGTGGTGTAGTTTTGAAATGAGAGGGTAAAACCTCCTAAGAAACAGGGTAGAGATTTCCACAAAAAATCTGGAAACACCACCAAATAAAACAAAGTAAGCCACAGAAACACTGAGTTATCAGATTGCAGTGTCATCTTGTAATGTTCTCTGCAAGCACAAGTAGTTCTTGCAGAAGAAATAGGAGTCTCCTGATATCTAGGGTAGTTTACCAAGAAAAACATGAGGTTTTTACAACTGCTTAGACCTTTCAGATATTGCTTCTAATGCTGTGGCTCATCTGAGCACAATCAGAAAAAAGAGAGAAGCAAATGGAGTTTCACCTTGCAGTTCCAGCACTCCAGACAGCAGTGCTGCCTCGTTTTCCATGAAAAGACAGAGCTGGTTTGTAAACTCTGCTGCTGATGGAATTTTTACCCGTGGGCTGTCATACTTTGTGTGTCTGTACTCATCACTTACTGAGGATTAAACCTGCTTTCTGTGGAAGTGTATTGACACCATGCAAAATGCTCCATACCTACATTTTTTCCTCTGTATGTTTTCCTAGGTTCAGCCTGGGAGATCATCTTGATTACTTGGCAGCAGAGTAAACCACTGCAAAGGACAAGTGTTCAGGATGTTTGGGAAACTGATCCTATTTCTTCACATGCTTTTATTTGCCTTACTGTCCTTATTTGTTCATTGTATTTTATTGTGTGCATGCCTCAAGTGGTAGGAAAAAACAAGAGTGGTTTTGCCAGTGTTTGTAATCCATGTGAGTACCAGCTCCTTCCCTCTTTACCAAAACCCTTTTCTGCACCTTTCTTTATGGAGTGGATGGATTAAAAAGCAGCAGGAGAGTGAGATAGCCATCCCTAAAAATCTATTCTCTGGCTCTCTCACTCCTGGTCCTGGTCATGCCTATGTGTTGACATCCTCTGTTTTGTTTCCTCTCCAGCTCCAAGCGCTGCTCCACGTGCTTTCTGACTCCTTTATCTTCAAGGCTCCTGCCTTCCCCTGTCACACATTGAGTCCAGCTGCCTCAGAGCTGCTGCCCCACACAATCTTCTCTGCAGCACACGTGGGACCTCTCCAGCATCCCAGCTTTCAGCTGCTGTGGAAGGTATTTACTCTTTGCTGTGTGATTGTTTTAACTCATTGCTGTATTAACTCACAATGCCAGACAACTGCTGGCAACATTAAAGAGGGCTGCTAACAAAATGTGATGGATTCTGTACATTAGCAATACAATATATACTCAGAGAAACTGATCCAAGTTGTGTTTCCTTGCACTGAGTTAGCACAGAGATTGACTTAGGGGTTACTTCATTCCTGTGCTCTGAGAATCTCATCTCTGCTTCAGCTGAGACCCTGACACCAAACCTGTGAGGCCAGAGAAGCACAGCCCAAACTTCAGCACTCTCAGCATCCCCAGCGTGTCAGGCAGCTGCTGCACAACAAATCTGCTCATGCTCCCAGAGAGCAGAGACAGTTTGAACTGGGGCCATATTTCAGCTGTACATTGTGGGCTGCTGGGCGTGGACCCAGCGAGCAGTGGGGAGTAGGAGTTTTCCATCTTTGTGTTATGTCACAGTCTGAGGGGAGGCAGCTGCTGTGGATGTTTTAAGATAGGAGGTTTCTATTCCCCGCTCAGCCATTTAAGGTGAAATGAAATTTAAGGTGACATTTCAATGTGGGAAGGGGTTTGCTTGTCTGGATCTTGAACCTCCGGAGCCTGACATCTCTGGAATATCCTGGCCTCACACAAAGCTTGAAGGATGGTGGGTGTAACACGCAGAGAAATGAGTGATGCTGCAGCGTGCAGGACGTCCTCCCTTGCTGGGAGCCTGCAGCTGTCTCTGGAATAAATGCCTGTGTCTTTGAGCAGCTCTCCTGGCCACACAGTCCCTCTGTGCAAAAGGACAGTTCAACAGAAGAAGGTCTGTAAAGCAAAGACCAAATCCTGTCCTCTACTGTGGGAATCCTTCAAGCACAGAACTGAGTGCTAAGAAGTTTAAATGAAGTTCAGCAAAATTTGCTTAAGAACAGGAAACAGGGAGTTGGACTGACCTGGCAGTCTCAGCAGCTCTTATAAATCTGAGTTTGGCAACTCACTTGTGTGAGGAGCATTTGAAGGGTCTTGACATTTTATGGCATCATCTGGTGGTTGAAAGCATTTTTTGCTACAGTGCAGATTATAATGGGAAAGATGCCTCCTTTTCCTTTAAACCATGCCCTTGAGTGTTTCTACCACATTTTCTAAAACTCTCTTTGGCCCTGCTCTGAGTCTGAACAGCTCTGAATCCCTGAATTGCAGCACAATGCTATCACTGATGGCATTGGACATCTTTGGACTGTTCACACTTCAGCTTTCTATGAGGCTCACTGACTTCCCTGCTACGTGGATTTGGAAATTAGGGAATTTTTATAAAAGTAGGCCAGGATTAGAAGATTACTCTTCCTGTGTTTACCAGTGTATTATTTTTTCTTGCTACCTTTTATTATATTAGATATGAACCCTTTTTTTCCCCTTTTCCACAGTGAGAACAATCAGTGGATTGGGAGGACTAAACTGCTGAAATGAGTTTCCTCAGCCTACATTCACCAAAACTATCTTGCAGAAGCTGATTAAAGTAAACCACCCCTTAGTGCTGTGTCACAGCCTTAGAGAAAATAGTGGGGGAGAAGTGAGGACAGGAGGGGCTCCTGAAGGCTGTGGAGTGGTACCTTGATATGGCAAGGAGAAGCTACAGAACTAAAAACTTTGTAAATAAAATTACAAGGCTGCACTTGGTAAGTGAAATACAACTTGAAGTTCAGAGGATCATTAAGGTTGGGAAAAACCTTTAAGATCATTAACACAGCACTGTCATGTCCACCACTAAACCGTGTCTCCAAGCACCATATCTACATGGTATTTGAGCATTTCCAGGTGCTCCACTCCACCACTGCCCTAGGCAGCCTGTGGAAATGCCTTCAGTGAAGAAATTTTCACTAATATCCAGTTTTCCCCTGGCCCAGTCTGAGGCTGTTCCCTCTCCTCCTGTCAGGGAGTTGTGCAGAGCCACAGGGTACCCCCTGAGCCTCCTTTGCTCCAGGCTGAGCCCCTTCCCCAGCCCCCTCAGCTCCTCCTGGTGCTCCAGACCCTTCCCCAGCTCCATTCCCTTCCCTGGACACGCTCCACTCAGCTCATGCTTCTTCCATTTTAACAAGGAAAAATGCTGCAGAAAGATGCACTCATGCTCCTGACAAGATGTTGGGAGCCTTTGGTTGGCAGGGACACCTTCCACCATCCCAGGCTGCTCCAAGATCTCTCCAGCCTGGCCTTGGACACTGCCAGGGATCCATGGACAGCCACATCTGCTCTGGGCACCCTGTGCCAGGGCCTGCCCAGAATCCCAGGGAACAATTCCTTCCCAATTTCCCATCTAACCCTGCCCTCTGGCAGTGGGAAGCCATTCCCTGTGTTCTGTCCTGGCACTCCAGGCTGCCCAAAATCTCTCTCAGAGCCCCTTTAGGCACTGGAAGTGGCTCTCAGGTCTCCCTGGAACCTTCTCTGAGCATTCCCAGCTCTCTCTCCTTGTAGGAGGTGATGTTGATCCCAGTACAAAATGGAGCCTGTTATTCAAACCAGCGTGGATAAAAGTCATGGCCTGCATGGAAGAGAGCTATCTTTGTGCAAGCTTTGATGTTAAAAAATAGTAACTTGAACTCACAGATGTACTGATTACCCTGCTAAAAGAAGATGTGGAATCTCTACTCAGAATTACAGCATTTTAATTAGAAGAATGTGAGCAAAGCCTTAATCTTGTTAGTAGGGGTAGATACGGATGAGGCAGAAATAAAATGCACAGCAACACAGTCCAAACACGAAAAGCTCTGTCCTGGAGGTTGGTAACAGCACCAGAGCTGCTCCCTGCCACTGCTTTTCCTGCAAGACTAAGCTTGACAGTGACTAAGTTGGAAGAAATAGCTCTTCTGCCTTGTAGCACTGAGCTACATCACACACAGCTGTTTGAAAAAAAATAGCTGAAATGTGGGAAAGGTACTTCAGATTTACAAACCAAATCCACAGATACTTGATTATTCTCTTTAAAGTTCTTTTGAGCCCTTCTAAATTCTTGTGACATTCAAGGATCAATAAGAATCTCATCTGTAGCTGATTCTGACAGATGTTAATCTTTGCCTTGGCTTTGCAGTCTGCTTGAAATAGTACTTGTTCCTTCATGTCAGGCCTCTGGCAATGCTTACAGAGTCAGGATTACAGTCTCCAGTGAATCCCATTTGTACTGTCATTAACTTTCTAAACTGTTCCCCATAGCTGGCAACCTTTCCCTGCTTGGAGATCTACTTAGAGGGAAGCTGGGAGAGTGATGGGTTTTGCCTGTCTGGAATCATTGTGCCTTTAATTGAGATTTGTTTAATTTTGTCATTAAATCCATTTACATTGTAGGCATTTCATGACCATGATTACACACTGTGCCTGTACCCTGGCTGTGTTTTGTGCCATTTACCTATTAAAGAAAGAGAAAACAGCTCTTTGTTTAATTTTTTTACAAGTAGCCTGTTTTTTGTTTTTTTTATTCCATTAACTTAGTTAATAAATTAATCTAATTTTTGGATTGGAAAAAAATGGCTCATCTACAGGTTCTGTGCTGTGTTCTAAGGAAGTGATTAGATTTATTTGGCAAAATACAGGTGAGGATTCAGTACCTGCTTGTCTGGAAGGAATTGTCAGAACCCATACACATGGGAATTATTGTTGATTCCAAATTAGGCACAAATCTTGATCGGAAAGCAACAGGAATGGGAACATTTCTCCTGCAAATGCCAAGGACTTCAAGGTAAGCAGAAATCCCTGGGTGTACACACATTGCTGTGCGTGTCCCTCAGTGCCAGAGGTGTGGGAGGGCTTGGATCAGCCTGGTCCTGTGAAAAGTGTCCCTGCACGGCAGGGGTGGAATGAGATGAGCTTTAAGATCCCTTCCAGCTCAGACCAGTCTGGGATTCTGTAATTCCACGCTTCTCTGACAGATCAGGGGTGCAGGTGACTTTCCTCCTCTCAGAATGTGAGTCAGGGGTGACCAAAGCTGTGTGAGTTACAACACCAGCTCGATAGTGATCACTTCAGCAGCTGGGGAAGCCAAAGACTTGCTTCTTAATAAGAGAAAAGAAAGCTGATTAATCAGCTGAGTCACCCTCTCTGCCTCAGTGCTGGTATGAGTGGCATTCCCTATGGATCAGCCTATTCTGAGGGAAAAGCCAAACCATAATCAAGGCTAATTGACTGAGCTCAATCAAATGTTTCAAAATACCACCCATGAGTTTGACATCAAATAAAAAACAGGGATATTCCCAGTCAGGCAGTTAATTGCTTCCTGAAAACTTGCTCTTTGCAATAACTTGAAGATTTTCACCAGTGCTCCCTTTTATTTCCATTTCCTAGACTTGCAGCAGGGTACAGTGTAATGTACAGATTAACAGACTGGAAAAAGAGACTTGGCCTCTCACATTTCTTCCTTCTGAATGATGCTGCAGTACTGCCTTGGCTCTGGGGCAGAAAATTTTCAGCCTCCAGGAGTTAAAACAACTTTTTAGAAGGTTTTAGAAAGATAAATAATACCAACTTCTTGCAGCTATTAGTATTAGCAGCAAAAATTGAAGTATTTAAGAGTAAAGCCAGTAGGCTTTTTAGTCACTATGTTTAGAGGATTAATCCCAAAAGGGTATTTCTATGGGTTTTGTTTCTTACATCCAGCAGAAATTGTTTTGAAGAAGAGCTGAAATGTCAGACTTTTTGCATGAGTTTGTCTAGTGGAAAATAACGGTGGTGTTTAAACATTTGTCTGGCTCCTGATGTGCCCCAGGTTGTGTGCAGCAATGAAAAATTTATCAGCAGCACATCTGTAAATGAATCATCTTTTTCCCTGCACGCACATGGTTGCACAATTTTATCGACTGCTTGCTTTGATGAATGTTTGATATTTGTCATGTGAAGCTATCCCGGCCCATTGTAATATCAGAAATTCCAAGCACAATTAACAGCTGAATTTGATGTCATAGTTAATGAGCCACAGTCCTGCTGTGGCTGTGGGCAATAGCACACAGGGTGAGCCAGCCTTCTGTAGCCACCAGTGATATCAAGGCTGAAGTTACAACATCTGGCTGCAAACCCTGCAGCTGGATTGGACATTTCCTCACCTGCCTGAGTGTGCAGAGCAGGTGGGAGGACCTCAGGTGAGGCCCAGCATTAAAACAATCAGTATGGAATCCTGGAATGGTTTGGTTGGAAGGGACCTTAAAGCTCATCCAGCTCCAACCCCAACACCTTCCACTGTCCCAGGTTGCTCCAAGCCCCATCCAGCCTGGCCTTGGACACTGCCAGGGATCCAGGAGCAGCCACAGCTTCTCTGGGCAATCCATTCCAGTCTCCCATCCTCACAGGGCAGAATTCCTCCCCAATATCCCACCTAAACCTTTCAGCCTTTCTGTCCAACATTTCTTTCCCTGCTAAGGGAAGTGTTTGGGTTTCACAAGGAATCTGGAGAATCTGGAATTCCAGATTCTTGAGTCCAGGATTTCTAAACTGCTCCTTCTACTTGTGATCTGCTGGGAAGGACGTGGTGGGAGCCCCAGCTCTGGGATGTGGGTTTGGCCTTTTTTGTGGGGCACTGATCACAACAGGGGGTGCAAAATCATTTAAGGGGTGTGGTGGTGTTCAAGCAAAGCTTGGACTTGATGGTCTTGGAGGCCTTTTCCAACCTTAATGATTCTGTAATAAATTCCATTATCTTTTCCCCACATAATCATTATTCTAGTTTGTAGTTCACTTAAAAATCCATCACTCTTCTGCAGCAGGACATGAATACAGGTGCCACAGGCCTCACACTTCCTGTAGCTCCACAAAAAAACATTCAGAAAACTCTTGTTCCAAATCTGAATTCCCATGGAGGTAGTGCCAATATTAATTAGTACAAATAACCTGATATATTTGAAGCGAGCTGTCATTGTAACACTTAACCCCATATGTAGCCACATATTTTCCTTGTCTGGATATTTGCTGTGCACCTTGTATTTATTACAGTGTTATTTGTTAATGCCTTTGTGTGGTGAATGAGTTGTCAGGAAGAATCGCTGTGGCTACAAAAAAAAGCAGCTTTATTGTGAACTGGAAGGAAGAGAATATGGATGAGGATGGAGTGGGAGGGGACAGAAGATGACATTTGTAGCCAGATGTGATTTGTAGTATGAAAATATTAAATGCTGTTGAAAAGTGGCACTCCACAGATTACTGACATAATTGTGGCAACAAGAATAGATTTTTTCTTTGGTATTTGCCTATTTTTGCTACAATTTTCATCAGATGATGAATACATGACAATTTTACATTGTCTAACAAAATACTGACTTTTTATTCTATTTTTTTAAAATAACATATGTCTAGCAGATTTCTAACTGAACCATCTTTTTAAAGAAGCCTACTGTGATTGAATTTTGCATCTTTCAACTTTTCTCTGGGGTTTCTTTGCATTAGTATTAGGTTCAAAGCAATAATCAAGGTCTAAGCCTTACAAGATCATTTTTTTGCCTGCTTAAAATGAAAACCAGAGGGGAGTTTTGCTGATTAGGTGTGTACTTCATTTCTGTGCACAATGCCAGAATTTAAATACATGTCACTTGGAAATGAGCTTTTGCAAATTCAAAGGGAGAGAAATGAACTTTAAAACTGAACTTTAAACCTCACATCAGTTTTCCTGTGGCACTGGACACGTGTTATTTTCACACAAAGTCTTTCCCTTTGCTTTCAAGTGATGGCACAAGCAAGTGCTGAAGACTGAATTAAAATTACTTGAATTCCTCTAAAAATTTGAAATACTGAACAAAGGGGAGAAATTCTGTGGGTCATTAAATAGTTTTCTAATTTCTTTGCTTTCAAATAGGAGGGAAGAAACGAGAAGGAAAGGGCCACACACTTTTCTCTCTCAGAACACACAGAGGAAAGAAATGGTCTCTAGCACAGCCCTTCCCAGCACCAGGAACGTGCACCCAGGGAGAGCTCACGGATCAAACTCCCTCTGATGCTTTGGATTCTGGATGCTTTGCCAAAACCAGAAACTCACACTTTTGGCACAGATGAAGTGTCCTGGAATGTGAGGCTGAGCAGTGACCCTTTGCACTCTCCTCTTTACAGCTTGTGCCTGAGAAAATGATGAGAGGAAGGTTTGGCAGGAGGGACTGGGGCAGGGAGTGTTTGGATCCAGGCAGAACAAAAACGTGGATGTTGAATGTTCAGAGCATTGATAGCACCGATCCAGGATGGTTTGGGTGGGAAGGACCTTAAAGCTCCCATTCCACCCCTGCCATGGGCAGGGACACCTTGCACTGCACCAGGCTGCTCCCCAGGAATGAGGGAAGGGATGGAAAAGATTTTTTGACGTGGAAAATAAACCCAGGTCTCGCTTCAGTGTCTTGTTCTGTGCTTATTTATTTCTCTTGACACCCTTCATGTAGTTTCTCCTCCCAGGTAAGAAGTGCAGTTACTGTGCTCAGTTTTGCTGAGGGAAATGGATACAATTGCTAACACTGAGCAGAAACGAGAATGATCAGCTTATTCCTTTCTAGAGAGAATCCCTTTAATGTCCTCTCAATGCAGGAGAATGACCAGGTGAAGGGCTCATTGTCTCTGACAGGGGCAAATAGAAGATTCTAAGAGGAAGGTGAGCATATAAAGGTATGAATAATTCACCTCAACAGATTGTATGGCTGTGGGAATGCACCCACCTCAAACCCCTTGCTGGTCTGGTGCTGGGACAGAGAGCATCCCAAAAGGATCATGGAATAATGGGCAGGAAATGATGCATTTGGAAAATGCAGGCTGTGTCATCCACCACAGGGCAAAGCTGTTTGTGAACAAGCACAGGTCTTTTCTCATACCTGACTCATCCAGCACATAAAGTCGTCAAAGAAAAAGAATAAAAGCTACGTTTCAAAATAGAAAAACATGTCTTCTGTGAGCCAGAGCTCTTAAATGTGTCATAATCAAAGTATTACGTAGCAATGAGGTGCCTGGCAAATCCCCATCACAAAAATTTCTGAAGAACTTTTTTTTTTTAAAAGAGCCTGGATCACATATGGTTGTGTCAGGAACAAAATAAAACAGTCAAAGTAAAGCAGTGAACTGACCAGTAAAAAATCTGTGTCACCTTTCTACCTATACAACAGGGGGAAATACAAAACGATTAAGAACTGGAAAAAAATCAAAATAGTAGTTTTTCACCTGGCAAAGCCATACTTGACAAATATCGACTTTATCAAACATGTAATCTGCTTCTCATCTCTATTTACACTGGGCTAATTTGCTCATTGTAGGTCAGAACTGTCAGAATCAATGTCATTTTTATAAATTTCTGGGGCAGTTAGCAAGCAAATGAACTAAGGCAATTTTTGCTGCATCCTCTTTAAGGCAGCAACATTTCTCACAAATATGGCAGTTCAAAAGAAATTATCAGCCCTGAGTTACAAACCAGATTAATTTTACCCATTAGTCATTCATTTAATTCATTTCTTTGATTTTGTTCTTGGAGGAGCTTCATATTTGCATAACATAAATGGTCATTATGGTTTAGTGGGAATCGAGGTGTTCGTCAAAGGCTGGACTTGATGACATTGGAGGTTTTTCCCAACCTTAATGATTCCATGATTCTATGATTGTGTCAGTAATACGTAAACCAAGGCCCAAAAAAAAAAAAATCAAAGAACTTGTTTTACCTTCTGGTTGGTCTTTGTCTGTCTTTGTGCTTGAATCATTTCCCACTCAAGTCAGTGGGGATTTTGATTCCTTACGAGTCAATGGGAGCAGAATCTGATCTTTTATTAGCACGTTGTTATGGACCCCATGGGGACAGGAAATTGGATTTTGGAGCCAGGAAGATAAATGAGGGAAAGACTTTTTGGAGCCAGCTTATGGTCTGTGTTGATGTTCAGTTTTAGAAACCCCCTGAATAAAAGAAATCTTGAACTACCTCACGTGGTCTGGTCACTGCAGGTTTGATTTCTGTCACTCTGAGGAGGGATGGTGTCAGGCTTTGGTTGGGAAGTCCAGGCCAGGCAGGTCCTCACCTTGGTGCTTTGTCACCACCTCTCAGTTTTCTCCAGGATATGCCACTGTGAAATGTGGAAGTCACGTCCACGAGATAGGACAAAGGGGAATGGCTTTAAACTGGAGAGAGCAGGGTTAGATGGATACTGGGGACAAATTCCTCCCTGGGAGGGGGTGAGGTCCTGGCACAGGGTGCCCCCAGCAGCTGTGGCTGCCCCTGGACCCCTGGAAGTGTCCCAGGCCAGGTTGGACACTGGGGCTTGGAGCAACCTGGGACAGGGGAAGGTGTCCCTGCCCATGGTGAGAGGTGGAATGGGATGAGTTCCCTTCTCACCCAAACTGTCCTGTGATTTTATGTGATAAAATCGATCCCAGCAACAGGCAGTGTGTGACTGACGCACCCTGATTTGGGTCATCTGATGGTGTCAATCACTGAGCCATAAAATCGAAAAGCTTTGCTGGAAATGCAGGAGCCTCTGGGAATAAAGAAGGAAGGTGATAAACAGCTGCCTCCAAGACAAGGAAAAGCCAGAGGTGTTTCATTCAGTGAGCAGTGGCCTGGGGCAACTCGAAGGATGGGCAGAAAGTGGCAGAAAAGTCATCAAACCTTATTTCAAACTATATGCTGCTGTCATTTGAATTTCAATAATATGCCTCGTTGGTGTGTGTTTGTTTTTAGGGCCTGACTTCTCCTTGCACTGGGTAACTTTCAGTTGTGTGCAGGCTCCAAATACTGAACAGCACTTTTCTCCTTTCTTCTCCTGCTGTCCAGCCCTGGTGTGATCTAAATGTCTCTCTTGGGAGCTGTTCTGACTCTGGGTTGCTCTGGATGTCCTTGGTGACTCCCCAGCTCTCTGCCAATGCACTCAGGTTCTTGGCATCCAGGTTTCACTGCTGGCATTGCCATTCTCTGCTGCATTTCTCAGGGTGATGCAGTTCTCAAAGTGAAAGGTTATTGTCAGTGTGATTAATGAGGCATTGCCCTGCTGCTTTTTACTTGAGATTTATTTGGGTGTAATATTTTTAGTTGAAGCTGTTAGAAAAGACCTGAGTTCAATAAAAATTTTCAAATAAGATGCCTGTTCCATATAAAGACCACATTGAGATGAGATAAAATTTCCCCATTTCAGTGAATTTCACAAGATGCCCCAGCATTCACAGGCCCTTCTCCACTGTCTCAGAATCTGCTCAGACCCTGATTTGCCTAAAGATCTGTAAATCTCATCACTGATGTCTTTCTGTAGTGGTAACATCCATTGACATTGGCCTACACCTAATCCTTGAGCAAAAACAAAATTAGGGATGCTATTTTACCTTTTCATTTTGCCAGAATTGCCATTTTTCACCAATGAACTGACAACCCTCAGTAAATATTACACAGCCACCTTTTTTTTGGGGTGGAATAGGTCAAGTATTTGACAGCAGAAGCACCAAGGAGAAGGAACTAGACCAGCAGTACATCCAGGTCAGGAATTCTGCCTCCTGCAGCCCCTGGGGATGCCTGGGGAGTTGGGATCATCTCTTTGGGCTGCTCTCCCACTCCGAGGTAATTCTGGCACAGATTTATGGAACCACAGGCAGCAGCTTCGCTCTCAGTGTGCCTGATTGCTTCCTGAACCTGTGACCTGCAATATCCCGTGGGGAAGAATTCCACAGCTCTGTTATGCCCAGACAGAGGAACCGCTTTGTTTTGTTTGCCTTGACATTGCCACCTGCCAGTTTTGTTTCCTGCTCCTCGATTTTTGACATCAGCCATTTCCTCTCAACAACCTAAGGACATCTGTGACTATAAATATCTCCCTCACACCCCTGCTCAGCCATCTCTTTTCCAGACTTAGAAATCATAATCTCTGTAGTTTCTCTAAATACAGAAAATGTTCCAGACTTTCATCATCCTGCACCTTTTCTTGTATTACTTTTTCTTTTATCCTTGTAACCAATGACCAGAACTACAAGCAATACCCAGGATTTGGGGATGGGGTGGGTTTATATTGAGGGTCTAAGATCTTATTTCCCTCAAATTCCATTCTTTAGTGTTAGTGACACTGGGCAGACGAGAGCGCACAAAACTCCCAGTGATTGATACTGTGATCTCTTGGCAAAAGCAAAAATAATCTTGCTTGAAAAAATTCCTTGAGCACATAATTTTTGGTATAAATTCACATCCACACACACACAGACATTTAATGAATTCAGTGGGGCTGCACAAAGGGCATTGTGGGGAGAGAAAAAGCCACAACACATCCCACAGGACATCTGTCCTTGAGCTTTGGTTGGAGAAATGTTCTTAAGTGCCTTGGCCTCTGTGACCCTGCCCAGGTCAGAGTCAGCACAGGGAGAATTTCCTTCTGGCCAGGGCAGGAATGCAGCTGTAGGAGCACTGGTGCATGTGCCTTGTTCTTCCACGGGATCATGGAACCATTAAGGTTGGAAAAGACCTCTGGGAAGATTGAACCCACACGTGGGCACAGCAGCACCGTGCTCACCACCGAGCCACGTCCCCGAGTGCCACGCTTTGAACTCTTTGGGGACTGGGGATCCCCAAACCCAGCACTGCCCTCAGCAGCCTGTCCCAATATCTGGCAACCCTTTGGGGATTGGGGATTTCTCCCCTTTGGGAAGAAATTTTCCATAATGTCCAACTTGACCCTCCCCTGGCACAACTTGGGGCCATTTCGTCTCCTCCTGTCCCTGTTCCCTGGAGCAGATCCCAAATCCCCCCGGCTGTCCCCTCCTGTCAGGGAGTTGTGCAGAGCCAGAAATTCCCCCTGAGCCTCCTTTTCTCCAGGCTGAGCCCCTTCCCAGCTCCCTCAGCCTCTCCTGGTGCTTCAGCCCCTTCCCAGCTCCGCTGCCCTGGGACAACTAACTCACTTTTCTTTCTTTCTTTCTTTCTTTCTTTCTTTCTTTCTTTCTTTCTTTCTTTCTTTCTTTCTTTCTTTCTTTCTTTCTTTCTTTCTTTCTTTCTTTCTTTCTTTCTTTCTTTCTTTCTTTCTTTCTTTCTCTTTCTTTCTTTCCTCTCTTTCTCTCTTTCTTTCTCTCTTTCTCTCTTTCTTTCTCTCTCTTTTTCTTTCTCTCTCTTTTTCTTTCTCTCTTTCTCTCTTTCTCTCTTTCTTTCTCTCTTTCTTTCTTTCTTTCTCTTTCTTTCTTTCTTTCTTTCTTTCTTTCTTTCTTTCTTTCTTTCTTTCTTTCTTTCTTTCTTTCTTTCTTTCTTTCTTTCCTCTCTTTCTCTCTTTCTTTCTCTCTTTCTCTCTTTCTCTCTTTCTTTCTCTCTCTTTTTCTTTCTCTCTTTCTCTCTCTTTTTCTTTCTCTCTTTCTCTCTTTCTTTCTCTCTTTCTTTCTCTCTCTCTTATTTGGTGGGAAGTTGTTCCATTTCTCTGGGAACAGAACGAGATTTAATAAATATTCGGTTTAACAAACCTTTTGCCCGAGCAGCTGCCGGCAGAGGTCAGCGTTGCTGTAGCTGGGCTGGAAGGGGTTGAGTTTCCCCGGCTTTTATTGGCCTCATATTTGGGATTGACAAATATTCCTAACTCCACCAATCCGGCGCTGACTGTTGCTATTAGAGCAGTGAATCTTTTGGAATGAAACCATCAAATTTAGTCACCCTTTTTTTTTTTTTTTTCTTTTATCAGTGGTTTGTTTGTAAAACGTAGATGAAAAAAAAATCAAAGATTTCTGTTAACTTCTTAAAATTACCAGCATTTTTTCCACGTGCTTTTAATTTAAGTCAGTAATGCTAATTAGTACGTATTCAAAATTCTGTTAACCCTAAAAGCATTTTGTAAGGAAATAGAAAACCAATTAATAGAATCTGTGTTTAAAGGAACATTTATATGGCCAAAGCCATGGAGCAGTAGGGGAATTTATGGGATATGGGTTCTATTTGACCCTTGTTCTAGACATTCCATTAAATAAATGTATTTTACACTTGAAAATGCTAATCTGAATACATATTTTAGGTATTTTTCTGAACTGATTTTTTAAATTCATATCTTGTGGTTATTTCATAGGTTGCTCAGTTACCCTATGAAGTAATTGTTTATTTAGCATGTGGGTTAAAATGATGCTTATGCTCACTGTAACTCTCCACTGAACTTATATAAAAGCATCGAAAAAGATAATTTCAGATTTTGGTGGGGCACTGCTCAGGAGGTACAACCACCATTACTTTCTTTGCCACCTTGTTGGGAGGGTCAGATCCCTCCGGGCTGAGTGGCTGGGACTGATCCAGCTGTGAAATCTCTGCTCCTGCACTGATCTGTCAGGGTGCTCCTCTCCAGACTTCGCTGAGATTTGTTTTAAAATTATTCATATCTATTATTATTAATACATTTAAAGGCTGAGTCTTTCTTATCATACTTGAGAACTCTCCAATATATTTGATTCTTCGTTCCATCCCTGTAACCTCTTGGGGAAGTGCAGAAAATTTTGTAACCCTCTGAATTTCAGACAAAACCGCCTGAAATGGCAGTTGGCAGGGGGATTTTAAAAGCCTGTTTTTCACAATATCTGAAACAGCTCAGAAGTGCCACAAGCAGGAATGTACAGACAAGTCAGCTCCTTCTCTGTCTTATTGCAGATAATTGTCACATTTTAGTTTGGCTTAGCAGTAAAAGTGCCCCAAAAACTTTATTGTGACACTCTAATGCATGAAAACATCCATAAATTATCCCTCTAACAGTTACAATGCAACTTCCAAGTCGTGACAACTTGGAAAACCAGCCTGACAAGCACGCTCACTTTTGGTGTTTTTCTAAAACTTCCTGAGCTTTATAAGGAGAATTTAAAGTGAAGAAAGAAACAAAGCACAAACACTTTTTGTTCTCAGCACACAAATTCCCCCTGCCTGGGGTCCCCGTTTTTATCTGTGAGCAGTGTCTCAGCTAAAACAGTGTTATCACCAGCTATAAATCAATAAACATTGTCAGCTCCATCCTGTCACTACACACGGGCAGCAGGGAGGTCGTGAGCTTTTCCAAGTGGACATGACAGAGGATCCAGAGTCTCTAGTGAAGTACTGCTCTGTCTGCAGCTAAAGGGATCCTGCCTTGGGTCAGTCACACTTTGATTTAGCAGAATTCCTATTTATTTATATTAGTAGAGAAAGAAAGGAGTTTTTATCTAGAGTAGAATTATCATGGGGGGAGGGTGGGCAGAAAGGAAATAAGAAAGCCTCAATATTCAGAACAAAGCCAGTAAAGAATTTTCATATAGGTGTAACTGCTGTAGAATGCAAATAAAACTAAGTTCCCGTGTACCTGGGTAAAAAGAGCAAGCACACTTGTATTTCCCTGAGATTAATCTAAGGATGTTTTTCAAGCCTTAAGCTTCTCCACAGCTTCCCCACCAACACCTTCCAGATGTGCGTGCAGCCAAACCTGCCTTAGCAGATGCGATTTTTCGGTTCCACCAAACCACGCCGCGCTCGCAAACGCTGCCTGTACCCAGCGAGCGCTCCGTGCGGCACAGACATCCGTCCGTCCGTCCATCCATCCATCCATCCATCCATCCATCCATCCATCCATCCATCCACCCATGTGTGCCTCCTCCTCCGCAGAGCCAGACCCGGCGCTCGGCACCGCACCGGGGCCGTGCGGGGATCCCGAGCGGGGCCGTGCGGGGATCCCGAGCGGGGCCGTGCGGGGATCCCGAGCGGGGCCGTGCGGGGATCCCGAGCGGGGCCGGGCTCTCACTCACCTCAGAGCCGGAGCACACGGGCTGTGCAGGCTGCTCTGCGCTCCGCGGCCCCCCTGTCCTCGGCCGCCGTGCCCAGCCCGCAGAGCCATTCACATTGTGCCGCCGCCGTCGCAGCCTCATTCAGCGCTCGGGGCTCCGCTCTGATTCACAGCGATCCGGCTCCCTCTGGGTCCTAGCGCTGTGGACGTGTGGGAGCCGCACGGACTCGCAGGAATTCAGCCCTTGGCTCGCTGCCGAGCGCAGGCAGGGATGCACAGATGTGCAGTGAAAGTTTCAAAGCCTGGCTGCGAGCGCGCTCGCAGGACGCGCGCGGACCCCTCCGGCTCCGCGGTGCCGCTGGCAGCGACTGAAACCCTCGGCGAGGGGTGTTTTGTCCTCAGCCTTTCCACTCCGCATCCTAATCCTTGCCCTCGATTTAAAGATCCCGGAGTGAAACTCCCAGCTCCCTTTAGAAAATCGACTCCCGAGCCCTCTGCTCGTCTCAGGAGTGTGGAAGCAAACCTGTAGGAACGCCAATGGTTAACTGGGGAAGGAGTGGACCGGGCTCCCTGCAAAAACTGTGCAGTCCTCATTATCAGCTGGCTTTAACTGGGGTCAGCCAAGCGCTGGTTGAGAGTAGCAAAGAAATATTTGACCCTGACTTGAGGCAGAGGAAAAGATTATATAAGAATCCTTCCAAACGAAATATTCTGTGTTTAACACGCTTATTACCTTCAGCAGCAAAGAGATATGGAAACGTTTTCCACAGTGTTTGAGGAGAGGGATTAAGTAGTTTACAAGGGAACAACAGTGGGATTTAGGCAATGGTAAATATAGGAAAGAAATGTAAAAATGTAAAACTTTGTTTTATACATATAGATATAAAAGGCATTTTGGCTAAAAACTCTACTCTCAAAAAGTTGGCAGCTCTGTTGAGGATTATGAAGCAGCCCCTTAGAATTTCATAGTTCTTGTTCTGGCACAGTGGAACCTTTGTGATTATACAAACCCAAGGAAAAAAAATTAAAAGCAGATCACTACATTTTATCTAAGTGGAAGTAATCAAACACTTTTTGATTCCATCCAGGAGAGGGCAGCCAGCTGGAGAGTCTGGTCCTTAAATCCTTTGGGAAAGATGTGTGGAAAGCTCTAAGTAAAGGCACAGAGAAGCCTTGAGATAATCAAATTATTCGCCACAGGGATGTGCTGTTTTCTGAACCTGGAGCACCCATATCTTCGTGTTCTCTTAGCACCAGCAGAAAAATCTTAAATTCCTTCCCCACAAAGAGCCAAAGTGGCTTCAGTGCTAGATTGATTCTTGGAGGTGATGCGTGTTTAAAATTGCCTAGAATATCCTTTAGGAACTTCCAGCACAAAATGCTGGACGTGAGTGCTGAAATTGCCCTCCCCATTTGCCAGGATTATGCAGATTGCTTTGTTTTTCTCCAAGAAAAATGCTTCTGCACGTGATGGCAGTCACAGGCCAAAGCGTGTCTTCACCTTCACAGGGAGAGTTTCTTCAAATGTTGCCTGCAAACCTTGACCTCAGGGTTTGGCTGGAGCCTCGGGGTCCATGGCAGAACTGCCAGGCTGTGCTTGTGCTGAGCATTTGCCTCATTTCATTAGGACATCCTCAGATCAGGACTTAGTGCTGGCAAACTGGAAAGAGCATTAGAGCTCATTGTGACTGCAGCAAACAGCATCAGATGAGAGCTAAAAATATTATTTTTCTTTTCTTTACATAAAAGTTAATGCATACTTGTGTTGAGCATCTCTTAAGAGTATTTCTTGGCAAGAGCTGCCTGTTTTTTCTTAAAACTGTGTCACAAAAGCTCATTTGGACACAGTAGTCAACAATACATTGTTTTGTACTTAATCTGTATCACCAGCACTAATTTCTGTCTTGAAGAAATCCTCCTCTTGTCCCACATTCTCTTGTCCTCCCTCCCGGGCTCACCCCAGCAGGCTGATGTTAGCAAGCAGCACAGCTGGGATCCCTGGGAAGAAGCAGGAGCTTGTCTGCTTTTTTTCTGACGTTCCCATGTCACCTAAACAAACACCAGTTCAGCTTTTGGAGAAGGTGTGGCAGCAGTGCACAGAGGAATGTCTGATCCCAGGGCACTGCCGTGCTCGGAGGTGAATCCTTCTCCTTCAGCAGTGGTTGGAGTTAGAGAGGAAAGCCTTGCTCAGCCCCTCCATGAACTGAGGGCTCTCCGGCTTTGGCAGGTCGCTGGTGCAAGGTGAGGGGTTGGAATGTTAGGCTGAGTAAGGGAAGGATGTGCTCTGGAATCAGAGAGGCAACTGGGTGAAGAGTCTTGTGAGCACAGGATGAATGAATCCTGAATGCACCCAGTTATTTCTCTGCTTCTACTACAATTTAAGGTGTCCCATGAACTCTTGGATGAGCTTCCTCTGTAAGAAGCTGTGGCTGCTCCATCTCTGGAAGTGTCCAAGGCCGGGTTGGGCAGGGCTTGGAGCAACATGGGATAGTGAAAGGTGTCCCTGCCTGCTGCAGGGGGTGGAATGAGATGAGCTTTAAAGTCCCTTCCAACCCAAAATGTTACACAACTCTGGATTCCTCCTGGAATCTGTCCTTTGTGCTGCTGAAAGTCTCAGAAAAGGCATTTGGGAAGAAATGTCTGGGCTCTTTTGGTTTAGAAAAAACAGCCTTCGAGGAAAAATGTTGCTTTTGATGAATCCTCATTTATTTGTGAAATCCTTGTGGGTTTGGAAGCAACATGGGTGAATACAGCTGCTGTTCATAAACTCTTGGCACTTAAGAGAGGTGTCAGGTCACTGAGAAAGGGACCCACAGAGCATCAAACAGTTTTCTGAGATCCTGTAAAAGTATAAAGGGATGGGATGAGTTTAACAAGTTTTATTTTCTTCAGAGACATTTATTTAAATGCGTGTGTGTATTACATTCAATACTTCCTTGTAATGCTAAGTCCTTACATGAGAAAAGATGTATCACAAGTAACCCTCTCCCCCTGCCTGTCCTGGGGTGCTTTGATGTGAGTGTGACGAAGAGTTATATGCAGCTCAAATTAAACACTCAGAGTGGAAGACAGTGTCTGTTATAGCTGAAAGAATATTTAGATTTACACTTCTACATTTGCAGGAAGCAGAACATTGTTAACTTGTGTAAACTTGTCTGAGAGCTGTTCTCAGGGCTAAAGTGAGTGGAAAGAGATCACAGAATCCTAGACTGGTTTGTGTTGGAAAGGACCTTAAAGCTCATCCAGTTCCACTCCTGCCATGGCAAGGACACCTTCCACTGTCCCTGGTTGCTCCAAGCCCCAGTGTCCAACCTGACCTTGGACACTGCCAGGGATCCAGGGACAGCCACAGCTGCTGGGGGCACCCTGTGCCAGGACCTGCCCACCCTCCCAGGGAACAATTCCTTCCCAATGTTATAAAAACAACATAAAAATTGTTCATTAAAATAGAAGGACTACCAAGAGTTCAATAAAATAACAAAGAATAGAACCGGATCTGAGAGGGCACAAGTCATGCACCCGTAGTCCACAAGAATGTCTTGATTAGTTTGAGCTGAGTTAATTAACCATACTTAAGTATCCATTGTTCAACGTGTAAAAAGGATCTACTGATAAGGCAGAGGTTCTGCCGGGAAGAGGAGTCTTCTTCATTCCAACGACCACCGGAGGGCAAAGTACGACCCCTATCAACAGGCAGTGCCAGCGCAGACACGATTGCAAAAGGGACACGTACACCAGAAACAAGGGGTATAAAACCCAAAGGACTGAGAGAGGAAAGTGCGCGCCGCTGGTGGAGCGCTAACTCCCGGCCGCCCAGCGCTGCTTTTGCTTGTTACCGCTTGCTTAATAAATTCCACTGCTTGATGGACAATTGGCTCTGAGTCAGTGTGTGCGACAAACACTTATAACACCAATATCCATCTAACCCTGCCCTCTGGCAGTGGAAGCCATTCCCTGTGTCCTGTCCTCATCCCTTGTCCCCAGTCCCTGTCCAGCTCTCCTGGATCCCCTTCAGGCTCTGCAAGGAGCTCTGAGCTCTCCCTGGAGCCTTCTCCTGTCCAGGTGAGCACCCCCAGCTCTCCCAGCCTGCCTCCATAGGAGATATTACACCTTTAGGACTCAGCTGGAGGAAGCTCACCCATGTTTGGCTGAGGTTGGAAGGAATGAGCACAATGCAAATGATCTTCTTGTGTTCATTGCAGAAAATTAAAAAGTTGATAGAGGAATTGAGGGTCTGTGTTGCCTTTGGGGGTTTGTGCAGCACCAGTGTGGGGTTGTGTGTGGGGGAGACATTTCCAGAAAAAAGCAGAAGCTCACTTATGGGTCATGAATAAATGGGTCAGACAAACAAGTTCATTACTGATTTACTGCAGGATTCAGTCTCCTGTAAATATTTTCTTAACTGTCTCTGCCTCATGGCTTCACAGCTGAGTCGATACCACATAGGGAATGCAGCTTGGGCGTGTTGGAAAATCGATGGGGACACGATGCAGTTCCAATAGCCTGCAATCCAAACTGGGCAGGGAGACAGCCACTCATCTGTGCTGCATTGCTGAAGTGATTTGCACCAATCCTTTCTTTCTCCTTCCCTTGGTTCTGTACTGCACAGGAGAAAGAAACCCTTTGACTCTAAATGAAAACATCTCAAAAGCCTGAGCTGACTAAAAGCAAAATGTCTGGTGATGGTTCAAGTGCTGTTACAGACAGAACATAATTGTAGTGGCAGTGGCATATAGACAGAGCTCTGAGAAAAACTTCACATTCTGCTTCAGACTCAGCACAGTTTTGGCCTGACAGTTGTTTGAAGAGATAACAACAATTACAGATTTTTCTGGAATTCACAGGCTCTGCAGGCAATACATGCTTTATTTAATATATGCTTTTATTAACGGCTCTAAATGGAAAGAGTTTAGATTAGATGTTAGGGTTAGATTACATGTTAGGATGAAATTCTCTCTGAGGGTGGGCAGCCCCTGGCACAGGGTGCCCAGAGCAGCTGTGGCTGCCCCTGGATCCCTGGAAGTGTCCAAGGCCAGGCTGGGCTCAGAGCAGCCTGGGACAGTGAAGGTGTCCCTGCCATGGCAGGGGTGGAATGGGATTTGAGAATCATTCTATGATTCTATGATTAATGATTCATTGGCAGAGAGGATCAAATGAGAGCATATATGCTATTTAAAATATTAGAGGAACTATGAATTTCGAGAATCAGCCCTCAGATGTTTATTCCATGCTCTTCTCTGAGAGGATGAATATTTTTAAGAAATTCTGCTTAGCAGCTAAAAAGTTTTTTTCCCAGAATTGAGCTTTTTGCACTTGGCAGAGCCAGACTTAGGTTGAAGTCGAGTTCCCCTTGGAAGCCATTGTTTGTCAGAGTTTGCTGATGGTGGATTTTGTTCGAGGTCTCTCTCCTTGGACAGAAGTTGTTCTGATGGATTTTTTTAGAGGGAGAACACCTGCTCTGGTGTACCTTCCACATTCATCTCCTTGACAGAGGTTTTAACAAGCCAGCAAAAAGCATCCCTGCCCGGTGCTGGGGTTGGGTATTTTTGCCTGGTTCTGTGCTGCCAACACTGTGCCAGCATTAATCTTTCAAACACCCACAGTCTGACAGGGGGATCCTGTTTTGGGGGTGCCAGCACAGCCAGAGAAGCTCAGCAGCTCAAGGACTCACTCCCCCAACACCAGCATGAAATGGGACTGCTCTGGGGGAGGTCTGCACGTTCCTCCTGTTGCTGGACAGTGGGATCATAATTCCAGACTTCCTGAGAATCTGCAGCTTCAGCATCACTCCTGTCTTTGCTGCAGAGGATTTGGAAGCAGAGAGGAGCATCAGCTCTGGCCTAGAGTGACTCCTCCCTGCTCTCATGGATGAAATGGGCTTCGTGCTTGCCCTCCTTGCTCCCCACTGCTCTCCCACCCCTCTCTGACAGGAGTCTGTCCCAGCCCGGACTCCTCACAGGAGCACAGCCCATGTTGACACCATGGGAATAATTTGCCTGGAGGATCCTGCTTTGCTCACTGACCTCTGGCAGTTGACAGCTGCTTAAGGGATTTTCTAGCTGCAGGGGATGAGCACTAAAATCTGATCCTTTTTGCCCTGTTAGCGGGCAGATGACATCTGACAATAGCACAATTCTTCCTCCTTTCAGGACTGGATCCTCCTGTGCAGCAGCACTGGGACCAGAGCTGTGGGATCAGGTTGTGCTTGTTCTCCTGGGATGCTTCCATGGCCCTGGACAGCAAATTCATGTACACAACACCACAGGAACTGTGGCCACTGGGCCAAAGATTCTCCCACAGAAGTATCTGCTTTTTTTCAGAGTGCCCCAAAACAATTGCAGGGTGCCCCTTGACCTCCTGCTGTAGAGCAGACCCCACGAGAGAGCTTGCTGCTCTCAGGGAATGTTGCTTTGCTGCTTCAATCTTGGGGAGGGGGTGGGACAAACACTTGGGCATTTGAGTTGCTGGTGTGTAATTTTTTAAGGGTAAAATTAGGCTTTTCATGAAACGCCTTTTCGTGCTCTTTGGTCTGAACATGGTCTTTTTCTATGAGCACTCTGCTTAAAGCTTCCTTCTCAGGCAATGGTTTTGCTGAAAGTTTTTAAGAAAT
The DNA here is from genome assembly GCF_963662255.1 of Cinclus cinclus. Classification (NCBI taxonomy): domain Eukaryota; kingdom Metazoa; phylum Chordata; class Aves; order Passeriformes; family Cinclidae; genus Cinclus; species Cinclus cinclus. The sequence goes on from NC_085072.1 coordinate 5,116,330, forward strand.
TTTTTGTGGAAAGGAGGCAGAAATAGCAACTGGCAAAATGTCACCAAGCTGTGGAATTGAGGTTAAAAAAGGTAATTTGGCAGAGTTAGCAATTACTGTGTGATAACAGGAATTACCTGGCTGCTTTAAAGTTCATCCAGGATTTGTCCAGACTCTTCTACCAGGACAGGCTTTACCATAAATCAACCAATTTCTTCAAACATTTCTGCCCTGTAAAAGTTTTCCAGCTACCTGTGCTTTACCATAAATCAGTGAACATGAGAGAGGCCATGCTTTGGGGAGAGCCCCAGATTGCCCCCCAGTCATTCAAGATTTAATTTCCTTAGGTTGAATTCCAACTTTGAAAAAGAATCCCATCTGCAGGATCCTCCCTTACCAGCCCTTCTCTGTGTTTCCAAGAAGGACCACACTTAGGAATTGCTGTAAAACATGGCTTTCTGTTCCTAGCACTGTTGCAGGGCACTAATTAAAACCAGGACTGTTACTCACTCTTTACATACCAATGCCTGGAAGCATGAGCTCTGTGGGTCTGTGTTCTGTGGGAAATGGATTGGGTTGCTTTGGCTTGGAATTTTAGTTGGATTGCTGCTATTATTATTATTATTATTATTATTATTATTATTATTATTATTATTAGTTGTTGTTGTTGTTGTTGTTGTTGTTGTTGTTGTTGTTATTTGTTACAATTATTATTTGTTATGATTTATTATTGCTACTACTACTTGCACTTCTTTAGGGACAGAAATAAGCATTTAGTGACTACAGCAGATTTAAATGAATAAAAAATGCACTTTGTCCCCAGAAGTGACAGCTGGAGGTAAGATTTAGGAGAGATGTTGAAGGCACACCCTTTCCCTAATTCCATTTCTATCTGGATGAACCTGTTGTCCATGAACTTGTCTGCCTGAGGCACTGTTTGCTTCCAAACCTTTTCTGGCAGCAATATCCAGAAGTTCTCCACCATCTCTGTGAAGTACCTGTGCATGTTCTGAGCTGCTCTCAGTGAGTGCCCCCAGGTTTCAGCAGTGTCAGAGTTCTTGAGCAGCCCTTCCATCCCCACCTCATCCATCACCTTCACCACTCTGCAAACCTTTCCCACGTCCTGCCCCACCTCCTTCCCCAGCCCAAGGAGCCACAGTCTCACCAGGCAGCTGTTTCATCACTTTAATCTCTTCACAAGCCCTTTTGTGAGCCTTTCCTCACCCCTGTGCCCTTCCAGAGCCTGGGGCTGCACATGGACTTGGTGGGTGGATGCAGAGAGGTGCCCCAAGGTTTGTGCAGGTGATTTCTGAGCCTCACGTATTTCCTGATTCGTTTGCAAGCAGTGATGATATCCAATAAAACCATTTTTACGAGCACAGCATCAAGCCATCTGTTGCCCTAAATGTTCATTTAAAAACCCAAGGAATCCCTTCTCCATGTCTCCACGTCAAGAAATCCTTTTCCACACTGCAGGAGTGTATTGCAACTCACTGGTGCCTGTTTGCAAGTCCCTATAAGCTAATCACTCCAGCTGCTGTGCTGTCCTTTGTTCTTGTCACAGGCCACTTGTAATTTCAAAATGTTATTTTAATTAAGAAGGAAAAGGTGCCTGAAGAGGCCTCCCCTTTGTGGGGACACCCAGGAGTGTTTAACCTGACCAAGAGGAGCAGCCCAGACCTGGACGCCAGGCTGACAACAATTTAGTGTGGAATGTCTCTTTCCTGCACTGGATTTTAGTTGTGGAAGAGAGCAGTGCTATTGCTTTGTGAAGCTCACCCCTTGTTTTTCTGGTGTTTTAAACTCTGTAGATACTGAAAAACTTTTCTGCTTTCACAGGAGTGAGGTCAGACCCAGCTGCAGTTTTTCTTCAGCCATTTGAGTCCTGTCCCAGCCTGGACAAAAACCCAGCCTACCAAGCACCTCTCACCTGATTCTGTCTCTTTTGGAGGGAGCCCATTTCTTTCGGGTGGTCATCACTAATGGAACCACCTTTCTCTCACTAAGGATCAGAGTATCAAAGCTGTCCTGGTGTTTGTAAATGTTCTCTCCCTCAGTGTGGGTCTGACCCAGGCTCCTGCACTCAGCTCTCATCCTTCCAGCAATACCTGGGCAGGTACAGGGGATGTAGGAGGGTTTCCTGCTATGAAATTAGGAATACTGACTTAACATCAGTCTTGGAGGGAGATGCATTTGACAATTTGCCCCTGGATCCCTGGAAGTGTCCAAGGCCAGGTTGGACAGGGCTTGGAGCAATCTGGGCTAGTGCAAGGTGTGGAACGAGATGAGCTTTAAGAACCCTTCCAACCCAAACTATTCCATAATTTTATGATTCTTTTGGGGGTGGGACAATTTAAAGTAGCTGAAAAAAAGTGCCCAGTTGGAGGGAGCCTGCCCTGACACCAGGGACTCAAAGGATGGACTTGCTTTTCATCATCTCTCTGTTCAGTATCTGCTTGTCTTCATTGATAAATCTTAATGAGGCTTTGGGGAAGGTTAAAAAGAAGTGCAAATAATAACTTTTAAACCAAAAATCTAGAAGTATATAATACTGTACTCATCTTCCAGGACCTGAGCTCTGAATTGTATAACAATAGAAATAATGAAAGTGTAAAACACTGGGGCTCCCTGCCAATGTTACAACTTGTTTTTACTACTAAAAAAGGCAGTAAACTGGGAGGGCACATTCACCAATGAATTGCTTTGCACTTGCCCTGTTTCTTACACTTGTTTTCTACACTTCTGGGCTCTGCTGGAGGCAGAACTCTAGGCCAGAACTACCTTTGGGCCAAGCCAGTGTGGGAGTGCTCAGTGTGTTCAATTATTCTGCAGGAAAAGGCAATGTTCTGCCTGTGAGAATTATTCTGAGTTGAAAACTGAATGAAAACAAAGCTTTTCAGTTTTGCTGGGAGGAAAACTAGGCATAGAGTGAGCCCCTGGTAGGGCTGCCACACTCATACACCAGGTTTTCATTTCAGTATTGCAGACTTTGTCTCATCTTCACCATGATTTCCACCTCTGGTTTGCTGGGTGAATAGTCTGCCAAATAAAATCCCTCAATTATCAGGAGAGAAGTGAAGCTCTCACGCAGCTCACTTTTATGTATCCTGGACTTCCTTGCCCTGTGAGCTGACATGGGACTACAAGGACTGGGGGACACAAAGATTTCAGGAGAAATAGTGCAACAGCTGGAGCAGAGATGTGGGATGCTACAGAGATGGGGTGAAGTGGTGAGAGGCCAGGTAAGGCAGGGAGGAGGCACAAGGAACCAGCAGTAACCCCCTGCACAGACCTGCAGAAATAATAGTGTTTTCAATTCAGTAATAATGTTTTCAATGGAATAGTAGTGCTTTCAATGAGCTTGTAGAGAAAGGGAGAATTTGGGGATAAGGAAAATAGCTTTCTGTGGTTTTTGCCAAGCCATTGCAGTGGATCAAGCCTTGGAAACAGGAACAGCTTTGCATTTCAGGGACACTTTGACACCCCCATCCCAGGGGTGTCCTGAAGAGCCTCTGTGTCATTGTCAGCAATACTGTGACATCAAAGTCCACCTGTGAAAATCAGCCAACCTCCCAGTGCAGGTTTAAGACACGCAGCTGCAGCATGAGTTGAAAGTGCTCTTTGCATGCACAGAGGGAATCCAAACCAATTTGGGTTTGAGGAGAGCAGGGTTTACTCCAGGACACAACACAGAGTTTGCAAATCATTGGACAGCTCACTCTCCTACAGATCATGCCTTTTTATGGGGACATTCCAGCTCCAAAGAAAGCAAATTCTTCTCAAACACATTGTCTTAGTTAAACTTTTAATATGTTTTGATATTGCCAGCAGCAGCTTTATATAATGCAGTTGTGTAGCAAACAAAACTCACTCTGTGCTCTTGAGGAATGAAGCCCCCGGATGGAGGGGATGGATTGGCACTGTGGGATGTGCAGTGCTTTGTGCCTGGAATCAATGGGTTAATGATCTTCCAGCACTGCCTCAGGACTGGGAAGTACAGAATGTTCTAGAAGCAAGGGAGAGGGCAAGGTTTTGGCCAGCTCACCTTAAGCCCAGGTTATGGATGGCAGGAAAAGCCCCACTTAGACCAAACCAGTTACTGACTGGGCTTCTGGTACCCAAACCAGTTACTAATTGGGGTTCTGACCCCAAACCAGTTACTGACTGGGCTTCTGGTACCCAAACCAGTTACTAATTGGGGTTCTGGTTCCCAAACCAGTTACCAGCTGGGGTTTTGATCCCCGTTACTGACTGGGCTTCTGATCCCCATACCAGGACAGCTTCTGGTCCCCACACCAGTTACGAATTAGTTTTCTGATCCCCAAACCAGTTACTGCCTCTAACCTGGAGATCAATACTATCCCTTCTTTCCTTAGCACAGTGCACAGGCCACGCGCTTCCCAAAAACCCAGAAGATAAGCCTGGAGCAGTCGTTGCCATAAAAAGGAGTTTGGATGGTGGCACTGCTCCGTGTTTCTGGAGGCTCTCCCTCATCTCCGTGTCCCTGAGCCCTGGCAGTGCCCTGGGTGACACCACGGGGACGTTCAGCTCCTGGTGGGGAGCACCACGCCTGGCTCCTGCCTGACTGCCCGTGATCTGCTGGGGGCTTGGCTCTGCAGGAGCTCCTGCCATGCTGCTGTGCCTTGGCACCCTCTCCTCGCCGGGCTGGGATTCCTTGGAAGCACAGGAGCTCGTTATGTCCTGAAGCTGTTCTTCATTATGCACCCAGGGACAGTCAGTGTTTTGGGTTGTCCTCTTCCTACTGTTCTTTTCAGGAAGGGAAAGACAATTTTACGTTGCATTTGTTCACTCCACGAGCCTTTCCAAAATCTAGAACATTCCAAATTCATGTTGTCACATGGGTAAGGTAATTCTGCTTGGGAATTAACCTGGGAATTTTAGGTGTTACTACATTAAGAGCAGAATTGACACTTGGAAATCTCAGGTAATACATAAGCTTCATGTTTTCCTTTAAAGAACTCAGGAGTTCTGGAAGCCCAGGGGAACTTAGAGGGCATTCAAAGAATGCTTCCTTTATTCTTTGAGTCTAATACTCAAATACTTTTATACCTGCATCTCTTTTGTGGAACCCGAGTCATTTTACAACATTTTGATCAGTGGGAAAAGTTGTGTTGTGCGTGTGCTTTTCCTTTTTCCATCCTGGATTTTCTGTTTACACATGGCCTGTCAGTTCTTCTGCCACCTGAGCACAGCACAGTGTCCTTTGGGACAGGAACCAGCCTTTGAGACAGCTCTGCTAAGGAGGAAGGGGCATCCATTCCCTGCATTTTGCTTGGGATGCTGGGGAATAAGGAGATGTTGAAATCACCATCCATAATTTTCGCTGTAAGTGATCAAACAAATCACCACCTACGTTTGTAAATCTTAACTCCTAAGTTCTTAAGGGCTTTGTCCAGGTAAAGCAGAAGGAAAGAGGGATCCAAGAGTTGTCCTCAAGGTGGTGGGAAAATCTGTAACAGGACAGGCAGGGCATGGAAAGACTGCCCAGTGCTGCAGTCAAGGGAACTGTTCATCTCTGTTTCTAAATTACTCCCTTTCTTTTAGAATTATGTTCAACACTGTGATGCGTCTGGATGTCCAGCAGTTGAATTATTAGCACTTAGAACATTGATGAGAGCCAGCAAACCAAGCTGGAGCACGGCTGGCAAAGGAAGTATTTGTGTAAGAGGTGACTGACAGCAACTTGTCCCTGCCTGCTAAGTTTCTTCTGTGACTTCTGTGTCAAAAGTGAGTTCTTCAAAACCTCCAGCTCCCTCAATTTTTTAACCTGCTTGCTGGGAACAAGAAAATATCTCTTTCCCAGCATTCTCCTTTTCACATTGGCCTTGTTGCAAGCAAGAGCTGAGAGAAAAGGAGAAAACCCAAACCAGAACAACAAAAAACCCCCCAACACAACCTTCATTCCAGAGTCCAATTTGCAATGAGAATCTTTGAGTCTATTTTTGTCCAATTCCATTTGGACAAAATTCAAGAATTTGATTTTTCCCATTGCTTTACTTTGTACTCTGGTTGACTCGGAAAGCACGGGCTGAAACCAATGCTGAACCACAAAATTCAATTAAAACACAGGGAGTAAGCAGGGAGCAGAAATCAATGGGTGGATTAGTCTATCAGCTGCTGTTCCCATGATCTTCTTATCTTATCCTGCACTACAAGAAGAACTGTTGGGAAGTGGAGTCATTCTAAAATCAGCTCAGGCTGCTGTGTCCTCAGCACAGAGCAGAAAATTGGATCAATAGCCTGAGCCTATTCCTCTTTGCTTTCCTTCTAAACAGCTGGACTGCCAAATCCAGACAGAGAATGGAGGCTAATCTGGGGTTTAATCCTCTGCTCTCCCACTCTGAAGTTAAACAGAGCCTCAAACAAGCAGAAATCAGTACAGATTCCAAGCCAGGCTACTTAGGGTTTACATATATTTATCATTTTAAAACATTTTTAAATGTGTTTTACTGCTGTTCTTGCACCTAGAAACTACATCAGACGTTTAGAACAGAAATGTTTATCAATCCTTGAGTTACCTGTGGGTCTTTCAAAACAAAGAAAACCTAAGGCAGGAGGGAAATGTTCTAAAATGACAATATTTAATCTGTAGTTTGCTCCTAGTTCTACCATATATTTCACTTCTTATGTGGAGAATAATAGCAGCACTACTGAAGTTTTACATCAAAGGTCCTTGATATGAGGGGAAGAGAAGAGAAAGGAGCAAAAACATTCTTGACCTTGTATGAGTTGTTCCAAAAACTGCCAATTATGACCTTTTCCAACCTTGACTATTCTATGATTAGTACCTGGACCTCTAATTAAATAGACAAAGGCAAAGAGCAAAATATTCTCTTTTTTATTCTTCCTCTTTTACTCACTAGCAATATTAGACTGGTTTGCTGGTGGAAAACTGTGTAAGCCTGAATGGGGAGTCCTGACTCATGGAATGGCTGGAAAACAGGAGGGGAAAGGGGTTGGTGGTGTTTTCCTTCAAACACCTCACTGCAAGGGATCTGCACTGTGCTGCACAGCAGCCCTCTCACGTAGCTCTGGTGATGGACACACTGGAATATTGCACTGCAGGAAAGGCAGCCCAGCACATCCATGCACCTGGAATGGTTGCAACACCCAGCCTGGGGTCACACAGGGTCAGTTCTGATCCCTCAGTCCCTACTCACAACTCGGTCTCATTGAAAATTCAGTATTTTTGGCTGAGTTCAGGTAGCAGATAACAATGTCTTGGTGTTGATGTGGGGGGGGGTGGTGGAAATGCAACAGGATGGGCTTTAAGATCCCTTCCAACCCAGAACCATTCCATGGCTCCTCCAGCTGTGTCTCTGCTGGACATTTATCACCATGGAAAGAGCAAGTGTGGAATGTGCTGTTCAGGTGGCAAGCACAAGGATTTGGTGTTGATGTGGGGGTTGATATTTGGGTGCAGGATGACCTGCAGCCTTGTGCAAGGATGGGCTGCCTTCACACTCTAATGTGTCCTCACAGGGGATCACAGAACCATGAAGGATCCCAGACTGGTTTGGGTTGGAAGGACCTTAAAGATCATCCTGTTCTGCCTTGTAAAACTGTGGAATGAAGTGATAATTGGTGCCCCTGGAAAGTGGCTGCTCTTGCTGGTGGTTAAAGGAAATAGGTATGGGGAACTGTGTTTATATCAGGAATTCCAGCTGTGCACTGATCTCTCAGGCTGTGCTCTCCAGCACCCCAAATCTCACCTGGTCTAGTGGGAGCCATCCCTGCCCATGGATGAAACCACTCCAGGCTTCCTCCAGATGTTTCCCTGCTGGAACTTCTCTCAGTGTGGAAAGAGCAGGTGTTTGGAATGTGGTGCTACAGCTCAGCAGGAGAAGCCAAAAGCAATGTCTCAGCCAGCTTCAGCTACAGACTGGGGTGTTGGAAATAAACCTTATCACAGAATCACAGAATCCTGGACTGGTCTGGGTTGGAAGGGACATTAATGATCACCCAGTCCATTCCCTGCCATGGGCAGTGACACCTTCCACCATCCCAGGCTGCTCCAAGCCCTGTCCAGCCTGACCTTGGGCACTTCCAGGGATCCAGGGGCAGCCACAGCTGCTCTGGGCACCCTGTGCCAGTGGGAACAACCTCCCTGTCTGCCAGAAGATGACAATCAGCATTGCTCTGGGTGGTTTGAATGTTTTTCCTGAGCATTCCTCCAAGAACATCTTGTCTCTCTTAAGCACCTCCAAACACCCATGGACACATCTTCCTTTCTGCACTTCCCTCAGTATATTTATTTTTGCAGCAGGGAGCGGGAGATGGAAAATCCTCTGAGCAGTAGCCACAGAAGCTGATCCACCACTGAGCAGGCACATGGCCAAGTGGATGCATGGGCATACATGCAGACAGCCCAAAGGACAGATGTATCAAATCAGATTTATGAGGTCAGTTTTCCCAGCCAATAAAGCCCAGATTGTTGTCTGCCCCGTTATAACCTTCCTGTGTTTAAATGGATGTGAAACAGATAATCCAGCCTTTGGCGGGAACAGCACTGATAAAACACAAACATTATTTCTGTAGCCACATAAGATTATTTTTCCAATTCAGCAGAAAGTATTGGCTTGAAGATTGTTAAAGAGGTCACAGTATTTTTATACTGGTTGTGTGTGAATAAAAATTTTCTCAGTCTGAGAGAAGGACCAGAGGATGTGTATTAATTATTATTATTATCATTATTATTATATAGTAGAGTACAGCAGGAAGGGACTGTATATCCTGGTGTGATGAGATCTGTCCTGGGCAAACCTGCATAACTGATATCTGCCCCTCAAACCACAAATAAAAGGCTCTTGAGCCCTGGGCCAGGCTGGTGTTTCCCTCAAGTTGAAGGTTGTACCTGTCAAAGTGGTTTTTCTATGAATGGGACAGGCTTCTGAGAACATTCCATTCCCCCATTTATAATGATTACTGACCACAACAATGATTATTTCCCCAAACCTGTAAAAGGAAATACAAATGTCCCATTAAGAAGGTGGTCTATCCATTATCTCCAGGATAACTGCCCAAAAAAGTTGCATTTTTCCTTTTATTTTCAGTAAAACAAAGCAATTTTCCATTCTATAAAATCCCCTCTCTCAGCAAACAAACCTAAATTGGTTCAATATTGTTGTTTGAATCCCTATTTACTTATGCTATGGGAAAGAAAAGTAAATTAGAATATGAACATTACATGCAAGACACTTCAAGAAGATATTGAAATTGTACAGTAAAAATAGCTTTCTGATGGGAATCTATTAAATAACATTGAACATAAAGACTCATTGGCAGTGTCATTTGCCAGCTGCAAAAACAGTATTGGGATGGGAAACATGCTAGGAAGAAGCAGGCACTTGGGAAGAATACATTAGTAAAAATGCTATTTTTATTTAAAGTTCTATACAGTCAAAGTTCATATTCCAGTGTTTTCTAAGGATTAGACTTTCAGTGGTATTGAAACTTTTGGCCTAAACATTCCTGGAATCACATTGTCCTCTCTGGAACCAAATGAGGAGAAACTAATGCATCAAATTAAAACTTATTGTTGTGAATTTCATAAACTGCTTTTTTCACCCCCTCAGATTCTTTGTTTTGCCTTGTAAAACAGTGGAATGAAGTGATAATTGGTGCCCCTGGAAAGTGGCTGCTCTTGCTGGTGGTTAAAACCAATGGGTCCCACGGGGAGCTTTTATAGGAAAGAAAGAGCGAAGAGAGGAAATTCAGATTCCGAGTGTCACAAAGCTGACACTGACATGAGCAGCTCCCTCTGGCATCTTTGGGAGAGTTCTCAGATGGGACTTTCCCCACGTTCTCTGAGAAGAGCTTCCTGGCATTTGGAGTTCTTTGGTACTGGGAAGAGATGTGCTGAGATGGGGCATTTCTCTAACCTCTGATTTAGATGAAATTGTGTTTATATCAGGAATTCCAGCTGTGCACTGATCTCTCAGGCTGTGCTCTCCAGCACCCCAAATCTCACCTGGTCTAGTGGGAGCCATCCCTGCCCATGGATGAAACCACTCCAGGCTTCCTCCAGATGTTTCCCTGCTGGAACTTCTCTCAGTGTGGAAAGAGCAGGTGTTTGGAATGTGGTGCTACAGCTCAGCAGGAGAAGCCAAAAGCAATGTCTCAGCCAGCTTCAGCTACAGACTGGGGTGTTGGAAATAAACCTTATCACAGAATCACAGAATCCTGGACTGGTCTGGGTTGGAAGGGACATTAATGATCACCCAGTCCATTCCCTGCCATGGGCAGTGACACCTTCCACCATCCCAGGCTGCTCCAAGCCCTGTCCAGCCTGGCCTTGGGCACTTCCGGGGATCCAGGGGCAGCCACAGCTGCTCTGGGCACCCTGTGCCAGGGCCTGGCCACTCTCATAGGGAAGATTTCTTCCCAATATCTGATCTAAATCTTCCTCTTTTAGTTTAAAACTCACCCCCCACCCTTGCTCTCTTGCTGTCTTACACAGCTGGGAGAAGAATCAGACACAAGTTGTGTGTGAGAAGTTGGTTGCACCCCAATGGAGCGAGAGCTTTTGTCCTCCAGATCTTGGAGTTGCAGTTATTCCATTAATTTTGAAAGTAAATGCTAAGCACATGGTGAAGATCACTTCAGACATCTGACCTTTTCCATTTTCTTATTCCCCTTCCTCAGCTGAATGGGGGAGGTGGTTATGGAACTGCCAACAAAGCCTGTGAGGAGCAGATAACAATGAGGTGATAGCACACAAATGTCAGATTAATCCCAGGACAGTCACCCGGATGCATTTACAGCAGATAATCTAAACACAAACACAGCGTTCTAATCTCTGACTCACCAACAGATGCTGAACACAGCCCTGTTAACCTCAAGGCAAAGATCAGCATCTGTTCCAGAGCTGGTCAGGGCTGATTGGAAGGTATTGCTTTTATTTTCATCACCATTGCAGTCCTCTTTCTCAGTATTCAACTGTCCCTTAAAATTCTTAGAAGCGAGAACTGTCAGCGTTGGAAAACGAAGGAATTTCAGATCTGGTCAGAGCAATTAAAGAATTTTCCCCCCAGAGGGTGCTGGGCACTGCTCGGGCTCCCCAGGGAATGGTCCCAGCCCCGGGGCTGCCAGAGCTCCAGGAGAGTTTGGACACCACTCCAGGGATGCTCAGGGTGGGATTTGGGGTGTCCTGAGCTGGACTGGATGATCCTGGTGGGTCCATTCCAGCTCAGGAGATCTCGTGACGATGAAGTTAATCCTGATGTACAGCACTCCCTGGTATTCTTTGGATGTTTTCTTTTGGGAAAAGGAGAAGTCTGTGATCTAGAGAACACCTGTGGCTCTTTCAAACTGTTTAGACTGATGTGTAAATGCCTGGTTATTATCACAGGTGCTGGAGTCTATTTCTTTTCCATTTTTTATCCAGGGTAGAGTGGTTCCATGGCCTGCAGTCCTCCATGCACATCAAGTGTGGGCTTTTCTTTTTTTCTGGAGACTCTGGAGTTTGGCTGCTTGTTGGCACACGGTGCTGAGCAAAGGGAATTCTGCAGGGTCTTCCCAGCAGAGAAACAAGACTGCTGGTTAAAGCTGGAACTCAGCAAGGAAAAACTAAGTCAAGTGCCATTTCTGAGGAGTCAATACCCTGAGACTTTCCTTCTGCAAGATTAAGCTGCAGAGAAGCAGAGCATCAGGTTCAACTTTTAATAGGCTGGTATGCTTGAAATTACAATAATGGGATATTATTTGGTATTATGACATTTCAGCCATCTGGCATTAAAGATAATTCCATATAGTCATTCTCTGGAAATGAAAACTAAGATTCATTGACTGCCACTAAGAGATGAGAACAAATTCCATGTACCTCCTGAAATACTGCCAGATAATCAATATAATTTTTATTCTCAGACTGTGTCTTTTTACCTTTATTTCTCATTGGATTTCAAACTTTAGACTTTAAATTTGCCAGGATGGTTATTCAGGAGCCTCAAGGAATTAATGTCAGACAGTAAGTTCTCCAAAGAGGGGTAAAGAAACCCAAATTCAGTCTTGGGAGGGGGGAAACGTGACTGAAGGACACAAAAAAGGAGCTAAATGTTCATTCAAATACCGACCAAAACCACGGCAGAAAGTTCTCAGACCAAGGCTCCCAGGGGACATGGACACAGAACTATAAAATAAATACAGAGGAATATGGGACATAAAGAAATTCTAGAAAAAAAAGCTTAATGCTGCCAAAAATATCACCTCCCATCCAGCCCAGATAAAAGGTGACATTTGTACGTGGCCTCTTGCACTTAAAGACTTCTACAGAGAGCCAGACTCTAAGTGCAGAAATCAGAGGTCGAAGTTTGGTCACCTAAATTTAAAACAGTGATGTGGAAAAACCTCTGTGTATCTACTGCACTCCCATCAGCTGTCATCCTGCTCCTTTATTTCCAAGTTAATTAATTCCCTGGAGATGCATCAGCCTTGGAAGGGTTGAGCCCTGTGGTGCATTGAGCCACGGGCTCTGAATGGAAGGGGCACAATCCCTGCTCCAAGGGCCTCTTTCCCTGTGTGTTTGGGATATTCCATCTCCAGCACATGGCTCAGAATTCCACAGCTGAGATCAACCACGGAAAACTTCAGCATTTCCATCACTGATTTAAAATTGTCTGGAAAGATTTGAAGTGAAGACATACAGAATTTGGTAAACTATGGTTATTGACATCATCTGAGAGACAAAATGTTCTGGAAATTATTGACAGAGCTGGTAAATTTTGGTATTACTGGCTTTTTATTGATCGAGTTGTTTAAGGATTTAACTGCCTCATAAACATACGTGTAAATTTATAGCATAGAATTGAAGCTGATAATTGTTTCTGTTTTCCTAACAAAATCTAGAAGCAGTGATGGCAGAGGAGCTCCACAATTTCTCTTCATTGTCCTGTCCTGTTCTCCCCTCTTCCCCTTACTTTCCTTCCCCTGTGCCACAGAACATCAGCTACAACTCCAGGTTGTGGGGGGAATCCAAGTGGTTTTCTCTGAGTTTCCCTGCTAGTTTCCACTTACTGACAACTGTAAAATCAATTACTTTCAAGAAAAATGATTCCTTGGTCTCCCTGACTCAATCAGGATGTTCACAATTTGTTCTAGTAGTGACAAAGCAACCTACTGCCAAGGTATGTTTTGGTTCCTTGTTTTAAGGGACCTTCAAATAAAATTTCCCTCGTCCTTGGTGTGATGTCTCCGTGAACTGATCTTATTCTGGTGAATAAGTGAACAGGTGAACTGCACCTGCACAGATATAAATATTTAATGCTGCTCTGTGAACTCAAACCATAGAGAGCTCCAGTGTCCCTCTTGTTTAAGTGGTCAAACAGAAGTTCTGTAAGGAGCTGTGTAGATGGAAACTACAACGAATCTGGCTTGAGTGAGCACTCCCCTCTTTTCCTCCTTTTCAGCCTTGGAGCTCCTCATTTCCACTAACCCCCCACTAATCCACATCCCCAGGTGTCACATCCACATGGCTTTTAAATCCTCCCAGGGATGGTGATTCCACTTCTGCCCTGGGCAGCTGTGCCAGGGCTGGAAAACCCTTTCAGTGAAGAAATATTCTCCAACATCCATCTTGATCCTCCCCTGACCATTTCCCTTCATCCTGTCCTTGGCAGCAGAACCTGATCCTACCTGGCTGCCCCCTCCTGTCAGAGAATTGTGCAGAGCCAGAAGGTTCCCCCTGAGCCTCCTTAAATTCTTCCACTCTAAGTGGTTTCACTTAAATGGAGCTAAATAAAAACATGAAATTCTCTAGTCTGAAACAATCTCAAAATCATAGTGATGCATTTCAGAAAACCAATTTCTGTGCTGACATTGCTGGGCTCTTGTGGTCCAGGAGAGGAAATTCCTTATGGATCTTTTAGAAGGTAGGAAGAAAGATGGGATTCAAGACTTGGTTTCCAGGAGGTCCTGGGGTCTGAACCCGGCTCGTGGTATTCAGAATTAGGAATGGGAAAATAGCAAAGAGAATATGTTTTCTTTGTGGGCTCTGGTCTTCAATCTCCCTGAGGAATTGCAGGAGGATGTTATTACATTACATTTTCTGTCAAATGGAATGAAAGGTGAAGGTCAGTGTAGGCATGTGAAATGATGCACCAGGATTGCATTAAAAAAAATAAAAAAACACAAAACAACAAAAAACCCCTTCAAAAACCTATTTTTCCACAAAGAATAATTGGCTCTGAGCTGGCTGTTCAGAATCAGGAAAGATACCTTCGGATGATTTGTTTTTAATTAGTCTCTAATGTGAGGTGACCTGCAGAATAAATTCTGCCCCTGTGAAAACTGGCTGGGCACATGTGCAGTTATTCCACTGCTCCAGGGGGAAGAGAGTGGAGCTGGGAAAGGTTTGAAGAAGGGTGAGAAGGACAGTGAAGGGGATGCAGTTGTTTTTCATGCAGAAGGAGAGGAATACATGGAAAACTTTTGTCTGGAAAGGAGTAAAATAATGGGGGAAAGGAGTAAAATAATGGGGGAAAGGAGTAAAATAATGTGGAAAATGGGAGGGATTTGATGGAACTGAATCCTGAGAGCCATGGCAAAGGTGATGCTGTGTGCTTTTACAGCATGGGAAGCAGGGGGCAACAAAATCCACTCTCAGAAAAGAGGATGGATGATTGTTCTTCCTGTTGGTGTAGAATGTGGGAAATTTCTGTAGATTCAGGGGGAAATGAACACGTTCCTGGGAAGGAAACCCAGGCAGGACAAATTCTGACTTCTGACTTGAGAAACCCCTAAAATGCAACTTTCTGGAGGAAGACAGAATACTCTGGAGCCTTTTTACACGTGTGCCCTAATCTTACACATTTCCATGTCCTTTAGATGATTTTAGGGAAGATACTTAATTAGGAGGGAAGATATTTAATTAAACAGTGTTTGATCTGGTCCACTGCTTGTGTGAAGGCAACTTGTGTTAAATATTTGTTCCATTTATCTGCCACCATGTAATATGGAATTTATTGAGAAAGGAAGCCAAGTTTTGAGTTTTGAAGTTTTTACACTGAGCAAGACAGCTGAAGTAGATGGGATTTTTTTTTCTTTTTCTTTCTTTCTTTCTTTCTTTTTTTTTTTTTTGCCTCTACAGAGGGTAGAGTAGAGGAGGGAAACCTGTTTTTATGTTGGTTATTTACTGTGCATGGCTTTTATACTCTTCAGTTCTGGATAAACACAGCACTTAAAGCACTTACTTACCTGAGATACCTCAGACTGTCAGTGTAAGCACAAGAAGCAGTAAAAGGGCACAGAATAATGTTAGATAGTTATAGCAACACAAAGATTTATAAAGGTGAGATGAGTAATTTTTACATCCTGTTATGTTTCTGGTGATTGCATTCATGTATTCTATAATGTATTACATACATAATACAATATATTATATATATATTGCAATATGTTATAATTTATGGGTCTTTTTATATACATTTCTATTTTTTTTTCTGGGTGAGACTGATAGTCTTATATCTTAGTTTTAGGTATTCCTGCATGGAACAGGGAGTTGGACACGATGATCCTTATGGGTCTCTCCTATTTTGAGGTATTTCAGGATTATTTAGGAAAAATATTATCACTTGTATGGGGTCACAGCTCAGAGAAGATTCATGTTATGTGGCCTTGCTGAATTTTCACCAGGCACTTTCAGCCCAGGCTGTTCCCTCCTGGGGTGAGCTGGGAGCCACTGGGCACTGGGGCTTTTGTCTGTGTGCAGGAAAATCCTGTAATTTCAGATTTCTGAGCACATAACAGAGCACAAGTCTGGTGAGGAGCAGCTGAGGGAGCTGGAAAGGGGCTCAGCCTGGAGAGAAGGGGGATCAGGGGGAATTTTTGGCTCTGCACAGATCCCTGACAGGAGGGGCAGTGAGGGGGGGTCGGGATCTGCTCCAGGGAACAGGGACAGGAGGAGAGGGAACGGCCTCAGGCTGGGCAGGGGAGGTCAGGTTGGATATTGGGGAAAATTTCTGCACTGAAAGGGCTGTCAGGAGGGCTGGACTGGGCTGCCCAGAGCCCCTCCCTGGAGGTGTTTGGAACGAGTGTGTGGCACATGGGGCCAGGGGTTAGTGGTGGTTTAGGCAGCTCTGCATTAATAGTTGGATTCCATGACCTTAGAGGGCTTTTCCAATCTAAATGATTCCATGATTCCATGGTTCTGCCATCACTGCCCCCAGCAGCCAGAAGGACAGAGGCTTGTTAGGGCCAGGACCAGCACAGAAGAGCTTTTGGAGTACACAAAAGAGATGTGCAGGCTGGAAATCTGAAATAACAGCACCTCTGTGTTTGTGGGGCAGCAGCTGCCAAATCTTCCAGGAATTTTGTGCTGATTCTGTTTTCCACATCCAAAACACACCTGGAGCTCCCTGGGAGCAGCCGCTCTCACTCTGGCTGATGCAGGGTCAGGTTCTGCACTATGTGGGACAAAAATCTCCCCAAACCTCACATCCTCCCAAAATCTCCCCAGTCCTTGCGTTTTCCCAGAGCAGGACAGGAGTTGGAAGTGGTCACAAAAATTGGACAAACTGTTTGATAGCTTTCACCTAAAAACTCTAATCATAACCCAACAAATATTGAACCTGAACTACTGAACCTACCTGGACTTAAAAACATGAGTGTACTGCAGTTGGTTACTTGCAATATCTGATTTCTATTTTACTGGAAATACCTGAGTTTTAGTTAATTGGAATATCTGATTTTTAATTTATCAGATAATTCTCCATATTTATTATTTCACCTTGCTGTGATGACTTAGGATAAAAACGAGACTATAATAACCAGGGTTTTCTCTAAGTAACCATACATAAATATATGTGTATACATATACATATATACATATATACATATATTCTTATACATATACATATACCTTCAAAAAGCCTTAAGTAACAGTCATAAGTCCAAAAATTTTTAGAAAAACTACTCCATTACTGGAATGCCAGTCAGGTTTGTGTGAGCAATGGGGATGAGAGGATCTGGAAACTTGTGAAGTGCTGCTGTTACTCAGTTCAAACATGATTTTCTTGCTCCATGAATCACAGGCCAGGGCTTGGCTCTGCTCCTACCCCTCGACAGCTCCATCCCACCCTGCCTGAGCGTGTCTGGGCATTCCCACTGTGCTGTGGGAAACCCTCAGTGAGGGACAGACACTCTGAACTCGCTCTGCTTTCCATCCCCTGCTGCACTGAGGAGTGCTTTGGTGCCAGAGAGTAAGAGTGTCCCTGGAGAAGATTTCTAATTTTGCTCCCTGGGTGAGCTGAAGCTTTTCCAGAGCAGGCTGTGGGCTGATCTGGGTGGAGGAGGGCTGGGAAAGGTCAGGGATCCCATCTTGGCTCTTTTTTCAGCAGCTTTGCTGGTAAAACCCCACGACGTTCTCGTGGGCTCTTTGTTTATGACCAGAGACAGATCATTTCCCCCTCTGGATTTATAAGAGTGTTTGAGGTTGTGGCATCCTCAGGACCCAGGAGGCAGCCAGGATCTGTGGAAATAGCTGGGAAAATTGCATCTACAGAAAGTGAGTGAATGCTGCTGGCTTGGTCCAAGCACTGCCAGTCTCAGCTGCTCCCACCAAGCTCCTTGAGCAGAAATCATGCCTGGTTGCTGCAGGCAGAACCTTGAACTGTTTAAACTTGGAAGGCAAAATGCGGGAAATTTCATTCCTTCAACTCCAAAATATTCCATTTTTTCCTATTTGGTTTTTATAAATAATATTGTGTCCTTTTTGGGCACACATAAATATAGTGATGCTCCTCCTGTGTCCCATGTATTCCGGCAAACAAGCTGTCAGATTGCCTAAGTGGATGGTATATGTGGCAGGAGATTTATGAAACTGTTCCATTGTGCTTCTAAATAAATTAAAAAACGTCACGGGTTTGGGGAAATCAAAGCTTTCAGAACAGTGTTGTGGTTTTTGTTGCTCTAAATTAGTGAGATGAAGCATTTCATTTGAAAAGTTCCCTCCTCTGACAATTGTCGGGGAGTTCACACAAATGGAGCTTTTCATTTTCGTGGAGAAAACCTAAATTGTGTAAGTGATGTCATCTATTTTCATACTCTGTTTAGACAGCCTTGCAGACTACAAAGGACATTTTCTGGACTGTGGATGTTGGGGTTTTGTGCCCCCCTGCCCAGACACACCCCCAGGGTGTCTGTGAGAATGGAGCACCCAGGAACCCCTTGTTTGCAATGCAAGGTTAAAACTCCAAGTTTAGCTTCATATTCCAGCATTTTTTATGGAAAGTGGAAACAGATGGACTAGACAAAGGCACAGTAATCATGTGTCTAACACTAACCAGAGGGAAGAAACCAAAGCAGCTATTCCCACATTGGTGTTTGCTTCTAGAAGATGTTCCTGCACTTCAACATTTGTTTAAAAAACCTTAACAAGCCCATGGATATCTCCTGGCTTCTGGCCTGACAGGGAATTCCACAGGGATGGCCCTGCAGAAGGGTGGGGGACTGGTGTGGGATTAGGAGTAGCAGGATGATTTCTTACTCTGATACAAAATCTTTGCTTAAAACTGGAAAAGGAACCTCAAGTAACTGACTATGAGAGTGAGCAACAGTTTGGTTAATCAGGAAATAATAATAATTTTGTCCAAGACTTTTCATGCTAGAGAGGAAATTTAGTAGTGCCTTACTTGTTAAATCCAAGGCACGGGTGACACTGTTCTGCACAGGTCTATATTGACACAGAAATACCTTTAAAAGTCTCACAGAGATGTCCAAAACAGTAATACCAAATCATAGTAAATAATAACAAATTGTAGTAAATATAGTAAAAACAATTATCCCCAAAAAAATGTAACTGAGAATCAGTGAATGAATTACAGTAACCCTTAATAAAGCCAAATGACAAAAATTCCAAGACTTTGTCGTTGAAGGAAATAATGTTTTGGCACATGCAAGTTATGCATCATAAATCAATGTTTTTTGGAAAAGTCCATCTAGAACTGCTGTATTTTACTAAATTATTTGCCTTAACCCATCCTATTGAATTCCACTGTTCTGTAAATATAGGAGCTTGGGTTTTGTTTCAGAGGATCTCTTTTGCTTTCACCACCTGCTTCTACTGCTCATCCCTGTGAGTGGGACTTTGCCACATCTAAAATATTGCCTGAGAGCAGTTCATTCCTTTGTACCAGGTGGGTACTGACACAACAATTCAATAATGTGTATTGATTAATGAATTACTAGCATCAAACTTAGCAATTAAGCAAAGCTTTCCATCTTTTATTGTTTCTTTTAATATTTTCTTAACTGTGCCGTATCCTACCTCTTATTACTGCTCAGCATTTCCATATATTTGGATTTCTTCTGACCAAGAGTTGTTTGATTTGACAGATTCTGTATTTGCAGCATCAAAATATGTTGCTATGGAAAAAGTTACGAGTTCTAATTAAAAATGCAGAGGTCACAAGTTTCCCAGAACCAGCAGGGCATAGATCCTAGGAGAAAAGAATCACAACATAAAAAATCCAGAGATATGTCACTCTGCAACTCTCCAGATCTGAAAAGGGAGCAGCAAGCATTCAGGACAAAACACGAGGCAAAAATTCATTCAGATGCTAAATTCTCCCTTCCCACTGGCACAAGCTGCTTCTGGAACTCATGCAGAGCACTGAGGTTTGAAATGTCATCCTAATACAACTGAAACTGAGGAGAGAGAGGAATCAGACGGGCATTAGTAAAGAGAAATCAGACCTGCCAGGTCATCCTTTCAACTCCAATACCAATAGTGAATTAATTTTCACGTCATGGCGCTGAGGTTTTGATGACCTACCTATGTCCATCACATCCTTTGAAAGATCAACATGTTGGAAAACACTCTCAGGCACAGGGTGGGCTTTTGGGGTTGTCCTGTGCAAGGCCAGGAGCTGGGCTGGATCATCCATGTGAGTCCCTTCCAGCTCAGGATATTCTGTGATTCTGTGATTTGAGCTTTGATCTCCCTTCAATACCTTGAGCTGTTTAACTGTTTATGGTTCCCCCTCGCATAAACTGTTATTGCTAAACAATTACTGTAGGTTTCCTTTCCTTTTGCTCCAATTCAGCCAAATTAAGAACCACCAGTGCAAGCATGGCCTTGGGTCTGAGCTGCCCCCACCTGTGACAAGGTGTGCCCACACAATTCCTCAATATCTCAGTAGATCAATAGATCAATTTCTGCATCAGAGCACAGGATTTCAGATCAGCTCAGCTGTACCAAACCTCTGCTCTGGTATGAACATACCTGTTCTGTGCTAGGTTGGCCATTTCTGCAATATTGTGGTAAATAGAACAGTTAAAACATTGAATCATAGAAAGTCCTAAATTGGAAGGGACTCACAAGGCTCATCAAAGCCCAATACTTCTACTCAAAATCTACTTCGTTTCTAATCTTTTGGTAGCGTTGAAGCTCTCAGAATTCCCACTGCAGTAATTTTTTATTTTTAAATGACAAATATTGTGTAAATATCTCCCAGATAGCATCCCCTCTCCTGCAGTAGCAGGACACAGCAATTTTCCTCCCTGAGTTTTCCTCTGCAGTTCAGGGAAGTGGTGCTGCTACACCCAGAGCCAAGGGATCCCCAGCTCCTCTCTGAGAGCTGCTGAGTTTCTGTCCTGGGGAAAAGGGAAGCCTGAGGCCTGATGGCTCCTGCTCCTCAGTTCCACTTCTAGGTAGAAAAAAAATAACATTTCCTCACAGATATTTGATATTTTCCTGCAGAAAACACAGAGCCACATTCCAAAAAATGCACTTTTGTGAGGGAGGGTGGGCAGGCACAGGGTGCCCAGAGCAGCTGTGGCTGCCCCTGGATCCCTGGAAGTGCCCAAGGCCAGGTTGGACACTGGGGCTGGGAGCAACCTGGGACAGGGATGGGATGGGATGGGATGGGATGGGATGGGATGGGATGGGATGGGATGGGATGGGATGGGATGGGATGGGATGGGATGGGATGGGATGGGATGGGATGGGATGGGATGGGATGGGGTGGGGTGGGATGGGATGGGATGGGATGGGATGGGATGGGATGGGATGGGATGGGATGGGATGGGATGGGATGGGATGGGATGGGATGGGATGGGATGGGATGGGATGGGATGGGATGGGATGGGATGGGATGGGGTGGGATGGGATGGGATGGGATGGCCTTTAAGGTCCTTCCAACCCAACCCAGTCTGGGATTCTGGAACTCTGTAATTCTGGGATTCTATAATTCCATGGTTCCATGTGAACCTTGGCTCAAGGTTTCAATTCTCTGCAAAAGGTCCCATCAAAAGGGCAGCACAAATGCACTTCAATGCATTTGCAGCTCTAGAATTGTTTTCTCCCATTCCTGTGAGAATTCCAGAGTGAGTTTATTGCCAGGGTTATTTATAGTTCTCTATCATGGCCATGGCCTCAGGCCACATCCCTTAAACTGAGGAGACAGGCAGTCAAGTGCAGCACCAGAACACGGAACTGAGTTTGTTGTTGGCACAGCTACAGAGACCAGCACTGGATCCTGTGTTTCAAAGCCCGTGTGCACCATTTTACTCTAATTAAAGATGCTATCATTGATAAAACAACAATAGATATCCACCTCACCCTTTAGGGGGGTTTTAAACTACTATATCTAATTAGGATGAGGGCTAAATGCCTTCCTGAGGGCTCACAAATGCTGATCTGTAGTTTTGTAAATGTAGACAATGTCATTCTGCTGTATTTAATGAGTCTTGTTTATAGTTCTGAAGTCTATAAACTGAGCTAATTACCATGAAAAATTCCAGGCAGCTGCCTTGAAACTGTTTTACCAGTTTTCCCTTTTACCCTGCTTTGGTTTGTAATGAGGCAAGAAGTTTTCAGATACTTACAGACAATATTCAGGATTGGGATCCATATTTAATGTTTTTCTATTGAATTGCAGCAAGGTCAGATCTTAAATTCCTTGCTCTAATTCTAAGACAAAGTAGATGAGAAACTGTGTGAATTCAGATGGCTCAGAGGGCAACTTTGCTTTGAGAAGGTACAAACTTTACCCATTTCTACATCATTCATTTTAATAAGTGCCTTAATTGAGCTCATCATTTAAAATATTTCCAATATTATATATCATATTCTATTATATGATAGGAACCAGTTTAATATAGTATCATTGGAGTACTTAATATTTTATATTCAATATTTGAGTCAATAATTTCTATTTGTTTTAATTTTAATGTGCAATATACAGTATGAAATATATACAATATAACTCATATTTGAGACAGAAAATAGTAATTTTTGTGTGCAGACAGCACAGCTCTGTTTTCTGTCATAAAGCAAACAAAACCCAGCATACTACTGTCATTTTATCTACTGCTATTTCCATGTTCCCATGTTAATTTGGAGGTATTTTTAGTGCTATCCTGGCTTTCCTATAAATTTATTTTTAAATAACCAATCAAGATACTCAGAAAGAACAAAAGGGAAGCTCTGGATATTTTTCTCTGAGTGGAGTCCCCTGAAAAATTTCTCAGCCCTGCAAATTTCTGAGAGGCAAGAAGCCAGAGTGAAACTGTTGGGAAGAGTGTGGAGTAACAGGAAAGGCTCCATAAACTGATTTTGAACTAAAAATTCTGATTCAGGGTGTTGCTAAGTGCAAACAGAAATATTTCTCTGCTGGTTGCCAAACAAGCGGAAGACATTGGGAGTTTCTTTTCAGCACTTGGAGCTCTGAACAAGGTGGTGGGAGGGGATTCTGACATCCTGGCAGGGCCTGGGTCCCCCAGAGGGCTGGATTTAACCTGTTTGTGTTTCCCCAGGGGGTATAAAACCAGCCCCAAACCAGTCCCAAAACAGTCCCAATCCAGTCCCAAACCAACTCCAAATTAGTCCCAAACCAGTCCCAAACCTGCCACAAACCAGCCCCAAACCAGTCCCAAACCAGCTCCAAATGATTCCCAAACCAGTCCCAAACCATCTCCAAACCAGTCCCAAACCAGCCCCAAACCAGTCCCAAACCTGCCACAAACCAGTCCCAAACCAGTCCCAAACCAGCCCCAAACCTGCTCCAAACCAGTCCCAAACCAGTCCCAAACCAGCCCCAAACCTGCTCCAAACCAGTCCCAAACCAGCCCCAAACCAGTCCCAAACCAGCCCCAAATCAGTCCCAAACCAGCCCCAAACCAGTCCCAGACCAGCCCCAGACCAGTCCCAAACCAGTCCCAAACCAGCCCCAAACCAGCCCCAAACCAGTCCCAAACCAGTCCCAAACCAGTCCCAGACCAGCCCCAGACCAGTCCCAAACCAGCCACAAACCAGTCCCAAACCAGTCCCAAACCAGTCCCAAACCAGCCCCAAACCAGTCCCAAACCAGTCCCAAACCAGCCCCAAACCAGTCCCAAACCAGTCCCAAACCAGCCACAAACCAGTCCTAAACCAGCCCCAAACCAGTCCCAAACCAGTCCCAGACCAGCCCCAGACCAGTCCCAAACCAGCCACAAACCAGTCCCAAACCAGCCCCAGACCAGTCCCAAACCAGTCCCAAACCAGTCCCAAACCAGCCCCAAATCAGTCCCAAACCAGTCCCAAACCAGTCCCAAACCAGCCCCAGACCAGTCCCAGACCAGCCCCAGACCAGTCCCAGACCAGCCCCAGACCAGCCCCAAACCAGTCCCAAACCAGCCCCAGACCAGTCCCAAACCAGTCCCAAACCAGTCCCAAACCAGCCCCAAATCAGTCCCAAACCAGTCCCAAACCAGTCCCAAACCAGTCCCAAACCAGCCCCAGGCCAGTCCCAGACCAGCCCCAGACCAGCCCCAAACCAGTCCCAAACCAGTCCCAAACCAGCCCCAAACCAGTCCCAAACCAGTCCCAAACCAGCCCCAGACCAGTCCCAAACCAGTCCCAAACCAGCCCCAGACCAGTCCCAAACCAGTCCCAAACCAGCCCCAAACCAGTCCCAAACCAGTCCCAAACCAGCCCCAAACCAGCCCCAAACCAGTCCCAAACCTGCCACAAACCAGTCCCAAACCAGTCCCAAACCAGTCCCAAACCAGCCCCAGACCAGTCCCAAACCAGTCCCAAACCAGCAGCCTGGTGCTTAGGGCCCAGTTTATCCAAGCAGCAGTCCCAGGACTCTGGCAGCTGCTGGCCAAGGCCCTCTCTGCCTTCTGAGAGCCGCTGGCATCCGAGCTGGAAATGAAAATAAAACAGAAATTCACTTGGTGTGGATTCCATGGGAAGATTTTCACGGCGGCGTGGGGCTGAGGATGTTTCTCACATGCCCTGATGAGTTCACTTAATGAAGACAATTATGTGAAAAAGGTTTTTTTTTTGTGTGATTATAGGCTGAAAAAAGTCTGTGGAGTCAATTAAAAAAAGAAAAAAAAAATTAAAAAAATTCAGAACAAGCCATATAAGGCACAGAGAATTCTGCCCCACTGACTCAGCCAGACTGGGAACCAGCACTTAAAGGAAAAGGGCCCTTGGAACAGCAGCAGCTCCTTCCCTTTGGGCTTCCCTGACCCAGCTTTGGCACTGATCCTGTCACTCTTCCTTTCATGAGTATTTTTACTGAGTGTTCTAAGGTCTGTTATGGCTTTTAACAGGTTTTTTGAAGCCCCTGAGGCTGGGGTGTATGTACATATATATAGATATATATATAGATAAATGCACATACACACATAGCTATTTTATATATATTATTATACATTAATATATATATTATATTTGTATTTATTTATATATTTCTTTGTATTTATATTTTTGTATATTTGCATATTTTTATATCCACACTATGCTGTCATCTCCACTTCACCTGCCTATATGAACAAGATAATATTTAAGCCATATGCTCAAAACCCCTTGCCACTGGGTGCTGAATGGTTCTGGTTGCCCCTTACAGCTGCACCTGGAAGGAGCAGGCACTGCTGGAGGCTCTGCTCTTGGAAAAGGGGCTGGAAAACTCATTTAAGGCTCAGTCAGAACAGCAGCTTATTCTGGGGGGTGGGTTTGCACTCTGGAAGTGGCGCTGATTCCAGGTAGGGACTTTGAAAGGTTATTGATAGCAAGTTTAATATTAAACTACTCAGTATTAAATAATCCTGGGGTTTATTTTTGGCTTTATTAGCATTATGAAGGCACAGACTGTGGCCAGTAGATCTCATTCTCCTCTCCCGAGGAAGGACTCCGGGTTTGTTTGAAGAGCGTTCTTCAAATGCTGCTGTTCTCCCAGAGCCATGCTGGTTCTGGCCTGGAAAGCTGGTTTTGTGGGACACAGCTGGCTGTCCTGCTGGAATGTGTGGCTGGGAGGGTGAATTGTGGAGAGCAGCTCTAAGAGCTCCATCAGCAGCAAGAGAAGGTGGTGGGTGAATTATGAGGAATGTGTGGTGAGAATTCTGGGTTTGGGAGAACCTGGCTGAGTGCAGGGAACAGGGAGCATGGAAGAGCTGGGGTTTGGAACTGTGGTCAAAGGAGAGGGGTGTTTAACATCTGGGATGTCCTGGAATCCCAGAACGGTTTGGGTTGGGTTGGAAGGGACCTCAAAGCCCACCCAGTGCCACCCCTGCCATGGCAGGGACACCTTCCACTGTCCCAGGCTGCTCCAAGCCCCAGTGTCCAGCCTGACCTGGGACACTGCCAGGGATCCAGGGGCAGCCACAGCTGCTGGGGGCACCCTGTGCCAGGGCCTGCCCACCCTCACAGGGAACAATTCCTTCCCAGTATCCCATCCATCCCTGCCCTCTGGCAGTGGAAGCAATTCCCTGTGTCCTGTCCCTCTGTCCCTGTCCCCAGTCCCTCTCCAGCTCTCCTGGAGCCCCTTCAGGCACTGGAAGGGGCTCTGAGCACTCCCTGCAGCCTTTTTTTCTCCAGGCTGGACACCCCAAGCTCTCCCAGAGTTTCCTCATGGGGAGGTGCCCATGCCTCTGCTGAGCTCTGGCTGGATGAAGGGACACACACATGGTTTTATATTTAGCAGGAAGGTTCCTCCTCTTGCTCTGTTCATTTTTCCCTTCCTGCCATCCCACGGATGCTCTCCCAGCCTCTCCATGGCTTTGTCCCTTGCTCAGAGCATGGACCAGCACATGGAATCAACAGCCAGGGGCAGGATTTGTATCTATCACCACACACTGACAGATTTTGCCAGGGGCTACTGCCAGGTCAAGGGCTGGAAATAAAACCTGGGAAGTTCCTTATCCACTGTGGATCCTACAGGAATCTTAGTTAAATATGGTGATATTAAATAAATCTTTACCAAGCTTTAAACACAGACAGCTGCTGATGCAGAGCTGTAGCTAAACCCCATTTTTGGTTATAATCCATAAATCAAATCACTGTTGTCAGTCTATAGATTGGGTACAACTTGCCAAAAATAACTATCAAAGCGGGTCACCATGAGAGACGAGTTTTTCCAGAGGCTGTGCTGATGCTCTTGTGGTATTCTGTGTTCATTGTGTGAATGAACAGACTCTAAGTTCATCACAGTTTGGGGATAATTAAACTGTCTTTTCGTTGTGCTCTTCCTTTCCCACCTGAGGCAGCTCATGGCTTTTCCCCTGAGCTGGTGAGCACTGCTTTACAAACACCCACTTTTAACAAACTGCACTTGCTGGGTCCATGGGCTGCACTCAGATCAGTTGAGTGGAAAAAGCAATTTAGCTTTGTATTTGCTGTCTGCTGCTCTGGCGTGCTGCAGCCAGGCTGACCTCCTCAAAACCCCCTGTTTGTTTAAATTTGATCAATAATTTGGGATTAACCAGCATGCTGATCTTTGTGTTCTGAGCTAGGTACAATTTAAATGTGTGTTTTCCACCAATGAAAACAGCAGTGTTTGCATTGCAGTGCTCAAAATTTATCCTGCCAGTGATGACATTTCCCCTTTGTCATCATTCCCTACAGGAAATCCTGAATAAATACAAGTTTACAGGTGCAGTTAAGAAAAGACACAGACCAGTTTACCAGTGTGCTCTCCCAAACACCAAATTCCCCAAATCCCATTGCTTTCTGTAAGTCTAACACTGACTGAAATAAACACTATGTAAAGTAGTTTAGCTGCAGCGTTTCATAAATATGTCAGAGCCAAATCTTATGCACCAAATGTATTCAATACCTGTGATCCTGGTTTTTATCATTGCAGTTCAGCATAATGTCATAATTTACAGCAAGAAACAGATTTTGGGTTGTTGGGGTTTTTTGGTTGGTTTCTTTTACTCAACAGCTCAAAAACTGCATGGAGTTACTGCCACAGAAATAATGGGGGAATTTAAACACCTCCTACAAACATATCGGATTTGAAAACTGAAACCAAAGGGAAGTTTATTTATCACTGTGAGTTTGTAAAGGAGATTTCTTGTATCTCATATAAAATTCAGCAAGGCTTATTGCAAGGCTTAGCAATGAGGATCCTTACTCCTGTGTACGTGTGTATTTGGGAATAAAAATTGCAGTTCCTTGCACCATGACCCAGCTGGACAGGTGAGTTCTGGCTCTTGCAGGCTTTAGGAGCACATTTATAGCCCAGTGCAGGGTTCTCAGTGAGGTAAAATCTCATCCCTGTCAGCCTGACCAGTGAAACAAACAGGAATAGCTTATTCCCAGGTGAGAAACACTTTTCACACACACAAATAGTTTTGGACACAGATCTCCCAAATGTCCATTTCAGTAAGCAATGTGCGTTCTCTGTAGGGCTGATACTTGGGAAAAGAAACGAGTCAGCCCCTTTCAGGCATTTTTACACAATACATTTGAAATCTAAGATTCCATTCAGAAAGGTCTTTGAAATAAAGAGTGAACTGCTCTGCACCTGAGGAGCCACCAACTCACTGAGGAAAATTGTATCACTGAGTTCTGAAGTGGATTGGGCACAGATGGAAGGAAACACAGCAGTGAGATGTTTTCATCCTCTATGAATTTATCTCCCCACCATGTGGGAGGTTTTCAGGGGGTGGGAAGCACACAGAGCTGCCCCAGAAATAGGCAGGTGTCCCCAACACCACAGGAGTTTCCTGGAGCTGAGGGTACCTGAATTCCTCTTTCCAGCTGTTTGCAGCTGCAGCATCCAAGGGGAGGAATGCACAATCCCTTCTGCTCAGTTACAGCCACTTTGATGCACCTCTGTGCATGTCAAACTCCTTTTGGAAAGAGTAAATGCATTATTTAAACATAAACAGTGCCACTCACTCCTACAGAGCAAAATAAAGGTGAAAATATCCTTTGCACCCTTTCAAGTAAACTGGAATTGCTGCAGTGCTGTGTGAGTGCCTTGGGCAGCAGAGGTTCACACAGCATCCCCCAAGCTGCCACACAAGGCTGCCTTTTGTCTTGGCTTTGAGTCATCCATTGATTTCCAGCAGGGAATCAACCTCCTGAAACCACCCAGCAGAGCAAATTCTGTGTTCTGGGAGGTAGAGCTCAACCTGTGCAGGGGGAAAGCAAATAACTTGGATTGGGCAGTGGGACTGATGAGTGGGAAGGTGGAATTGATGTTCCTTAGGAACTGCCAGTCTGGGGACTGGGTCTGACAGAACAACACTCCAGGGAATTTCTGAGGTGGGTTCTGCCCTCTGAGGGTTTGTCCCAGCTGGTTTTGAGCACATAGAAGTTGTGGACTTAAAAATATTACAGAGAATCACAGAATAGAATCACAGACTGGTTTAGGCTGGAAGGGACCTTAAACACACCAACAGCTTCAAGAATGACAGAAAACAACATTCCCAATTGTATCATGCCTTAGACTACAACATTCTATGCTTATGTTTATTGACTATGTTTGTTTTTATTTAGAAAATAATTTGCTTGCTGTGTTTGACTGAGCCAAAAGAGAATTAATTTATCTTTTCTCTGTGTAGGAGCTGCTTTGATGGCATCTGGTCAATGTGCAGTGAGAAAGCTGCACTGACTGCTGCTCTTATTGTAAACAATTAATTTAGTAAATTTACTCAATTTTCTTTCCTAATAACTTTCCAGGCAACATTCTCTGTTTGTCCATTTTTTTCCTGGATTCTGTGCGTAATTTTAGTAAAAAGGGAATTCCCTAAACCTGTTTTGTTCGGCGCGTTTCACACTTACAGGTCCTGTAAACAAAGAGCTTTTCAAGACACAGAACCATTTGCTTTTTGGCGTGATCCATTTCCCTGCTCTCCAGAATTAAGGAATTATGGAATCCCAAAATGGTTTGTGTTGGAAGGGATCTTAAAGCTCATCCACCTTAAAGTGCCACCCCTGCCATGGCAGGGACACCTTCCACTGTCCCAGCTGCTCCAAGCCCCAGTGTCCAACCTGGCCTGGGACAATTCCAGGGATCCAGGGGCAGCCACAGCTTCTCTGGGCACCCTGTGCCAGGGCCTGCCCACCCTGCCAGGGTGGAACTCATCCAACCCTGCCCTCTGGCAGTGGAAACCATTCCCTGTGTCCTGTCCTCATCCCTTGTCCCCAGTCCCTGTCCAGCTCTCCTGGATCCCCTTCAGGCTCTGCAAGGAGCTCTGAGCTCTCCCTGGAGCCTTCTCCTGTCCAGGTGAGCACCCCCAGCTCTCTGAGCCTGGCTCCAGAGCAGAGGGACTCCAGCCCTGGGATGAGCTGACCTCGGTGCTCAGCAGGGAACGCTGCTCCTGTCCTGCTCTCAGAGCTCTGGAGCTCTGCAGGAAAAACTCCTGAGCTCAGACTGAGCTGAACCCATCCGTGCCACCCGTGGAACCAAACAGCTCCTGTGAGCCCAGCGTGGGTTTGTGAGAGCCCCTGTGTGCAGGCAGGGCTCTGGGGATGTCACCAGCCTGTGGTGACAGCTGGGATCAGGGCTGCTCCAGCCTGGCAGAGCACAGGCAGCTGTGAACACTCCATGCAGGGAATTCCATGTGGATAACGCGCCCCAAAGTGCTCCCGTGCCACCATTCAGTGCTGTCCACAGGCCTGCAAAATGTCATTTTATCTTCCTGACTCCTTCTCCCTGGCCTCATGAACTCTCCCTGATTCTCTCAATGAAGGCTTTGTCTTGGTCTTCAACATTCAGCACAAGGTTTTTGATGATCAGAATGAAAATGCTGAGTTTTATCCTCAGGCTGCCAGCACAGGAATATTGCTGACTGAGGATAGAGCTGAGAGATGGAAAGCACTTGGATAAAACCACTGGATTTTTCCTCTATGCATGTCCCATCAAGAAAGTTTTATAAATGTTATTTATCATGATTATTTATAACCTTTTTAAAGCTTATTCTGATATTCTGTGTTAGACTTCAGGATTTTTCAGTGTCCTTTTGGATGCTTGAAACAGTTGTACTGCATACAAAGTGCATTTAACTGCTCAACTCTGTCCTTGATAATTCAGAGAAACTCAGGGAAAGAAACGCTTACTCAAGGGGCTGGAGTGAATTTTCCTCTCAAATTTGTCTCGAAAGCATTTCCTAATAATAAGATAAATAACATGGGTGACTGTTTTCAGTCTACACTGATGTGCTCAGATGTTTAATTTCCTGTGAATATGGGCCCTAGAGATAATAAACACAGTGATAAGGGGCTGTCTTTTTATTATTATTATTATTTTAACTTTCTGCTGCACTATGGATTCAGTCTGGGGAGAAAAAAGAACCTTTTGATGATAAATAATTGAAATGAAAACTCACAAATTCACTAAAGCAAGGGTCACTGTAAGAAGAAATAAGGGCTGTCTAAGCCATGGTTATGTGTCTCTGATGTATTTTTATAAGATAAGGGAGCTATTTCTAGCAGAATACAAAGATTCTTTTCCATGGAGAAGAGGAGGGAAGCACTGGAGGCAGCAGAGGCATCCTTAGCACAGCAGGTGTCAGGATCCCTAAATGATGAGAACATGGGAATAGGTGGAAAAACAGTGTTTGAGCAGTGGTTGGCTGGAAGCAGAATATTGGATGGCTGAAATATGGGAGAAGAATCTCCAAAGAGGGAGTTCAGGGGACAAGAGGAGCTCTAGACATGAGGAAACTTCTCCTATTTCCCTATTATCTCCAACCTAATTGCAGGATGAATCATTTCTTCCATGCCTCTCTCCTGCCCAGATGTTACTGCAGATGGCAAAGCTTCTGCCAAAGAGAGCTTGGAAATGCAAACCAGGACTGTGAGCAGCCTGGTGTAACTTCCAGTGACACTGCAAAACAAATAAAAGAATGCTACATTTCTCTTTGCTTCCCACACCTTCTCTCCTCAGCTGGAGTTCAGGGTTCTCCAAAAGTGTTCTCACCCATCACCCCTCATAGTAGTGGAACAGGGAAAAAGAATCATCTGCACGACCGCAGATCTAGGAAATATTTTCTAAATTGTATCACAGTAGAACAAAAAGCTTCCTTGAGCTTTAGGGTCTAGGAGAAAGGAGGATATATATGGCATTAATTTTCTATTCTCTAATGGAAGCCATTGTCCGACTTTGCCACAGCCGTGGTTTTCTAATGGTTGGGAGTAATTTGCCCAGATTAATGCTCTCTGTTCAATCCATTTAATGTGACTTAATTTCATAACACTACAGGCTTTATCAGTAGTCAAAGTAACCCCTGCAAAACCCCAGCAGGCAAAATGCCTGTCGAGTTTAGCTGTTGAGGCTGGATGGTGCTGCTTGGTGAAAAATGAAGGAATTGTTTGGAGGGAAAGGACCATCAGAAAACCACTGGGTCTGCCTGAATTCTTTGTGTTTCATCAGACGTGTTCTTGGGTCACAGCTTGGCTTTATCTTCACTTTTATCACAATGTGGGGTTTGTGTCTGTGGCCCTTTGGGAGCTCTGTCAGACTCCCCCAAGCCTGCACAGACCATAAATCAGTGACCCAGCAAAAATCCCCACTTGCTCTTTATCCGGTTGAATTTGGGATATCACCTATTGCAAAAGCAAAGGCTCAGATATTTTCATTTCAGCCTCATCTTGAAAGCATCAGCTACACAGGATTATAAAAGCTGTTGTGTTGGGCGGGTTTTTCTTCCTGTGGCTGTTCTCAGCTTTGTCTCCCTAGCACATTTAGGAATATTCACTGTGATATCTTTTCTCCCTGAGATGTTGCAGCGTCCCAGTTCTGCCCCAGAACACCAGCAAGAGTTCTGTCACTCACTGTCCTGCCTTTGACACCCAACCTGCTCATTTTGAACCCTGAAGTAACCTTTGATTTGCTTTACTATTACCTCACATGGCATTCAAGACTGTTTTGGCCCCTTTTTTTTCCTGAGGCTCATCATAGGAAGTTCCATTCAATGCCTTAATTGAGGAGAGGGGGGTTTTGGAATTGTGAACATATTAAATGTGTTGTTAGCGTAAAAGACTTCTCAGAAATACCATTTTTTCAGCCAGGATCTACTAGTCTGCCTTGGTGCAGAATAAAAAATCCCCCCAAAAAATCACCCCCACTGTTAACAGCATTTCCAGGTTTTCACCCAATCTTTGTGGTTGCTGCTTAGGGCTGATGGCTTTGCCAGTTTCTGACTGAGGTACTGCTCTGATTGAGGGCCTGTGGTTTATGGTCACTGTAGGATCCACACCTCATAGTCAGCATTTTGGGGGGGGGGGTGCCAGAGTAAATGATGAACTCCTGGAAGACACAAATCTGGAACTCTAACCCCTAAGAAAGTTTTGCAATCATTGTCCCTCAGGGTTCATCTCCAGGGTTCAACTCTCTGTGCTCTGATTCAGGGGATGGTTTTCACAGTGGCATTCCACACACTCAAACTTCCCAGGAAATGTCTAAGTTGTAGGAAAAAGCCATGAGGAAATATATCCTCATGGGCAGAGAGTGATGGGATGATGAGGAATGGTTTTAAACTAAAGGAGCAGCCTAGGACAGAGGAAGGTGTCCCTGCCCATGGCAGGGGGTGGCACTGGATGGGTTTTAAGGTCTCTTTCCACCAGGATTCCCAGATTTCTGTGGTCCCATGCACTGCAGAGCCAGGTGAGAGTGGGAGCACAGACACACGAGCCTGGAATGGGGCAGGGCAGCACCTCAAGGGCTTGTAGTGGTTACTCACCCACAGAAAGCTTTGAAATTGTAAAAATTCAATTATTTTGAAGGAAAACTTGAGGAACTGGCATCTCAGGCCAGAAGACCCCTTCCTATCTCCCAGTATTGCCCTTCCTCCTTAGCAGCCACATTCCAATAATCCAACACACACTAGAGTTTATTTGACCCCCTTTAGGTCAGGAAGCACAAAGCACTCAAAACTCAACCTTGTTGGAGCTTGGGGTGAGCTTTTCCTTGGATAAGGGCTGTGGCAAACACCTTCCTCTTTGTGACCAGGATTTCTCTTGCCCACCCACCAAGAATGACCCAGCCACAAGGTGCTGGGCAAAGGGGAGGCTGAGACCACCCAGCAGTGGCTGCAGCAGCCTCAGGTCAGCCTGGGTGGTCCATTTGTTCCTCCCCAGCTTTCCTTCTGCCCTTTCTGACCCTTCCCAGTACAGACCAGTGCTGGACTGCTCTGAGCTGTCTCATCTGGGACAAACGTGGAAGGAGAGGGAAGGAAGGACCTCTGATGGAACATGAGGTGGATTTATATGGCTTTTTGGAGAGGGTGTGGATGCAGTGGGTTTGAGTTCACTCAGCCTAACCCACTGGTGATGATTTCCTTATGCTCATTATTTCTTAAGAAGAAAAGGATTTGTATTACAAGAAAACCCAAATGTTTATGGGAAATTTCTTAAGCACGAAAGATGGTGCAAGCAAGAAACATTAAAAAAAAACCCTACACCATGTAAAACATCAAAATCCTACCAACCTCAAATAAAATGCAAAGGAAGAGATGCAGAGCCTCCTCTACAACTGACAGCAAATTCAAAATGCATTGTCTGACACAGCCCTAGCATGTCCACAAGAACACTCATCTCTGCTAAAATATCTTTTTTATTTTCTGTTTAGACTGTGTGTTATTTAGACCTTACTTAATGAACTTCCTCTCTACACTAACTTGCGATTTTTATTGCAAAGATTTTCAACAAAATCTGAGCAGAACTGATGTCAAAGTAACCCTGTGAGATGGGCAGTGTGGTAGAAGAAATATTTATAGAGAATGAGTGGACAAATCCAAAGTCAGTGTAGTGTGACACAAATCCTCCAAGGTCTTCATTTCTTCCTCCACGACTTCATGTCAGCATCAAAAGGAAAACTGCTTTGTACTGACAACAAGAATCTCCTAATGCTGAGATGTGAGAACTTACTGTGCCTTGTCTCTTCAAGATAAAGGCTGGCTTCCACCTGGAAGCGTGTATTTTTAATTTAATTACATTTTTCAGACTGTATTTTTGATTTAATTAAAGAGGTTTCCACCTGGCACAGCTCGATCTGCACAGCCTTAGTGCCAATAGCCATTAAAAATGGAAAGGAGAGAATGAGGTGGGAGCTGCTTTAGGATGGAGCCAGGTGTGGGTGTCTTTAGGGTACCCTGGGAATGAGGTGCAGCCTGCAGAGAAGGAAACAGCTTTTGAGTGGGGACATGGGCAACACCTGCCACCTCACAGCCCCTGGGGTCCCTTCCTGCCCCCTGAGCTCTGGCATCCCTCAGTCACAGCCCCACTGCTGCTCTTGGAGACTTGGAATTCCCTCTTCCTTCGCCTCCTCACCCCTCGCAGCATCTCCCACTGGATCCCAGACTGGGTGTCCTGAGCCAGCGCTTGCTCCTGCCTTCCCACCTGTGATTCCTCGAAGGCATCTCCATACTCCGGGCCTCCTCTCTTGGAATTACTTAAAAACCACCCCAGGCTCTCCCCTCCTCTTCTGAATTCTCACTCAGGTCCATCTTTTCCTCTGCACAGCCCTGGGAGGGGGAGATGCTGCCCGGGGTATCCACAGGGCAGCTCCTTGGCCTCACAGATTTCTTCTCCCAGTTCATTTCTCCTCACCCTCTCTTCCTCCTTTTCCCTCTTTTCCCCTCTTCCCTTCCTCTCCCCACTTGATTTCTTACTTCTGTCCTTGTTCCCTTCTCTGTCTCACCCACATTTTTCCTGCCCATCCTTTTTTTTTTTACTCTCCCCTTCCCACTCACTCTTCCTCCCCATCTTAAAAATTCACCTTCCCTCATCCCATCACTCCTTTTCTTTCTGCCTCCCCTTTCCTCCCTTTTTGCTGCTCCTTCCTTTAAAAACCAACTCAGATTGAGGTCCAGCTAAATCCTGTCCCAAAACACCCGAGACATCCCCAAACCCCACCCCAGTGCCCCCGAAACAGCTCTGAGACAGCAAGGCCAGGTGGGGAAGGCAGATTTGTTGCTTTTGCAGGGAAAACCTCTGGGGACCAAGCTGGAAGAGAAGCAACGAGAGCAGAATTGATCGTTTCAGTGACATTTTCCCAAGGAAGTGTGGAAATGTAGAAGGGGCAGCAAACAGGAAAGGAAAGGGCAAGAAGTGTTTGAGAGGTGTGTGAGAGATGTCTGAGAGGTGGGGAAGTGTCCAGAGATGGAAAATCAGAGATCTTGGTCAAAAGTCACTGAGGATTTGGTGTAAAATCAGAGGGTTTGGTATAAAATCAGAGGTTTTGGTATAAAATATCAGAGTTTTTGAAGTAAAGTCAGAGTTTTTGGTATAAAATATCAGAGCTTTTGGTATAAAATATCAGTTTTTGGTGTAAAATCAGAGTTTTCGGTATAAAATATCAGAGGTTTTGGTGTAAAATCAGAATTTTTGGTATAAAATATCAGAGTTTTTGGTATAAAATATCAGAGCTTTTGGTATAAAATATCAGTTTTTGGTGTAAAATCAGAGTTTTTGGTATAAAATATCAGTTTTTGGTGTAAAATATCAGAGGTTTTGGTGTAAAATCAGAGTTTTCGGTATAAAATATCAGAGGTTTTGGTGTAAAATCAGAGTTTTTGGTATAAAATATCAGTTTTTGTTATAAAATATCAGAGTTTTTGGTATAAAATATCAGAGTTTTTGGCGCGTTTCAAGTGGAGCCCTCCCGGGCCCCGCGCGCCCTCCCGCGGCCGCAGCCGGTACTGCAGCACCCCCGCCCGCCGCACCTCGGAGCGCTCGGCCGGGCTCCGCCGTGTCCCGGCGGCAGGGGAGGGGACGCGGGACCGTCACGGCTGTTCCCCGGTGTCCCTCGCTGTCCCCGGTGTCCCTCGCTGTCCCCGGTGTCCCTCGCTGTCCCTCCTTGTCCCCCTGTCCCTCGGCGCCGCAGCTCTGCCTCCCCCTGGTGGTTGGCGGCGGTGCCGCAGCTCCGAGCGGCCGCTCTGATCCTTTTTCCCGATCTCGGCGTTTCTTTACTCTCGTTTGCCCTGATCTGCGCTATTTACGCTCACTGCACCTTGCTCACGCTCTTTACTTGGGTGTTTTAGGAGGAGCCAGCCCAGGTCCTGCTGCGCTGCTCACGGGCAGAGCTAGGGCACCGTGCTCACCGAAGGCAGGCTGGGTGTCCCCCGGTGTCCCCCGGTGTCCCAGCCGAGGGCAGAAGCGGGAGGAGCAGCGCTTCGCACCTCGCATTCCTCCCCTGGGATTAAAGGCGCTCTGCTGGGGAGAGGGGGAACGCCCCAAAGGGTTTTATTAGCGTCTGGACAAGGGGCAGATGAGAACGTTTTGCCAGGGTGCCCAAATCCGCTGGGTCTCGGATACACCCAAAGCCTCCCCCGTGCTGTGGGCCGTGGGGAGAGCGCTTGGGGACCCTCTCACGACGTCCCCACAGCCTTCAACCGAGCCAGGATGCCCCCAAAATGCCACAGTCTGAACAGCACCAGTTTCCTCTAAAAGCATGTTCCCACCAGGATGCCCCAGGAAATCCTGGGTAGAGGAATCAAACACACCTTGGAGACTCTCAGCTCTTAGAACAGTGATTTAAAAAGTGCTCTGCCTTCAGCAGGTCCCTGCCTCACTCCCCAAGGCTCCAGGAGCACTGAGAACAGGATTTGTCCGGGATTTGCCAGTCCCAGGGATGCTCTGACAACCTGGCTGGAAAAATCCCAGCTACCCAAACGCACTTGAGTGCCCTTGGAAATCTTACTCTTCTGCTTTTCCAGTTCTTTTGCAGAAAATCCCATATCTGGGAATTCAGCAGGGTTCCCTGGAAGCTGCTCTGGTGCTCGGTTACGCATTAAAAACTGCCAACAATTAATTTTGTGCTGAAGGGGAAAAAAAAAAACAAATACCAAAGAAATGCACGAATATGCGAAGTTCTCATTTCTATAATTAGAGACAAATCCTTAAGCAACCATTTAAGCACACACCACAGTCATGTGGAAATAAGACAGTTGTTCTTCACAAAATCAGTTTTGTGAGGAAATATAAGCAGAGCTTTATGAATTTTATTAAAGCACATCAACTGCAAATACAAACAAATAGCATAAATACTTCAGTACTCTAAAATGCAGGATAATAAATCAGAGAGGGCTGTTTGGCAGCAGCCAGAAGAGGAGTGTTAGTCCTCGTACCGGATACACTGTCTGGAAACTGGACACAGGAAAGCTGTCTCGTAGAGAGATTGCTACGTCCACAAAATACAGAGATTCGTAAAGGCTACAAAAGCACACTGAGATCAGAGCCCAACCATTCCTCAGCACTGCCAAGGCCACCGCTAACCCGTGTCCCCAAGTGCCACATCCACACGGTTTTTCAATCTCTCCAGGGATGAGGATTCCATCCTGGCTGCCAAACCCCTTCCGCGGAGAAATTTTCCCTAATATCCAACCTAAACCTCCCCTGGTGCCACCTGAGCCCGTTTCATTCTGTCACCTCCCTGGGCGCAGAGCTCTCCGTGCTTCTCCAGCAGCGGCCCCGGAGCTGAATTCAGCCGAATTCCTCCCCTTCCTGTTTGCCGCGTGGGTTTTGGTGTCTCCCGAGCAGCTTTTCCCTCGTGTCTGCCCCAGGACTGGACAAACACCCGAGGTTCCTCTGCCCTCTCTTTGCCCCAGGCCAGGCTGTGAGGGAGGCGATACAGGAGGTGACACTGAGGAGGTGACACGCGAGTTCCTACCGGGCTCCAGCTGTGACCGGGGCTGGAGGAACCCCCAGTGCGGCCAGCGGGAGTCCCGGTGTGGGTTGTGGGGGTGAGGCTCCCGCCCTGTCTAGGGATGGCTGATGATGGACGGGCCGGGGCCGGCGTGAGTCAAGGAGGTGGCGGAACGGTCCAACGGTGCCGGGCTGCCATTACAGTGCGGGAGAAGGGATGGAGGCAGGGTGGGACGGGCGCCGGGGACTCACCGGGAGCGGGGGGTAAGCCGGGAGCCGTGTCGAGGCCCGATCGCCCGGGGGAGTCCGGGCAGGGCGGCGGAGCCGAGCGGAGCCATGCGGGATCCATGCGGGGCTCGGCGGCACTTCCGGGTTCGGCGGACAGGACGGTGTCCCCGCAGGGTCAGAAAGCGGCGGAGCCTGGAGTCACGTGCTCATGTTTTCTTCCCTGCAGCATGCCGGGAACTGGAGTCTTTAGTCTCCAGCAGGCGGGGTTCGCGGTGCATGCCGGGAGATGTAGTTTAGCTGCGCGGGCAATGAACGCATGCGCACCGGAGCCCAGGCACGCTCTCGATGGCGCCGCCCAGCGAGCGCAGTGGGTGCTGCAGGCACTCCCCGATGCCTCAGCTTCGCCGGCGGCGCCATCTTGGCTCGGGGCGAGGGAGGTGACGGGGAAACCGCCCGGGAAAAACGCCCCGGAAAAGAGGTTAAAATCTGCTCTGGAGCCAGGCTGGGAATGTTCAGCCTGGAGAGGGGAAGGCTGCGTGGACACCTGAGAGCCTAAAGAGGCTCCAGGAGAGCTGGAGAGGGACTGGGGACAAGGATCTGGAATGACAGCACAAAGGGAATGGTTTCCCACTGCCAGAGGGCAGGGTTGGATGGGATAATGGGAAGGAATTCGTCCCTGGGAGGGTGGGCAGGACCTGGCACAGGTGACCCGGACAGCTGTGGCTGCCTCTGGATCCCTGGAAGTGTCCAAGGCCAGGTTGGACACTGGGGCTTGGAGCACCTGGGACAGTGAAAGGTGTCCCTACCATGGCAGGGGTGCAACAGGATGAGCTTTAAGGTCTCCACCCAAACCATTCTGGGATTAAAAAAAAATATATATATATAAACACTACTCTGATTACACACAGAATTTCCTTTTAAAAATTTATTTAATTTATCAATTTCTTACACATGGACAAACACCATTTGATGAGGTGTTGGCACTCTGGGGAGAGAAAGCAGCAACCAGTGGTCAGTCAGAGCAGGCTCCTGTCCACCCTGTGCCATCGTCCTCAGTGTCCAAGCTGTCCCCAACCCTTCCCATCCACCCTCTGTTTGGGAGGAGAGCGGGATGGCAGCACATGCATCACCTCCTCCATCCACCCACGGGAGATGAAGCCCCCTCCCCACAGCTCCCTGTGAGCTGCTGCCTCCCCCAGCCCATTCTCCCACCCCAGAGCCGAGTACCCACCGAGAGAGATGCGCCTTCTGAAGAAGAGCTGTCCCCGGATGATGTCCTCGTCCTGCTCAAAGGGGACATCCCCGCACACCATGTTGTAGAGCAGGACACCCAGGGACCAGATGGTGGCTGAGTGGCCGTGGTAGCGGTGGAAGCGGATCCACTCCGGGGGGCTGTACACCCGCGTTCCTGCGGGACACAGGAGCTCATTGGGTGGGTGCTGCTGCTCCAGACCCTTGCCTGGGCATCCCTGGGGATGCAGGAGCTGCCTGGGGCACATGGCAGGACCTGCTGCCTTCACCCCTGCCCCT